>NC_071534.1:60880363-61505363 GCF_026979565.1 Vidua chalybeata | reverse complement strand
ATTCAAATGCAACCTCATACAAATAATAATTAAAAAGACAAATTGTCCAGTAATTAATTAATTCACCATTCATTGATTTCCAGTGTAATAAAACTGTAAGTACTAAGCAGCACACAATAATAGCATGTGGTTTTATTACAAGTCAGACAAATATGTAGCAGACATGCATTTTTCACTGAGCAAATAAGTTCATTAAATTTATCTAAATATTTCAGCTAATTAGGACATATTATTTTGCTGAATATCTTTGAGAAAAGGATAAACATTATTTAAATTAATCCTTGTTGATTTAAAAGGTGCTTAAAGTCACTATGATATAAATCACTCATCTTGGTGCACGTTCTGCATATACACTCTGGTTTTATATGCAAGCAGTGACATCTCGTTTGGAAAAGGCTGAAATCTATTCCTGTTCCATTGTTAGCTGTTGAATATTTACATTTGCAAGTCTGATATTATTCCATCGTCTGTGTTTTTCAGATGTCTATTCTAAATTAATTTAAACTGGAAGCATTTCCTGCTTAGTCTGCTGGTATAAGATTTTGTTAAGAAATCTAGTAGAAATAGAACTTTTACCGCTGTCATAGATGTAGGTAAGGCATTTAGGTAGGAGAGACACATGGGTGTGAGAACATCTGCAATTTTGAACATTTGAAAGTGACAGTGCAAATTATTAGTGGCATTATTATTTGCAAATAATGTGAAAATAGGAGTTTCATAGTACAGCCACAGGATGTAAAATAGTGGGAAATTATGGACTACTGAACTGCACTCAGCTGGAGAAACTGAAAGCTTTACATGAGGCACAGGCAGTGCCTCCAAACTCTCCAAGATTGTCACCTAGGATAAAATAACATCAAGGATGCTGAAAGGCAAGATCAATTTCTAAAAGGTATTATGCACAGAAATGCCCTTGAAAATTCACAAAATAAAAATGGAAAGCTCATTATATAGATCCCAGGGGAAAAAATGGAGTTGGCATTGGTATAAAATAATTGTATTTAGGAAACCTCTTTTGAGCTAATTCACCTCAGCATCAGTAATCTTGTGGACCTGGCTACAATAGTGAAATTCAAATTTGTAGGCAGTTCATGCTGCATCAGAGGATGTAAGAGTGAGGGAGACTACTGAAGCACTAAAAAATGCTGCATTACCTGCCAAGCAAATACAAAGGAGATATGGCACTGACAAAGAAGCAAACACAAGTCAAATAATTTCTCCCTGCCTCTTCAGATTTGCAACAGGGAAAATGCATGTTTATTAAATAGTTGCTAAATTCAAATAAATGCAAATACCTGCATAATACCAGTCAGGTAACATAACTGTAGAACAAACTGCCTAATTTGAGGATATAAAAAATCATATATAAACTTCAGTATTCAGAGGGCATTATTTGTTATAACTACTGAAACCTGAAAAGCCACAGGAGAGAATAACAGTTGCTTTTAAGGCTAGATTGTGAAGGAGATAGATATAGATATAGATGATATAGATATAGATATAGATATAGATATAGATATAGATTATATATATATAGATATATAGATATATAGATGATATATAGATATATAGATGATATATAGATATATAGATATATAGATATGTAGATATACATACACACACACATATAGATATGGCAAATTACATACAAAATAACACATCACATTGGAATTACACATTAAATTGGAAGAATGTAGGTGATTCAAACAGGAGTAACACTTTAATGCTTGCTCTTCTCTGGCCCTTACAAAAATTTTTTTAAAAGTAAATTTTTAATGAACATAACTACAATATTTTTTCAAGGAAATAGACTACAAGCCAGACTAAGGAAAACAGCTTACAGAATAATTAGCTAGCATAGATGTATTCAGTTAGGCATGGCCAGATGTAATTCCTCCTTGGATGATTAAGGATATAGACAAAATAAGCTCTGATCACTATCTTTTAAAAGCTGTGAGAGACAGATAATACCTTGAGGACTGGAAAAGGACTACCAAATTCTCTATCTCCAGTTTAATGTGGAAAAAGGAGGACTCAGTGAAATACAGATCTAATTATCCTAGTTCTAAATCTTGAAATACACGGGGAAGCATATTAAATGTTCATTTTGTGAAAGTCCAAAAGATAATTAAATGATAAAAAACAACCGACATGATTTTGACAAGAAAATTAATATAAAGCCACTCTGATGTCATTAAATAGCTTATTAGATAAGAACAAAAAATATATATTACATAGCTTTATTTTAATAAGGCTTCTGACATTATGTAACATGACATACCTTAATGTAATTAAATAAGTACTAAGTTCAAGATGAACGAATAATCAGTTCAAAATTGGATATCAAATTGTCTTTTACCTATGGTCTACTCTTAAAATGTTATGCATAGTCCTAAACATGTCTGATCTGTTTTTCATTCTTCTCAGAAATACGAATTTAAAGAGGAGGTTGGGCACGTATTAAGTTTCCTAGCTGACCTAGAAACTTCAAACATTCTGTAGAAATCCTAACAGATGAGATGCACTATATTTCTCTTTCTAGAAAATTAGGCACATCTTAGATGAAATATGGCAAATTAGTTTGGACTGATCTGATTTCATAAACCGATATTGCATTTAATCCCATTTTCCATTTATCTCTATGTCTTAATTATTCTTCTCTTCCAAATTTGTTCAAAAGGCTTTCATTATACTTAGGTCAAACTGACATATATCTAGTTTTCAAGATTGCATTTTTTTTTTCTTCTCTCAAATATCATTAACATAATGCTGTTCTTACTGCTTTACCATTTCTAGTTTGACAGATTCAATACAATGCCTTGCTGCCAACTTTAAAACTTAATGTACTGGTTCTTTCCAGTATTATGCCATGTACATTATTCTTTCCCTTCCAACTGAGCTTAGGAACTTTCCTTCCACCTAAAATGGACAAGCACATTTATCACTCATTGTCTTAAAACTACAGGGGAGATGACAGATGCTGGTGTCAACCCTCCCTTCAAGGCCATGCTTCTCCTACCTGCCTGTTCTCTAACTCTTCCAGACATGAACTCAGTCCACCCTGAGCAATAATCAGGTTTCCTTTTATTCAAGAAAAGCCACTTTGTCAAGGCCCATGTCGTTGGCTTCTTGCAGGCTGATCAACCAGTGACATGTGGCCCTCCAGAAGGTGGAGGCCTCTATCCTACATGATACTCACCTGTCAAGGATAACACGACCTGGGGGCTTTTTCACCCACTTATCCTTGTTCTTTCTTTGCTCTGCATCATCTATATACATAATTTTTTATATACATTACTGCAGTCATCTCTTTTAACACTTCCAAAATATTTTGACTTTCCTCACTTAAAATATACCTTACTGAAGATTTCCTGCCAAAACACAGTTCATGTATAATACTGGAGTATTCTCCACTCTAAAACCTCTGCTCACACATTGAAAGAATTTTTCTTCAATAAAAAGAATTTTGATTATGCAGTGCTTACTGTTGCTTGAGCCCTACAATCCTAGTATTAACTTCTTCTATAATTCCCAGTTTCTGGGTTAATCATGCACAAATTTTTTTCTACTAAAGCAAGTTGAAATTTTCCCAGCCACTGCTGTGCCTGATTTATGACTACTTCCCTCTCTATGCATACATGATCATGGATTGTACTAATTCTAATACCTAATTGTAATACAGCATGTCACTAGTAATTTTTTGCATGCAATTCTACAGCACTAATAGCATATATTTTTCATTTTTGCCAGAGCTAGACAGATATTTAATCTCCTTGTATATTTTTTTAACAGGAAGTTATTTAAATTTCAAAATAATATTGATTTATCCATACAGATACAGTAATGAATTTATTGTTTGCTTTTAAAACAACAGTCACAGAAAATAATAGATCCTGGGTTTAGTGATGATATATTCTTTCAGACATTGGGACCAAAATCCTATTTGACTCATACAAAAGATCCAGTAACTTTCTGTGAGCCTTTAACAGCCAAGTTTTTGGCTCCACAAAGGATGCAGGGGCTGAAAATATACTTAGAGATGATTTAAGAGCACAGTTTCCAATTTATGATTAGAGAATTCTGCACTTAAAGGCTTAAAGGATTCCTAACTCTGCAATTGCCAAAGCTCCATAATACTTCAGGTTTTAATTTGTTAAGTTCCCAAGCACATGAAGCTGTGCCACAGCTCATTTCCAGGATGATATCTTTCTTGACTAATTTGACCTCTTTGCTGCCCAATTTATGCCAATATACCAGATGGAGCAAAAGATTGGTCACACTTACTGGTCTCTGCTTGTGACCTCCATACTAACAGGGAGAAGATGACTTTCTCTAAGAGCATACAGGCAAAAAGACCAGGTTATCACAGCACACTGCATCTCAATTAATGGGTGCAGGCTCTTGAAATATATAGCAGATGGCCATTCCTATATCAGAGCTTGCAAAACTGTGTATAGAAAAATCCTATGTTGGACTTTCTTTGGGCAGAGAGGAGGAATTGAACTTCAAGTTTAAAAAACTGTTGAAATGGTGCATGGTTCTGTCATATTTTGCATAAACACTGAAATCTGACCAAGTTACCCAGGTTAATATAAGCATTAACAATTTATTCTAGGAGATGAAATAAAATTTTAACAAGTTTTAAGGCTCTATTTGCCTTACCAGGCTGCTTACACTGAGTCAGGATATACTCTGTTCTGTCAAGACCAGGCTTGTTTGGGTCCTGATTGTTGTACAATCAGGAATAAATTTAAAGTAATTGGATTGGTGGCTGGGACTCCTGCTTGGAAAAGTGAAAAACACTCCTCAGGCCTTGTCTAATTCTTATTCCATGTCAAGTATGTGAACAGTTCAATGACTAGAGCCTTGATCAGGCCTGGAATAAATTGTGTTGGAAACTCAGAATGATTACACGAAATAATATGCAATACAACATGAATAGCCAAATAAAGAAGAAAAACTGGCTTCAAAATTAAGAATTCAAGCATTCCATTGTCTCTTCAGACATATATGACTGTCACTTTTATTTCAAACCCAGGGACAGTGGAAAGCACCAGGATGAAACAGCCCATGTCTTATCCCGGTGGCTGGAGCAGTCTATTCCCAGCAGCTGCGTAGTCACACACCACAGCATTAAAAACTGACTTGTCCCCAAAGCAGAAGGGCATACTAATCCAATCTGCCAGCATTTCAACACAGCAGCTTTAGGTGTAGAAAATGGAAATGCTAATGGATTTCAGATAATTACAAAATATATTATTCCCAGTCTGCATTTGAGTGTTGATGTCTGTTTATTCCACATTGGACTGGAAGAGTAGAAGGGAACACAAGCACATAATATTTCTCCATTTCTCTACATTTGAGAAGAGTATGAGAGGATAAGGATTTATGTTCATCTCTGGTTTTTCTAAAAGTTGAAAGAAGTGTAAAAATGAAGTCTAGAGATAGTCATGCCCAGAATATACTAGTCAGGCTGCAGTCTGCAGTGTGTAAAGGAATAGAAGAGAAGGTACAGGGAAGTTATACACTCTCCATGTGGGTTTATGAAGTGCCTCATAAATAAGTTTTACTCAACTGCCTTGATTTATTTCTTTATTCTCTCCTAATTTTTTTTTCTGTTTTCTCTCCCTTTTTTCTGTTTTTCAAGAGGTCATACTTTGAAAGGAAGCTTTGGAGATAATAGGACTTTTGTAGTGCAGGGTGACTCTACAAGAATTATCCAGTTTGGACCTGGTTCATGGATGAGTTGCATGGGCAGAAAATGTTGCAAATTCCTGGCCCTACAAGTAATAGCAAGTTAGATAGGAGCAATCACTGTTACCCAACTACCTGATCTCCTTCAAGGGTGCATTGAGTGAACAGATTCATATGGTTCTGTCACACATAAGAAGAAAATACCAAATTTTTGAAGAGACATTATATCAGAGGTTTAGGAGCAGTTAACCACTGAAACTAGAATATTATATTGCTGCCACAGAGATTGAAGAAGAGCTAAGGAATGGAGAGGATTCAGGATGATTGACTGACTGAAAAACATTGTCTGCAACAAAATTTTCAAAGGCCTGAATCCATTATGTTTTAAAAAAAAACGGTGATTTGATTATGGGCTGTTGATTCTAATTTGGGTAACAATCTGATTGTAGATGGCTCATCAACCTCATAAATAAAGATAAAAGAAGATTCAGGAACTGCAAATTGAAGCAAGGAAAGTTCAGACTGAGAAATAAAACAAGGTGAGAACTTTTAGAAGAGGTATAAGCAACCACCAAGATAACCTAACAATATTAGTGTTAGGTATATTTTTAGCTTGTTGATTTTGTTTGGTTGTTTTTTTTTTTCTTTTTTAAAATGAAAAAATATTTAATTCAAGCAAATTTATTCAGGAAAGCCTTATGGCATGTATTATTCAAGAGTGCAGAATAGTTGATGGTGATGGTGATGATGATGATGATAATAATACAGAGCTGACATCTATTCTGAGTGGAAACCCAAGTTTATTTAATCCACAAGTGTTTTGCCACTGGCTTGATTTCATTGTTGCATTTGATTATATTAAAAACTCTTTCATCACACCAAATTTACTGATAAAATACCAGCTGAAGGTAACCAGGGGATCTGGTCAAAGACAACACTCCAGGAATAAAAAAGTTTCTTGGGTTTTTACAGCCAAGTATCCATGCACCTGTGTACAGCACACCACTGCAAATAGTTAAACTGGCACAACAGAAAACACAGCTGATTTTGTCGAGACAGCATGATAAATAGTCAAACCCGGCTTTGGCAGAGGGGAGCAGGAACTTTCAAAGCCAGCTTTGCCACCAAAGACTGTATCTCATGTGTCTCCTAAAGCAGGATACTTGACAGAACAGGACAGTGCTGGTACATTGACCCCTCATTGCCAAGGTTCTAAGACAATAGATCTTTTTAATGCAGTTGATTTGAAATGCATGTTTGTTTATGAAGAGTAAGAGCTGAAGGCCTTTTACCACAGAACAATTTTCATGTAAACCACACACCCACGTTTCATTTGCTAATAGCTCTACTTTGTATTTCCAGTCTCTAAAAGAAATAATAGACAGTCTAACGTCATTCTTCTTTTTGAAATGTAGCCTCTCCCATAGGCTGTACATTACACCCAGCAGTCATCACAGACAGAGAGCAGGAGTGGATTTTTCTTAGTGTTGAAGACTCAGTGAGCTGCTGACTCAGAATCACCTTTCTTGGAGACATGCCTTCCTCACATGTTAGTCCTTTGCTTAGACCACTAGAGCCATTTAAAGAATAGTTGATTCACCACATGGCAGCATGAATTTTGAGTAATATTCCCCTAGCACTTACAGTGCGGTTCAAAATAGCATCCATAAATAGTTATATCTTAAGATGATAATTTATTTTTAGAATACAGCCCAGAGCATTTTTTAATGCCCACATTTCATATTGCATTTGTCTTTGATTTGTCCTATGGAGAATCCCTCGTAAATGAAAAGTGCATCCAACAGATATTTTTTCAGCATTTTTGAACTGACATGCTATTTTTAGAGAAGATTAGATATTCCCTCATCTAGATACTATATTTTGATCTGTTGCTCAAGCCAACTTTAATATGTCATGTCCTGAAAAAAAGCAGGAGAGAAACAGTACAAGGGAGACATAGCTGAGTATCTATAGCTACACAACACATACAGCATAAAAAGGCTCAGCTGAAAATGCCCATAAGCTTCCAGGTAGATAGTGTGGTAGCCAAAAAGCCATCCTCAGTACCTTCTTGTAAGGCTTTGGGAGGAATGCCACAGCATTTTGAGAATCTTCGAGAGCAAGCATTCCTATCATTACCCTGACCCTGGTGAATTACTCAAACTATCTCACCTGTGATCACCAAGACTTTTGTAACTGAGGCAGAAGCAAGGCCAGGGTCTAGATTCATTTAAGTCCCTCATCTTGATGGGATCAGCTGGATAAGGGCCAGGTACTGTCACAAGAGAGAGTGGCAACGTGAATCTCAGACAGAGGGAGTTTTGAAAGTTCTTCAGTCTGATCAGCCAATAGATTCACTCTTTTTACAAGTGTGTTAAATACTTTCCTGGTAAGAAATTAGAACATATTCAGCCTGTATGAGCTGATGCAAAATCACCAGCACATATATTATTACAGACCATCTATTAGGTTTTATAACATAGCCTTAGATTTAAAACCAAACTGTCATGGCAATCTTCTCTTGCACAGAGCTGACTTCAGCAGTCCCTAACCCAGGCACTTGCCCATTCATTGTCTCCCCAGCACTGTAACCCCATAGCTCTGCAGCACCACACTGCCACTGCTAAATGAGGCCATAAGGACTGAGGCTTGCCAGGGTGCTCTGCCCCCGCTTTTGTTGACTTGCCTGCAACTCTATGGCTAATTTGTTCTACTTTTGCTTATCTTTACGTGGTACTACTGTGGTTTTTATACAGATAGCTCTAACAAGCCCTCATTCTGTGGAGAATGAGACGCCTCTAACACAAACAATATAAGGTAGAGAAATACAATACCAGAAAACTTTGGGAAGTGGAGAGGCAGGATGCAGCAGAGCAAAGTGCCTGTCCGGAATGTTAAGAGGTGGACCCAGGCTGGCATTGAGGTGCACAGAGATAAAAACCACCCAGCAGTAGGCAAAGGATTGCAGACTAGGAGCTGGGTTTGATGGCAACAAAGAGAACAAAACAGCAGTATCTTCCACAAAGCGAGAGTTAGAGTAAGTGTGGATGCAACATGGATTTGTAAAATCATGAAAAAAAGCAAAGGTGTATGGTGGAAAAAAGTGTATGGTAGAAAATGTATAAAAATGGGCAAAGGGGAAGAGACCAGCAAGAACAAGATTGAATCCTTCCCACTGAAGGATCAGGGACTGATGGCTTATGGTCTTACCCTTTCCAGCAGCACAAATCTGCTGACTGTTAGTTCAGAGAAGAAATCAAAGGGTAAGCATTCTTCAAGAAAAGCATAGAAAACCAAGAACTGAGTGCTAATATTTCAATTGTATCACTATTATTGAGACCTTTTCTGTAGAGGAGCACTCTAATTGCATAATTACTTACTTTTTAGGTCAGAAATACGTCCATAGTAATAATGATACTTGAATTAGGCTGCTGAGATTTCCATCACACTAACAGTAAATCACTGGATTCATGTATATGTAGTGTGCTTCCCACTTGCCCATAAACACTTTGAAACATCACCCTCCCCTCAGCTCCACTTGTTTAATACTTTGGGAACAGCAACTGCTGTTTGAAAAGGCCCTTCTGATGGAGTGGACCCATGGTCAAAATAACTCTGAAAGAAAATCCAGCAATCCTCCTAACAAAACCACTCTTTTTGTTACTGGTTATCAGCTCCTGATCTTGTCCACCACACGCTCCACAAAAGCTGTGCTGCCATAACAAAGGAACGTGCAGACACAGAACAAGCAGAGATCAAAATAGCTTAAATCAACACTGTTACCAAAGGAACAACAGACAAAGCGGCTGCTCTGGCTTCAGAAAAGAGGTGACAAGATTCACAGTCTCCAAGTGCTCCAGCAAAAGGTTGAAGATTATATGTGTGAAATTTAATTTTGTTATTTGTGAAATAATATTTTTGTATCGCTTTTCTTTTTAAATGAGAGTCTAACCATAATGTAAATCAAAATATTCTATTAGATTTTGCATATGTAACACAGCAACAAGAGAAAAAGATCAAACCTGGAGCCACAAATATTGGAGACATCTAAAAACATCTTTTAAATCAGCACATATAGGTTAAGCAAATAAACAGCAAAAAAATGGCTAATTTAAAATCTCTATCCAGATTTTTTTCTGTATTAAAGACAGCTCTCAATTTGACTGTGTTACCTTTGAAACAAACATCAAAAAGGCTATGTATACCTGTGGTCTGTAGGAAGGAGAGATAGCTGTGCCATGAAATAATGTTGTATAGCTGATAAAGGGATATGAAGTAAAAATATACAGGTCATTAATAGTTTTACACATCTGAAAGGAGGAAGATGCTTAAATTGCTTTAATATGGAATAACCTCCCTTTATAAGAGAAGCATTTTCCACAGGAAAATATCAACAGAAAAGAATAGGCTTTTTTATGAGCTTTAAATTTACATCTTTTTGCAAAATAAAGATTAATTAAATTAAAGAATTTTCCTTATTTTTAATTCAATCAGAATTTTTCAATTATTTAGAGAAATTTGTTTTGTATTTTTTCAATATAAAAATATTTTTTGAAATTGTGTATTGGATATTTCTATTATTTTTCCACATTAAATATTATTGATTTTTTCAATATCTTCTCTTTAGTAAAAATGCCAGAATCAGCTTTTTCAGGAGCAAAAATCAGAGCTTTGTGAACTGCATGAGCTCACTGAACAGCTTGATTAAGTCTATTGTGCCTGAGATAAGTGAATCATTATTTTACAAATTGCTGTTTATTAGTTCTGAAATACCCATTAATTTTTCCCAATTAAAAATTAATAAATGTCTTTGTCAAGTTCATATAATTCCTTCCCAACTGTAATTTAGACCATTGTTTCTTTGGATTTCAGGACTTTACATAGGTTTCTGTATCTGCTGTTCAAGATCTTCCTTGAATAGAAGAAAATACTTCTTAGTTTCTCTTAAATTCTTCATTATGCTATTGATTGCAGCATATTCTTGACTGCAGCTCAACTAGGTAATTAAAAAGTTCTCAGGTTAGGCATGTGAAATGTTTCATTAAACAAAATTCTTCAGTGTTGATCAGTACTTAAAAGCTTGGGTGAATCTGGCCTTGGAGAATGCTTCTTCACTCAGAGCAGATTAAACAATACTTCTGTCTTAGTAAATTATGTCCTTGTCACTGATTACTCTACTTCTGGTCCTCTTCAAAGAGAAGAGTGCTATCTTTTAATTTAGAACTAGATCTTGGTACTTGGACTACAAAACCTGCAAATTTAAAGAAGTAATTAATATCTGTGTCAAGAGACAGGATATTTATTATCAGGTTTAAGTTGTTTCATTAGAGGTAAAGCTTGTTCCAAGGGGAAAAAAAAAATCAAATAGACACTGTAACACTGAGCACTCTAATGTCCTAATGTTTATGTTCTTTGGCTCCTTGTCCTCAAAGGAATTCAAAGTGGTGCCAACAATAAGAATTGTGCCAGCAAAGAGACACCTAAGCATAATAGGACCCACAGGAGACAAGGGTATGTCCTAAATCCCAAATGACCCCAGAGCACCCTGAAGTCCCTACTTGGACAGTTAACTCAGCTCCAACCAGAGCTACTCTGTGTGGTACCAACAGACATGTGCCAGCAGTCCCTTATCAACATGACTTGGTGAAATACCTGAATGAAAAACTGATGGACTTGAGTGAACATACCCTGTCCCGGCTCTAATGCACATCCAGGAAATTAAGAATTGTCCACTGCTGCAAATACTGTACTGGGCCATGTGGCACTTGGATCTGCACTTGGATACATCCAATTCTACCACCTCTCACTTGTCCTAAATCATCCAGGGTAGAAGCAACCGTCTTGCTTTGCCTTCTGAACAGGGCAGTTGCACTCTTCTCCCCCACCACACCCACATGTTCCTCCTGCAGCCTTGGCCCTGGGAAAACACTCATGTGTGCACTGAGTCCTGAAACTAGTGTGAACCAGAGAAAATAAAGATTGGCATTTGGTTATGGAGTTTTTTGACCGGAGTAGAACCACTTACAAATTCACCCACATGCTGAGAGAAGCCAAAACTACAAGCTCTGTCTCTTATGAGAAGAATAATTCAAGACTACAAATAGTCTGACGTGGGGAATAAATCCTGCTCTACCTGTTGAAATTCTAACAGATCATATTCTTTAATTGGTGAGATTTACCAACTCTAATGTGACTTTTTCAGACACAAGGAAAAGGAAGGTTTCTCCTAAGATCAAATCTATCACATCAACAAATTCTGTTCTTCATGAGCAGATTAATGAGGCTCGATGGGGACCCACAGGTCAGCCCAAGCATCACCTCTGCAGTACCCTTCTCTGCAGCTCCCACATCTCTTCAACCCCATCTTTACTATTTAGGGTAATCCTTTTTTCAGGTGTCAGACTAGAATAACTCTTAAATCTCTGCATATATAATCTAGCTATGCATTTGCCCTAGACATAATTTCTGTCTGTTTTCTAGAAGGAGTGGACATTAGTGGTTGGACTGAAAAGCAAATTTTTTCTCTACACATATCTATTTATCTACCTGAAACAGCAGCCTAGTGATACCTTTATTCCTTTCCTTAGCTCTTGACCCATCCTATCCTCAGATGTTGTGACACTTGGTAGCATCCTTGTCATGTAACATGGCCTGTAACCATTTCTACATTTTAAATGATCATTTTGCACTCTTAAGTCCAGCAAACACAAAGAGAAACACAAATTTTAAAAATTCAAAATTGCTTTCTATCACATTTTTTTTAAATTTGGGGAAATAATGTTATAATATATTTAAGGTTTCACAACCTCACAGCTGACACATGAATTAAAATGTGACAGCATAAGTATGCAGTTATTGATTTGACATCCTCGGATCACAGTAAAGCAATACAGGATCTAACCTGAGACATCATATTTAAATTCTGCATTAAGTCAGATGGCATTGAGGTCTGGAAGTAGCAGGTATTAAAATTATAAATATTTGCACATGATGTGTAAGGTCTCAGTACAACACAGATAGGAATAATAATTTTCTTTTTGTGCTGAAGACTAATAAACTTAATCATTCTAAGAAAGTTCTTAAACATTTTCAATGATCACATGTGATCACTGTCTTTCAGAAAAAGGATAATCTTACTTTTAAAAGTTTTAAGACAATTCTGAGCCACAAGTAGATATCTATGAAATAACTTTGGAAGATCTACCTCTTTTAATCTGCTCAAGGTTATGAAAATATTTCTTTTTCTACTGAAAACAGTTTCAGCAAGTTTCAAGCCAGGCTCTGATAAAGTTCCTTTTATATCACTACTGAAATATGGATTTAATATGGTACACCTGCAGTCAAGTATTTGCATCACTCTTGTAATTGCTATAGATGGTCACTAATACTTAAGGCTCTTGCTAAACCCACTAATTTTAATGATCCAGCTTACAGGCTATAAATCAGGCTCTTCCTCAAGTGTCTAATCAAATCACAACCTAAAAGAGTAGCTGGATCTGCTATTTAATATTATGATAGTAATTTGAGAGTTATAATATCAAATATTATTTTGCCATTCTGTAACTCCTTGTATAGAAACCCTGAAGTGAGACAGAGGGGAAAAAAGTTAAACTTGAAAGTGATCCATTATTGTCCATCATTATTCATTATTATTTTAGAAAAATATGCCAATATAGGTGATAAGATCATATGTGTCTATCTAAAATCAGATACATTAAGTATTATTTTCAAATATGATTTCTAGCTCCCTGTGAAGCTGAGGTTCCTGAAGAACCTTAGCTAAAATTACACTTTTTTTCAATTCCTCTGAAAAATCAAGGCGAAAAATGTAAACATTTTCACTCAAGTGACATCCCAAAGATCGCCAGGGTGTGTAATGGTGTTGATAGTACAATCCAGAAGTTCCCAATTCAGTTTTTGCCATCAGTTCTCATGAACTTTGACAGGTACTGTATTCAGTTGTTCAATGTTACTTTTTTCAGAATATATTTTAATATTTATCAAAACATTTCTGAGCTGAGTAATAAAAGTTGCTAGTTTGTATGAATTTGGTTTTGTTTCTAATTTTAAAATAGATATTCAGATCTTGAGACTACATCTTTCCCTAACAAATTGCAAACTTTAGTGTGTGAAGAAAGCCAATCTAATTACTTTGTAACTGCCCTTGCAACACAGAAAATGTTGCAATGGGTATTAACATTGAATACTCACTGTGCTGCACTAGTTTTAAAAACTCTGAGAGCCTTATTGGCAACCTCGTGTTCTATAATTAGCATCAATTACTGTTCAATTGACCACAGAAAATAAAGGTCTTGATATGCCCTCATGCAGAAGATGAATAAAAGCCTTTCTTAACATATTACTCGTAAGTGTAGTGTCTATTTCTATTAGGATTCCTGGCATGTGATGCAATCACAGGAAAAGAATGGACCATTGACTGCAAGAGCAACCTTTCTTGTATCATGATGATCTTCAGATTTGTCAGCAAGGGCAAATACTCTCAACTGAGATAGGTTCCTTTACAGCTGGAACAGGTCAACTGTGCCTTCATTTTTGAGCTGCTCATAAGCAATGGCATAAAAGTCACATTTGCTGGTTTTAAGCAGCTCCTAGTTATATGCATGAATTGTTGTTATTTTTTCACCTCATCCTTTGTACAGTGCAGAATAAAAATAAAAAGCTCTTGGGAAAAATTTTTTTCTATAATTTCCCATTATCACTAGTGAACATTAACAAATCTCTTGTCTGGGTTATTAAAAGAAAGTCGGGAGCTACATAACCATGGAAACACAACTTCCAGCCCCCTCAAGCACATGACTACTCCAAGCCATGACAGGCAAAGCCCTGGCAGCAGGAGCATATGATCCATTGGATCTGCTGACATTCTAGGCATTAAATTTTGCTTGAACTTATGTACAGTGGAATTTTTTATTATTAGATTTGGCTTTTTAAAGGAAAATACAAAACCATAAAATGATAAAGAGGTTTTTCCATTAACTCAAATGAGCTTTCTGTGTGTTTACCATGACCATTAATTTATGGGCTATGCTGGCACCTGAGGACCTGACCACAGATCTATTTTGTTTTGGGTATTTGAGCAAACACACAATGAGACACAGTTCTGGTCCTAAGGAACTTTTTCTGACCACATCTTTAAATACACACTATAATGTCATCATTGGAAAACCGAGTTACTTTACTGACTCTATGCCTAAGGATCCTAAGGATGTACAGAAAGTCTGCCCTGGTTTTAAACGCTGAGTCTCTGTTTCCCATGTACCACTGTTGCCTCAGCAACAAAGCTGCACAGTTTTCCTCAACGAGAGGCGTGTCTCCTGCTCTGCTGATCAGGTGCTTTTCGCAAGAACATATTTCACTACAAATTTAAAAATTGTCACTATCATACTCTTTTCACTCCTCCATAGGGAAGACTACAACCAAAGATATTCACAAATATCTTGGGAACAGCTGCTATCTTCCCAAGCCAGGTACTCAGAGTGGTGACAGAGAGGTGTTGAAGCACAGTGTTATTGCAACACTTCTACTGTAGTTAAACCTGCCATTTCAGCATTTTCGTTCCCAGAAAGTTCAGCTTCCACTAGGAAGTTCCTGACAGACGACCCTGTGAAAGGCTGTTTACAGAATAAGGGTATCTTCCATATCTAAAATTGGAGAAAAGATCTTGTTTGGGAATAGCTTCAAAGTTTTCTGCTCCTGTTGAAGCAATTCTTAATGTACTCAACACAGCAAAATCATCTTTGCATTCTAAGAGCTCCCTAGTCCTAGCACATCCCAGATCTTGAGAGGGACTGTATCATACTGCTGGGAACACTGGATGCCACTCCCATGCTCACTGGGAAGGCAGGACATCCAGAGGCAGGCTCAGACCCAGCACAACCATTCATTGGCACTGCCAGGAACCCCACTCCTTTTTCCTTCTGAACACACCTTCAGCATTTTTAACAAGCACAGATTTCACAGTATGCATATTATTTATCAAATAATCTTCAAAGACATGTGAAAAGTTTCTCCTTGGGGAAAGAAAAGAACTGCTCATGATGCTGGATGATCATGTTGCTTACAGCAGTTTCACAAGAGTTTATTAGTGCAGTGGTGTGAACATACAAAAACCAGAGCAGAATATTGACACTGTTTTAAACAGAAACATCCCAGCAGTACCCAAGGCCTCCTGCAGGCTTTAGAGGAGGAGGGGATTATGAGGATTGGAGATTTCCTGAGCTCCATCTGCTTTCTGTGCTGTGAGGAGTGAAATGCCAAGATCCAAATTGGTGACTGTAAGTTTGCTTCATCATCAGGGTCCTGTAATGGGATGTCCTCTGTGAAATTTGACTAAAGCTTTGCTTCTTGGGCTGTACATACACATAGATATATACATACATGCTTGCTGGTCACATCCCTTCCAAGCAGAACCCCCCTTGCTCACAGAAGTT
The DNA here is from genome assembly GCF_026979565.1 of Vidua chalybeata. Lineage (NCBI taxonomy): Eukaryota > Metazoa > Chordata > Aves > Passeriformes > Viduidae > Vidua > Vidua chalybeata. The sequence continues at coordinate 61,489,218 of NC_071534.1, read as the reverse complement.
CCTAACATAAGATTGTCTCACCAAAAAGGTAAATATTTGGCTCTAGGGGCAGCCCATGATGCCTAAAATATCTGCTTGAGATTTCTGTGCTCTCACAGTGCTGCTGAAAACCTGCAGAGGGGAAGTCACTTGGCCTACAGTCAAGTGTCCATGCAGGGTAGAAGAAATCACTAGGAAATATCAAGGTTGTTCATTCACTTGTCATCTAAATTACTCAGCCTTCTTCTGAGGATGAGAACAAAATGGGCCAGGGCTGCTGTGCTGTGTATTTTATATTTTCATTCAGAAATTAAAGCAGAGACTCAAGAAGTGAAAATCCTGAAAACACAACACTGAATATTATTCCAGCCAGTCTCATGCATCAGCATGCTTTGTTTTCCTCTTGTTAAAGGCAAACCACTCTAAGTTAAGAAAGCAGGATCTAAATGTCTAGAAGGAGACCAGGCAACTGGGTACCTGCTCTTCCTGTTTGAATGCATTTTCTGAAGCTAAAAAGTCTGTTTATATAACTAAATCTGGATTGAGCCCACTAAGTATGAAAGTCTTGTATCATAAATGACAAGTCTAGCAGATCTAATGCAGTGTGAGCTGCTCAGTTCCCAGGTAACTGTGATCTTCCACTGCTGCAGGCAGACCTGCTCTGCTGTCAGTGCTAGTTCCCATGTCAGCCAGCTGGAGAAACTCCTTGGACATATCACACTACCAGCTGGAGTGCAAGAACACTTTCCTCTTGTAAAGTTAGAATGTCAGACTTAAACAAACATAGTTGTAGCATTGTCAGGAATCCTGTCCAAAATGAGCAGATGTAATTACATCCACCTGCAAGAGCTCCGTGCCAGCCCAGTTCAGAGAGGCTTCTGCTCAGGACCATTACTGAGCCAGGTGAGTGTTAGGAGAGGGAGAAGAGCAGCACAGGTGTCCTACATCAGGCACTGAAACACTGCTTCAGATGTGCAAGGGCAATTTCCCAAGTTACATGTGGTAACTATAACTAGGTGGGGATTTTTAACCCCATCAGCTGCCTGATGCCATTTTAGTCATCACTCATTATTCTACCTCATCTTAAAATGTCTGCTGTGTCCTCGCAGACTACAGCTGTTAAACTATTTACAGGCTGATGAAGGAAATTTGCCCTCCCTATTCTCCAAAGCAGCTACCTTTCTTTTCTTTATCATGCTGCATAAGCATTTTACTTGACTATTAAAAAAAAGGCAGGTAAATACCCATTCTTTAATTTAGTTCATCCCAGCAGTCACAGAAAGCTCTCAGAGTTATTACAAGAATACTGTCTTTTTGTACAACAGAAAAGCAAAATAAATTATCCAGTATTGTAAGTTCAAAGTTCCACGAAGCATGGTCACAAAACCCAAGTTTTTTGGACAACTCTTCATCATTAAATTGTTTAACACAAATTGAAAAGATAACAGGGGAGCACCACTACTGCCCATTTTAATGTTGGCAGTTTTTCCAGGAATTGTGCCATACATGGGTGCCCTTATGGTAACAAAGCACCCTTAGGGAAGATGTGGGAGTTCATATCACTCCTATTATTCCATGCAACTGAACAACTATAGTTAGGCATCCAAAGAGATTTAGGCTGAACATGAAGGGCATGCTATGATTATAAGCACTTATGGGGCAATACTGTTGGAGAATAGGTAGGCTAGATTGGTTTTGAGTTCTTGAGATTCTTAATCTATATTTAGGCAAGATTTGAGTGATCAAATGTCTTTAAAACTGAGGCTTAATGGAGAAAAACACATTATAAAGACTATTTCCTTTATACTCTAAGCCTTCTTGTCTGGATGGAAATCCAAAAAAAAATTAAAAAACAGAGAATATAAAACAAAGAACTGAAGTAAAACTTGTCTCTTGGTTATGCTCCTTTATCTCCACAGATGCGTTAGGTACCTTTTCATTTGTGAAATTTAACTACCTGTGTATTTTGGCTTTATCCTTGAAATACCCTATTTTATTTTATAGACCTTACATTTACATCACATCAGCATCAACTGCATCATTAGGGCTCCAATGCTGTCAGAGCTTGACTTGGCCAGTATAGTCATAGGTTTGGCAACAACACAGTTTGAATTCAGAAATATTATATAATCCCAAAAGTAAATTATTTAAATACATTCATGCTCATATATTTAAATAATTACTCATATGCATGATGTAGTCCATCATACTAATGAATAAAATATCAGAAGGCATCTTGGAACACTGTTTGGTTTCTATTTATAAGGACATTTATGTGCCTTACTATATATATATTAACTTTTATATATACATATACATATATTAAACAAAATCTTTGTTTTTCTTTAATCAGCCTGTTGCCACCTGTTTAACCATTTGTATCTTCATCCTGAGTACTATTTAATCATGAAGCTGATGCAAAAGCCATGCCAGGATTGATATTTATTCTACTGCGTAGGAGGCACTAATGTATGATAATATACCAGGTATCTGACCAGCAGAAGGGAGTGATTTTAGCCCCAGAAAAGTTCTTTCCCCTTCATTATTTCCTGTCTATCATAGGACTGCACAAGAAGTTAAGAGTGTCAAGCCACAAGGCACATGTGAGTGTGCAAATGAGAACTGAAGCATTTGTTGCCATCCTTCCCTGCTTCTGTGTAAGACAAACGATGTTGCTGCCAAAGAGATCAGTCTGTCACTGCTGCACAGAGTGGCTCTTCAGAAGAGCCAAGGAGACCTTACTGGGCTCTTGTAGGACACAGTAATGTACCCAAACCTCCAGCAATCTCACAAGGGGTATGCCTATCTTACAGCATGTTAAGAAAAAATCTAACTGAAAGACATTTCCAAGAAACAGAACTTAAAATGAAATCCTAAGGAAGAGCCACAAATTGGAAAGTAAAAAATACATGCTTTTATTCAAGAAATTAGTCATTGTGACAGACCAGAAGGATTGCTGGCTCAAAACCTCAAAACATTTCAAGTCCCTGTGTGGAGAAAGGGTACATAAATAGCCTCTAAGGCCTTCTAAGGGACTTGGTGAGGCATTCTGGGGCCTTACAATCACGAAGGTATCTGTGTCACTCCCATGAAGCACCTCAGTGTCAAAGAGGAGGAACAAAATGCAATAGTGGGTTTGAGGGAGAAAATTAAATGCTGGGTATGAAGAATTATCTCTGTACCACAGCCCAGTGCCCCTCCACTGCTGAAGGCAGCTGCGTGTGTGACTGGCAGGTGGCCCACTCCAGAGACCTCACATAAATCCAGCACAGCTGGAGAGGGCTTCATCAGCCAGGAGTTCCTGATGCTGAGAACAGTGAGAGCTGGCAGTTCAGATCGTGCTCCTTTCCCTGTGGCTGGGACCATGGCATTAAGCTACACCAGAAAGAGAAGCGGATACTGTTACTATCAGATGCTTTACTGTGTTATCTGCAGATGGGAATCAGTGCCCTTAAAGAGCTTCGTATGTGAGGACCACGCAAAGATAAAAAAACAACAAGTTTCAGAATTTGATTATGCTTAACAGATTTCCAGGCAGTCTACAACATCAGACAAAGAAGGGCTTGTACTCCCTTGAAATTCAGGCTATGTGCTCATTTAATTACCATGTAATAATTTTTAATGAGAATTAGAAATTTGGTTTAGTCTTAGCCGCTGAAAAAAATTCTGGTACTACTGATCTAAACAAAGAGAAGAAATGAAAGAACCAAACACATACTAACAATTGATGTCTGCTTTTTTTTGCATTTTCCATTCAAACACATCTCATGTTGCTATACGCAAAAAATGTTATGACCACAAGATAATTTTATCACCATATCTGGTTTTTAATGTGTTAATCCTCATAGCATCTAGTAACAAATGCACAATTACCAGCCTCCAAAGGTTTTCACAGTATGTATTGCCAATAATAATTAAGTTGATAGGGCCTTCTGAATAAGTGACTATCCATATCTGTTGACCCAAGAGTTTAATATTAACTGAGGAGATTCCAACGTCAGTATTCTCCTAGAACACCAATAAATCCTAATGTTCTTCACAATAAAAATGATGCACCTAACACCATATATACTGAAATTTCTTGCCTGGATGCCCCAGTCTCTCTACTAACCAAATAAAGGGTGTTCAAGAAAGGGGAAAATCTTTGTTATAGGTGTGAATAAAGAGCAAAAGGTGCAGTAATCCAGGCCAGGATCCATATTCTATTGTATTGTTTAAAATAAGACGTCCATTGTTCTAAAATATGCCAGGAAACGTTTCCATCTGTAATCAGTCACATAGGTGGAATACATATTCATGAATTTGTTTCATGTATAGCATAAAAAATAATTGCTGCACTTATAAGAGGTCCAGTAAAAAATTTTATTATGCATTGAGTCTAACTCTTACTTAAGGTCAGAATTAAAAGGCAAAACAAAAATCTTGCTTTAAGTCAAAACAGACCTAAAGCAGCTGCTTGCTTAGTTACTGTTATGAGATCAAAGAGATCGGCCCAATTGCACTGTGAGAAGCAAAGTGATTAACATATCTTTATTTGATTGATTAAGCATGGTAAATAGATACTTCCACAGATAAACTGTGTTAGATGTTAAGCATCAGGCTCTAAGAGAGCAGCAAAATGATCCTACTTATAATTTGTGCTTTAGGAGCAAATGACCTGTGGAAAATCCTGACTCGATTGATTTCAGTGCATAGACTGAAAGCTGTGTTTTACATATGGATGCAAGGATGGAAAATGTAAGAATGGAAGGATAAATAGTGTAAGTAAACATGTCAGCAGGATGGGAAATCCCATTCCAAGAAGAGGAAGATTACATTCAAAATGTTGTGTATACCTTAACTAGTAATTTTATGAGTGTAAATATAGGTCTAACAAGACTCACTGCAATTTTTTTTCACCCATATAAAGCTTTTCAACACAGCGTAAGAGTCACCCTTCTACAAACAAGCTTTCTCAGGCTCTGGGAATTTTTGAGGGAGGGTATTTTGTTTTTCCATGTGTGTTCATTAGTCTGTTATTTCTCTTTACAGTTTACTTGGAATATGGGCTATCACCTAAATTCAGATAAACTGATATTTTTACCAGAGTGGCATTTATAACCTCTATGCCAAAGTGCATGATCCAATAGCAGTTTAGGGAATTTTCAAATATTTACTTGTATTGCTGTATTTTCTCCTGTGTATGTGCAATGTAAAGAACACATGCCATTATTTACTTTTTGCACTGCTTGACACCAAATCTGGGTGGGGGAAGAATGAGAATTTTTTCTTATTTGCTCACTCTAGCTACTGATATTTAAATGCAAATTATCTACTGTTTGCTGGATTGTTATTCTTATCTCCCTGAACCTTGTCTTTCTTGTATCTCCCATTTGTTCTGCTTTACTATCTGTGAACTGTCTTTTTTTAATTACTACAGGCAAATTCCCTCAAATCTGTTCTAAGATGTACAGTAGTAAACATTTTCTTCTCTCAACTGGTAGAGCCATTCATCTACATTTCAAGTCTCATGCTGCTGGAAACTGGAAAATAATCAGAGGACTTGTTTATATATCCCTGTTGTTCTAAAGTTCAAACCATTATAATAAGAAAGTCCTATCCAGTATTCATAGAGAAAAAATATAAAACAGAAAATATGGACATATTGGGTATTCAGAAGACTGAATCTCAAACAATATTGTACCAGGGGAAGTGAACAAAAGCAATTTTGAAGTTCAATATTTCAGAAAATGTAGAGGATGAACAGCAGACAAAGGTCTCTTAGTCACGTATCTTTTTTTTTTTTCTTGTGCTAAAATCCAAAATCATAAGATTGAGCAGAGAGCCAATGCCATGAAAACAGTATGGTTCACTTTTAGACTTAGGAATGTACTGCCATAACTGAATTTCAGTTTTCAGTGAGAAAATTTTATTGGAAACTGACATTTCTGAACACTTGCAAGATGGAAAATATACTAGCAACAGCATGCACAAGGGCATGAGCTTGATGATGGATTCTTATGAGTTTTCCCAGATTGCTTTATAAAATGTTCAGTAAAACTGTACACAAAACTAAAGGGATGATTCTTCTTATTACAGACAACACAAATTTAGAAAATAAATACTGACCTTAACTATTTGGTACTGATTTTATTCTTTTATCTGAATTTAGTGTTCATGGAAAATGCTAAATCAGCAAAATTTTTCTATGTTGAGAAAAATGAAAACAGACATAAAACAGCTTTCCATGCATAGCCCCATAAATGCCTTTTTACATCAACAGACCTTCCTGACTGGGTTTTTGTGTGATGTGGCTTTCCATAAGATGGCTCTCCTCGAGTGGAATTGTTTCTCCTATTGTGACCTCCAGAGGTCCCTTCAAAGTTCAGCCATTCTGGGGCTCTGTAAAAGGGGAATAAATGTGTTGGTAACTTTCTGAGATGGATACCTGTGTACTGTGGTCTCCTCAGAGCCTGTTAGGGTTTGTTCTTGCAGATCACAGAACTGCCAAGAGATTTTAACAAACTTCCCTCCCTTACGACCTGTCAAGTTCAGATCTCAGTACAGGAGAGCCATTTAAGCCCATGAGTAACTTCAATGTATAAGCAGTGCCACTAAATCAAGCCTACAAGGTTTTTACTTATTTCTTTAATGGGCTATTGATTTGCTTAAAATTACGCATTTGTGTTTTTACCCAGGCCTCAGCTTTGTCCTGTTCTTCCTTCAAGCTTAGCCTCAACACAGGCACTGGCTGTTCAGCGGGGTCAAGTACTAGGGTTGAGTGCCCCTCATTTCCTCGAATTAAATCTTTAGGTTATTTTCTTTCTCTTTATATTTGTCACTGCTTAAACTTCAGTACCTTTCTAAGCAGATATTCCTCTCAGTGTAATGCTGTTAAGTCCCCCCAGAGAGTTTCATTCTTCACTGCTATTCCTGGCTCATTGCACATAGAGCCTTGCAGCTGAGCAGAGTGCTTACCCCTGGACAGGGTTGGGTTATTTCATCAGCAGCTTGTATGGGGTTATTCTTTGTAAGGTCAATATTTCTGCCTGTGGCCAGGGCAAATCCTAAAATGTTATTTAAATTCCTTCCATTAGCGTCTTTCTCTTATAAGTTCAGGGATATACTTTTCAGTCTGGTTCTTCTAGCAAATGCATTGTTTTATTTAAATGGGAAAAAAGGAAATTTGAGAGTGTATTATCACTTCATCTTTGTGTATGGATTAATAGCTCAGTAGAAGGATTAGCTAGAGAGCTAAGGACCATGCCACCTGAGACACACTGGAAGTTTCTTTGTAGTCAAAAAATGTTTCTATAAACCTGGTCCTCTGGGGCTAGGTTTTTCTCCAGCTTTTGCTGTTTTAAAACAAAATTAGCTTCCATGACTCCTGTAATATTGCTATTGACTTGCAAATAAAGTAATTCATAAAAAATAGTCCTTGATTTTAGTCACATTGAGAGTGACTAAAATTATTATTAGTTATTTTCTTTTTCACAGTATAAACTCATGCTTTAGACCTTGGTTTTGCTCTCAGTTAAACACATGTGTTTTGAAAAAATAACTACTAAAAATCCCAAAATCGAATATTTTCCATTTGTTGCCCAATTGCTAATTTATTTTTATGTAATGAAGAGCTGAATAGTAGACAATTACTTCATTATGTCTCTGAAGAAAAATAGCTTATGAAGTATGCTGGAGCATTTGTTAGCTAGGAAGCAAGACCTTAACAGGGCTGGGATACAATCAGAACCTGACAATCAAAAGACAATACTTCATAAATTTTCTACAATATTTTTCCCCAGAAAATTACTTTAAAAGGAAGTTCTAATCTTTCCTTTTTGAATTGCCTCAAATCCAACTTCATTAATTTTTTAATCATGTAGAATAGGGATCTCAGTCAGAATCTTAATACTTCCACTGCAGGTTTTGTGGTAGTGCCAGTCTATTTTCTCAGGAATTTGTTCAGATGTTGTAGGAACTGGCAACAGTATAAAGCATATCACTGGGCAGGTCACAGTGCTTATCAGCCATATTCAGGGTTTAGATGACCTTTTATCAGTGCAAATTATGTTGAATTTAATCTTATTAGAAATTTCAGCTGCAGTGGTAATAGGTCACTGGTGAATTGTATGGACAGTTTGTGTAAGAGAGAGGTTTCCTCTCTCTTTTCATTATATCTAATACAGACAGATGGGCAGTGATTGTGCCCAGATCAGATTTAAACAGAATGAGCTGAAGATGAGGCTTCAAAGTCCAGACCCGAGTTATATAGGTTTGGTTTCAGTGATCACATTCTCCAGGCTTACTTTGTAAGCTCTCTGACAATCCAGATCAGTAACATTTTACCCTTATGATGTTCTTCCCATCTCTAAAGTAGAAAGAGAAGAATCAGGGGTTTAGTTTGGACAGATCCTAAGTGTGACTCCCTAGGACTAGATGGAAATTTTAATATATGCATTTCATATTTTGGGGAATTAAAATATCACTTTTTGTTTTTCAATCACCTTTAAATCCTAAAAACTGGCTCTCCATTTCCAGTTTCTTCTTGGGCCACCTCAATGTATTTTTGGAGCCCATTATCATTCAAGCACTTAACATTTCCTTGTTTTCTTCAGTAATCTGAAATATGGATTAGATTTCAATTAATATGTTAATATTGTGCCAGTTTCTTTGAAGAGCGACTCTAATTTTTCATCAATTTTTGTCCTTATATGAGCTTGTAGTGAGAAAATAGATGCCTGGCTAGTCAAATGCATATTAAAATACAATGCTAATAAAGATGGACTATTGAGCTGAAATATGCAACTTTCAGATGTCATCTTAATTTCATTTTTCTTCTCTGCAGCACCCTTTCTTGGTCCCATACCACTAATTTAACTGATAGGCTCAAGACTCTTGGGGTTCACTGATGGTGTTTTGCAAAAGAACCACTTCCAAGAACACACGTACATGAATCAGTTGGGTCTAAATGCAGTGAAGATTAGTGTCTTCCTTCTGAAAACTGGCTTAAGAACAGAATTTCATTTAGAGAGAAAAAATACAGTATTTTACTATAAAAAAAGGTTTTTATAGTATTTTAATGCATGAAAACTATAGTGGTATTAAGTCTTTTTAAATGGAAATAATGTTTTGTGAGACCTCTAAAGGGGAGGATAACTTAAGTGAATATTTTGCAACCTCTATTGTCTCTATGAATTAAAAGAAGAAGTCTAGTGGCAGCCTAAATAAATATGACTCAAGAGGTTATTGGGATCAATACAAAGTTACCAGTACTCCTATCATTATGTCAGAGGGATGCTTAATTCCTTTAGCAGAAGAGAGCACATTTTATGAACGCTGCACTTTACAGCAACACAAGTACAAGAAAGAGTCATCACATTTCTACTTTGTTATGCTTTCAACTTCAACTAGAAGGCCAGACATTTTTACTATATCTTAACTAATTTGTGTCAAGAATATTCACAAGCCAGCTATTTCAAAATGAAGGCTTCACTGCTTGAATGCCTTGCTCACTTTACTTTGGGTTAACTGCTTCACAGAATCTTGGTTACTCTTTCTTGATATTCATTAAATGCTACACTATAACCTTGAAATGAAATGGTCAGGGGGGAAAGGAAGGCCATAAATTTGTTATAAAACTATAATTTTTAAAGTCCAAAATAAAAGTAAAATAATTCATTGGGGCAAATCAAGGTTTACTTGCTTTTGATAATTTCCATTTTTTCTTCTGGCCCTTTTCCAAAAGGAAGTAGAACGCAGCAAGAAATAAAGAATGCTAAATGTTGAAGTAGTAATCGTATTAAGCTTTGTCAGTCAGAGCTCATTTTTTCTTAACTTTCCATAATGCCATTCATCTGAATTAATCAACTCATGGAGTGTGGTTTGTGTTTTAAAAAGAGCTTCCCTCTCTCCCCCCCGAGATTCAACTCAGAAATTGGCAATTGAAAACAGATACAGAATGCATTAGTGGGATGAAGTTGGCTGCCTCAACAAAAAAGTCAGATTGACACAACAATTAGGCAAGACTCTCAAGTAGTTCCTGTGTCAGATACAGCTTTTCAACTGGATTTGAAGAGGGGATGGCATAAAACCACACTTGCTAGAGATAAACCTGGGATCAAGGGGATTGAGCACTTCCTCAGCCATTTTGCAGATGACCCCAAGCTGGACAGGAGGGTAGGAGGGTTCTGCAGACAGATGTGAACAGCTTGGATTGGTGGGCCAAAGCCAATTGCATGAGGTTCAACAAGGCCAAGTACCAGGTCCTGCATTTGGGTCACAACAACTCCGGGCAGTGCCACAGGCTGGGGCAGAGTGGCTGCAAAGCTGCCTGGTGGAAAAAGACCTGTGGGTCTGTGCTGGTCATGAGCAGCTGAACATGAGCCAGCTGTGCCCAGGGGGAGCAAGAAGGCCAATGTCACCTGGCCTGTATGAGTAACTGGTGAGGCCACACCTTGCATCTTGAGCTCCGTTTTGGGCCCCCCACTCCAAAAAGGACATTGAGGTGCTGGAATATGGCCAGAGAATGGTAACAAAGCTGGTGAAGGGTCTGGAGCACAAGTATGATGAGGGGCAGCTGAGGGAGCTGGGGGTGTTTGACCAGGAGAAAAGGAAGCTCAGAGAGGACCTTACACTTCCTACAATTCCCTGAAAGGAGGTTATAACCAGGTGGGGTCAGTCTCTTGTCCCAACAAGTAATAGAACAAGAACAAATGACCTCAAGTTGTGGGAAAGGAGGTTTAGATTGGATACTAGAAAAATTTCTTGCCCAAAAGGATTGTCAAGCATTGGAACAGGCTTGGAACTTGTAAATGGGAGTCACCATCCCTGGAGGTATTTAAAAGTTGTGTAGAAGTGGAACTTACAGACATGATTTAAAGTCTGGACTTTATAGTGCTGGGTTAAAAGCTGGACTCAATGCTTTTAAAGGTCTTTTCCAACTTAAACTATTCTGTGATTCAGTGATATTTTCTTAGCAACAACATTGCAACATTTCATTTACATAATTAATTCAATTCCTCTTGCCACCTGCATAAAATGACAAACAACTCACAATAATTACCCTCGAGTGGTGGGTCTCCAGACTAACACAGGTGAAAATCATCTGAACTGAGGTAAAATACTGAAGGATATTACTGAAGGTAAGGAGGGTTTATATGCATTTCTTCCAGCATTTCTTGTATCATTACAGGGATCATTCACAGTCAGTGCAAGGTTTTGTCAGTAATTTTCAATACTTTCTTTTATAACTGTAGAAAAAGATATTTTCCCTGCTACAATACGTACCTCTGCTGAGGAATTTTGCTGCAGAACCTAATTGCTATATTATGTTCTCCATCACTTCTGTGATACTGCAGGGAAGAACAAATGAGAAATTTATAACTGCAAAAGGAATCTTTTCACCCCTTTGGGCAGCTAGATCTTGAAATAGTTTTAAATGGTATTTCAGGCATTATTACTTTAGCAGTCATCCTCTTTCTAACCACATCTGGTACCCACCCAGCACTTGACAGTCCATCAAAAGAGTAGCCCTTTTTCAACTTAAAACAATCTAAAATGAAATAGTTAAGAGTGTTTTCATTAGGTCTTTATTACAACTCAGTTAATGATTCAAAATTATACTGAGCTAACTAGCAACATTTTAATTCTGTCAGACCCATGAGGTTTTATCTCAAAATGAAATTCATACCAGAATTCATTTGGGTGAACTCAACAAGCCCATTAAGTTTCAGTTGTTTTAGTAACTCAGGAACCTGGTGTTGTTTTTCCAAATTGAATTTCATTTTTTCTGCACTTACACTGTGCCACAGTTCTCCCTGAACTGGCCTTATCTGGTGCAAATCCAAAAACACTCTTCTTCTCAAGCCTTATGATAGAGTATTTAGAACAAAACAAAATATATTTCTGGTTCAGCACTAGTGAGATCACCCGCATAGTGACTCAAAAAGAGGACAGGTAAATGCTAACTATTCAGGAGAGAAGAATTCATGGCTTTGTGATAGTGCAATTCTTTTGTGCTTGTTTGGTTCAAATCTTTGCTGCAGGAAAATCACCTACTCAACAGAGACTATGCATTGTGTCCTTGAATTCATCTTACTCATATGTATTGGAAACTCTCTGTGCATATCCGCCCTCCATGACGTTCTCTAGCACTCCTAACCCAACCTTTCAAAAAGCCTACAGATCATCTCAGGCTTCAAAGAGATGCTGTTATGTATTTCTAGTAGTTCTGATTATTTTGCTACCTCTTTCTTCCAGATTATTTGCCTGAATTGCCAATTTGACTCTTTGGCTCAGATTCATCTCATCCATATTTAGAGATCTAATATATGTAAAATCAATGGAGAAAGACAAACCGTTCCTATAAGCCATTGGTGGCTTGGGTGGACTGAGTCCTCCCCAGGGGTGCCATTCCTTCTCCTCTGTCAGAAGAAAGATGCTACAAAGACTGTTCATGACATGGAGACTCCTGAGCAAGGCACATAAAGTTACATGCAATGCTCCACACATGAATTCTCACACCCTCACATGACTTCAGTTTTCACGGGGACAATAAAATTGGGCTTTGCTTTGAGAGAGTTTTTGTTATATTGTAACACCATTTGTGCTTGATGCTTTGGGCACATCTTTCTGCATGGTATTATTCCATTACCTACAAGTTGTGGATTATAAAACAAGACAACCTGATGTGTAATATTATATAATCAAAGTGGTGATGAGACCCAGGCAAACAGATGACATTCTTGATTTTCTTATCCTTCACAAGTCTTTTGCTTTAATTTTCATATCAGTATTGTCACAAAGTTTAAAGATCTATTTTCTAATGGCTTCTTAGCAGAACAAGTATTACACTCTAATTGATAGAGCTCTTTCCCGTTCAACCCAAACAATCAAAATGGCCATATTAAAATTTCTAACTTCAACTTTTCTATGGTATGAGAAATAGTTTGAAGTAAAGAAGCAAAAATCCTTCTCTCTTATCCTTTCCAGATGCATTTAAAATTATAAGAAATAACTTGCATGTTGGTGGTAACAAAACAATCTCCACATACAGAATTGTACTAGTAACTATCTGAATCTGGGAAAAAAGGATGAGAGGATAGAAGGAAATGCTCACACCACAGAGCAGTGCTGCTGCAGTTTGAAGCCTGAAGGAACAGGAAAAAAATGTTCCATATACCCCAGAGACACTCATCCATCCCTCAGCTGAGCTGGGATGGCAAATGTAGGGCATGAATTCATACCAGAGATGGATATTATTCTAATCAAATCAAATGGAGACGAAACTGATGCCTAACTTTTGCATTCAAACCCTGAAAGTCCATCAAAAGGGTCACAGCACTGACCCCAGGTGAAATCCAATTTCTTTTTCATCACACATCTTTAATTTTATGGACAGTGTCTCTGTCCCTATTCTTGTTCCTATACTGTCTGAGTGTACTTAGCTAAATTTATCTGCTCCTTCTTCATTATCATCAGGAAAGATTTTTTTTTATTATCTTTCACTTAACATCATTTTACCCTGATGAAAAATCCCACCTACATACATTCTGTGAAGCCTGGCACTGCCTGTTTACATACCATGCATCTTTTCTCTCCGACTAATAAAGTGCTGTCACCAACCAGCTTTTGCATCCCATCTGGCATGAACATAATATATTAACTACTTAACCTGAGCCTACAGATAACAACTACTCTTCAGAATTATCTAAATATTACTTAATATTGTCATTTATACTAAAATTGAGTGGTAACACACTCCAGGCAATACTTTCTGGGGTAATAAATGCTTCTGGTGTTAGGACTGAGGGGGACAACAAGAGGCCATAGGACTTTGCATATTCCCAGAGTCCTCATAGTGTGTTGGAAACACTGCACTTAGGATGTCGTACTGTGAGCAGGAAATGAAAGGGAAATAATAAGATGAAAAAGTTGTGCATTAGAAGTCCCAAGGATATAACCTTTCTGACAACAAAGCAAAGATTCTTGCCTAATGTTATACTTCTGTAATAATTATTTTTAATATTGCCACATTAATTAACTTCCCATTGCACATAGTAGGTTTTGGTTTGAATGTGATTTAGAACCTGTAACATATGTGTGTAAGTTCCTCACAGTGGGAACTTTACCCAGTTTGGAGTCAACAACTTTTAAAGCTATAAGGTAGCTTTGTGTCCTGCTGATGTTTATCATTTCTATAGACCATTTTTGGATAGTGCCCAGTGACAGAAACTCTATTTTTACCATGAAATGCCATAAAGGAAGAGATGCACAAAAAGATGGATTTACAGAGGTAACTGAGCACCTTGAAAGTTGAGAAGCACTTACACCTTGGGATTTAGAGAAACACGTAAGGACAGCCCACTCTGGACAGTGGTCTTGGCTGGCCAAACCCAAAATTCTGTTCTGTGTTCCCAAAATTCCCTGCCATGTGACTGAAACTACCCTGCTTGTAGTAGTGCTAATTTGCACATGCCCCTGAGCATTGCTGGAGGGTCCCTTTCCAATGAGCCTGCAGGTCTCACCCAGAGCAAGGCTGGGTTATGAGCAGATTCTGGCCTGAATTTCTTCTGTCACCTGGAGCACCTGACATCCAGGGATTATACTCTGGCCCAAACAGAGGAATTACCCGAATGAGCATCACAGGTAAATGTGAGATTACAATTCAAAAGTTTAGTACTCTGGAAGTGTGCCAGGAAGACCATTTTTCACTACACAGAGATCTAAGATAAATGTATGTAAATCTTCTGTGGTTTGTGTTAAAAAGAATGAGGAACAATGATTTCAGAAGGAGTTCTGACAATCAGACACATATTCCATTGCCAAATTCTCTCTCATAGATACAAGCATACACATAAACATTAATCTAAGCATTTTATTCTCCAGTTCCAAATTCGTCTCACTCAATTTGGCAAATAGCACACACTCAATGTGTGCCTGTGAGGAAATAATGTTCTTCCCTGTGCCTCAGCTTCCCCTTTCTATCAGTGGAAGCTTCTAATCTAATATTTTTTAAATTTGTACGTGGAAAAATGTTTTCAGGCTTAATATATCAAGATAAATAAATTACACAGAGATGTTTGCAAAAGAACACTGCATCAGTGCTGAGACGTTCATCATAAAGAACAATTATAGCAAATACACTTCGAATATTAAGCCTGAAATATTTATAAGTGTATAAATCTTCAGAACAAATCCTTTGAGCAAAGCTGCTGCTTTCATAAGAAAGTGCTATGCAAGAAAAAGAATGAGATTCAATTTTGTTTATGTATATAGCATATCATAATAATGTAGCTGCATTGGCTAAAAGCACTAATGACATCACATTAATTACTTTAAAGTGCTACATTGTGTCCCACTACAAGTGCTAAAGGTCTCCTAGCTATAGCTGAGCTGAGACAATTCTCCTTTAGTATAAAATCCATTCTTTAAAGATACACTTTTTGCACTTAATATACATCACATTTATGTGCATGTTAAATGAAAACCAAGAAGAAGACACAATTACTATCTCTAAGCAGTTGAGGTGCATAAATATCAAGGAGGGAGATGTGTCACGGGATTATAACAAGATACAGACAGAATAGTTCAGGATGAATAGGAGGAAAAGTGTCTTAATAATGATAAGGTCTATTGGACCATGGAATAGTCTTTAAAGGGAAATAATAGAACACCATCTCTGGGAATAGGTATAAGCACACTGGAAAAAAATATTAAATGAAATGTTGCAAGAAACTATCCTGATGTGACTTAAAATGAATCAGTTTGTTGTAATTTTTTTTTTCCAATTTAAACTATCTGTGATTCATGGTGGACAAAGACAAACAGAAAACACGCCACACAAACACTCTAGACTTTTAGTGACAGAAGCAGTTTAACAGATTAACACTTAGAAGACACATTGGCAGACCTATCAGACATTCCATGAAAGCACTTGTTATATGGAATATATGTTGATAATAACTGATCATTCATATTTAAGTTCTCAAGTCTCCATTCCTTCCCCTCATCACCTCTGGGCTTCATTTAAAAACAAAACAACAAGGCAATGGACTTTCTGATATTTATCTCTCTAGATCTTGTCAGAGCACAATCACTATGAAAATTGTGTTGTTAATGAACTTCAAATTTCATTTCTTTTTTATTTTTATTGCCATGGATGTTTTCTTCTTTATGAGCACTAACATAGAGCATTGATACATGCTTTGTTATATTACGACTCAGGGAAAAAATACTGAAATTGTAGTCTTCTAATTTGAGGCCCTTGAGATGAAGGCATACAGAAGTATTTTCTAGTGGTAGAGGAGGACATTCATCTCTAGGACAATGAAAAAAGTAGGGGTTCGCCAGAATGAGGCCAGCAACCATAAATTTAATCTCCAGAAATGTTAAGGTCACAGTTGCTGGAAGGATTGTATTTTGAACAGCCTTCTCTTTTAGTTTCTTTCCCAAATCTCTATTCTAGTTATAACACTGTCTCTTCAGAGAGGAATGTTGATTCCTTCAACTTCCAAGTCTGGTTCTACTTCAGCAGACAGGGACTTAAAAGAACTAGTGACTGACCTTGAAAAACCCTTGAAAGCTGTGTTCTAGAGAGAAGATGGCAAAGCACCACAATGTATAATATACAGATATCTTCAGGATGTCATCCCTGACAGAGATCCTGTGGTACCCCGAAGCCCACAGTAATTCTTGGCAATTTCCCATCAGTGCCTACAGATCCAGCATCAGAAACAGATTAAATGCTTTAGCTAAGCTGGCTACTATTCTGAATAGAAACTGCATAGACAATTGTGCATATAACTTTTTCTGATTGTTGAACAACTCTGTAAACACTTATTATCTCCAGAAACACAAAATCTGACCTGTGCCTGAAGATAGGGCACATAAGATCTCATAGCTCTGAACAATGAAGTTATTTTGATACAAAAGGGATTCTCAGTCAAACATGAAGTTTAAGGTTTCCTAACCTGTCTTGCTACAAAATTGAAATACATGGCAAAAGCAAGCTGGTTTTGTCTGCTTTCTGCAACTGAACTCTTGATTGTGCCTGTAGTGTAATGTTTTCTGCTTTTTTTTACACTCTGCTCCCACAGCATTTTAATTCTACATTCTGGTTCCCTTCCAAATGTAAAGGTTAATAGAATAGAGACTTCTTAAACAAAAATCCTCGCCTTACTTCTCTACTTAATGTGAAACATTGCCTTTTAGTGTGTAACACATATTTTCACCTCTGATTCATGGTCCTCAGGTGTATGACTTTATGTGCTCACATACACTCTCCATCACAACTTCAAGTACATAAAACCAACAGTTCTCTTATTCTGGCTGCTCTGATTCTCATCCCTCACCTTCACTAGCAAGAGAGAAACAACATGAGCAGTAGAGGGCTAGTTCTTGTCGTTAAGTACCTCACGTGCCCCTTTTCCCCTGAACAAGTGTTTTGTGTTCCAAATTTCCACACCATATCCCTATCAACTCCTCAGAGCAGCACATGCATTGTGTACTTCCGAGTTTGGAACGTGCTGATTGACAGACATAAATGCTGATCAACAAACCTGGGGGTATTTTTGGCTTCCCCAAAGCAGAGGGCAGTGATTTACTCCTTGTATACTTGGCTGCAAATTTTAATGACCAGCTGGTTCATTATGGAGGTAGAGGGAGGCGGACAGATGGAGGAAGAAAGAGGCAGAAAATTCACTGTTGCTGTTGTGATCAATTGTAAGTGGAGAACATAACTTCAGTTTCTCTGTAAATTGAAAACGGCTTACAATGGTAATCCAAAGATTTCTGTAACTATAAAATGACAAATTATTTTACTTTTTACGGTCAGTTATGTTTTCTAAATATCATTGCTATAGATACTCAAGATAATGAAGAGAAAAATTTTTAATTTGCTGATACTTCCAATTAGAATGTAGGATTTGGGTTCGTTATAACTTCTTCATACCTGGATGATAAAAGAATCTTCCAATATCTGGTGAGATCAGTTTTTCAGAGGAATTCTGGAAGGAACCTGAGAACCAGAATATCAAGCTATGTAAATCTACTGTTTTGGATAAAGTTTTAAAGACTCCAAATAATGTTATAATTTCCAGACTTTGAGCTTTATGTCAGTATGTAGCTAAAACCCTAAGACAGGGTTTAGAGAAAAGCATATTCAAAAAAAGAGTAATCCTGAAGAAGTTTTTCTTTTTCTCTTAAGTTTGAAGGCAAGTGGCTTGAGCAATTAGAAGCACTGTGTTCAAGGGACAAAATTCCCAAATACAGGTGACATTTATGTTATGTTTATCCTTCTGAAGTTAGATATCCAATCTGAGCTGGTCATCTAGACTGACTTTATAGGTGGAGAGAGGTCAGCATTCATGTCATCCTCCATTATTCACCTGAGGTCAATGAACTAGCTCTTCAAGGGACCTACTGATTCCCACAGATAGTTTAGAACACTCAATTAATTTTGAAGTTTCTCAGGTTGACTAGATAACAACTAACCAGGCTGAATGGGTTGCTGTGCCCAACAAAAGTTTTGCAGTCAATAGATTGAAACATGTAAAAATCACGGGCCCTTTTGTTACGGAGGGGTCACCATATGCTACTCGGAGGGAAGCAGAAGCAAGGTGCAGAGACAGTGAAGGGCTTGGCCACCTCAGCGTGGCAAAGGCAAAATATAACACTTGAATACAGATCAATGTAACGTTGAATCAACCGAAGAGCTGAAAGCAGCCCAGCAGACACCTGCACTTCAGGCTTGCCACATTATTCTGCCTTACATTTGTCCAGATGCTGCTTTACTTTGGGCTTGCCTCGAACTGCTGAGCACCTGAGAGCTTGCCTCAGTGTGCCACACTGTGCCACACAGATAGAAGCTTCTTCATTTACTTCCTGGGAAACTTGGACCTTGCTATCTTCTCAGAACACTTCTATGCACAGCATTCTGTTGTCTTCTTGAAATGAAAAAGAAAAATGCAGTAGATTAGCCAGTACCTTTTTATAACCTTACTCCTCATCCCCATTCATTTATTAGTCTAGTAGACAAACCGCTTTCCTATGAAAGCAGCAAATGAATGTTCATTTGCTCCTTCTAGCTGACAGAAGTTTTGAATGGCAAAACATATGTCTTGCCAGTCATCTGTGCAGATACAGATTTTTATCAGCAGGTTTTAAACCATCTATTACTATATCTATTATGTTAAAGCAGCTGTTAAACTAAATCCATCTTAATAATTTAGCTGCATCCATACAATTCTAACAAACTGTATTTTCTCCCTGGGTGCGTAACTTGGCTGTGTAATTTGTCTTTTGGTTCTATAACTGAATTTTCACAGGTCTGATGCCCACTTGCACTTTGGTTTATCATGAAATTTTATAAAAAGTAAACAGAATACCCATGAAACACTGCTGAATCTGAACGTTAGTGTAGCACATCTGCTGTATGAGTTGATACTGATGCAAACAAGGACAATGCAGAATCTTAGGTCTTCAGATATTAGTGTCCTTTTCTTAGTCTGGGCATTAATATTCCTCCATACTTTTAAAGTTTTCAGAAGCCAGTAGTATTTTAGATCTGCAGGAGGTTGTGAATAATAATGTGCATTAATAAGGTAGCAGAGGACACAAGTTGCTGCTGATTGCATATCCAAAATTGTTGTTGATGACTACAGTACTTGCTAAAAAAAGTAAACAAATTCCTACACGGAGAGATTCAAGATATGCCAGTTGCCTAGATGCTAAAGAATATTAACTTTTCAACAAAAATGCTCAACTGTGCTATCATTTTCAAGGGATATATTTCACAAGTAACATTTTTTTTTTTGAAAGGTTATCAAAAACACTCGAAAGTATGATACATTTTCAAAAGTGTAAGGATTTTATTCTTTTCATTGTCCCTATTATCATGGTCTCTAGCATCAAGTTCAGCACTAAAATGTCCAAGAAATCAAGCAAACCCTCAAATATGAAATATAAATTGTTTTTATGAAACTGAATTTCACCTTTGTGTGCTATAATTAAAATAAATACCTTTGTTTAACCAGCAGCTTATTTTGATAACCTTATATGAGTGAGAATTCATCTTATATCACTAAGTCTTTCCTATTGACTTCAGCTGAGCTTTTCCCATGAGGATGGATGATAAAAGGATTAGGCTGCATTCAATTTTTATTTCATATATTTTTATTTAGGCATATGAGCCAAGGCCAGTACTAAAGGAGTTTATTTTTGGAATATGGGAAATGCAAGTAGGCAGTTGCATTAATAGATTTATGTAAAGTTCTTCAACATGCAACAATACATTTCACATCTAGCTTTTATTTAAATAAAAAGCTGTAAAATTCTGGGATCCACCTAACAGAGCCTGACTTATAATTTGGTGTCTAGGAAATGACTTATTAGTAGTTATACAATATCCAGCTTCCTGAACATCACTGAAGAGAAAGTGCAGGCTCCAACTGTTAGACACATAAATACAGCACAGTATTGTTGGGAGACTCCCACAGAAACAAAAGTAAGGATATCAAAATGAGAGTTTGGTTCCTCTTCCCAACAAAAAATAAGAAGCAAAAAGTTTTTGGCTATTCCAATAAATAATTTCCCAAGGGTCTGGCAGTGCAAGGTACCCAGCCAAGAACTATCTGGCTGCTATTACCCCCCAGGGAAGTTCAGGTGGTGGCTGCTGGTAGGGTGAGTTCTTTGACCAGGGACGTTAATGGCCATAATTATTCCCATGTAATAAACTGCTCTCTAACAACTATCCACAGTAGCTTCTCCATGCAAGCATCAATTTCCAGGCCTTATTTGTCTGGAATGGCATTCATAATGGTAAATTGTTTCAAAACAAATTAAACCATAGTTGATCTTCCAGAATAATATTATTTGTTAGTTTAATCTTTAGTGACAAGTCTGCAGAAGACAGTAGAAAAGCCCTGAAAATCTGCACCATGTCCAGGACATGGGCACAGGACCTTATTCTGAAGATCATTTTATTTCTGGCAAATATATGTTGTTCTAGGACAAGGACCTGCTTAGACACAGACACTACACCAAAAGGACACAGCTCATTCACACACAGGCACAAGGTTTGTTCTGACTTAGTGCCAGCAGAGCTGGACCAGGCACATGCTGCTGGATTATATGCAATATTTGCTCGTGCATCAAACATTAGGAATGCCCATTTTAAGCATTAGTATTTTGAAATACAGATGGCAAAGCCTAGGCTGGGTGCAAGACCCCTTCAGCAGTGGTTCAACTTCTCGGTCTGATCAGTGTTACCTGAGAAATACACAGTTTACAATTATCATTCCTTGTTACATTTTATCAAGCCTTTCTTTATCAAGTTGCAAGGTATAAGCACACATACTAATGCAATGTCTAAGCAACACTATGCAGCATTTGCTTACACCACACTGTTGAATTTTACATCACACATGGATATTTTTACTTTGCACAATTGAAAACAATGAGGTACAAATTGAATAATGTGTAAAACCAGTGAGTCCAATGCAAATCAGAAAATTTTAGAAGTGTCAGTGCAGCATGCAAGCATACCAAAGGGAGTTATTCTTCAAGATGTATCTAACTGCTTTGTCAGAACAGCAGTGCCTGCAGAAAGCTATTCTTGCTCTTGATGTTGCTAACACCCCTGCCTTTATCACAACCTCACAACATTTGGCACTTTTCCTAAGTCCTCAGGAAATGTCAGTAAATGTGTGGGTTTTTTTCTATTATGTTTTAAATGGAAATTTCCTACTTCTTACAATGTTAATGTAAAGACTAGGAACATATCTGTCCAGAAAAGACAATCGGAAATCCCCAAAATTATAATTATTTTTCATACCTAGATTTTTGATGTGTATCTTTTTTTTAATTTATGGTACTGGCTTTTCTCATAATCTGTAGCAATTGATTATTTATTTAGTTAAGTTTTCATGTTTGGCTACTTATGTTATTGCATACTTTTAATCCAGACTGACAACCTAAAAGGCCCACATTTTCAAAAAAATCGGAGTAAATCTAGATACAAATCCAGTTTCCACTTTGCAGACTTATTTTTCCACAGAAGCAATTTTGGTTTGGATCAAAATAAGCAGCAAATCTGAACAAAGTTTGCACCAAAGCAGCAGCTTCACAGACATGGCAGCTGGAAACTGATGTCCTTGTTAGCTTTTCTGGGAAGACAAAGTACAACAATTTCACTGCTGAGAAGTTGCTGGGGGCTTCATACCCACCTGGCACAAGGGCAGACTTTCCACTGGACTCCCCTAGGGACAGCCTCTATGGTCTTTTACCCTTCTCTTAGGATTTTTTTATAATTTTTCAAAGCACTCAATATCACAAAACACTCCAGTTTTGACAATAACAAAGCTCTGGGAATCTGTAAGAAAAATGTATTTTAATTTTTTATTTGTTTAATTAATGAAATTGTTGTAACTATCTTCATTGGAATCATGATAAATGTCAATGTATTTCTAGTATGGTGATAGCCTGTAACCATCAAGTGATCCTTTGGACACAGACAAAGCAAAGTGTGTTCTGACATCTGATAATATCATAAAGTTTTGAGGACATAGTCTGTACATAAGTCTGAAAATAAAGATATTTATTTTCAATATTCTCTCACAGCACAGCAGAGCAAATAAATATTAGTGTTGGGTGAGCAGACTGAGAATCTGAGATTTTCCAAAACCAGCACTGGTTTAATCATCAATACCACTATCAGGCTCTCCACAAAGAGAAGGAACAACAACTTTAATTGGAAAGATGAGCCATGAGAGAGATCAAAGTTATTTCTCCCAGTGATCAACTTATGTATTTCTTTCCCCATCTGACATTTCATTATGCCTTTCCTCTAAAATATTCTCCTTCTGAGGATCTTAGCAGGATTTGTTGTGGGTACAGTTTCCCAGAGCTGATTTAGTACATTGCTGGGTGTCTGTGCTGTCATACTGGGATACCTGCAGGCAGAAGGATGGAAATAGGGCCAGCTCAGAGGTCTGTCTCAGCCTGGGTGAAGTGGATTTGCTTTATTGGGTGAGTAACACCTGTATGTAACTAGGAGTTTGTAGATGGCATTGGAAAGGATGTAGTTGGTATGCAGAGCCACGTAGGGCTGAAAACCTACTGTTTGGAAAGGGAAATAAAGCATGTGGATGCTGGAACACAAAAACAAAAAACTTGTATGTGCTAAACATTGAATAGTGACATGATTAACAGAATAGTGGGTTTAGATGCTTAAAAAATGCAGTTTCTAGCAGTACAGCTTAGAGAGTGAGGAATTCCACTGTGCTCCTATTCTTGAAGTCACTGCGTCTGACAAGCAGGGTGGGAAGGATAATGGCAGAGAAAACTCTGACAATGCACAAAGAAATGCACAAAGCTGAGAAGGCTTTTCAATCCCTTTCATTGTTATTCATCTGTTCTGACTGTTCTTAAAGCATAGGTATGGAACAAAAAACCCTGAAATTAAGGCTAGGCTTCTGCACATGAGTAGTTTTTCCACAGTAGGCACTGGAAAGAACTGGTACATTCTCATGGAAGACACGTACATCAAAATTAATTAGTAACTGCACTTGTTTGGAGAGGGAGAAGTTGTGGTCCACTGGCCCCATAAGTATGGGGGAAGGACATCTTTAAGAAATCAGGCAAACCCTGGCACTAGGTTGGGAAATAGTAAATGTGATTTCCATTCCCATGTCTGCCTTACTCCTCCTGTCTAAACTTGTATATGTCTCTAAGTCTCTCTGTGCCTCAGTCTGTAATGGAGTACTAATATTTCCCTGCCTCACTGTGGGACACTGTCATCCTGATATTGTGTTGATGGGTACAGTTGAACAATCTGCCATATATTAAAAAGAAAACTTGTTCAGATGGATGGTACTTTATCACTGAAAAACGTCAAGTGAATGAGGCATACTTACTTTTTATAGGTTCTTTGTATATGCTTTGTTATAATAAGAAATTCATCACCACTGTGGGGACTTGAGTCATCTTTGTCCTTATTCTGCTCCTTTTCCAGTGTTTTCCTTGAATTCAATACACATAAATCAGTATAAAAATGGGGTCATACTATGGCAAATCACAGGTTTTGTTTTTCTCCCTGGAAGTTGCACTAGCCCTGCAGTCCAAAACAATTACTACCCTGTAATTTATTTTCACTTTATTATGTTTCTCTGAAATACAAATTGGAGTTTGCTGGTTATGCAACAGATCTCCATATTCATTTTCCTACACAATGAAACTTCATCTGGGAATACATACAAATAAAGGATTCAAATCTTTCTAAGAAGTTTTGCAAACTTCCTTTAGAGCCAGCTTCTATCAAATCCCATTTGCTTTTATAAGCTGCTGAAAACTCTAATCAGAAACATCTGTGCTTATGTGCTCAAAACAGAGTATCATCTATATCTTACCTTACTTCCCTGCAAAAATCTCTGAATAACGTAAAAATGGCATGCCTTTCCTAATTCAAAGATTTGGCAAAACAGTGTTCTAATAAATGATGTAACAAGGGAGATCATAATAAGAAACAGCTGTACAGATTGCTGAAGGCAAGCTCAAAGTATGTCAGAGTCTAAGAATTTACCACAAGGAAAAATTACTGAGAAAAATATGTAAAAAATGTTTATGTTCAATGTTGCTTGAAAAGGAACATGAATAAAATATGTAACTATACCACACAAGTAGACCACAAACCTCTTCTCAAATTTAGAAAGCTATTGAAGGGCTGGCATAGGGAAGTAAGATCCCACCCCTTTCTAGCAGAAAAAGATTATGACTTCTCCCTTTTTTGTAGGAAATCTCAAGTACAGAGAGGCCAAATCAAAAGTGTTCCTCTGATCTGAGTGTAATAAAACTTGGGCAAATCAATTTCATTTACCTTTTGCTTCATCAAAAAATGCAATGTCTGAATAATTTTCAGCTAAAGAAGACAACATTTGGCCTTCTTGGACACCATGTCCAAGATTTCTGAAGTCAGAGACATCCAGAATAAATATGTGAATTGAAAGTCATCCATCCATTGCATAAGGAATTTGCCTAAGGACACTCCTACACTGGCCATCCTAATAACCTGATTCCCTGTGCTTCAAAACAATACTGGCTTTCATTTTTTACAGGACTTTCTTTCATCCATCTCTACCAGTAGGAAATGAGTAAGAGAAAACAAAGAAAAACATGCTGCTGAAACACACTGTGTTCTGAAAATCCATATCAGGCCCTTGCCAACAGGTAAGGAAGGCAGCCACTGAGATTGTAAGCAGGGATATTAAAAAAAAAAAAAAAAAAGTGCTCTCTGAATGTAATGCCTTTAGATTCCAGGAGGAACAAGCAGTGAAAGACAAAAACCAAAGAGATTGGACACACTCTGCAGAATGAATAATAAAGTTGGACAAGCACACAGGACCCTGTCAACCTCTTGCTAACGAAAAGTCAGCTATTCCAGGAATCGATGCCCTATGCCTGCAGCTCAAGAAGCAGAAGTGCTAAGAGCTTCCAATGTTTTGTATTTTTTTTAAGCTTGGCCAGGTCTAGAAGGAAAATACTTGCAGTATTATGTATTATGGAGTGGGGTGTCTCTGCTGTGCCAGATACCTGATTATGAGAGCTCAAGGACTACTGACAGTGGATGCCACTGATACTCAAACTAAAATTTTGCTCCGTGCTTGGCTAGTAACTGCATTTTTTTTTTTTTGGTCATTACTTAGAGCTTTTCAAAGAGTGTTTTAAATGTGAAAAGATACTATTTCAAGGTTTTAGTTATTGATAATTGTTTCTCCATGCATGAGGCTACACAGTTTTCAGGGGAGCTGAGGATGGCTTTTTTAGTTACAAACTCCGTTACTTAGAACTATATAAAATATTTCTGTGCTCTATAAAAATAATGCTGATTCTGTTCAAATAAACTCACTGCTGAGATGCTGCAGTAAGCTTCAATATTTTTAGACCATTTGGGCCCCAGGCAATCTGAAGTAAATATATTTATTTTAGCTTATCCCTGGTGTAAACAGAGAAAACCTGAGCATCAGGGTAAAGGTCATAATCCCATGGGCAGCATCTGTTCTCTTGAATTTTGAGGAATAGTTTGGACTGTATATGCAATAAAACTCAAGAGCTCTCCTCAATCTTCTCACACCCCTCCAAGCCTCACAGCCCCAAAATGATGAAACCCTTGAATTTCACCTCATGTATCAGACAGGAGCAGGTCAGCTACAAGTACTGGAGAAGCTTCAAACTGTGACTCAGTCTCAGAGTGTCCCAGCTTCAATGAGAATATCCAACAAGCTCTTATCATCACTCTAAATCAGGAAATATGAAGCTCTATAAACTCATGAACTTCAATCTTATTTTTTTCAATCAATATTCATTCTTCTAAAAAAAAGTCATTGCTCTTCATTGAGTTAAAACATCACAGACAGAACAGATAGGATCTTTATATTACATTTTGCCACATGGATACACAGATTTAAAAGCTTACACAATTTGTCTATATTTTCCTTTAATTATGCTAGAAAGTGAAGAATGGCATTCATTAATTGTTTTACTCATGATTTCTTGCTTTGGCAGGAATCAGAATCTATTTCAAAATACTGGGTGCCTCAGTTATGCCTGATTATTATTTATGTAAAATTGTTTCACATGTTCTGCACCAAGAACAAAAAAAAAAAAAAAAAAATTGTAGAATCACAGAATATGGACCCAGCAGAATCATAAGTCCAGCTTCTGACTCTGCACAGGTCACCCCACCCATCCCATCCTGTGCCTGAGAGCACTGTCCAAACACTTCTTGAGCTCTGCTAGGCTGGTGCTGTGACCACTGCCCTGGGGAGCCTGTTCCAGTGCCCAACCACCCTGTAGGTGAAAACTTTTTCCCTATCAGGAAATTAACTTCCCCTGACTCAGCTTGATGTTGTTTCCTTGAGTCCTGTCACTGGTGACAAGAGCAAAGAGATCAGTGTCTGCCCTTCCTCTTCCCCTCACAATGAAGCTGTAACTGCAGTGAGGTCTCCCCTCAGTCTCCTCTTCTCCAGGCTGAACAGACCAAGCAATGTCAGCCACTCCTCATAAGGATTCCCCTCCAGACCCTTCATGATCCTCATGGCCCTCCTTTGGGCACTCTCTAATAGCTGAATGTCTTTTTTATGTTGTGGTTCCCAAAACTGCCTCCAGCACGGGAGGTGAGGCTGCCCCAGCTCAGAGCTGAGTGGGACAATCCCCTCCCCTGCCCGGCTGCCGATGCTGTGCCTGAATTTCCCAGGACAGAGTTGGCCCTCGTGGCTGCCAGGGCACTGCTGGCTCACGTTCAACTTGCCACTGACCAGGACCCCCAGGTCTCTTTCCCCAGCAATGCCTTCCAGCCTCTCATTCCCCAGTCTGTCTGTACATCCAGGGTTGCCCCATCCCAAGTGCAGAATCCAGCACTTTCCCTGGTTGAACTTCATGTGGTTGGTGATTGCCCATCCCTCTAATTTGTTGAGATCTCCCTGCAGGGCCTTTCTGCCTGGGAGGGAATTGACAGCTCATCCAAATTTAGTTTTGTTGAGAAACTTCCTTAGTATTCCTTCAAGTCCTGCACCCAAGTCATTTAAGATGATGCTGAAGAGAACCAGGCTGAGGATGGAGCCCAGTGGGACCCTGGCAGTGACAGGTCCCCAGGCTGATGTCCCCCCATTCACTGTAGCCTTAGTGCCTGGCCCGGGAGCCAGCTGTGCTCCCATCGTGTAACTCGGTTATCCAGCTGTGAGCTGGACGTTTTATCCAGAAGGATCTTGTGAGAGAAAGTATCAAAAACTCTGCTGAAGTCCCAAAAGAGGACATCTTCTGGCTTTCCTAGATCAGCTAGGGACTTTACCTTGTCCTAGAAGAAAATCAGTTTCAACAAGAAGGACTTTCCCCTCATAAAGCCATGCTGACTGTCACCAATAACTTCATTGTTCTCCAGGTGCTTTTCACTACCAACCACAATAATTTTTTCCATTATTTTACTGGGCATTAAAGTGAGACTGATAAAAATATTTATTGTAATATTTAATTATTTATCTATAGATCTAGATTATTTGAATCATATATTATATATTATTGAATTTTTTGTTATACTGTATGAAAATATTTATTATTGAAAAGTGTATAAAAACACAAAAGTAGTTATTGTTTCATATGACACACCCTTCAAGATCTGAGATCTAAGAAGTTCACAGTCACTCAGATCTCTGGGATATTCAGATGTAGCACTGCTACAAGTCCATCTCTGCTTTTCTCAGTGTTTGCACTGCTTATAGACACTGGAGTGCCTATCTGCTGTGTACCTGCAGTCCTGATTTGAAAATAACAGATCATAACAAACTGCTCCTGTGTTGTTCTGCTCACAAGAACTGAAATACACATGAAACATGAGTTCTTCAAGGATATTATGCAGTGGGCTTGTTTCTAGTGAGGCTATTCTAAATCTAATGTAGTGAAACAGCAAGGTTAAAATGCCAGCATATTTAACTTTATTTATAGCAAAGCAGCTGTACTAGTTCAAGGCATTTTATTTTTCCAAGTAATCTTTTGCATAATGGTCTGCCTTTCTTGTTCAAATTAAGAAAAAAAGAAAAATTGGCAACATATGAAAGGAAGAAAGCAGACATAAGAAACACATTCCTGACATGGATCCACAGTGACACAATGAAGACTCGAGTCTGGGAATTCACCAAAGTCTGGACATATTTGGAAGAAAATAAGGAAGTCACTTGCAGAGATCTCTCTCAAAGATAGCTATTTTCAGATGAATTCTAGATCTCCTTGAAATGTCATTCATCAAACCAACTCCAGACTGCAGATCCATGCTCAGGTTCTTAGAGGGTGCAGCCTCCCCTGAGCTATGGTGTTTTACCATTATAACTGAGATATATCACCTTCCATTACCTAAACAAGCTGAAATCATGCCTTCACTCCTACAAACCAATGAGGCACACTGAGCATTGTTTTATGCCAGCATGCATAAGAAATTCCATTTTGCATTAAATTAGATATTAACTGATGGTAAGCAATTATTTATACTGCTACATTGAAAAAGTCTTTAGGAAGAACACATGCAATTGTGCTTTCAAGCCTACCTCTGTCTTCTGACTGATGGTTGTTTGATTTCTGAAGGTGTGTGATGCATAAATTCTAGGCAATTATTAAGTTATTTAAGATGCAGACAGATTTAGATCAACTATAGATACATCTTCTATATATTTACACACCATTTATACAGACGACAAAGGGTTGCATCCTGAGGATGTTGGCAATTTATGAGATCCCAGGATCTGTCCTAAAGAATCACATGGATTTTTTGTATTTATTAGAGGTTCCTTGTCATTTGGCCATCGACCATCTGAAGACAAGGATCACATCCACAGGCACAACTCTCTCTACCATCAAGTATTTTCTTGGCTGTGCAAGTGTAAGTGATTCCCACATCACAGCACTACACATCGCAGCATGGGAATTGCTGCAATAAATTATGTTTTAGATCCTGAAATTAAATGCCAACTAACTAACACTGGAAGAGACAACATGGGTTCCTGAGTCCACTTCTACATAATCTCAGGCAAATATATTGTTGTCATTAAGGCCCGAGGTTCAAAAGGACATTATTTCTGCAAAATAAAAACAAAATATAGGCTTTAAATAATAACAGTCAGTCTTACACATTTTAAAACCAATAAATGTTCAGTACTTGGAGAGATTTTACTGTTTTCACCACATACTAACACCTTAGTACTAAATCTGAATTACAGTTAAGAGACTGAGATAAAATGGAAAAAGATAGGTTTAAGGCAGAAAGACTTTCAGACCTTAGAAATTAATTTCTAAATCTCTAAACACAATTTTTCAGAATTGCAGTGATAACTTTTCATTGGAAACTGTCTTGTGCTGCTTTTATGTTTTATCATGGTAGCACCAACACAAGTGCACTTGGGATATATTTATGGTTCTGGACTCAAGCCTGATGTGTGTTTGGCCCAGCCTTTGCAAGACTGCCTGGATTTCCCCACACACTCACACCAAGGAAAAGGTTTTCCACTCTCAGAATCCAAGACTGCAGTGGTACTAGAACATGAGCCCCATGATGTTAAAATAGTGGTGGGATTAATTTATGGAATAACACAATTCACAGTGGATAATTTCCATACTGTCCCTCACTGGACATTATGTATGCCTGGTGCTGGCACCATGAGCTGCCTGCCCAGGCAGCATGTGACACGTGCTGTGTGAAGGAGGCTGGAGAGCAATGGCAGGACGGTCGTCCTCCCCGGGCAGCAGCTGGGACCGAGGCTCCCTGCCCCAAGCAGGGCCTGCCAAACGCCCTTTTCTACCAGGGTCCATGCCCAGCAACTCTGTCCCTCCTCCTGCAGCCTCAGAGGGGCTGTTTACATCTCGCTGCATAAACTGTGTCCCTGCTACCTGGCCCAGGGCAGGAACCTCCCACGTCAGTCTGAGGTCTGAGGGCACCTCTGCATATTTTGCCAGGCAATGGCCTGTTCAGAGAGTGCAGGAAGATGAGCTCGTTCAGACTTAACACCAGCACGAGAGTAACAGAGAGCGTAACACCAGGTACATTTATTTATTTATTTATTTATTTAATTAATTAATTAATTAATGGGTTCATGCTGAGCATTACAAAGTTGCCCAGTGAAAGTGTCAGCCTTGTCAGATCTCTCCACAAATATATCCACAACGATGAAGTGAATATGGCAGTGTTCAAGGAATATTACAATATTGCAAGAAATAAATAAATAATTTAATACTTAAATAAACAAAATAACCTCCAAAGCAACAACATAACCAAATATCCCCCACCTCCCATCTCTACTCCACCCCCTTCCCCAAGCTGTTTAAAGCATAGATTGGCACCTACTATGATTTCTTCTTCGGGTATATTACCACAGCTTCAATTCTGCCCTCTAGCAATGGATTTATCAATATCTCTGTGGTATAATTTAGCTAAAAATGTGAATATATATATATATATATATATATATATATTTCATATGCTTCAGTAGATGTTTAAATATGTTGATCTTATTTTTCACTTTAGTTTATTTAGCATATAAATTGTCTCTTTCTTTTTTCCAAAAAATTTGTTTAAGTTATAGGTCAAGAATAGATTTTTCCCTAATACTGCTCTGGTTTTCAGCTATTGTGACTGGTAAATTAAAAACCACATTTACTGCCCTAAGATTAAAGAACCACAGAGAAGAACTGTATCGTGGGTTGATTCAGTTCAGGAAAGCAAGAATCAACAAAAAACCAGAGTGTCTACTTTACCCATCAGGGAACCATGTAACTGACTCAAAACTAGTTTGCCCCATGGTGCCAGACACGGCAAAATACAAAGCCTGCCTCATGTACACATTTTAACTCTTTTCATAGCCACAGCAAGTGGAAGAGCAGTGTTCCCAAGGGGTAAATGTGTGCAGCCTTGCTGGCTGCTGTTGCCAGCTCAAAAGTGAGCAGAACTTCTCTGGACTGGGAAGAGCAGGACATTATATGAGCATGAGCTGCAAGAAGCCTGGGGAGGTAATGGTCACTCCTGCTCTGGCTGTTACACAGCTGTGAGGGATACCTTCATATCCAGTTTCCAAATGACCAAATAATACACAATCATAAGGAAGTGCTCATGCTTTTCCTAGCTTTTCATGTGGTTTCACTTCTTAGAAACATGAAAATTATTATTGCAATGTGACCAGACATCCATGTATCATTTATGATTTTTCCAGAGCCACAACCATCTGATATGAGGATCAAACCCATTTGATATCAGCCTCCTTTCAAAATATAATTAACACTGCAACTCCCAAGAGAAACTAATGCATTTTTTTCTGAAGAAAGGCAGATAGCGTTAAAGCAAAGAACAGATTCTCCCACAGTCAGGGGTGGAAGAATGATGACTCCTGCTTCCCTACCAGGCCAGTGCATAAAAGGGTGGACAATTATGAACACCTTACATTTTTGAAACACATAGCATTATGAGTGTTAACACAAATGGGAAAAAAACCCTCACCAAAGCCAAATGCAATGCTGATCATGTATTCAGAAGTTTTTGGAGGAATCTCAAATCAAACTCCATATTCCTAATGAATACAAAAAGGCTGATTCTTCACAGTTGGCAGGTTGGTGTGAGCCATATAACAGAAATTTGTGGCTGTTCTTGCTCTGGAGATAGAACTAGGGCTATTGAAATGATGGATGGTAAGGGGTATTTTACAATATCTGCTGCAAACCTGCTTACATTTTGCATGTAAGTCCCTTTCTCTGCAGTGTGCTGGGAGAGCAGCAGATCTAAATGCTCTCAGTTATAAATGTCAGTTTCGAACCACTCAGGTGGGATCGACAGCACTAAACTGGATTAAAAACAGCCCACATGAGAACAGAATCAGACCCAGCAGTTACAAAACAGCTATATTAGAAGACAGTTAGCTGTTTCCATAGAAATGGAAATATGGATTCAGTCCCTTCAGATCAGAGCTCTGAACGAAGCAGGAGTAACCAAACTGATTGTAAACGTGTCATGTCAAACAGAAATCTCTGGTATAAGTGCAGACTTGTAGTGCTTGTAAAGCTAATGTAACTAACGCTTGTAATACAAACTCAGGGAAAATACAGGCCCCCGCGTCTCCGGGCTGCCTTGCTCTTGGGAAGGAGGAGAATTGGAAGGCAACTGTACATTACTGATTACGGTGGTAGCTCCGTCCTTACCCGGGGTAGAGCAGTTTACAGCGCTCACACTTCGCGGCGCTTACCCCACCATCCATCTCCTGACGCGGGGGCGTCTTTGCTCGCAGCCGGGCCGCGGTGCCGCCAGATGGCACTCCGGAATGCTCGGCACCGCCCCGGCCGCGCCGCTCGGCAGCACAGCTGCCTCCCCACCGGGGACACAGGGGTCAAGCGTGATAGCTGAACTGCTAGAAATACTGCCACGCAGAAATGTCTGTGGGATATGGGCAGGAACACCCCCCTCGCCAGGCACGGATTGCTCCCAGGTGCGCCTGCGGGGTGGAAATGCCTCGCTCGGTGCCCGCAGCAGTCGGGTGCCAGCAGCGACATTGGTCAGCCCAGCCACGCTTCCAGAGCTGGGTTTTAAACACCGAAATAACCCTGACTGGGCGTGCAAAGCTCCAGCAAACTGCCCAAGCAGCAACTACAAGGAGCTTTGCAGAGTGAGCGAGGAGAACTAGCAGGAATTGTGAGTGCAGAAGACCCCGGGGCTGCAATCGCTGCGAGGAAGGCTGAAGCCCCTGGAGCTGGGAGGCGATAATAACGCCCCGGCAGCCAGAGCAGCGTCTGGCCTTTCAGGAGGGAGCCGCAGCTCTACCTCTGACCATTCTTATTCCACACATAACGAAAACCAATTAGCAGACACTTTTCTTTCGAACTTAATCCCAGTCTTGGGCTTTTCATTACTTTGGGAGAGTGCTGGCAACTCCCACATCAGCAAGAATTTCCCGATTGCTTTCAGAAACGCTGCTTGCTGCATTCCTCTGAGAAATGCCTTCCCATTTGCACAGCATAAACAAGCACAGACATGGGCGAGACTTTCTGAAACCCTTTGCAGCAGCGTAAAATGGATACTCCTCCACATGCCTTTATTTCTAAGGATGAACTTTGACTTCTCTGCTTCTAGCAGTACTTTTTAAAGGTTTTTTTTTGTTGGGGGTTTGTGATAAAATGAAAAGAGGAAAGTGGATAAAAGCAAAAAGAGCAAAATGTAAGTAAAACAAAAAACTGACATATCCCAGGGACAACTGAAAACAAATAAATAAATATTTTTTGGGAACTGTTTTGCACTAATTTATTCTTAATTTCCAGTATATCCTCCTGCCCACTTTAATTTCACTAGGCCTTTTACTTATCTTTAATCATAATGGCAGGTTTCAGACCCTTATTCCCTATTTACAGCATTTTGTCCTCCAAGTCGGCCTATGGTACTTGCAACTGCTTAGCAGATGTTTGTGTTCTTGGTAGGAAGTCATGTGCCTTTGTTCTTTATTAGGAATTGTCGATTTGGCTAGGCTGAAACTATTGATGGTAATAACAAAAATATGGGGAAAATCTTACATATCCCAAATACAAATTTCATTATTTTAATAAAAAAAACTGCTATCAAAAGTATTTATATTCCATTTAAGGTGTTCTAGGTTTGTGTTCTGATCCTTCAAAAATTGTCCTGTATTTTCAGTTCAGTTGGTCACTATACCAATGCCCTAAACCATTGTTATACATGGAGACACCAGTAATTTTAAAACCTTTTATTTAAATATTTCTCTATTGAGGTAAACAGAGATACAGAGCTAAAACTCTTGAAATACTATGCAAAAGTTTTCCACCCAGAGAGCTCTTGGAAGTAATGAAACAATTGAACATTTTACACGCACATTTGCAACACTGTTTCACAGAGCAGTAACTTGGTTACTGTATCATAAATGCCTTTTTATCGCTACTGAGTTTGACAGTAAAAATAGCGGGAAAATCCTATTTCTGAACCATCAATGCTTAAAAAAAATTACTTGAAAAGCTCAAAGCTTTGTTGAAAGCAAATGATTTATTCTTGAAAATTTTTGTGCATTTAGATACAGACATAAAAGCTGAAAAATACAGAAATCCCTAATCTCCCTGATTATGCTTCCTTTAAGTAACTGCTCATTAAAATAATTTCATGCATGTCCTCCTATCATAAGTGAAAATTAGATTGTTCAAAAAAGAAATAAATAAATAAATGGGAGAACATAATTTCTCCTCCTTTCTCACATCCACCCTCTCATCCAGTTTTTGTTTAGTGAAGATTTCTCTTTTCATTCCTACACCTTTGGACTTCCCCCAGGTCTTCCTTCCAACAGTGCCCTGATCCGTCCATCATGTGACATACATGACTGCCTGGAAAAGTTTTGCAGCTACTACTAAACTCAATTAGATCTCAGCTGCTACTCTGACTGTGAACAAGTTTGAGCAGGGTGTGGTCATTCCTCCCTGTGGCCCCCTTTTCAGCTCCATGCCTAGCCCCTGTTGAAATTCATGTACTAGGTTTCCAACACCTTTTCCCTACAAAAGCTCTAACAGCAAAACTTACCCCCCCTTTTTGGTCCCCAGAATTAAGAGCTGATGAAGACACCTTCCTCTTACCTAGAAGCCGGTACAGCGCTTGTGTGATGAGCAAGAAAAAAGGTCTATTTTCTGCCCTGAGCTTTCAACCTGCCATATGTTCTCCATGTTAATGCATTTAAACACAAGTTACTGGAACTTCTCAGTCCTTTAAACTGTTCCACCGTGCATGACATACAGAAATAGCCACTTGATGACACCAAAGACAGAGATTATGTGGGATATCACATGAACTTTACAAACATAAAGGTGATCAACTCCTACTCGAAAGTTGCATATATTTCAGCCCTTGCTCCAAGGACTATTTAATCAGGCAGTACAATGCTCCATGTGAGCTCCTTGGGTTCTGACCATGGGGTAAAATGTCCCCCTCCCTTGAATATATAGTTATGTACTTTTTAAAAAATAAAAAAGCTGCAATATGAGAAATGGAGAAATGCAGGTGCCATATCATCAGGCTGCCAAAAGGAGTTGATCACAAGATTTTTACTTACTGAATGGACATTAACCATTAGATGGTGGCAAAAATAGCTATAAAACATGGTTTGTGCACATAAATGTCCTCTTCTACAATTTAACATTGAACATAAGAACGTTGTAAGAATTTTTACTCTCATATTGAAAACACCAGTGGATCTCTTTCTTGGGCCCAATTTATACACCAGATACACATTAATTATCAATGTATAATTTACACTCAGCCAGGTTTGTAGTTCCAAGTTTCCCCTACTCAAAATCAACTCTGCAACACCATAACTCTGCAAGACCCGAGTCCTTCTGGAGTCCTACCTCTGAAACCAGTGCAGTGTATCTTTGAAAGGTGCAGCACTGATCCAGCACTATCAGTCAATTGCTCTCTTCTGCAGGAAGTTGCAGAAATCAAGGTGACAATTTACTATCCTAACCGGGGATTTTGGAATCCATTTGTTTAATCTGCATGAAAAGTGCCACCACAGACACTATCTGCAGGTTCTGAAGTTGTTACATATTTTACAAAGTATATAGATAGAAATGGTTTTCTTCCCTCAATTAAGTTTTCCTATTCCCATGGTTTCCAAATGACACTTTAAATGAACAGTAGCTGATTTTGGTAGCTGTTTTACAGAAATACAGCATTTGGAGCCTTGCCCACACAACAGCAAAGTTTTATGGGTATTAAGAAAAGCAGAATTTATATTTCTAAAGAATTATGTTAATGCTTTCTGCAGCTACTGATGTCGATTTGTCTGAAGATAACTGTTACATAAATTAATTTTAATATTTGGAGTACCCATACAAACAAGGACACAAAATATAGCCATACTTCACCTATATATATCCATTTATGCAGGAATATAGCACAAGAATAAAGGAATAATATTCAGTAAGTTTAATTTTCAAAGCATTTTACAACTTCTAGCTAAACCCGAGTCCCGGCCCACCATTGCTTTTTCCATGATGTTTCTGGCATCTCTTGCAGTGCTGTAGCTGTTCCCTAAATGAACACCATTTTCCCACCACAGGAGTCCACCCTGCTCTTGCTGACCTGAGTTTGTGCCTCCCTGCAGGAGTTCCTGAGACACCCTTGGCTCAACCATGCAATTGTGGGTGCTGGTAGGGCCCTCCTGTGTGAGATCTACTGAGCAGGGAAAGATCTCCCTTTTCTGACATAACCCAAAAGTTCAGAAGGCTCTTGGAACTCCACAGCCAAGTGATTCCACCCACTTCTTGTCTGTTGGCAGCTCAGTTATTTCTCTGAGCCTTGTCAAAGATGCCTCAGACGAGTCTGGATCGGGTGGATTTCATCGAGTAGACTCAGCTTTTTAGTTCACTTTCAAAGAAAGCTCCAGACACCAAAATTAATTTTAGCACTTATTCATTCAAGAAGGAGAAATGAACAACACCACCACCTTACAGAAAAGGTTCTAAACCTTGTATCCAACACTTCAGAGAAGACAGTAGACACATAGTAAGGAAATCAAGTCCACTCTCCCGTAATATTATAAAGTATCAATCTGCATCTCTTTTATTCATTGGATTATCATGTTCCATTATAAACATCATACCATATGTCAAAGTACAGTTTGATCACGTTTGCATGAACATATTTGTTAACAGACTCTGGAAATAATCATAAATTATTGAAATATTATAATGACTTGTATTTGGACACAATAGTAAAAGTTTATTTTAAATAATAATTATGTTTTCTCACTTGTGTGTATATAACTAATTCAATTGTCATCCTTGAGAAACAGGATAATTTCTAATTCACTATCAAAAGCTATTTACGATGACAGATATATTAATATTTCTAAGTTTAAAAAAATAAAATATGACCGTCATTCCAAATCAGTTTTAAGATAATTCCCTCTCAAATCAGGGCTTGGCTAGATTTACATCAGTTTTTTTCCAAAAAGGATCTCTAAAGATGCAGGAATCTTCAAGCAGTTGCTTGAATCTGATTAAATATGCCATGTACAGAGAAGGAATAGCAAAGATTAAGGCAAGGAAAAAATAGAGAAGATTACATTTTCCATGACTTTCCTCTTAGCTTTCTAACTAAATCCTGTCTAATGTAGACAGCAGTGTGTTTTAACTTCCATCTACTACTCTGCAAATTATTTTTATGTCCTGTTACATAAGTACATCTTGAGTGCAATAATGCTTTAGAGGGATAATAAATAAACAGCAACATAATAAAGAATGTTATGCTGCAAATAGCAGTACAAAGGGACAGCGTTCTGTCCAGCTGATTCTTTCCCAAGTGTGTAGCCCACAAATTCAGAAATAAATAATTTAATTTTAAGGACTTGAGCATCACATTTTCATTAGTGTTCTAATAGAATAATAGATTGATAGTTCACTGTACTAGTTGCAAATTAATCTGCACTTGTAAATTTTGCCAGGTAAGGTGACCCTAAAGCTAGGAAACGTAAGCAGAGAATTGTTTTGGAACTCATCTGAAGAAAATATGGGAAAGCCTGAGAAAAATTTGTGAACCCTGAAGATACAGTAACTTTTAAATAATTTTGAATACTTCAAACATAATTACAAATCCCCTTCTTCCCTTTGGCTTCTTCAAGGCCATAACAGCATCATTTTCTGAGTCAACATAACTATGCAGGGCACTGATCCTAAAATCACCTGCAGGAATTTTGTACTTCTTTAATGAGCTATGTCTGTAAAGAAACTGCTTATTTGTTTAAAGTTCAAAGCATATTTAAAAATGTGTGCATTCAGAGTCTAAAGCCATTTGCATTATAGAAGAGAATCACATAATTAATTTAGTTTGGAAAAGACCTCTAGGATCATTGAACCCAACTGTTAACACAGCACTGTCAACTCCACCATTAAACCATATCTCTAAGTGCAACATTTACACATCTTTTAAATAACCCCTCCAGGGATGGTGACTCCACCACTCCACTGAGCAGCCTGTTCAAGTGCTTGACAACTGTTTCAGAGAAGAAATTTCTTCTAAATCTAAACCTTCTCTAGCACAACTTGAAGCCATTTCCTCTTGTCCTGTCATTTGTTACCTCAAAGAAGAGTCTGACCTCCAGCTTGCTACAACCTCCTTCCAGGTAGCTGTATAGTGATAAGGGTCCCCTCTGAACTTCCTTTTCTCCAGGTTAAACAACCCTGACTCCCTCAGATGTTCCAGAGGCTTCATCAGCTTTGTTGCCATTCTCTGGACTCACTCCAGAAGTGTCCTTAGAGATCTAGTTTTGGAAAAAATTAATGTAAATCTTGCCAAGCCCTGACTTGAGAGGGAATTACCTTAACATTGTCCTCCTCAATGTCCTCCCTTTAGTGAGGGGCCCAAAACTGAAAACAGGATTTGAGATGTGGCCTCACCAGTGTCGAGTACAGGAAGACAATCAGTGCCCTGCTCCTGCTGGCCACAGTGTTGCTGATACAAGTCCAGATGCCACTGGCCTTCTTGGCCCCCTGGGCACAGCTGGCTCATGTTCAGCTGCTGTTGACCGGCACCTGCAGGTGCTTTTCCACCAAGCAGCTTTGCAGACACTCTGCCCCAGCCTGTGGCACTGCCCGGGGTTGTTGTGGCCAAAGTGCAGCACTCAGCCTTGTCACACAGTTGACCTCAGCCCATCAATCCTGTCCAGATTTCCCTGCAGAGGCTTCCTGCCCTCCAGCAGATCATCACTGGCACTCAACTTTGTGTCATCTCCAAACTTACGGAGGGAGCACTTGATCCCCTTGTCCAGATAATTTGTAATAATATTAAATAGGACTGGGCCCAATACTGAGTTCTAGGGAACCCCACTGGGGTTATCTAGGATCATCAAGTCCAACTTAAGTGGATTACTTATATGAGGATTGAACCCACAACATTAGTGTTATTAGCACAATACCCTAACCAACTTTTGGGAAAAAGAAATTCCCAACCCAAATGTAAAATAAAACGAAAGTATGAATATACTTTCATTTTACCCAAGTAATAGCTCATTGATTAATTTAGAAGTTCAAGATAACAAGGAATTGTTGCAGTACACTTTATTCTAACTAACAATGGTCAATTAAATTCAATTTACCATTAACAAGATACTACTATATAAATGGCTAAATTTATTCACTAATTTAGTCTGTTGTAGTAGATACACCAATTATTTTTATTTGTTAGCCCAAATGCTACTTAGCCCAAATACTTAAGAATGCTTATTCCTATTACAAGAAAAGTGAGCTGCATGATGAGGGACAGAGCCACAATGCAGTCCTACAGTTTGTTAAGTTCTGATGGTCAGGAGGCAAGACTGTAGAATACAGTATTTGTCAGCCAGTCTTAGAAGAAAGGATAATTATTGTGTTTTCTGTGTTAAGTCATCTAGAAGCATGGAATATAAAAAAAAAAAATCCAAGTCCCCAAAAGAGTTTACAAATCTGGATTCCAGCCAGCCACAACAGTGAGTGAAGCAAGCAGATGGGAAAATAAGGGCTAGGATAAGGAGCAAGTTTCTCCTGCTAAGTAGTAGTCACAGCATAACACCTGCCTACTGCCATCCTCTTATCACTGCAGAAAGCCAAGTGTTAGTAGTAACAAACACTGTCAAGTGCCATGCTTTTGCAAAAAGGAGTGAGCTCCCAAAGTGTAAGCACTCAAAACAGTCAAAATCACTTCTAGAATCACAATTTCTAGATTCATAAAAAGTGCCTGCGATTGAGAATAAAAAATACGAGTAGCTACATTCTTTGTAAAAAATTTTTGTTTCCTTCTACATCTCCAGAAATTATCCTAGAAAATAATCCACTTTTCAAATGACAAACTAGTCCTTTAACTACTCAGTGATAACATATAAATGTCAAACTAAAGGTAAACTGTGGAATATATGTACATATAGTAGAATGTTCAAAATAAATCATTAAGAACAGAAATTCAAGTTTATTTTAACTCTTTTTCACACCTGGATTAAAGTGAGTCTCTTAATATTCACACAGACTTTGTTTTGATAATTAATTATAGCATAAATATATGCAAATCAATTCAATGGAGTTTAATGCCATCATATTTACACCTAGAAGAAGTGTAAATTACTTTACTTGTTCTTTTTGGCTGGAATAGACTTGCTATTTCTAAGTCACAAAATCGATTTATTTCCCTTAAAAGTATAGAAAGCAAACAAACCTTGAAAAGGTTCAATTTTGACCTATTTTTTATCTGTCTGGTTATTGCTCTCTAGGAAACAAGGTGACTTCTTGCTCCCTTGCAATGACTGAAAGCATGTTCTTTAGGGAGACTTCTGTAAAAGGTGCTGAAAAATCTAGCCAAATTCTTTATTTTCTGTGGATCTTATTCTCTAACAATAAATTCGCTAGCTTGAGAAGACAGTTTCAAAATTAATGTTTGCAATGGTACAATTCAAAAGCAACAACTTTTAATATTTTTTTATGTACAGAAATAAATTATAAAAAATCTGACTACATTTATTTCTTTTGAAGAAATAAGATGATGGACTTCAGTAGAAGAC
The DNA here is from genome assembly GCF_026979565.1 of Vidua chalybeata. NCBI lineage: Eukaryota > Metazoa > Chordata > Aves > Passeriformes > Viduidae > Vidua > Vidua chalybeata. The sequence continues at coordinate 61,448,173 of NC_071534.1, read as the reverse complement.
AAGGTACAACAGTGTGCAGATCTGCTTTAGGAAGATCATTGCATAGACAAAATCTGCAGGTGGAAACTTGTGTACTTTTTGAGAGAAGGGCAACCTGAGGTTACTGAATACCAAAACTGAAGGAACAATATCAGGAAAACAATTAAGTAGTTCAGAAAATAATTTTGTTAATTGAGTAGGTCAGATGTTTTCTTCATGGAGACAGCTGCCAGTGCAGCACTAATTTTTTAAGTGCAAGCAGCAAGGATAAAAGATTTGTTCCAGTGACACTTAAAAATGCACACCCAAAAATTAAATCACACAATAAATGCAGCACTATGTGGGTCCCACTGAAAATTTGGTTTCATTTGAAGAGAAGTAAAAAAATAATTAATTTTTAGCTTATATCTATAGGATAATGCAATAGTTTCTTCTGTTTCCAGTGCTCCTTTCTAAAGTGTACCCCACAAGAGATAAACTCCTGTCAAATGAGTAATTTGTCCTTTCCTCCCATTCACTGGGAGAAATCAGTTTCAATCTGAGACCAGCTGAACTAATAGCAATTGCACCTATTTAGTATTGTTGGAATGCCAATATATAAACCCAGTAAATACATTCTTAATTCATTCAGGGATCATAGGTTCGTAAATCAAGAGGGTTATTAATTTGGGTTTGGAAGAAGTGTATTAATAGTGTCAATTAATTTTTAAATTGAATTGCATACTAAGAGCTTAACCTTCAGGTCAAGAGGTGCTCAGAAGCCAATTTAGTATAAAAGTCAATGGGACAATTGCTACGAAGGAGTGCTGCTCAATCTAATAATTGCAGAACTGGTCTCCATCCACAACAATATTGCTTTCATACAACTTTAGGGCAAAGATGATGTGGCTCAATGAACAGCTGTGTCAGAAGACTCCAGCAATGTGGCTCTGGTTGGCACACAACCACACAGAATTACTGAATTATTGAGATTAGGCATGACCTCTGGAGGTCACCAAGTCCAACCCAATGCCCAGAGCAGGGTCAAGTAGAGCAAGTTGCTCAGGATTGAGTCCTGTTGGATCTTAGAAGCCTACAGTGAGTCAAACTATCAGAAAATCTATCAGTAAATGTTCAGTCACCCACAATATATATTTTATGTTCAGAAAGTGATCTTAGAACTATGTGATCTTGCCTGCTTTTACCCCCATTACCCATGATATCTGTATTAAAAACTGTTCAGGACATAAATCCTAACTTATGATGTAAATACATGGGACAAAGCTCATAGTGATGGTAGGAGTCCTATGAGAATTGCAAGTAATTGTATCTGACAAGAAGTTCATTGAATTTAAATTCTAAAGTGAAAACAATACACATCCCAAACCAATATACATCACAAAGTCTTCAGGAAGTAATTTAATTCTTTTAAAAGTTCTTTCTAATTAGAATAATTCTTTCTTTCTTCCTCTCTACTTTTTAAAAATCTCTATTTAAATAAATCTCAACACTGGTGTTAGCCTCCTTATTTACCTATGGTATGGTCATTATTCCACTACTTCATTATTAACCTTGGGGTGAAAAAGAATGGAGTGAAGGACTGCAGCAGCAGAACTGTAGATTAGAGTCACCAGTGCCCACATCATTAACTTACAGGGACAAAAGAGCAAGTGTTATTGGCTTCAGAGCTTCAGACACGACAACCCAGGCACTGGCTGTGAAAGAAAAGAACAAGACTTACAAATAAAGAATCCTTATGAAAAAAAACCATCATGCTGATATGGAGGTTGTGAGAGCTCTAATGTTATTTAGATAGAAAAAAAACCTAACAAACCTGTCCTTGAATAAAGTCTCTCAGACTAATTAAATAATCTGTAGGAAATTGCAAAAATAATCTAATTGTCCATGCAGTGTTTATTCTTCATGTGTTTCTAACTACACAATGACTGAGAACATTTTTTCCTTTGATTAGTGATAAAAAAATTCAATACCTACCAAACACAGTATTTCTTTCATTTCCAGCTATCATATAACAAGGCAATGATAAAGTATGGTATCTTTTCCTCTCAGCTCAAGAAAACACATTTCCAAGGTCAAAAGAAGAATAATTTGACTTCTGAAACTTTTAAAATCCATTTTTATATGCTATGTGTTTAACACAAATCTCTCAACCGAATGCAAGTATGGACTGACTTGCACCTGTCTTGCTTCATGAGGGTGAGCATGCTTCCTTCTTCAAATTCAGTGGAGGTGTCTATCTGGGAATTTTCCCCAGGAAAAGCTGGATTTCTGGTCAAGTGTCAAATACTTCTGGAGACTGTGGCCTAGACCTACAATTTACAGGAATAAAAACCTTGAATTGAAGTCTTGATTGAGGGTTCTGTCTTCAAATCATTAGATTTAGGTCATTACATCAGTAGAAGTTTTTTTTTTTTTTTCCCTGAAAACGTCATTCAAGAACAGCATCAGTGACCTGACAGTACAGTGCAGTCCCATCAGTGAGCTGCTATTGATGGACGCACCTGTGCAGAAATGTTCTTATTGAAATTAATGCACAGCGACCAGTGTTACAGATCATGGAGATGTGTTCTGAGAATAACACCAAAACTGCACAGTAATGTAATTCAGCTTCCTTGAAAGCACTTTTGTTTATCATCCTGAAAACACAGCAAAGCCCATCTTATGCTTTTAAGCATGTGTGGACCAATTCCAGAACTACATAAACAAAATTGAATAAAACCTCAGGGTGTGCAAATGCCCTTATGCCACATTTGGAGCACACACACTTTAGTTGAGGGGCAGAGACAAGGGCTCCGGATTTACCCTTTTATTCAATTTTTTTAGTATTTTTTTATTACTCTGAAATTAAGCCCTGATAATTCAAAACCATTTTTATCACTAACCTTAGTGTGATGATACATTTACTTAAAGATGTCTGGATCACCAGATAATCTTGCAATACAACCAATTAGTGAAAGTAATCCAAATGTTTCTGCAGTTGTGAAAAACATCAACAGCAGGCAGTGAAGACTAGCTGGATCCTGATCCCCAGACAAGGGATACCCTGTCCTTCAGCTGTCATGAGGCGGCACGAATCAGGAATTCTGTTGAATTTAAAAGTGTGGTAGCGCAATGGAAATCAGACATCATCCCCACCAACTGAATTCATTAAAGCTTCAGGCTTACTAAGGGGAACACGTTGAGAATTTGGCCAGTTGGGTGCTTCAGCACCACTTGCACTGGAGCGCTAAATTGGCTGAGGTTTCTTCCCTACTCAGTTTGGCTCATGCATGGCCTCTGAGCAGTGACAAGCATTGGGTGAGTTTCTGCAGGTATTATTTTAGAGTCATTTTCTCCAAACTCCTCATTGCACCATGCTTTAATATTTATGGAAATGTATCTACAAAACATGCAACCTCTCATAAATTTCCATGGTGATGTCTGTGTGAATACTTCTAACTTCAGAAGTATCTGTTAATTTTCATGACAAAAAGGCTTTGCAATCACATTAAGTGCTAGAATTTTGACATGGAAAAGTTATTCCTCTCAAAGAGATGAGAGAGATGTGCAAATAAGGTTCTGAATGGACATGCTGTCACAATTTTACATGGAACATCAACAATACATCCCTAGAATAATATGCTTTCATTTTATCTTTTATAAGTTCATAAAATATTCATCTCCTTTCCCAGCCACGCTGTGAGATCAATCTCAGCAGCACTGTTAGTTCATATGAAATGTAAAATGAAACCGATTATAAACATGAAAGAGGAAAGTCTCATTTTGTCTAATCCAAGGGAAATGAAAATAAGGCAAAGAAAAAAGCACTCAGAGAATAGGTCCACCGTAGTTTGCTAATCTAAGATATCATCACATTTCAGAAACAACCAAATGTTTATGAATATTTTAATGGTGAGGTAGATCACCGAATACTAAATATTAAAACGGGAAAATGAAGAGACTAGATACAGGATAACTTTGACTAGCAAGTGCACAAACTGGTGCCATGGTGGTCGAGAAGTTATCAATTCAAACCCAGGCTCTTACCGAGCCACTTTATCTGCTGTTTTTCAGAATACCAGCCACCACTCAGCAGCAGTAATTCACAATGAGCCTCACACTTCTCTTTCATTTCACTGTAACAGATACTTGTAGGTTTGCTATCTTTCTACTGTCAGGACAAATTTAAAGGATTATTTTCTGGTAGGGTGTTGTGTGCAGCTTTGTTTCTGTCTTATTCTGTCTTCTACTGTGGATATTTACTGGGATGCAATTTAAACTTGCATTGCTCTAGGAAGAGGCTATCATTTGTTTATTTCAATGGCTCTTTTCAAATTTATTTTGACAGACTGTCTCCAGAACTTTGTCCCTGGGGAAGTTTTTGACCTCCAACAAATTTTCTATGTCTCACCTTAATCAACTCATGAGCAGCTAGCGAGAGCAGCATGGGAAGTATACAATACCAAAATTTGATAGCAAAGAAAAGTAACTGAGAAAGATCACATTTAAAACAAAAGCCAATACAGAGATGAGCAGGAGAGAACAAAATGTTTCCTGCAATCTCATAAACCTCTTGTAAACAATACTATTTAGATGAACTTCACTCTTTGATTTTTCTCTGCTCCCAAAAGTTGCCTTTATCTTTCAGTACAGCCATAGAGACTACTTTCTTCCCATGCAGAAGTGATCACATTTGCCCACTGCAAGAGCTATTGCCAAAACAATAATCCTCCAATGGGTTGAGACAGCTGAGTATTACCCATTACTTTCCATTTCTGCCAGATGTATGATTTACAAAATGTTGAAGTTTAAAATTAAATAACAAATTATTTTGAAGCATTGATGGCCAAGACTATGGAACATTTTGGTCTAAGACAAATAAAAACCCAACTAAATACACACAATAATTCTTTTTTTGCTCTGTAGTATAATAAAACATGTATTTTTTATCAAACTTGAAAATTCAAAGGACTTGGGAAAAGAATTTTTAGATAAACAGCCTGAGGTTTTAGCCTTTCTAAAGCAAGTGTTCTCAAAAGCTGAAGCCAGGAAATGGGAAAAGATTCTACTAGAAATAACTCTAGGCTCATACTAATAAAACTAAGCTCATAGAAGACATGTGTGACTGTAGTAAATGTGGTAACAAATTTCTAGTGTTTTTTTGGTGAAATTTGCAGCTGTGAAGGTTAGGAATTTTTTACTTTTATCCAAAGAAATAAAGGACTTGGCATTTTTGCAGAATCCCAAGAACGTTTAGAACTCCAAGCAGAAGAAATCAACTAAGACACTCTGGAGCTCCACTGATGGGAAGCTTATCTATTACACACTTTTCAGGTAACTAAAGGTATATTTGTGACTTTGGATTTAATCATCTGAATTCCTGGTCCTAAATGAATACATGTCCTATGATGAATCTATATTGTAGTATTGAGAAGCTTATTTAAGAATGTTGGGTGGCTGACATGCTAAACTGTAGAGAAAAGAGGAATTATGCCCATACTAAAATGGAAAAAATGAGAGAGCAATATCATGCAGTTATCATCCAGTCACATAGGAAGCATGTGCTGAAGAAGGAAATTTAATGTCTTCTGAGTTCAAGTCCACATTACAAACACAATTACAAGGCAGAGAACTCCATTCCTGCATAAATAATAGAAGGTAATTGATGTATTTTCTTTTTATCCCCTTTGGCATGTGCAATACATCATTTTCTGTTTGAGGAATTCACTTATCTAGAAACATGGCATACTGAAAATAAAACTAGAATTCAGTTACTTTTTTACTGAATCTGTAATGTTACAGTAGGAAGGATTCCTTTCCAGCTACCAAATATAATTATTTATGAAGTCTCACGCTTCAGCTTACTCATGTGCTCAACTTTACTCCCAAATGTACAGTGACTTACTGGTTCCTGTGTTTATAGGCTCAGATTTAAAGGAATAATAAAGGCATTTGTGTTGTTTGGTGAATGTGTTTAATTATGTGCTGTTGTTAATTTTGCTCACAGGAAATCCCTTGTCTTAGATACCCTTACATTCACACTCAGGACCAGCTCACAGGCCCTCCTGGGATGAACCAATGGAAGGGACTAAGAGAAAGATCTTGGCAAATCACAAAGTCCTTTTCAAGCTCTTCAGGGGTCAGACTGTAAATCTGCTCACTCACTCCTTCAGCCACATACTGGGATACTTGCTCTGTCAGAGACAAGAATAATCTGGTTGCACAGAAACCCCTCTACCCCTGTAAAAATTAAAAATTAGTTGAAATGGTGCAAAGCAAACATATTTGGTATTTTTTTCTGGTATTACTGCCCTAGGCCCAAGCACATAAGCCAGTTATGATATGACAGCAAAATTTTACCCATACATAATCAACTCAAAACTCTAAAATCCTATGCCTCCTGTAAGAAAATGCTGCAGAGAAACACCATGTTCTTCAGCCATCCTTCACTCTCTCCTGATCTTAACAGGTATGACCTGCCATTCTATTCACCAAGTTTTCTTGGTCTCTGAACCTGAAAACTGACATCCTTTCCTGACATGAGGATCAACTCACACACAGATCTGCTTTGGGAAAACCATTAAGGCTCCTTCCATCTAATCTCCCACTTCTCTGCCAACCTGCAGATGCCTGTGCTAGAATCTGTCTGGCTCACATTGCTGCCCACCTCCAGAAGGCAAAGTTAATGCCCCTGGAATACCAATTCTACCACTTCTACATGGTATTATTTTAGATTAATACAACTGCAGTTAGACATGAAGGGTTTATTCAGCTGGATTTGTCCATAGCACATGTGAAATCAGAAGTGCTCTACCCATTACCTACTGTTAATGTCATCTGTCTTAAAATGGTAATTGATTAGACTTTAAAAAGTCTGATCAATACGTTACTAGAGACTCCTAAGAAATAGAAAAATAACATCCACAGCATGCCCTTCCCCCATCTAGGGATATTTCCAATATTTCTTGACATATTTATTAAAAGCTGCATTTTTGGCAGATGTCCTAGTGTTGTACATATATTGTGGTAAACATGGAGTTACTTAAAAAATTTATTTTCATTATAAGACAAATCAACAACAGCAATACTATTCTAGCAGAATGACTACAAACTCCAAATCAAGAAATGGTGACCGCTTTAACAGAGTGGACTTTAGTAGAGGAGATGACTCAGCAAAGAAGTGATTTTGGTAAAATATGTGAAACTGAAGGATAACGGGATGGTATGTCTTGCATTCCTCTTTTCTGCCATTTGCTTCCTACCCCATTTCTGAACTAAAATCCAAGACAAATTGAAAAGGCAGGGCTACAGAGAGACAAACCTACTGACTCTCTTCCTCTGTTTCCAAATGTCTTAGCCTCTTTTTGTCCAGACCAGAGCCTCTGCTCCCTAGTGACAACAGGACATTCATGATGGTCTTTGGAAAAGGAGACCATTACATACCCTTGTCCCACCAGTGAAAACATCTTTGTACCTTCCAGTCAAGGTACCTTTCCAGCTCCCCTCCCATCTTCATCTGTCTGTACTAATGCATCTCATGTTTCCAAATATCTGGGGTCTTGGTTTTGTTTATCCTTGGTTTTGTTTATCCACAAAAGAGCCCACTTTTGTGAAGCCACTCACACACAGAGTTTTGCACTTCTGACCAGGCCCCCACAGCAAAACAGGTGAAATGACTTGCAAATACAGATGTCAGTAATTTCTCAATGTTTTTTCCCCTCTGCATATGTCTGTTCCACCTCTGGAACCCAAGTAATTCCGAGGGAAAATGAACTGAAGAACCCTGGTTTCCCACAGACTTATAGTGATAATGAGCTGTAATTGAAACTTTTCTCATTACCAAGACATTTATATGGTCTCTCAACCATGTGAATCACCGTTTAATAAGAGGCAAGTTCATGTTACAGCCTTTGGGAAATTTACAGGATCTCTCAGCCCTACCCAGCTGCCTGTTTTCATGAAATAGCTTAATTATATTTGAGATAGATTTGGGTGAAACTGCCCAACAGCTTCAAAAGTTATTGGAGGAGTAAAGGAGACACAGCCAAGCATGATTGCATAAAGGCCTGTTTCCATAGAAACCAAGAGGAAAAACAGCAGTACAATTTGAAAAAATTTATTGCAGTCACTTTAATTGAAATTTTAAAAATATCTGATCATCTTTAAATCACATGCCATAACACAAAGTACATTTCTCCTGCCTTATCCCATTCAATACCCTGTCTGTAGACCTCTGCCTTCATGTATCCTGCTCTCCTATATCCCACAGGCACAAAAACTACACTTCTTAAAGTCAGGATGTTGTTCTGAGTGTATTTTGTCAACCTGCACTTCGGATGGAAACTATTTTTTTTTAGTCAAGGCAAGTTTCCTAGAAAGACGTGCCAATTGCTACACTCCATTGCTCTCACGCATGTGAGGCATATGACAGAACTAAGTAAAGGGAGAGCTCTTAGGAAGAGTGAGCTACAGTATCACCTGCTGAACAGCGTATCCCACTGCTGGGGCTCTAGGGAAGGTCTGCAGGTTGGAGTGCGGGATTTTGGCCACTAAGGACAAGCAGCCGAAGCTAACTTGTGCGAGGGTGGTGAACACTTGCTGGGGGGCAGTCAGTAAATTTCATGGGAAGAACTGCCACCCACCCCTCTCTTTGTCATACACTCTTCAGGTGTAGCACCCACCTGAGCCATCAGCTCTGGCGACAGCATCCAGAGTAAACAATAATGCCCATGTGCAGCTCAATAAAATGAGGTCTGCACGTGGAGTGAAACCACTCTGCAAACGGCCGTGACACGGAGATGCTCGAAGCAAAGAGGTGTCACTTGTTTTTGCAGCCACAGCCCGAAGCCCAGCTGCCTTTCGTCCTTCCCGGCCGCAAGCAGAGCTCCTAGACCGCAGGACCCTTCTCCACTCCGGCTCGGACAGCTTCCGCAGAGACGCGATGCCCCCGGTACGGCTCGAAGCGCTGCCGGTCCCCTCGCGGCTGCAGCGCGGGGCAGTGCTGGGTAGCGTCCGGCCGGCCGGGGAAGGCGCTGGGCAGTGTCCGGCCGGGGCGGCGGGGGCAGTGCTGGGCAGTGTCCGGCCGGGGCGGCGGGGGCAGTGCTGGGCAGTGTCCGGCCGGCCGGGGAAGGCGCTGGGCAGTGTCCGGCCGGCCGGGGCGGTGCCGGCAGTGTCCGGCCGGGGCGGGGCAGGCGGCGGGGCCAGCGCCATCGCTTTCCCGAGCGCCCCCTCCCGGCCGGGGCCGCGCTGGGGGCCGGGCGGGGGTCGCCGCTCTCCCTCCCGCCCGCCGAGCGCCCTCGCCCCCCCGCTCGGGCCGTTCTCCGCCTTCTGCCGGCCGTGCCAGGCAGCCTCTCTCTCGGCCTTCACTACCGGGTCAGGCGAGGCGGGAGCGGCGAAACAGCGCCCGCCTCGCTCCGGCACCCACACCGACACCCCTCCTCCTCCTCCCCGCGCCGCGGCCGTCCCCTCCCTCCCGCTGCCTCCCTCCCTCCTCCCTCCTCCCTCCTGCCAGTTTCTCTACAACTAGTGCATCCACGCGCAGGCAGGGTCCGGCCGCCGCAGCTGCCATGGATATCAGCTAAAGCCGGGAGGAGCGGGCACAGAGGCGCTCCCCGACCCAGCTCGCAGCCCGAGGGGCCGCCGGCCGGCACAGCCGCGGCCGCTCCCGCCCGCCCGGAGCCTGCCCGGAGGAGCGCGGCTGCCCCGGGGAGTGGGGGCAGAGAGGGAGGGGGGGAAGAAGCACAGACTGCAGGGAGGGAGTCGGGCAGAGCATCCCCACGGCAATGTCCAAGGGCTTGAAGAAAAAAAGCCACTGGACGAGCAGAGTCCACGAGATCGTGATCGTAAGGAACCCGGAGGGACAGCTGGGCTTCGAGCTGAAGGGGGGCGCCGAGAATGGGCAGTTCCCCTACCTGGGGGAAGTGAAGCCCGGCAAGGTGGCCTATGAGGGCGGCAGCAAGTTGGTGCCGGAGGAGCTGCTGCTGGAGGTAAACGAGACCCCCGTGGCCGGGCTCACCATCAGGGATGTGCTGGCCGTGATCAAACACTGCAAGGACCCCATCCGCCTCAAGTGCGTCAAGCAAGGTAAGGCAGGCATGGGCCCCCCTCTCTACCCACCCCCTGGGGGCCGGGGCAGGTCTGGGGGAGCGGAGGGGGAGCAACTTTGTTGCTGCAGTTTGACTTTCCCCCTCCCCGCCGGAGCCGCCCCCTCCCCGGCGGCGGGGGGAGGATGCGAGCGGCGCTGCGCGGTACCCGCAGCCGGGCGAATTAAATGTGCGTCAGTGACAGCGCTTCGCCATGCCGGGGGGGGCCGGGCGGGGGGCGCCGGCAGCACCCCCTGCAGCCCCGGTCTCACGAGGAAGGGTCCCCTCCCGACCCACCGGCCCCGGTCCCCGCCGCCCCTCCGGTTGTTGCTGCCGCTGGCGCTGCCGGGGGGCCGGAGCACCGGCCGGGGCCGGCTGCGGAGCGGGGCTTGCCCTTGGCTTCGCCTCTCTCCGGGCGCCTTGGCGTGGGGACTGGGGCTGCCGCCGGTCGCCGAGTCCCCGGTGGCGCCCAGGGTGGCTTTAGCATCTCTTAAGTGTCATTAGCGGAAGAGTCATTCATTTGATCTCTGGTGAAAACGATCGCTAATCCCAGGGAACACGGAGCTCAGAGCTAGTGAGAGGACAGGCAGAAAGAAACTTTTGGGAGAGAACGGTATACTCTTGCCTCGCCTCTGTTTCGCTTATTTATTTTGAAGTACTGTAATAGGTTAATGCGTTTCCAGGAAAGTCAATAGAGAAGGGACGCCACAGATGCTGTTTACATGTTTGTTTCTGTCCTCTTTAAACTATGCTGAGTTGAGTTCTCTGCAGCTGAGCGCTCGCGAGGATGTTTCTGCTACCCCAGCAGCATTTCTGGAGCATAGGAGCTGCTCTGGGAACCGAGTCTGTAGGTGCTCCTTGGCTATGGGTGGTGCAGCGGCTGTAGGCGTATCTCTAAAGTACGCATTCCAGCCGGGCAGTGAGCCCAGCCATTGAAAACTTGGGAATTTCTGCGGTGGGAAGTTTTTAGATACCATGCATCAGAGGCGCTTGTGCTCTGCAACTCTAGCCGTCAGCCTGTGCTCAGAGGACACAGAGGAGAATCTCTCTGACGCTGGGTATAATTTGGCAATTCTACTTCCTCTTTGTAATTGACGGTTTATTGTTTAAAGTATAATTTGCGATACTTCTGAATGCTTGAAGAATATGCTAATTATTAGTTTATCCAGGCATGACAGAAACAGTACAAAAATCTGATTTCCACTCAGGCCTTCAGAAAGTACTTTATAGTATATTCAGTTATCTCCATGAGGTCAAGCCTCTATATACAGATATGATCTGGGACTTTTTTTATTTGTCCTTATAGGTAAGTTGTGCAATATGCTGTAGATCATATCTTGACAGCTGGGCTATGCAGGGAGACACAACAGTTCATGTGATAAGTGAAGATTAAAAATGAGTATAATGGATTCTGTCTTGCCAGTATAGTGTCATCTTCAGGCACCTGAACTCCAGGAGAGCTGCTCTGTACTGTCCTTGTTTTATTAATAATTTTAGTGTGAGTGGTCTTACTGTGATGGGATTCAAAAAGAAGCATAATATGAAGTGTCAAGAAGATAAGGGTAGATTGTCTATAATACAATTTTTTTTTTCAGAAATCCTATAGATTCTTCACAATAAGGCAAATATAAGGTTACTTTGAGTTGATATGTGAAACACATGTCCTATCTCTTCACTGTTTTACACTGTTTTTCTCTTCAAGTCAAAGCAACCACTGGTGATTCATTAATATGTGCACCCTTAGTAAATTACCTGTCATACATGAATTAGGGACACTAGTCACACTAGTCAGGCTTTTAGTCTGTGAATTACTGCAATCTTCTGCATGAGACATAAGGGATAAATTCTGAATTCTACCTAATTCTATGTACCTGTATCTCTACATATCTGAGGAGTTTCAGTTCAGTATGTTAACTCACTACAGTTTTAATGCAAATTCTCAAAGCACTGGCCACATGTCTGTGTATTTGGAAATGACAGTTCAGCATAGATTCTTGGACTGAGAAAGACTTCCTGGCTGGAATGATCTTTCATGCGCTCCAGCATCCTTTACGCCAAAGAACGAGGCCTTCTGGATCCAACTTCCTATTTGAAAAAAAAAAAAAAAAGGTCAATGGTTTGTGCACTTTACTACCTGACTCTTCCTTCAAGTGTAAGCCAGTGCAGTGTATCCCTGTGCCCCTTGGTGACAAAGCACAGGCAGCCACATTACAGCAATATTACTATTCCCTGACAGTGCTTTGCAGCAGTGTGTAGGAGAGAAAAGGCTGAGCAATAAAATCTTTATATGTTTTTGTAACTTTTTTACTCCTTTTAATTATGAAGCACCTTTAGTGTGCTGGAACAAGGTTAATGACTCCATTATCATTGTTTCCGCATAATTTATCAATGCTATCTCTGTCAATTAGAATAGCATGACCTTGAATGCACCATGTGACTATAGCTGCTTCTTCAGTGCTGCCTAGGAATGAAGTCAGAGAGAGAAATGTGGAGGTAGGACATGACTATTTATAATGTGATCTTTAAGAGACTGTGAGTATTTCTCTTGTTTGAAAGTTTTGACAATTCAGCAGTGAAAATTTACTTGTAGATGAAATCAGGGAATGCTAATTCAAGAATTAGCTGTTTTGAAGCATAGAAAAGGTGCTTTCATAATTTTTCCTTATGTTTGATTAAACACCCCCCTCTCTTTAATTAAATATATCATCATTTTTTACATTACTAGATGAAATACTACTTTTGAAAAGTTGGATGGAATATTGCTATTTTGTGTTAGCTAAACATCTTGAGTTATAAAAACCCCAAACATATAATGTAGGAGTTGCTGTGTATTATGAGGAGGAGTAAACTTCATGAGAAACTGATTTGCAGTTCCATGATATAATTCAACATGAATTCTTCTAGGTATGACACCTGATAAATAAATAAGATCAATAAATAAATAATGCAGGACATTGTGCATGGGTTTGCATGAGGAGAAAAGACTGTAAGAATCATTATTATTATTATTATTCTTTAGTCTAAACTGTAAGAGTTCACAAAGAAATATTCCTTGGAGACTATTTCCTGTTTGGGTTTTTTTGTTAGCCACTTGTTGTGCTGCTTTGGCAGAATCACAGAGAATCTCTGGAAACACATGGGATGAAGGATGAAATCTTGGCCCAGATGAAGTCAAAGGCAAAGCTGTTCTTGACATCAGATAAAGAAGGCCAGGTTTCCTCTGCAAAACCCCATGCTTTTTTGAATATATATCCTTCCAATGAGAGAATTGTGTACAGCAGTTACATTAGTTGGGCGTATTGCAAACGTACATTTTGACCTTCTGCTCCTTTGGGTGAGGATAAGAGCCTTTTACTGTTTCTTAAATACTTCTGAATTTCAGATGTGTTTGTTTTCACATGCAGAACAGTTTGGATTAAGTGCTGTCTTCTTCCTACACATGTACAGATGCGTAGTTGTAAAAGTAGCAGTGTGTTAAGGAAAGGCATCTTAATTTGGATAAGCAGTCACATGGGGAAGAGTCATACGGGGAGCAATGTTGCCTCCAGTTCCATTCTCTGTTCACCACTGCTGTCTCAGATCCACAGTAATTCCCAGCAGTGGCTGACACAGGTCTGTGCTGTGCACACTCACTCCTTGAAGGGTTGCATGGGCAGCCCACTTGGTTGTACTGCATAAACCAGGATCTTTATTCTTTATATAGAGGTATAAACTTCCACAGATGCCCTCAGCAGAATCCCAGTGAACTGTCTGAAAACATGGATTTCAGAACTCAGGAGCATTGCAACAGATTTTGCCCTGGAGATCCTGCCTGATGCATCTCTTTCTCAAGGAAAGTGGTTTGGATGTATTAAGTAACCAGGTGATCTGACCAACTGAGCAATTTAATTTATTTTTAGAAGTATTTACTGGTATGACTATTTGAAACATGAATAAAACATACACTTTCTATGGACACTTTCTAATGGCTCTTATCTGACTCTAAATAGTCAGACTTTAAGTGTCAACCCCTAATTCTTTAGCTCCTTATGCAAAAAAGATATTTAGTACACATAATGTAAGGAGGAACTAAAAACCAGTTTAATTTTCTTAGTACAATAATTTTCTTAATAGTAAGCATATGCTAGAATATTTTGCTGACTATAGATGTACTTGGACATGTTTTCAAGTGCTTTCCCAGTCAGGAAAAGGTTTGGACCCTCATTAGGATGGACATAGGAGCAGCCAAGTTTGGGCAGACTGCATCCTCCACATCCTATTCCTGGTGGCTGTGACTGTGGTTGCTGGGCGAAGTCTAAAAGGACAGAGGATGGTACTGTCCCAGCTCCCATGATTTGTGGCTAAGGGGTTTCTTGTAGTGTTTTTTCTTAATGGGCTCATCCATAAGCTTTGCAATTAAAACCTGGCTTAACTTTTAAAATTTCTTTAAAAGTCTGTAACAGGCTTTTTGACAGAGAAATGCAAGAATTTTGTGATTTTCCAAAGTTTTGGCTACACGTGTAAATAAACATGTTAGCTAATTAAAATGTTAGTATTTTACTACAGACTTTTTCATACACCTATTCCTATGTATAGTTATGTTTTTAGAATTTTTTTTGTTATTTAAGGTCATAAATAATTATCTTCTACATTCATTAAAACACTCTGTGCATATAGATAGTCTTTTGGCGATCTTTTATTCCTGAATGTCACTATATACTGTATTCCAAGATGGGAACATTGGTTATAGTTATCTTCACAAGAAGAACAGTATTTTGCAACAGAAAGTTGCATGATTTTCCAGAATAATAAAAAAACAATCACAACGGTCTTTCAAAAACCAGACCTAAAGAACCCTGAAAACCTGTGTGGTTTACTTTTCTCTATGACTTTGGCATAGATAGTATTTGAAAATAAACTTACTCCTTTTTCCTAATTTGTGCTCTTTAGGATTTTTATTAACTCCTGAAATTAAATTCGGAGTTCTTTTTTTACCTTTACTTTATGTTATTCTTATGCTTGTCCATCTTAATTTAAAGACCATTGAAACTGACTTCTGACTCATGTAGCTTGTGATTTATTCTTCAGCTCCTCCAGACAGCTTGTGATGTTTCATGTCAGGGACTCTGTTCACTGGCAGTAGAATTATATTCATCAGTCTTTTTCCTTCCCTGAGAATTACAAATGTGCCATTAAAGGATGGGGCCATGACTTTGTTAGTGCATCATTTCCTTGAAGAAATTAAATAATTGAGAGTGCTCTGCTTAGTTCTGTTTAGTCACATAAGGTAAAGTTAATTTTACAGTAAGACTTGTACATCTGTTGATACTGTTGACATCAAAGGAAAATACTGGTGTGAGGGGGTAGAATTGTGTCTGACTTCCTTTATGCATCCTATAACCTTATCTGCATTAATTCAGCATTTCATGAAAGATATGGATTCTGAGCTTTTACTTTCAGTGTTCTTGATCTTCTTATTGCTCTTTATAGATGAGGAGGCCTTTTCATGACATGAAAGATTCTATAAATTATTCATCTCAATATTTTGTATACAAGAAGTGGTGTATACATGGAAAAAGTACTCCTTCAAAAGGGGCTTATGGGAGGAGGTGGTCACAACTGTGATTTAGAAAGGGTGATGGAAAGTGCTCCAGTTGTAGAAGCAGATGTTTCTTGTTCTTCTCTTCCTCATAGTGCTACAAACAAATAAACAAATTAAGGATTTTTTTTTTTTAACTGGGGAGCATCAAGGCAAAGTTAAAAGAACATAGTGATGTTTTTTTGAATGTGTTAACATTCTTGAACTATTTTGCTTATGTACCTAGGTGTTTATAAGTATAAAAATATATATAAAAATTTGTACAATCTTTGGTTTTTTTGAGACTGGTAGGAATTTTCATCTGTAGTAGTATTGCTACAGTACTACTGTAGAATATTTTTCATTCAAGTTTTGGTGCAAAACACACACATATATATATATATATATATGTATATATATATACACATATACATATATATGATACTTACAATAAACCCATACACTCTGGTGGCCAGGAAATGTACAGAATGGCACAGGATTCTGCAATAGGAAGTAATATAATCATAGACTTTAGAATGAGATTGACTAGATGCCTATCCAAGTAGGTGCAGTCTAGAGCACAGAGTTGGATGATATTGATTTCAGTGGCAAAGTTCCTGTCATTGTGTTTTGTTGCTGAATGCCATTGTAATGCATGCCTTAACTGAATTTTCTGAAACCACAGGGGCTGTGATCCCAACAGTATCTCTTCAGCACACCTAATTTGTTACAAATCAGCTTTTCTTCAACCTCATAGAAATCCATTCAGTGAGAAGGTGTCATAGTTTTCTAGCCATTTGTGTAGCTTTCTAACTAGAGGCCGAAATGAAAAGCGGAATGGTGGGCAGAAGTGAGAGAAAAGAAAGATATTTAAGGGCTTTAACAAAAATTATTTAGCATTCCTAAACTGGACAAAAATCCACACTGGTAAATGATAATCGCAAAAACAGTACTCATGGTTTGAATGTTCTTGTAATGTTAACCTATTATCTCTCATTTATTCAAACCTGCTATCCACAATTTGGTGACTTCACTAGAAGCTGAGCTGAAAGAAAGCTGTTGTTTGTGTGTATCTGCCATGTAATTATACTTTTTACATTATTCTTGAACTCCTAGTCAGTACCTTCAGATTGCTAGAATCCAGAAAGATTAATCAAAATGTAGCTTGCTGTCAACACAGCACTACCAGGTGTCTTCTCATTCATACATACATTATGATTAGTAATATATGAATAATGCTGTTTCGCTCTGCTTATCACTTCAGACGTTTCTCCTGGGTGTCTTTGATTATTTCCACAGTGCATGAATTTGAGATGAAGGAAAGTAAGACAAGGAACAAAATGGAGAAAGTAAAATCGTGTGAAAGTTCCAGGAAAAAAAATTTAGTGATTATTAAAGTACATGACTGATTTTAGAATTTACATGTTCTGTCATATTCAAGAGAGTGTATGGCCCTGTGCCTCCAGTACAGGAAAAATCAGCACAGGGAACATGTGTTTCTTATGTCTGTCTTAGTTTCTCAAAACATGTTGAAACCATAGAATCATTTAGTTTTGAAAAGACCTTTAAAATTATTGACTGTAACCATTAACCCAGCACTGCCAAGTCCACCATTAAACTGTAACTCCAAGTGCCACATCTCCAGGGTTGGGTGGCTCAACCGCTTCCCTGGGCAGCTTTTTCCAATGTTTGACAATGCTTTCAGTATAGAAATTTTTCCTAATATCCAGTCTAAACCTCCCTTGTGCATCTTGAAGCCATTTCTTCTTGTCCTATTATTTGTTACCTGGGAGAAGAGGCTGACCCCCACCCAGCCACACCTCCTTTCAGGTAGCTGAAGAGAGTGATAAGGTCTCCCCTGAGCCTCTTCTTCTCCAGGCAAAACACCCCTGCTCACTCAGCCACTCCTCATCAGACTTGTGCTCCAGACCCTTCCCTCTGTTGCCCTTCTCTGGACATGCTCCAGCACCTCAATGTCTGTCTTGTAATGAGTGGCCCAGAACTGAGAACACAAGATGATTAATAAAGATATTAAGGAGGCCTGCCCCAAATACTGAGCCCTGAGGAGCCCCACTGGTGACTGCCCACCAGCAGGATGTACCTTCATTCCCCCCACTCTCTAGGCCTACCATCCAGTCAGTTTTATATGCAGCAAATGGTGAACAAGTCCAAGCTATGACCAACTGGTTTCTCTAGAAGAATGCTGGTGTACAGCTGTCCCTCTAAAATATGCACAATTAACTCATTCCAAAGGAAAAAATAGTATTCCTGCTTCTTCAGAAGAAAGCATGAGTAATCGTTAACACGTCTGTATTTCTGTCCCAAGTTCTCATGAAAGTAGGGTGAAATAATGGTGCCACCTGAGAAGCAGGGGAGAAATACATATTTGTATGGGATGACTTTCCTGTGTGAGTGATAGTCCTACAAAAAGAGATTTACCAGGTAGTGTTTCATTATGGACAGAACTGCATGCTGGGTTCCTTGCTGCTGAGGCAGCACATCGGCCTCCCTGGCTCTATTTCTGCATCCTTTTTCTCTGGTACCAACACAGTTGTGGTGTCATGACCATAAACACTACTTTGTGGTAGTGCAGGACCATAAACACTAAGTCATTATTGCACCTTTCTTTTCAGGCCTCTGACCTTGGGAAGCAAGGGCAACAGTCCACGTATTCAATTTCCACGTGAAAATTGAATTAAAATACCAAATGTGCATGTGTTTTATGGTTTTCAGACAAGACAAATTGGCTGCCTGCTTCCACATCCATAGATGAAATAATGCCTTTCTATATACCTTTCTATGTAATATTTTTGTTACTTTCTTGACCCATCCTTGGTTCAGATCAGTATAATTCATGGAGGCTCCCCATACATCTGCAAACCATGGAGCCCTATCTGCCATCAATATTCTTCTTTCTTGCCCACTCCAAGCCTTTTGTGCTAGTGAAGCACCTTCCTGTGTTGCTGGAATTCATCTTGAACCTTTCAGTTGGTGCATCTTTCATGTCTGGCATTAGCACCAACTAGTTTATTCTGCCACAAAGATATTTCTACCCTCTGTGCTTGAGTTCACTTCAGAAAGCATGCAGAAACTTGTTCTGAGACAGAATTCTGGCACTCCAAATCATGCCTGTTCTAATGGGAGAAAGCCTGGTGTTACAATTTCCCATTGTGCCTGGTCTGGAAGATACGTGACACAGTCTTGACAACATATGGCAGTCTCTATAGCCAGTGATGGCAGTCATTTCATTGACTTATCCAGAATTATTAAATTGTTCACAGAGTTCCCAGATTACTACACTGGGGGCCAGGGTTTTTCTTTGACAGTCTGTTAGGTCAGACAGAATTGAGGTCACTCACTCTCTGCAGAGTCATAGTGTGTTTGTTTATAAAAACGCTGAAGAAATATTATGCTGAAAAAAAGGGAAAAAAAACCCCCTAGAAATAGACTTCTACACGTCGTTACGAGTAGTGCTTACAGATTCACAATACATAGCAGAACAATGGAAAACAGTGGTAGAGTATAATGAGCAAAATTTTCTACGCTATACTAGCAGGTACATTGTGTAGCTGTGTTAATGTAACATTAGTATTCCAGAGTGGAAATCCTTCCTGCAAACAGGTAGAATAAATTGTCTTTTATTACTTATCTATTTATTGATACTTTGTATCTCACGTTGTACTTGCATTTCTCAAAATGAAATGTGCAAAATAATTTTTTAAATTGCACATATTAAAGTTCTTTTTGTAATTAAAAAAAAAAAATCTTCCAGCTTTGTCTCCATCATGCCAACCAGGAATTAATCTGCATATTTCTGATAAAATATTGCCATTTCATAAAACAACACCTAACCGGTCCTACAGAAGCTGAAAGGAAAAAAAAACAATTGGGGCATCAGTCTCATTCCAGGACATCCATTTCACATGTAAGTTCTTATAACACACACCATTTTTTTCTACTTAAACTTAGACTGAAAAGGAATGAACAGTCCTATTTGTATCCTATATGAGTTATACTGAATAGTTTCTATCATGTTACATTCTCACAGCTGATTCTTTAACTAGTATGAAATAGAATGGCTGTGTTCATTTCTGTTATTCCCTTACTAAGTCCTTCTTTGTGCTAAATCTGCATTAATAAATGCCACATAAGCCTCTCACATGCTTCCAAAATGGTATGTTAGAATAAACAAGTATTAATCCCATTATATTTTAATTCTCTGGCCATGTTTTTTTTTTTTTTTTTTTTTTATAGGAACAGCAGTTTATATTTCAAAGTGTTGCAGGATCCTGTTGCTAGCATAAAAAGCTAAAAGATCATGCAGATGCTCCTATTATGGAATTGAAATCCTTGTCAAGTGGGAAAGGGAGTAGCTGCTGAACTCTTGTATCAGACTGATGGAGGAGCTGAACACTTCTTCAGATTAAACTATTGAGTGCTTTGCTTAAGTGAAGTGTAATTACCCCCCAGATTCCATGTTCAGCTACTGCACTACTCATTTGGAAAACTCTCCTTGAAGCTCAGATCCACTGGGATGCCTATTCTGCACTTAATGATATTAGGTGGTTTGCTCTGACTTCATTTTATATATACACATATACATGTATATATATAGTAATCATATAGTCATTGTTTTTACTGGTATTTCTGATTTTCCTTTCCATGTGGGTTTGTTATATCTGCCTATTGTCTCACGCATGAAATCTGAGCTCGTGGTGAGAGAAACTGCCTTTTTGTTGTAGCAACTAGCATGGCAATTTCAAGTTGAGAGTCTCTCGTTTCTATGGCAATATAAGGAAGTATTCACATTAAATTCAGAGTCTAACATAATTCATTTCTTGGAATTAGTTGATGGAAATTCTCTGTATCATTTTAACATAGGATCTGTAACTCTAATTGATCATAATTCAGTCTTGGTGATAGAAGCTTTAAAGTGGATAAAAGCTGAGCAATATTTTTGGATTTAAGAGAATATAGTAGTTATTACTAATGTGGAGCTTGTATTATCAGTAGTGCTGGTCTGTTGTCTCATGGTTTTTCTATTACAGCTACTGCTAGTGAAGCCTATTAAAAAAATCTTTGTTTTACTGTGTACAGAGAATATGTTTCCTGAAGAGTTTGGTTTTTCATTTTATCTACTTGATTACAGATATGGAAGAACATTTCTGCCTTGTAAACTTCTAGAAGAATTACTGGAATTTCAGACAAGCCAGTAAAAAGAGCTTTTTCAACACTCACTCTATTTAGTCATTTTCCACTAAAAATAGCATAAAAGATTTCAGGAAAAGAATCCATTACAGTACTGGAGGTTTTGTTAAGAAAATAAAGTAAAATCAAGATATTTGGTTTGCTTAATTAAAATTGAAACTTCATAATTGAAATATCAATTAAAAGGTCTTCTGGATTCATATTTATATTGAGTTTTTACGTTAAGCCTGTGATACTTATGTACTGAAATAATTTTCAGAACAGATGAACCCACAAAACTTATATATGCCACTTTTAAATATGTGTGAAATATTGTATGGGTTTGTGTACAGTTCGTCTGACTTGCAGAAGTGTAACAGCTGCTTTGCCTTGATAGGGATTCATGTCTGTGCCTGTGCTTTAAGGGTAGTGAAATTACTGTTTCTGAGTGTAAAACTCAAAAAGCTGAAGGTTTGGTTTTGGCTTTTTTTTGCCTATGTGAGAAAGAACCTCCTGCATGTGACTAGAGCAGTACCAGTTCTAGAAACGTAGTAAATCCAGTTAGTATTATTTTGGGTCAATATTAAGAAGATTTCTGGTAAGTAGTAAGCAACTTTCTCACCAATTGCTGTAGGAACAGGTTGCATGAGCTACAGAATTCCTCCCTCTGTACCTGTGCACTGCTGGCCAGCTAGTGAGAATGCTGCTGCTGGGAAGGAGGTTTGCAGCTGGGACATTAAACCAGAAGTCTTCACTTGTATCCCTTTAGATGCCAATATTGGCCTTGTTATTAGACTATCTGAGTAGCTTCCAGATTCTAAAAGTCATTTACAAAAAAACTCATTCAGAGTTACCAGACAGGGAGTTATTCTTGGTGTCCTCAGCTATCCTCAGCTAAATTGCCTCAGTGAATTTCAGTGTGAGGAGGGAAACTGGGGAAAGTTTTTGTATAAAACTTCTTCCCTCTTTGGTCTCCTGACCTAGACTATGAGATAGAGCTCTTAGAGACCACTGGGAAATTACTGAGTTTCACAATCATAATGATTTTTGTCCTCTTGCTGTCTTTTTATGGTTTTGTTTGTTTTTCATTTTTTAAAATGAAATTTATTTCATTATTAAAGCCTGCCAAGCTTTTTAGGAAGAAAGGATCTTTCTAAATATGTATGATTTGCCCATAGAATTGGTACTGTATTTCTCCAATATAATTGATTATTTTTTCCTTTTATTCTTTAAAATTTTAATCTTTTACAACATAAATGTTGTTATTAGCCTATCAAGCCAACTGAAATAAGATCCCATGGTGACAGGTATTACAAGCTGGCAGGGAAAAACACTTGCTGCCCCGAAGGGTTTATAAAGGCAAATTAGACACAGAGGATAGGTAGGAATAGAAAGAACTGCACAGTGGTGAAATGACTTGCCAAAAATCTCAGCTCAATCAATAACAGAGTGGAGAACACTGCAATGTAATTTAGAAGTCTATGCAAGCAGTACTGCATCCAAGAAAAGGCACACAGACCACACAAAACCCCCTCTCCTGTTCAATGAGGGTTTCTATTGATGGCTCGAGTAAAACATTTTTATAGGTATTTATTTTATATTTTACATGACAAATCCCACATAAAGTAGAAGCTTTTTTAATAACAAAGCACAAGCATGCAGAGGTACCTGCAGATGAGAGTGTGATGGAGTGTTTTCTCCTAAAATTACATGCATTTCAGAAATATATTGGAAGTGGTAAAGTGTAGGAAACCAAAGTTATATGCATTATATATTTTAATGAGATATTTATATTTGTTTGCACTGTTAATTGGACAACTAGGTACATCAGTCACACTGTATGAGACATTTATTAGAATTCTTTTGGCCTGTTAAAGCCACTGTTTGACAAGTAACAGATTATAAGTAATTTGTGTGGGGTTACTTTTGGGGTGTTTATTCCTTCACACACCCCTTCTGTCTTTTTGTTTTAAAACCGTTTGGAAACAGGAGAAGTCCTAAAATGTTACCAAAGGCAGAGTTTAGTTTGCTGAGTGAAGTGTACAAAATACTAATTAAGAACCCAGTGGGAGCCTCTAACTTTTCAGAAGGTGGGGGACTTCAGATTGGCTTCCTTGGGTGGTGTCTCCTTTCAGAGCCCTGGTGTTGCCACCACCTTTTGATCCAAACTGGGTGGGGTTGTTGGCAGAATCTTTGATTTAGCCCAACCTGACATCCCACCAAATTAATGAGGAATTGTGGAGAAGTGAGCCTATCCTGATGTTACAAGGACACCTGGCAATCCCAGGCAGGCTCTGCTGTTGCTGTGTCAGTTGTGTTTACACCATAGGTTTCCTTTG
Source organism: Vidua chalybeata (assembly GCF_026979565.1). NCBI lineage: Eukaryota > Metazoa > Chordata > Aves > Passeriformes > Viduidae > Vidua > Vidua chalybeata. The sequence goes on along the minus strand of NC_071534.1, from coordinate 61,425,050 downwards.
TGCCTCTGTGCTTCTGTCCCTCTGTGAAGAGCTGTTGGTGCCTCTTTGTGCTTTCACCTCCTCTTTGGCATCGGTTTCTCATTTCTCACTGGCAACTCTGTGCTCCCACTCCCCTTGGAGAGGCTGCTACAAAGGAATGCTCTGCTGGAGTGGAGTGAGTTTCACTGTCTGGAAGGTCTCTCTGTTCTCTTTCCGTGCCTGGGGCCGGTGTGGAGTTAAAGCAGTGATCAGTGAGAGGTCAGGGTAGGATTTAGCTTTCCACAAACAAGGCTGGTTAGGTCTTGCTGAATCCACCCTTTGTTTTCAGGAAAAAGGAGTTGTATAACATTAAGATGACATCTAGCTGAGGTTCTGCAATCCTTCTTTTAATCCCCTTCTATGTACCACAGTACTTCTAGATCCTTTAAATAGACCTGGCACAAGCCAATGCAGCACAATCCTGTGTTTTTATTCTGTTGAAGTACTCATATGTCCTTTTGATAGCTGTGGAGTCCTGTTTGATCTGCAGCACCCATTATTATATAGTTAGTGTGATAGAACTTTGGTCCTGAAGTTGATCATGAGCACACTGTTGCCTTGTTTGCATTATTAATTCATCAGGCTTTTTACAGGTCTGAGAACAGAGGAAACCCTGAAAAGCTGATGTCTCCAGCTAGTGAGCGAGGGCAGCTGGCTCACAGTGCACGGTGAAACTGCTCAACAATTTGCTGCAGAAAATGTGTAAAGTTCTGTGTGGCCAGTATCACCAGGGAATAGGTGAGATGAGACTTTGGCTCAGGCACCAGACTTACCAGTCCATAGTCCTGTAAAGCAAAGGTCCAAGCATTACTGGATGGAATAGCACTGGCATCATTACCCTCCCTGGACCAGGTGTCCTGAATTCAGCCTGGGATCAGACTGTTCTGGCATGCCAGGTGTCCTCATAGCAGAAGGTAAAAACACCTGTGTTTAAAGGGTGCTGGAGTATTTTGCACTGATGAATACTCATTTTCTATTCTCATGCCTCTGTATGTGTTTCCCACTGTCCTCAGAAGGATGGGATAGCTGAAGCTGCACAGAGTGCTGGGCCCAACCACGTTCCAAAATAGATGATGGAGTAGCGCATTGCTATCTGGGTGAGAGGGAACCTGAGCTTCCCTCTGGGGATGTTGTGTGGGGCACCCTAAAGCCCTTGCTGAAGAAACACTTGCAAGCAGGTGACCTGGATGGGTTGCAGTTTGACCTGTGGAGCAGGTCTGTACAATAATGTCCTTGGTGTGGGACTACACTTGGGTATAAATTCCTCAACTAATGTTTGTAAGATTGCCTTCTTTCTCATCCCTTTTATGACCAAATGTCAATGCTTCTGTTTTTTTTTTTTTTTTTTTTTTTTTTTTTTTTAGAGCAGAATCCTTGTTTACTGACCAGTCTTTCTCAGCATAGTTTTATCTATTTAACTCAAGTGCAAGTGCTTCCTGCTGCTTTGCCTGGTCACATGTTAGGCACACTGAGGAGTGTCCTATCCACTCAATCACCATCTAGTTGCAGCTTTCCAGTTGCTCTTTGGAAGCCTTTCTAACCAGAGACGACCCCATCACACCATGCTTATCTTCTGAGATCTGATGGATCACAGAACTAGTGTGGCATTGCTCTGAATCAAAAGTTTATGCACATGTTTATTCATGTTTTGCCTGGAAACAGTATTATGTGTCACTACTGAGAAGTGATTTATGATCAAATCCAGGAGTAGCCAGGCCTCTGTGAGTCTATAGCCGTTTCAATTTTTTTCCCCCTCTGGCTGGTAGATAACTGCTGTCTCTTGAAAAGATCCTGTAATTAAGGTGGGTGAACCTGCAGAGTATGATTTACACAGGAATTTTGAGAAGGGCAGCAGAATAGAGAGGGGAAAAAGCCCCTAGCAAGATGTTTCACCCAGATTGGCAAGTCAAGGATCCCTCTTTATATTTTAGATTTTTTTTTTACATATATTTTTCTGTTACAAAGAGTATATCTGTTCAATTTGCAGTAATTATTTTGTAAATAAAATATTTTTTATTATAGTGTAGAAATGACTTTACAAAGATCAGATTTTTTTTCTGACCCCTTTTTTCCCTTTATTACCCTAACCAGCACACTGCAAAGGCTATGTGTTCAACCATTGAATTGTATGTAAAATATCTCTTCAATAGTAAATGGAACCTGTACCAGAGAGGTTCCATTTTTAGCACCTAGAGGTATCTTACACATATGGGGTTTTGTATAAAATACAAAGAAGTCCCTGGAGAGGAATTTTTTACAAGAGCGTATAGTGATAGGACAAGGAGTAAAAATTTCAAACTGAGAGAAGGTAGGTTTGATTAGAAATTAGGAAGAAATTACTTACTGTGAGGGTGGTGAGGAGCTGGAACAGGCTGCCCAGAGAAGCTGCGGGTGCTCCATCCCTAGAAGTGTTCAGGCCAGGTTGGGTGGGGCTCAGAGGAACCTGGTCTAGTGAAAGGTGTCCCTGCCCATGGTGGGGGATTGGAACAAGATGATCTTTGTTATGATTAACAGTATTATAAGTCATATAATTTTGAAATTTGACTTTGAGGGGCTAGAAACTGCAGTTTTCTCAGAGAACATAAATTGCAGGTGTTCTGTAGCTTTTGGTGTGAGGTACACATTTCTTTCTATCTCTGAGCCAAATGGGACTGCCCATGCTGAGCAGCCCAGCATCTAGCCCAGCTGGAAGTGGCTATCATCCCCCAAAATGCTTCTCAAGCCTGCTGGAGTCAGCTCCTGATTCCCCTAGGAGCAGCCTGTTTCCAGTGCCATCCTAGCACAAATAGCTTCTGACTGCCCCAGGCCAGGAGTGGGCATAACTATTTCCACCTGGGTTTTTTTCATTTGTCAGCTTTGAGACCTTCCTTTGGCTCATTTTCCTCTGAAAAAAAGTTCTTCTGTTAACAATCAGCTAGGTGTCATGTTTGCCTGCAAAACACCTGCAACAGCACATAATTTCTGCTTTGCTTATGTCAAACGAGATCCAAGAATTACACGCCCATGCTGATTTATGCTATACTGTTTGGAATTACATTGGAAATGCATGAATTTCACGTGTCCTGCTGAGCTTTGCTTTATTTTCACATGCCAGTATCAACTACTCAGGGAAATTTCATATCAGTTTTATGAAGTTCACAGTACAGCATGGAATATTTCGTATTTCTCTTTTAGGAGAATTCCCAATCAACTGTTTTCAGATAGTGCATTTCTGTATGTTGGTGCTGTGTTTTAAAGGTTTATAATTGAGTTTTACTGTCTGTAAGCAATGCCTGTAATTTGTTTCTGTCTTACAACTGTTTATGAAAGCAGGAAATTTCTGATTGTTTTTCATAGATAATCGCAAAGTATTTCTATAATTGTTTACTATACATACAAAGAATAATCTGGTCAGCAAAGAAAAGTGAGGGAAGGGGGGAAAAAGGTAGGAGTGGAAGGCACTGCTAAGGTAATTCCATCCCATCCAGTTGCCTAAGAGGCTACAAAGATTTGTTAGTCTGTAACGCTGATGCTACTGCCTGGGCATTTCCATCTTGTCAGAGGACATATTCTTGCACTGGGCTCTTCAATTGTTTTTTTAAGGGTGACAGCATCTAATTAAGAACTGGGAAGTTTCACTGGGAACTGGAGATGTCCTGCCTTTGGAGCCCTGGCTGTGATGTGCAGGAAAGACTGTTCTACAGCTCGGCCGGGGAAGTGGAAGAGGCCTGGAGCTGGTGCCCTGACTCTGACTACAAGAGTGGAGAAGGGGGAGAGATTGCTTGTTGGAAATGAAGGGAGACCAAGAAAATTCCATGCCCTTGTGCTTGTTGGAAACGATGGGAGACCAAGGGAGTTGTGCTTTTAGTTGGGTTTTGTGCATGGGGCAGAACCCAGTGCCCTTGGCAGGCTTCTGCATGGCACCTTGTGAGCCAGAATCCCCATGCAGACATTAAGTGGAAGAGTCTCAATGTAACAGATTGTTAGAGCTGTTTGTTGTCCTTCATTGTGCAAGTCAGTTTAAGAGAGAAAATGAATGTACTTGGTCTAAAAAAATTCTGTGTTCCTCCCAATTTTTATGAATGTGTATAGCAAGAACCTTTGGAAAAGCTGCATGTTAATGCATAAGTTGTTAAGTTACAGTAGCATTAAAGATTTGATTTAAACCAACAGATTCAAGGATTTCCAATAAAACTGAAAATCTGTCTTTTCATCCAAATTTGGTTAAGCACGTTGTGTATGTAAAATATCCTCTTTTTTGACTGTTTTCGTGGACATGCTTTTTTTCATTTTATCAGTGAAAGAGGTTCAGTTTTTCTGTACCACATTAAAGCAGATCCAGAGCAACTAACTGATCCCGTCTGTTTGAATCCTTACTGGTGTGTTGGAGCACATTCAGCGTCAGTCAGATAAACACTCTATCACAGTCTTCGACCCTGTGATTTGATAGGAGTTATGTGCATAATCTCACTGTGTTCCAAACATCTTGGCTCTCTTGCCTCTTTTCACACTTCTACCCTGTGTTTTAAATATGTTTTATTACATAAAACATATATGTGTGTATATATATAGAGCTCTTACACTAGAACACTCAATACATAGAACCACAGAAATAGTTTGGAAAATGCTGCTGAGATTGAGTCCAGCCTTTAAACAATCACCACCTTGTCAAGCAGACCTCAGTGCTAAGTGCCACATCCAGTAGTTTCTTGAATACCTCTGAGGATGATGACTATGAAGTATATTGTTGCTATCATAGAATCACAGAATGGTCTGGGTTGGAACACCCTAAAAAATATCATCTTGTTCCAAGCCCTCTGCTGTGGTCAGGGACAACTTTCACCAGACCAGGTTGCTGAAATCCCCATTCAGCCTGGCCTTGAACATTAGTGATGGGGCATCCACAACTGTTCTGAGCAACCTGTTCCAGTGTCTCCAGTCTCCCTTTACCCTCACTGTAAATAATTTCTTCTTAATATCTAATATAAACCTACTGTCTTTTCTTTTGAAACCATTGCCCCTTGTCCTGTCACTGCATGTAGTCCTTTTCCTGTTCTCTTGTAGCCCTTTAGGTCCTGAAGGATGCTCCAGGGTCTCTGGAGCCTTCTCATCTCCAGTTTGAACAATCCCAACTCTCTCAGCTTGTCTTCATACGGAGAGGTGCTCCAGACCTCTGATCACCATCGTGGCCCTTCTCTAGACTCACTCCAGCAGGTCCATGTCCTTCTCTTATTGGGGGCCCCAGAGCTGGACACAGTACTGCAGGTGGGGTCTCAGGAGAGTGGAGTAAAAGGCAGAATTACCTCCCTTGACCTGCTGGTTGTGCAGCTTTTGATGCCACTCAGGATATGGCTGGCATCTTTAATGGCCTTGAGCGTGCTCCTGAAGTACTGATAAAGAGGTGTAAACTAAAACTAACAAATAGACCAAATGAACAAATAGATAACCCCCAAAACAACAAACCAAAAACCTCCAAACCCTAAGAAAAATAAAGAGCAAACAGAAGGGAAATTAAAGTAAAAAAAAAAAAAAAAAAAAAGAGCATTCAGAAGATGCTTTGTAGACTCCATAATTTAAAGCCAGTGTTAATCCATTTGAAGTGATGTGATGCCTCAAAAAAAAAAAAAAAAAAAAAAAAAAAAAAAAGCATGCAGCTTGCAGCTGTTCTGGACTGGGGATATCTCTGCTTCAGTTCATCAGTCCCATGGCCAGGGAAGGAAATCAGGGTGCTACTGCTGGGGGTGTCAGAGCAAGCTTGGCAGGGCCAGCAACTGCTGGGAGGGGGACAGTAGTGCTGGGCCTTTGGTGGTGATGTCTGGGTGGATGGAGAAGAAATTGGAGGTAGCTACAACCTCTTCTTGCCATCCGTGCCAGACCAGCGCATCTCTTTTTGAGGGTTGTTGTAGCTTGATAGAGACTTGATATAGTGCTGAGATACAATAATGTCATTATTTTAAAGATCTACCGGTGGTTTCAGTATTGTGAAGTGTTTAAAACGTGCAGTGGTGTAGATTTCAAGATGCTTAAGTAGATTAGGCAACGGGCAGGCACTCAGAGATCTGGGCTCTGATTCTCTAGAAACCTTAAATAAATTTCCCAATCTCTCTACCTTTGTTCCCCACTGATAACAAAATCACATAGATTATTAAACTAATAATAGGTCTGTTCCTCAGAAAGAGTTCTGAGGGGAACTCAATTAATGATTGTGATGCATTTATCTGCAATAGCAGTCAGGGTAGCATACTAATATGACTTACAAATGTGTAATTGCTAATTATTCAATATTGACCTGATCCTTGAAAAGTAAACTCTGAAAGCTGAATCAGATATTTTGTAAATATGATATAAATTATAATGATTTTTTTTTAAATTCAGGGATGTGTTCTTCTTTGTTCATTTTCTCTGTATATCTCAGTTTTCAGACAATTCTCTGATCAAGTCAGTGATCTTTTTATTATGTCTTCCTACTTTTACTAGATTTTTCTCCTGAGTGTTTGTGAACATTTTGGAAGATATCTGGCCAAGCATATCTCTGTGTTAGTTTGTTATTCTTCTTCTGCATTGTTATAATTCTGTGATTTGTCTATTTTATTTCTTCATATAAGGAATCTACATTCTGCATTATATTTCTTTTCTAATGTCTTGCACTTCATTTTCATCCAAAATCATACTTGTGATCATTCTCATGTTGGTTGTGGAAGCACCATTGAAAGTGAAGAGGGTTACAAAAACCTCAGTCTCAGAATCTCAGAACCTTTTATCTGTATTTGCTGGATTCTAATTGCCCAAATCCTACAGGCTGGTTGCAATATTTCAGTAAACTTTGGGAGCACTAGGTCCCGAATAAGGAAAAAATAAGGCTGCATTGACAACCAAGCATTAAACTTGATTCCAAATGAAGGTGGTTTGGAAAAAAGTATGTTATTCCTTTGATTTCTGATATTAAAGAAATTGAAATTCAGCTTTTTTTTTTTTTTTCTGAACATACTGATTCTTTTATGCACTTCTGAACTCTTTGGGATTTTTTAAGTAGCTTGTCAGGTATCCTACATGCCAGGCCTGAGGCTGTTTATTGTTCTCAGATGTCAAGTAAGAGAGGGTATCATCTTCTTTTCTTTTGCCTCAAAATGATCTTAAAAACCTATGGTTAGTTTATTTGGATAGTTTTGAAAGGGCAATTCTTTTAAAAGAAAATAATTCATCTGCATAAACAAATACAAGATGTAAACAGACTGAATTAGTTTATTTCTATTTGAGATTTCTTGCAAAATCTGGGGACAAAATCTGCTGTCTGTTAAGACATTGTACACCCTGATTATATCTGCTGTGGAATTGCCCTGTGTGCATGGAAAAAATGAAAACACAATATGCTTCACTTTGTTCCTTGTGTTTTAAGGTACTGGAGGCTGTCATTACTCCACTTATAGGGGCAGTATCTGATGTCAATGAAGACAGATATTTTCTAAACTTATTGTTTTGATTACTATTTATCTGCCATTGGTTAGTTTATATTCACTATATTGAGTAAAAAGGACCAAAATGTCTCCCTTTGATGCACAGCAAACTAATATCCACCAGAACATAAAATTTAAGGCATTCCATATCTCTGCTTTATAGTTCAGGTTTACTGTTTATCATAATGTCCAGTGTGAAAAGTTGTAGGGGAAGGATTTGTTGTTCATTTTTATGGAGCTTGAAAAACTGAACTGTGGCTTGAAGTGATGTTTGATTCCATGCAACTTCTATGCAACTACAAATATCTTAACATATCAAATATTCATACCATTCGCATGTAAAGCGAGAACCAATATTTTAAGTTTTCATCATCTTTAGTTTTGTATAATCTGCTGCCCACAAAGCAGTTGAGATGGATGGGATGAAGTCCAATTGTTCTTCCTCAGCTGAAGCTCTTAGCCATTACATAAGTTATAGATTTTTTTACTCTATGGTAAATGATTGTGGCAAACCTGTATTCTGAAAGGGATCTACACTGGTCCCTAGCTGACTTAAGAACAAAAACTGCAATTTAGGTGGCTGCATCACAGTAGCTGAAAAAGCAGCTCATTGTAGGTGAAACATTTGCTTAAGGCTGATATCATGATCTAGGAATAAAGCAGTAATGTGTAATTTTTTTTTTTTTTTATATTCTGAGCAAAACTCAAACTCAAACTTTGAGTTTTAAAAATCCTTCATCAGCTGTGATGTAGATAAATAGGCCATTTTTTCAAATAGCTATATAAGCCTTGAGAGCAGTTTTGTATTTTAATTATAAGTTTCTCATCTGAGAGCTTTCTTACATCTTCTAATATAAACCCTTGCGTTTAGCAGTAATAAGAAGCTACTACAAGTTAATTCATAGGGTAGTTAAAATGAGTATCAGGTTTACTTTGTGTGAAAGAGAAGAAATGTTATTAATAAATGAAAGAATAAAGTATGTGATAATTAACATTTTTACCTGATCAAATTTATCAAAGGCCACTGGAAACTGAATTTTTCTTTTTACAATCCTACCTGAGATTCACCTGGGAAGATTTTGGAAATTTTTACAAATTGTTTTGCTAATTTGTGTTTGAGCAGTTCTAGCTTTTATTGATTCTGGACTTGTGGGTTCTTGACTTTCTGGATAGTAAGTTTTGGTATCAAGAATCTAAATGAATTTGATCTGAAGCTGAGCTGGAAAGACTTTTCATAGCCTCTCTGAATCATCATTAATCTCACTAAAAAATATGGACATGTAATGATTTTTGGAAAATCATATTACAATTTTCGGCAGCACAGACCATAGAAAATTGAAAAAAAAAAAAGGGTTTTGAGGTAGAATGTTCACTGTTGGGAAGGGAGAATTTGTGTTGGTTTGACTTTTTTTTTTTACTGGTATTTTGTACATTCCCAATAAATTATTGAATGACCATGGTGGAGTCAAGTGGTTTTGATCTTGATAAAAAATACTGATTCTCTATCTTCCAGTTGCCATAAGAGTTCAAAAACTTTCTGGATGACTTGTAAAAGGGCAGATTACTGGTGTATATATGATAGATTTGGGAGGTATCAGTGACAGTTGTCATGTAAATTTACTGCAATTTCCAATAACTTGCATTCCTCAGCACTGTAGGGTGCATTTCACCACCTGATACAGAAAGATATATTTGGGTTTTTAAAGAAATCTGTATTATATTTCTGGAATTACTAGGAATAGTCTGTGAAAGTGAAATATGTAAAAGTTGTCATCACAACCCAAAGAGTAGTTTTGTGTTTCAATGTCTGCATACTTTTCTAGGAGTGGGAAAAAAAAAAAGAAAAAAAAAGAGTTTAAATTAGTTAAATCTGTTTTTATTATGTATTAGTGGGGGGAAGAGCAAAATTTTGTTCTTCAGTTATATAGTAAGATGCCTCAATACATTGTTGTCTCCATGTAGTTTAACACTCGTTTATTATATTGGTCTGATCCAGGCTGTAAGATTCTCTCTTTTGTTTGGCCATAGCTGATTATAGGTCATAAGCATTAGTATTCACTAAAACATTGTAAAACTAGTGGAGGAGAAAAGTAAAATCACCCTCTTAACTACAATAAATAAGTGGCTAGGTTTTAATACATAAGGATAAATCAGGGAAGTAATGTCAAAGGTGTGTCAGAAATCAAATTATTATCTATGTTTATAACTCCATGGTGAAATTTTGCAGGAAATTCACTTTATTTGTAGAATTGTTGCCCAGAATTCTCTAACTTTGACAATCTTAAAATTTTTTGAGTTTTAAAAATACAAATTAACTCAAAAGGACACTTTATAAAAAGTATATTTCAAGTAATTTTGAATAAAGAGAACACAGAAGCAGAGATTTGATTTATGTCTCACTGAATTTATTAATTTTTTTACTGGATGGCAAAAATTCCTTTCTCTGAATTCCTGTCTGACCACCGAGGATAAAATTTACCTCATTGTGTATTGTGTATTAATTATTGTAATTTACCTCTTTGATTCACATGTTGGAAAAATCTTTTGTACAAAAGAAAAGCAGATTTGGTCTCTTATTTGTGATGTGTTCACAATCATGTGACTTAATCACTTTGGGTAGTAACTGGAACAGATAATCCCCTTGGATCTTAAGGAAGTGTTCCAAAATCAGGGTATGATCTTGCAATTCTCAATTATTTGATTACTTGACCAAAGACCATCAGCCCTGTTTTTAAAAATGGGTGTTGAAAGATATAAAAGCAGTTAGTGGGGTTTTCAGGTAGTTGAGGAACTTAGGAAAACTTTGCTTACCAGCTGGATCTTTATACACTCACAAGCCTTTATGCTTTAATATGCTCTTGATTAAATGTCAGAATGTAGATCAACCAGTTTTAACTCCTAAATGGATTAAAGAAAAATGGAGTGGACCTCCTCTTTAAAAAGCAGAAGGGATTTCTTCAGTGGTTTGACTGGGTGTCTTCTCCTCTCTTTGGCTTGTTCACTGAGGCTGTATGGAAGCAAGAGAGAGGAAAAAGCTGTTACTCAGCCAACTTCCAAATTTTTGGTTTGTTAGTTGGAGCACCCCTACCCCCTTAAAGATGACTGATAAAGGGGTGGGGTTTTTTGTGGTTTTGCTTCCCTACCTGGGTACCTGTTGCTAAAGAGAGAATGGCAATTTTCTGTTTTGAAGAATTGTTGTAGTAGTTTGTAGTGGCTGTGATGTTCAGGATTTCACCAGCCCCAGACAATGTCGTGGCCCTCTGAACAACAGGCCAGGGCACAGGGAGTGGGTTTGGGCTTCATGGTTTCTCTGTGTCTGCTCACATTGGTCAGGCCATGAGTCCACCCCAGTTCTTTAGCTCACTACACGTTGCTCTGTCCTGTCCTTCCAGGTGCTGTGTCCCACCGTGTTAGGAAAGGCCATCTCTTTAGTGCTGTACAGAAGGCCTTGGTTTACATTGTAAAACTTCTGTTGCATTTGCACAAATGGAGAAATTTGTGGAAGTACATTCTTAAACCAGGGAACAGGCTGTGGAAAATAGTTCTATTGAGATCAAAGCACACAGGCTATTGTGTGAAGAGGGGGCTGCTTCATGGATGTTGAGTCCCTGTGAGGAAGAAAGGTTGGTGGCGACAGTTGAGGGTTTTTTCTAGGAACTGCAGGTAAGCTGAATTTTAATTTTCTTATCATTTGTGGTTGAAGTATTTGAAACTATTTGAAAATAACTCCTAATCTAATTATTGCAGAATCTGAATACCTGAACATAAAAAAAAAAAAAAAAAAAAATCTTTACAAGATTTTTCTTTGCTTAGGCTGCTTAACAGCTTATGTTTGAAGAATGATTTAAGCACCTCAGTCCTAGAATAGAATACCAATAACCAGTTCAGACTGAAGAATGGTGCTGTCGCTATCTTTTAGTGAACAGCAGCAGCCTGAAAAATCAAATCATCTGTGCCATCTTCCCCATAGGAGCATGTGCAACCACTGTGCAGTAGTTTGCATGCTAAAATACATATTGCCCAAACTGGGTGAACAGTTTTGTAGGTTGACTCCATACATATTTATATGAATGAATGAATAATTAGAGTGTCTTGCTTTTCCTTGCACTTCATAGTTGAAATTTATTCCTATATGATCAGGTATCCATTACACTATGACATTTCACTGCCAAGTCACTTCCCCAGAGGATAATTTATTTATTCTTTTTATCTGCTTGTTTATAAAACTGATATAGATAGGAGTTTTATATAAGGGAAAATGAAGATTTGGCTGTAGGGAGGAAATAAGGAGCCTAAGAGAATAGCTAGAAACCCTGCAGGCAAAGAGGATGGTCTGTTTCATGGTGCTGTTCCATCCTTCAGGGGTACATCAATACAGTATTATGTCGGAAGCAACCCCTGCAGTTTCCCAGCCATAGTGTCTTGTGAAGTCTCTGAGTCAGCAGATAAAGGAGACAAATTTGGGATTTGAGCGCGTCCTTAAAAAAGAGACTTTCTTCTTTTCTTTAAATTGACATAAAAAACAAACAAAGCTTCCTAAAACCACTTTCTTGGTCTTTCTATATTTAATTTCTTTTGTTCTTATTCAAGAGTTATTTTTGTAACACTTCTTTTCAGTCTGGTCTGTTTAGGTTTTTATACCATTCTAACCACTATTGTTTCTGAGTGGATTTGAATACTATATAAAATGACATGACAAACATCTGTCACATGTTGCTCTTTTATCCTCTCCCCAGGGAAGAACCATGCCTGCAGTGCTGTATTTTTGTAAGACCTTTGTTGTTGCTTGGGTTTGGATTTTTTTTAGCTGTATACATGCTGCTGTAAGTTTATGTTAGAGCACAATGGCTCAGAAGAGAATCCTTTGTACTTGGAGGAAAAGAAGAGGAAGATTTTGAGTTGCCGTCTGAATGTCTCCCCCATAAACATGGGAAAGGGTGGCAATACTCAGGCACTTGTCTCTACTTTCAAAACCTGCTAATATTTTTGTGGTGCTTTTTGAGCCATACTATATGATTATGGAGGGAAAGTTAAAACAGAATTTAGGCATGCCTTTAGTTCAGCATGTTTTATTGTCCTGGGTCTATTGGTCCTTGAGACTGCAGCTGTCTTGGTTTGTGTTTGTGATCCCCTTCGAGCTCCTGTGAGGTTTTGTCTCTTGGACAAGCCCTCTCCCCAGACAAGTGACAAGCAGATACAGTCTGCAGGTACATTCAGGTGTCCTGAGTGCTGTGTTATAGCACAAACCCTCACTGTGGTGGTGGTGGTGGTACTTTTGGCAGGATTGTCTAGTCGAGGAAAGGGAGATAATCGTGACCTCCTGCTTACTGGAGTATGGCATTACGTCAGCAGCAGATTGAGACAAATTCTCTTGCAGTCAGAGTTGCTGGATGGCCCTGCTACAATGACTGCTTTGGTGGGAGCCTCAGTCTGGAAAGTCACATTATTGGGCAGAGAGAGATCACTGCAAGCGAGTTCCTACACTCTCAAGGCACCTGGCTGCCACCCCAGCTTGTTCAGTTTTAGCCAATAACTCTTGGTTGCCAAGGGAGACATGAAAATTGTTGCTTGAGTCTGGGATGAAGAAGCTACTGGAGTGGGCAATTCTTCCATACCCCTTTAAAAAATCTATGGAAAATATATGGTCCACCTTTAACAGAAACAGCTTTAATTTTTCTGACCAATTACATGAATTTAGAGCTACATTTAAATTACTTTCTTGTTTCCTTCACTTTATTTCAGGACTGTATAGGATGTATGGTAACAATACTAATTTGTGGATGAAGGTTACTTTTACTCAGTAACATGATGGGTGACTGTGCAACATCATGCCTGGAGTCACAGAGGCACCTATTCTGGACATGTGGATTTATCAGGGAAGGTTCAGATGAGCCTGGCTTTACTTGCCTTGCACCTTCTACTGTGTTTCATTTCAGTTTTTCAGTCTAGCAAGACCATTACCATCACAACAACTAACTCCACTTCATACTCAGCATGCAATTTCTAATAGATGGGTTTTTAATTAAGGCCATAAGTTTTAGAGGTTTTGTATGTTGTTTTGTAGCTCAAGCATATCTCTTAGACATAAGAACCCTCTTAATTTAATGACCTTAAGGGATGAGAAATTCGTGATAGGTGAAGTGTTCCATAGCTCATTATTCAAACTCTTGAAAAATCTTAATTATTTCTAGTATATATTTCTAGCTTCGAATTCCAGTTGTTGAACTTTGTTAGGCATTTGAATGAAAATTAACTCAAAAATACCCCTGTACTTAAATCTGGAGAGGAAAAGTAAATTGCTTCCTAACCTTCTATGTGTAAACTACACACCTGAAGTTTATTGTGTAATATCTATTTTCCAGCTCTCCAGTTGTTTCTATAGCTCCTTTTGAATTCTTTCTAATTTATCAACAGCTGCTTAAAATACAGACACCAAAGCTGAGCCTAGTATTCCACTAATGATTTTATGAAGCCAGAATAGTACTTCAAATTCTGAGCACTGTTTGAATCCTCACCTCATTATCCATGCAGCGATCTTTTTCACATTAGATCACCTTTTTAAATCTACCACTTAGTATAACTATAACGTTTCTTATTCTGAAACACAGAGAGTGATAGGATTTATGCTCTATTAGGCAATAAATCTGTGTGAACAGAGCAATGAATTGTGAAACTAGACTGTCTCCTTACTTGCATGCTTGAGAATGTGCATGTGTGTTTATCTTGTAATTACTTTCAATGTCATAAGTGTGACATGTGAAAGTAACCATTCTGAAAATTGCAATGGGAAAAAAGGCATAGGTCAAATATCTAACATTTTCTTGCAGTGAAAAAAAAATAATTCCATATTAAGAGGCATCTATCAGAAAACAGAATTATGTCATTGCTAAGTGATGCCCTTTATTAGTAACCCAGCCATTAGTGGGGACTGAAGCTACTCTTAGGCATAGGCAATTCTGTGAGGTATGATAGGAAAGGAATAAAAAATATTAGAAGATTAAATAATTAATGAGTCAACAAGATTAGGTACTGGGGAACTCTTAATCACAGTTCCCCAGTTACAATTTTGAGAGGGTAGTGAAGCACTCAGTTTGCTGTGTTACATTCAAATGCCATTGCTGGTAAAGGGAAAAAAGGAAAAGACAAAGTCCATGTTCTTCCCAAAAGGACAGAGTGCATCTGGTGACAACCACTCACACAAGTGAAGACCACTTGGAAAACCCATGCTGTAATTCTTGGGTTAGTGATGATGATGTCTTGGACTTCAGCCTCACAGGTCGAGCTTGGTCTTAGCTGGATAAAGTAGGATGCTTTCGGCTGCCCTTTTCCCTCCTTAGATGTGTCTGATCATTTTAGGCAGCTTTTTGCAATATAAAAACGTATGGCAGGTTTTAGCTATCCCAGGAGATAATGTGAGTTCTGATCTGATCTCATAGCTCACACAGATGCACCTCCTGGCTGGCCAGCTCTGGGGGCAGCTGTGGAGAGAGCAGGTCTCGATTACCTTCCCATGTCTGAACTCATCAAGATCAAATAATACAGGAGGGGACACAAGGGAGGATAGTAGTTAAGGGAACAAGTAGATAAGTCTGCCACTCATGATGAGTATGAATGGGTAAGACTGAAGGGATGAAGAAGAGGAAATGTGGCCAAAGGAGTACTTGAAAAAATACAGTGGGTAACAGGGAGAGATTTGAAGAATAGTGAGGATTTGCAGAGGGCAAAAAGGATATGTGGACAGATATCTGGGGAGGAGGTTGGTGAGACACACGGTGTAGTGGCAGAAGATGGGAGTGTGAACTTCAGTGTTGCTAAACTGCAATCATTCATTAAATACCAGCTCCATCTGATCAGCACCCTTCCTGCCTTGGGCATCATTTGCATGGCTTATGTACCAATAGCATGTGATTTTTTGGGAAAAGTGATTTAATCTATAAAAAGCAAGTTAAGAAGCAGGCAATTCAGAAGGTGCTTAGGGCATGAAGGATGATATGGCAGATAGGAGTACAGTAACTTAGAAACATAAATAAGAGCAACTCAGCAACATTATTTGCATTTCTAAAGGTTTTACTAGAGCATGTGTCAGTACAACAAGTAATGTTTTTATGTCTTATCACAGTAATACTCAGCACATTTATTCTACTGAGCAAAGAGTAAACATAAACTATAAATAACTAGGGCTTCAGTTAGTGTGGGGTTTTTTCCTCTGACTTTGCAGATAAGATACAAAATCGGCTCAGCAGGGCCCTGCTGGAACATGTCTGACTGTTCCTATTTCCCTGCTTTCTCCTTCAGTTTGGGAGTAGTCTGTTTTATTGTCCTGGGTCTACTGGTCCTTGAGACTGAAGTTTACTACCCTGAAGTAACCATCTGCATTGTGAAGGGGGACTTAGGAACCCCAGTCTTTTCAAAAGATACCTAAAAATGTGGCATTTACATATATGTGTGTGTGTTTGTATGTATACACATTAGCCTGTGTAATTTATATGCAATAGCCTAATGACTAGATCCCTTGGCAGGAAGTGGGAGGCCGAAGATGCAAATTCTTTTGTCCCTGAAGAGATTTAAAATGTAATTTGCTATCTTCTAAGTAGATATCTTCACCCCAGATGCCAGGCACACTTACATGGTATAAGAACCACTCTACACAGTCCTTTTAAAATGATACAACTGTGAAGAACTGAATTCAGGCTGGTCTGATTCCTCATTGTGTAATTGTCTTTAATTTTGCCCTCTACAGTTGTTCATCACATACAATGGGGGCGTCATCCCATTTGAGATGTTCAGATTCTAAATCATTTATTCAGGCAGTTAAATAATTTGTTTGGTGCATGAACTTATCAAAAGCCTAAACTTAAATGTTTAACAACATCCAACCCTCTGTTCAATATGTAAATCAACAAGAGTGTTTTACTAAATTGAGCCTGGTAGGTGGTTACTCTTCTGCTATTTGGCAATAGGTCAAAATTTGCTGAATGTAATTTGTAATGGACAGAAATAGTACAATATCTGTGAGGAAACCTAAACTGTGGTTCTTGCTTCTTATTTTATTATAATTTTTAGCATATCACTAAAGAAGTATCAGAAGTATATGTTTAAGATTAAACATATTTTAATATGGGTGTTAGCAAGGGTTGCAAAATTTAATTCTGATTAGTGAATCAGAATTTTTGCCTTACACAATTGGAGTGAAATAATTCAGTAATCCTTTTTCCTCTGAGATATGTCAGAATTACAGTCAGCTCCGTTCCTCTTGTTCTGTGACTTCCGTGTGAACTGAGGTCACAGTCATTTACCATGGTGGGCTCCTCTCTGACTGTAAGGTCATATGAAGAGTTACACAGAACCTTGGCAATTGGTGGCCAAATGTATTGGGGATCTTTCACATCCCTCTGGTCTTGGACAGTCCTTGCTGAATGAAGTGGTGATAAATCATCATGTGCTCCATTTGATGTGGTCTGGCAGGAATGCTGGGGAACTGGCCAGAGTGGTGAATTAGCCTTGATCTATGGCTGATATCTCCTGAATCAGCCTGGGGACAGCACATGACTCCTATTAGCATTCCATACCTGGATTAAGATTTACAGTAAGCTCACTGACCAGGCTGTAGGTTTGCTATACTTGGTGGTTTATGTAAACAGATCTCTAGAGTGGCACAAAAAACACTGTCCATGGAGGGACAACTAATGTAGAGCTGCTTGGCGAACTTTTGGGGGTGGGGAAATCACTGCTATATTTCACCACTCTTTGCATAGTTTACCAGGCATGCCATGTTTATGTAACTAATAAGGTGATAGCAAGTAATTTAGTTTTTACTCCAAAGTTATGATTACTGTTTAAGCACCAAATTATTCCCAAGTAGTATTACGTGAGGGGCCACGTGTTTCGTGGAGTCAGTGGTGGGAGACAGGGATGACACACACCCCAATGTCCACATGACAATCAAGATAGTTTATTGTTCAATCCCCTCTTTATAAAAGGGGTTTGATAAACCCTGTCTGGGTAGCTCATTGGCCTGATCTTTGACACCACCCTGCTCCTGCACAAGTGAGAGGTCTGCAGCTTAGGATGGAACGTAATTGGTTGAGGTTCCTGTCTGTCAACCCAGGGTCTGGTTTATGGAGCTGGCTAGGTTTCTTGTTTATAGCCAAATTTATTGCCCAGTACAAGCCAGCTTGTACTGTGACATACTGGGACAAAGTAGCACAAAGAATTATATATATTATATATTATATATATAATATTATTATATATTATTATTATAGATATTATATATTATATATTATATATTATATATTATATATTATATATTATATATTATATATTATATATTATATATATATTATATATTATATATTATATATTATATACTGGGCAGTTCTGAATTTTCTTCATTTTTGGCAAATGTGAATTCTCTTGTAACTCTGCTGTGTACTGCTAAGTACTCAGGATTATATTAGGTCAGATTTTGGAATGTAGTGTCTTTCACTGTGGGAAATAAGCAGCATAGAAGGAACTTAAAATTTCATGAAAATTGAGCCTTACTGGACAAAGCTATGTTTTCTACTGCTGCTGCAAACTGAAAGACAACACAGGAAAGGTTGTCTGGATGTTGAGACTTAGGTTCAGTTTCATGCCCACATCTTTTTTACAGGTAGCATACCTTATCAAAAAATTAATAGCTTGAATGCCATGCTGACTGAGTTCACACCATGGACAATAACCTCCTTAACACGGAGGCTTTTTCTTCACATAGCAGCGATCATTATGGGCCTTGATCTCAGGGCTGTTTTGTGCAGAGTTCTGTACAGTCCATAATGATACACCTGAATAGCTGTGCCACTTAGTGAAACGCCTTTCTATGACACCATAAAATATCTTTTGCTGGAAGTCTTCTATGTATAGAACTGTGAAGTGTTTAAAAATAAGCTCAGAAACTGCCTTATGTGGGTGTGGAGTGTCCCCATTTATTTTCTTTACAGTTAGAATGCACCTGATTGTTAGACCTGGTCAATTTAGGCATCTTTTCCTCTGACTAGTTTTTTGGGTTTTTTCATAACACACATTCATTTTGGTAACTTACTGTAACTGTTTAATTACATTTTTGCAATTCAGTAATTGATTCTTGACTATATACCAGAAATTACATAGATTATAAGAGAGGTAGGATGCTAAAAGGGATGGCTAATTATCTATGCTATTTCAAAAATGCAGTATTCTAAATGGCTACGTTATTAGCAGCACATCAAAGCATTCTTCTAGAAAGAAAAAATAAATCTGCTCATGAAGACTGTCTGCAGCCAAAAATGCCTATCAGCTTTAGACTTGATAAGTCAATGAATCACCTAATATATATACAGCTAATCTGAACACCCAGCATTTTATGAAATGCATTTGTGAGAGTTAAAGGTACATAAAAATATTTGAGAACTGATCTCTAATTAGAAGTTTTTATATCCAAAGTTTTATTCTTGAGACTGCGTTTCTGTGAAAGTTAGCTTATTTGGTTGGTTTTTAACATACGGCAATTTCTTAATATATAACTTACATTTTACTGTAATATACATAAAAAATAAAAATAAGGGTTGCATAGTTTCTTTTGAATCTGTGGATGTTGGTTTAGATGTGAAAATAATAAGGCAGATGAAATTAATTTATTTCTACTTAGGCACCCTCTGTGGTTTCTATTCAGCCGGTAAGCCTTACAATGTGCAATCCATGTTTAAGCAACTACAGATGCATAGTTCAGCCCTGTATGGAGTAAGAAGTTCTGATAATGTTCTGCTTTGCAGCAGATATCTCATCTCTGATAGTCTAGCACATGGTGTCTAGTTTTGTGCATCACATGGGAAATTTGATAGAGGTAAAAACTTGTTGTCCAGTGTCTTATCTGTAGGGATCTTTCTTGCTCCCATCAAATTAAGAGGGGTCCCTCACTTACTTCAGACAGAGTGTGTCTAGCTGTTTGTAGCCAAAAAAAAGAAGCAAAAATATGAAGTTTGTCTTTTCAGTTTCTTCTTCATCCTGTGAAATGAGAACCTCATGCTCACTGAAAGGAAAACAAGCCAGTGTGCAAAGAAAAATGGCCATCCCTTCCTAAGATTCACATGCCAGAGAATCCTGAGAGTTCTCAGAGCTGTATAAGGCTTGGCAGCTTTTAGTCTCATACAGTGGAACTTATTGCAACAAGAAGTCAACCAAAGAGGCAGCCTGTTTGCACTTCAAGAGGTCTTATAATCTGTAAAATATGAAGAAAATATTTAGCAATTCAAGGGAATGAAAGAGCTGGAAATGAGTTGCTGTGTAAGCTGACCACGAGGATAGTCTCTGGAGAGAATTCCCACTGCTCTCTGCACCTGCATTGCAGTAGTACCTATATATACAGTTTTTAATTGCTTCCCTCTAAAAATCCCCTTTGGTTACTCCTGGAAGCAAGATTCCAGGTGGTACAGGCAATTGATATAATTTGGTATAAGAGATGTTTTACTATTAGGTAAATATAAATAGTGGAAAAAATATAACAAAAGGAGTGATACAAATAATCAACGAAAAACAATTTTCCAAAAACCACACTAATTTAGCATGGCATGTGACCAGTCAAATCTAGACAAGAGTACAGCTGTATAAAACAGAAGTGTCCCTTGTGATCAGAGATGAGCAATGCATATCGGGTGTGCTACTGATTTTGAGAACAATCATTCTATTTTTGGATTGTTGTGGCCAATTGTGGCACAATATCTCGTAGGGAGGGCTATTACAGAACTACCCATTATTTCAGCTATACTTAAAATTCTACTAGCATTTGCATGATAGTTGTATTTCTAAAGGCTACAGCGAGGCGGTAAATGTTCATTCGGCAACAATGACAGCTGCGATTAGCCATTTTAAAAATATAGAAATAGAAGCATAAGTTAACAAAAACAAACTCAGATTTTGGCATTTGTTTACAAGAATTCGGAAGGTGGACAAGCACTGCAGGGATGGGACATGTCACTGGTGTGAGATTGTACAGAACATAGAGAAACAGCTCTGTCTACCCTGTTTTGTAAGAAAGCTACTTTGGTAGCTTTAAGACCCCAAACTTTTGATTATTCAATTTCTCTGAGCCATTAGAAGTCCCAGATGAAATGCCATGAGTAATAATTGTGGGCCAAGTTGAGGTTTGAATGACTAAAAATGTCAGGAAGAGCCTGATTTCTGTGAGGCTGAAAGACAAATGCCATAACTTTTCCCCCTGTGTCTTTACACTCTCTTGTTGATTTTTTCAAGACTTTGCTTGGCACAGATGACCCAGTATCAACTGGTCTCAGAGGACATTTGTGTCTGTTCTTCCCATGGGAAGAGTGCAGTTGGCACCACAACTTTGCCAAAGCCTCACTTGTGTAATGAACTCATTACCTGGGAATTTTCCAGCAAATGTGTTACCAGTGCTATATCAGGGCAGAAAAACTGGAGGAGGTTACATGGTTAGTACAGCTGCCCTTGCTTATGGCTGATACCTGCTTCTACATATAAAAGGTTTCATGCAACTTTCTGGTTTTGCCATCCAGTTCATGTTCTTAGGTCAGCCTGTCTGTGGGATGGAGAAGGACAATTCTCATCTCTCTGGAGAGAACAGAGTAGGTTCAAGTTTCACCATTGGTGGAAATTTCCATGTAGATTCAGGCTTCACCTTTGTTAGGCCTGCAGTGTGATAGTCAAGATTGTGCCACCAGTATGAGAGACCTGCCCCTTTCCAGAAACATTGTGCTTTCTTTCTTGGCATGGTCCTCATAATGCAACAGGCACCACTTATGCCCAAAACACTGTAGTCTGGAGTCCTTGCATTGGGACAGCCAGTCCTCCCCTTCCTCCTTTTGCCAGCTCCAGCTCACAGACATGACTCAACTATTTATCTTCAGGCCATCACCACCTGATAGTCTCCTGAGATCCCTCTGCCTGGACTGTACACATTTGCCAGCAGATGAGGAGGGCTTGTTCTAGGCACCCAGCCCAGATGATGCAGGAGAAAGTTCTTCCTCACTCCTGCTGGACAGCAGGCATGATTAGGGCATTGGTGGGTCTGGGTTTTGGTCTCATGTCTGGGAGAGGGAGGATAGGTTGAGGTACCTTTAGGTAATTTCAAAGGGGGCAGCTCTGGGGCTATAGTCACATGAAGGAGAGGACAAGCAGGCCTCTGAGAAATGAGCCTTTCGCGTGAACTGGGCTTAGCACTTACAAGTTTTTTGGTTCAGAGGAAGAGCAGGTTGTCCAAACTGCCCAGAAAGAAATGTACCTGCCCAACTACTGCCTGTGCAAGTCTGACCCACCTCTGGCCAGGATGGTTAGCTGGGAGTGACAGCCTTGTCCCTTGCTTTCTTCACAGAGTCATCAGGCAGAGTGTCTCGGTGTGATGGGTTTTCCTGTGCCCCACTACCTCTCCAGCAGAAGTCCAGGCTGCAGAGGGCACACCAACCATGTGACATCCCAGACCTTCTGGCTCCAGTAGACCTGTATGATGCCACCAGGCCATAAGAAAGCTTACCAAGAGTATAGATGAGCAAGAACAGCTGCAGCAGGATCGTGTAGGGTGGAGGTCTGGTGCAGCTGTGAGCCCATATGGTGGAAGAACTCAGTGGGGCATGAGGAGTTCCTGGTACTTCTCACATCAGATATGAGAGTTTGACTACCAATTTCCTGGAAAATTCCATAATCACCTGTCAAGTGGAGACACCCAGGCATCCTACTCCACTTCCAAGCAGAGAAAGTGTTTACCATGACTGGTCTGCTGGTTCACTTTTGAGCCCCTGCATTCTCAAGTCTAGGAATTCCACTCACATAGCTGGGTCGATGGGTGATGCAGCTTTGGAGAGCACACCTGCAAATTCATCAATGCCAGCAGTTTAATGCCCATAGCCTTTGATGGGACTTACGCTCACAGTATTCTTTTTTTTTTTAGAATGTTGTTGTTGTTGACTTTGACTTTGGCATTTGGAGATGCCCTGTCACAGACTAGTAACTCTCATTAAAATTGGATAAATTTATCTAATGAGGAAGTGGACAGACTGGGCCATAATAATAGGGCAGAAAATACTAGAAATCTTCATATTTTTAGTACATTTCAACAGACATATGCTGTTACTGTAGATAGTTTTTTATCAGGTTGCCTTAAGATCACAGAATATTTCAGTTCTATTTTTCTCATATTTTTTCAGTCATCTCATTCAGAGGGATAAAGCCCTAAGAGTGCTCCTTGGTGCATGTAATTTTTCTGAACTTCAGGTCTCACTCACTAAGGATGACCAGTTTCTCGGTCTTGTGTGGCAAGACTGTGCCTGATCTCATCTGGTCCTAGTAAACAAGGGTAGCCTGTATGAAAATATGTATGGGACAGTTCAACTGCTGGCTCTGAGTGTGCTGGCTGCAACAAGAACAGCTGCCTCATTTTGAAATGTCTTCTCTATTTGCTTACTGGTGTCCCATTGTGGTAGGTAATCCACAGAGTTAAATGTTAGTTGGCTTTCAGGTCTGCTCCTTGCCAGTGGCTCTTCTATATAAGGTTAATACAGTTGCCTTGCACTTGTCAAACCGGAAAACAAATGTGTTAACAATTAAAGCTTATTTTGCACTGTACAGTATGTGACTGTTCTCTGTACTCAGTGTCCTTTGGGAAGATTCTGAGCTTTATGACTGCCTCAGCCTCCTGAGAAGTTGAATTGCCACTTGTCCCAGGCTCGGGGGGCAGTTTTGGGATGAACTCTTAGTTTCTTACAGAGGGAAATGGGGATTTTGGCATGGTCTGAGGGGACCTGACCCTGCAGCAAAACTGCTGTACTGAGGAAAGAATGAATATTGGCAAATGCATGACTAGTATTTTCTGGGCAAACCTGTGGACTTGGTAGGCACCCAAGACATTTGCTGCTCTTCCTTATGTTGACTGCTGAGTAACCCTGTGTTTTCCCACATCCCTTGTGATGGATCAATTCCCTAAATTGTGTCTACAGAACTCAAACAAGAATTTTCCCATTACAAATTTTCACATTAGAAATGTGTTTTGGGTGAGTTCAGAGAAGTTTGTCTAACTCTTAACAAAGCTTCTGTCCATTTTCATGGCAGAGGAAGAAGGATCTGTTGTGTCCAAGCCTTCTCTAGTCAGTGATAGTCTGTGTCTGTTGTATCAGAAAGAAAAATGTGAAGGAAAAAAAAAAAAAAACAACAGACAGGGGAAGAATTTTTACAATATCAGAATAGGAATTTGAAAAGATTGGAAAAACAGGGGAGCCTGAAGTTGCAAAATCAAGCTGATGCAACATTGCTGGCATAGGGGATACTGGCAGTGCACAGGAGCCTTTGCATATCACCCTTGCTTGCAGGTGCTGTGTTACTATGGCTGTGTTCAGGGCTATTGCTGGGCAAGGGCTGCAGTGTCTCATCCTCAGACAGCCCCAGCAGGATTTTTAAGGGAACCCCATTGTCTTTGCACATATTTGCATCACTACTATCTCACTGGCAATGCCACACAGCCGAAGCTAGTGACTGTTTGAAACTCCTGGGCACTGTGGTCATTGGAAGGGATCAAACATGCTGCTTATGGCACTAGAGAATGGATGAATAGCTTTGCCAGTGTGAGTTTCTGTTCTTTGGCAGGAGCAGGATAGCAGCATGTCCCAAGAAGTACATGCTGGAGCTCTGATTTTGTGTGAGGGGTACCTGGTTTTACCTGTGGACGTTGTATATCACCATGGAGATTCTGAAGCCTGAGCATGTGGTGGGTTTATATTCCTCGACATTATACTGATCATGTATTTCTTCCTGTAGTGTTGAAGGGGACAATATATCACATTTGAACCCTACATCTCTTGGCTTTCCACATCTTCAGTGGAGAATTACAATCAGTACAGCTATGTCCTTGCCAGCCTGACAGATCTGCTGACAGTGTAAGAGTTCAGAAGCCCTTAAAAAAACCCCAGTGCCTGCTACTGTGGCGCTGATGATTGCATTTTTCCATTTGCCTGGCCCTCCATGGAGCCTTTAGCTCCCTCCTGCTTTTACTGAACCTTGCAAGTGTTCACCTGTCATAGCAGGGTTGTGCAGCAAGATCAGTGCAAAGGCAGAGGCCACGGACAAACTGAACCCTTCTGGGTGGATAATTGATTACCTGTGAAACAGGCAGAAGCTAAGAGGGCTGGGAGGAGCATGCTGGAGTATCTGGAGATTTGGAAAGTTTCTCCTCTTTGATGGAGTACTGAGGCACCAACGCAAGGTCAGTAATTTGGCAGGCAGTGGTCACTCACAGCTCTCCCCTGAGGTCCTCAGGAGGTTGAACCTACCAGTGTAGTGCAGGTCCAGGCAGTTCACTCCTGGTGCTTTATTGGAGTCTTCACTATTTCAGGTCTAGTAAGGGTGGTAGAGAATTAGGTAGGTAGTAGGTTTTGTTACCTTTTCTGTGTCTTAAGGCAAAGTGAGAGTTTACAGTCACAAGGCTTTAGGTTTTGAGAATAAGAGGTGCACAGGGCCTGAAGGAAGCCTAAGAGCTTCATCTGTGATGGAGGGAGGTGTCAGCTTAATGTTCTCAAGGTGTTCAATTAGACCCAGTTCTTCCAGTTTCTGGTTGAATGGCTTAAATATTACTTTATGTTAAATCTTTAATACTTGCTTATAAGTTAAAGATGGGTAATGGCCAAGTCTTTTTTTCCTTTGAAAGAACATGGCTCTCTCTTTGCAACAGGACTGAAGATTTTTTTTTTTTTTTTTTTGTGGCATAGCAGGTGACATTAGAGCAACCTAACAAATTAGACACCTATGGGGATGTCAGCAGTTATTGCAGAGTACATATTAGTGCAGAGACTTGTAGATGCTCTTTTGGTTTCCCTGTGGTAAGGTGCCTGTGAGATGTTGGGAAGCCGTGCAGTCAAATTGGATTTCCATGGCTTGTTCATATGGATTTATTACATATTTGTAGCAAGTGGGTAGTAGGACATCTGTACTTGACAAAGGGAGTTTGAGGACAGACTTTTAATAGCTGTTGAGTGTTTATATAGAGTCTTCCTTATGAAAGTGTTCTTAAGTGTAAGAGTGTCCAAGTACTTGGGATTTATCAATTATTATTAACATGTACTTACAGAAAACATTGGTAGTGGGGCAACTCTAACGTCTTTTCATGTGGCTATAGTATGAGATCAATAGATTTTTTTAGATGAAAAGGGAAAAAATCTGGCCAATTTGAACAAGATAATTACCATGAGAGCAGAATAAAAAATCTTGGGTCTAAATACAAGGATAGCAATATTTTATAGTGCTAATGACTGCTCTTTATGGCTAATTTTTTAAATCAAAATCTAGACTCGGTCCTGGACACTGGTACATGCAAAACAAAAACTAACTTTTAGATTAAAATTCCTGCAATCCCATTATGCTAAGTAATACAGTAGTGTGGATTTACTATATTTCTCATGTAAGTGCCCTTTCAAAAGTACCTAAATAAAGTTCAGATAATTTCCTACAATAGTTCAGATAATTTTCTGGGTAAATGTTCTGTGTCTGGAAATTTCCGTACAAGGTAGTTTAGCTGCAACCATGTGGAATTAGGTAGCAAGAAGTTCATATGTGTAGTTTGTAGAAGTTTGTGAACTATAATACCATCGTAATCAGAATCTATAAATAAGAACTCTTCAAAGTGAGAAATTTTTCCCTTCTTTAAGATGCCCCAACTAAACCCACCCGAGGCAGCCTCACGGCGCAGCATGAAATGGGATCTGCCTCAGGTATTGAGTTATATTTGCTTTTAAAACCCATCCATAAAGAGCATTCTAGAAGATCGTTTGTGCTAAAAAGGAAAAGCTGTCCAAAGTTAAGGCTCTGTGGGAGATCTTTCCTAGGGCGCACTCAGACACAAAACTTCCATCTCACTGCTCAGTGACCCATATGCTATCAGGTGCTGAGTGCCTTCAGGGTCCTTTGCTGTCAGTGGGAAAAAACCTCCACACCTCAAGATCAGGCCCTTGGCCCTCAGTCTTTGCACACTCATGCTGGCACTGTGTGCAATGGGATGGATGTTTAATGCTGGCACCAAAGACTGACACTGCAGCTGTGCTGGAAATACTTGTGATAGAAGCTGAAGGAGCATTTACTTTGCTTACAGGGTAAGAAGAAATTTAAAGCTTATCTGGTATTTCTTTTCAGATTTCATGCTAATATTTATGGTTTTCTGCTTCTTTCTGTGCTTAAGTTTTCTACCTTGCAGCTGAGTTACTAGTTACAGCTAGTTACCTCTTGGAGAATGGAGACACGTCTCTCCATCTCTTCTTCTCTCAGAAAGATTTCACAGCCTCCAGTAACCCCAGTGCTGTGACCCCCAGGTTCTCTTCAGTGCCCAGAGCCCGCAGGTCTCACGCTGGCTGCCCCAACCATCAGGCTCTGCTGGGCTCTCCCTCCATGGGCACAGTCCACAGCTTGCCCAGGATACCAGTGCCCAAAAACAGGGCTAGAGGTGTTGTCACTGTATGTAGTCAATGTTCTCTGCACTGATGTGCTGGAGATTTCTCTGCTAATGCATTTTCTTCTTCTGGATGATCAGTAAGTGTGGCAATTCCTATTATTATTTCAGTTACTTTAAACAAATCCTAAGAAACAACTGAGGCTTTTCACAAGGGAGAGAATGTACTGAAAAAGATAAATGGCATAGTTCTTTTCCCCTTTGGTATTTTCTTTGCTGAGTATGCCTGTGCATTTACATAATCATAGAGCCAGCACTACATGTATTTTTGTTAAATTTTGAGTTGCTCTTATTTTTAACCCCATCACAAATTGTGTTACTGGAAACAAGATGTACATCTGGTCTGTAACTAGCATGATTGTAGTTTTATTGGCTAAGTGTGGACCTCTGTATGAAATATCTTCATGTGTCTTGAACTCAAACAAGAATGTTACTTGCATTGATGCATGCATTTAATGGTCTTTCAGAATTAAATGGAAAAGACAGGCTTTCAGGAAGCCTTAATGCCTTTCCATATGGAGGCAGTGCCTTGCTGTGCACATGGTGTTTCATTTCTCTTCAGTTCTGAAATTTCTTACCTCATGGTCTATGTTCCTTTATTATTATTTTTTTTTTAATAAAGAAGTGAAATTTAGCTTTATGAAACTTGATGTATTTATAATCCTGGAACTTCTCTTGTTTAGTGTGAGAAGTTGCCAATATAATTATTCTATAACAGGACAACAGCTTAAAACATGAAATTGGAAAGATTTGTTGTAAGCCTGTTTCTGTCCATAGAATAATAATATAGAATTATAGATTTGTATAGTATAAGAAATACAGAACATAAAACAAAATAATATTATCAGAACTACTTTTTTTGTGTGCTGGGTGTGATAGCTTTTCTGGTCTTGAAATTAAATTAGAGTGAATAAACTTAAATTGAGTTTTCTGAACTGTATGGTTAAATTGAAAAACTCATCTCAGGTTTACTGAATGTTAATTTGACTGAGGTTACCTTTTCTTTCTGTCAGGGAATTTGATTTCTCCAACCTTAAAGAGCTGTCTGGTATTCAGATGTTAAGACCCAAAGTAAAATCCAGTGCACTAAAATCCTTGGAGGCTGAAAACCCACCAACCCAGACAGCAATCCAGCAAATTTACTTTCCAGGACTGCATAACCTAGTAAACATCTTTTCAACGTCTTTTCCTTACCTGAAAGCTTCCAGGACTCCTGTTATGAGGAGATAAGTACTTACCTCCTGCCTAGACTGTATTTGCAATTGGATTTAAGGAGGGAATAATTTATGCCTCAGCTGGGTCCCTCAAGAAGCCCCAGAAAGTCCAGAATTTAAATTACTGTTTCAGGTTGAATTCCTGTCCACCTTTCCATGCTCTCTAAACAGTACCCACAGTGCTCAGCTCCTGTGAAGTGTAAGGGTGAGGACTATATGAAGGCTGATGCCATGATAAATTAGCATTTCTTTTAGTACATCCCTAAAAATAGCTGTTGATGGAATGATGTTAGCCATGAAGGGAATCCCCCACTCTCCAGGCTGCTGTTCAGGGAGGAGCTTTCACCAGATGTGAAATGAGGACAGAAAGTGTTGTCAGAGTCTGGATGAACATTTCAGATGTGGTTGCTGATCCTTGGGTTTTGAATTGTCCTGTTGAGAGAGGGGGCAATGTGGAACAGAGATGTTTTTGTCTTTTTCCTGTTATTCAGCAGTATCTCTTAGAACCTCTGAAAAATCTTAGTGTGAACAGCTTGTGGAATCAAATTCTGTATTCCCTGTAGCTCCCAACCAATTGCACAAAGGAGCGGTCATGTGATAAAGCTTCTGTAAGAGTCCTATGGCAGGCTTCTTAAACTTTTTCTTGTTGCCAGTACTGTCATTGATTAATCCCTGTGTACAAAATACCACAACCTACTCATAATTTTTCTGAATTTTGTATTTTCCTAGTATTTCATCTCCTCTCCTGTGTGTTCAATTGTTGGCCTGACTGTGATCATTGAACCAGTTCCTGAAGTGATGGAAATAGCTTACGGAATCTCTGCAATTTGAGACCAGGAGTTCTGCTTTATCTGTAGTGCCCATTTTAATCTGAGATATCCCATCTATAAATTGACAACATAAAACCTTTTAATTTGTATTTAGCATAAGCAGTGTTGTCAGATACATCCCTTCTACAAAAGACAGAGAAGAGGTTTTTTCATCAGTATACTTCAAAATGTTCTTAATAAAACTGAGTAACTTCAGCTTTAAGTCTGGTGGCACAAGTATGTAATGTTAACAAGACCAGCAGGGAACAGTACTCTTCTTGTTACTTTGGTAGAAAATTAGAAAGGTTGGATCCAGCTGAGCAATGTTCTCAAAGTGCTGAGTACCCTTATCTTCCAGGAACTTTAATGAAGTTGAAAGCACTGAATTAACTAGATTGACCTGGCATGAATTAATGAAGACATCCCATCAGCCATTTAGCAGAGCAAAGCTGAGCAATGTTTCAGTGGTCAGATCTCATTGTATAAGAGAGTGCTCCAATTTTCAACAGGAAAGTTATGTATCTGGGGTAGTACATGATGATTTCTTGCTTCATGGATGAGTTACCTGCAGGATGATGAAATAACTGGTGAAAAAGGCTTTAATTCACCTTGCTTTTAGAAAACTTTAGGGGTTTTTTTTTGGTGGTTTTTTTTTTTTTTTTTTTTTTTTTTTTTTTTTTTTTTTTGATGAGCAACATGCATTATTTAGATAATTGCTACTTTAGTCCTTTTTATGGACACTAATTATGGTAGTTTGAAAAGTACATTGGAAAGAAATATATATCCTGTTCATCATTGTCATGTACATTCTAACATAAGAAAATGGAGAAAAATACACCATTTTAAGTCATACACCATTAGAAATTACTCTGAGAATCCTGCAGCTGCTGAAGTTCTGAGAAAATGATGATCTGTACTCACCAAGTCAATGAGAGCTGACTCATGCTTATGTAGCAAATACCTGCTGTGCTTAAAGGGTATTATCAGCCCTATAATATAAATGTGAACTGCATATGCCCACACCTTGAGTCACATCAGTAAAAATCTGCCATTGTATCTCAAATACAATTCTATAAATGTTCTACAGGTACTTGGAAGGAAGCTATGTTATAGTGGGGTTGAATCCAGGAGATGTAGGAGGAGGGCTAGGATATCTGCTGCAGTAGATCTTGGGCCAGTGTCAAACCATGACAGAACTCCATCCCAGAAGAGGTCCTAAAGCACATATGAATTTAGGAACAGGATACACATTTTTAATACAATTATACTACTGTATCTGTTTTACAGTACATATGCATCCTAATGTACAGAGAAGAGGAATAGGAAAATATTTTTTTTCTCTGGTGGAAGTCATGTTGCTTTATAATTTTGTTTCTCATTTGTGTACCTGTTTCATCACTGAAAATACAGGTTAGCATTTGGATGGCCCGAGCTTTTTGTTTAGATGTAAACACAGGCATATGCAAAAGCCTGTGCAGACTCTGTGTCAGAGTGTCTCAGATTCACACCTGCTCCCTCCATATTCCTGCAGCCCTTGTGTTGCTTGGTTTAGGCAGCAGCTCCTGAAGCATTATTTGTGTTTCTGTGTCTAGCCAGGACCTCCCTCCAGATAGCCAACCTTCCAGGTGCCTGCAGAGCATGTGGCCACATGTGCTTGGAACATAAAAATTGCTAATGGTCCCAAGACATCCATGAGTTAACAGACAGGAGCTGCTCTTTGTGACTGCTTATTTGCAGCTGCATAGGCACAGCCAGGGACTTTGAGAGGAAATGCTCGGGGTTTGGATTTGTTGCCTGAATTTTCCATCAGTTCATAAGGAGTTAGAACTGTACCTACAAAAGGTAAAGCTATTTGTCTCTTCAGAATATTTGCTGAACCACATAACAGAATAATCTCTGACATATTTCTGTTGAATCATGGTTTTTATGGGGAAAGACATTATAAATTCTTATTAAAAGAAGAATCATGTAAAAATGGAGATTACATTGGAGATAGTATGTCCCAAATTTTGCATGCTTGACAGTGATAAATTAGACCATTTAGCATATAATAAGTTCAGCAAAGCAATATTTCAAGAGAACCGCTACAACCAGTAAGTTCTATAAATTAATGAAGGCACATAGAAACTGGAGTGCAAAACTCAATAAAAAAGGAATGTATTTTTAAAGAAAAGCAAGAGTATATAGAATGATTCATAGATTTAGTCCATGTATTCTCCCATGAGTAAAGTATATATTCCTGAGTAAGCAGGAAAATTTTCAGGTTATGGTCACTTCCATAATTTGTTTGAATTTATGGATGATAAAATATGTTATGAGAAGATGTACCAACGTTGATTCTACTGTTGGTAAGACTAGAAAGGAGGCTTCATGTTATGTACTGAGGAATGCCGCTTCTAATATTGAGTCGAATGCCTTTTCACACAGTGGAAAAGAGCAGAAACTACTCTACTCATTTGAGGCACTGTTTCCTCACATGCTTCCTGGTTTTGTTGTTAGAGAGCCTCTGGCAGAATTCATGCTAGCTGTAAAAAATTGGTGACAGGGACTTAGTTCTTTGCATCGCAAGCAGCAGAAGTTCTTGACATTTCTTGTCATCTGCACCAGACATGCCTTCACCAGGTATTAAAAATTAACCTAATCCTGCAGCTGAGTCTTCTGGGACTTTTTTTCTCCTTTGAGAGTTCTGTAGTGGCAGAGGAAAAGGAAAAAAAAATCAGGGAAAAACAAGAATAAAAAAGCAATCAGCCTTGACTCAGAAATATGTTTCTCTTCCTCTAAGACTATTGGAAACGTCTCAGTTTGCTTTATAGAATCATAGAATTATTTAGGTTGGAAAGGACCTTTGAATCCAGCCAAAGTCCACCTCTAAAACCCTTAGTGCCACATCTACATGACTTTTAAATAATAAGATTGGAAGTAAAGTCTTTGCAATAGGAGCTCACAATTCATGCTGTTGCTCTGGATACTGTGCTTTAGCATCATCAAAGTTTACTCAGGGAACATGAAACTTCAGAATACTGTTGCACCCTCCGTATTCAGTGGGTTCTGCCTCCTTACTTTTTATATCCTTCTCCAGAAATCTTTGGAATGGCAGGGACTCTTTTCTGTTGTCTGGCATGTATGATGATCATGACTCTGGCTTCTGGAGCTTTGTCTACAAGACAGCATTTTGCCACAAGCATTACACAATTGTCAGTTCACAATATCCCTTATAATACAAGCCTGTTATTATAAGCTCGCTAGGTACAAAAATTCCAGAAATAGTTTAATGGCATTTTTTCTGACCAGGGATTCTGTCATCCACTGTCACCACAGCAGTGTCTGCAGTAGTCACAGTGTCAGTGCAGCAGCAGTGCTGAATAAAGGTACCACACAGACACAAAGATGCAATGGATCTTCCCAGTGCAGTCATCTGTCACTGATGGCTTATCTCCAAAGCAGCACATGTGGTTCCTGAACAGCATCTTATGCCAATCCCACCATCATTTGCAGAACTCAGCTGTGGTATTACGTGTCCTGCCTCAGCTCTGATTCTTTATTCATCAGCCCTTCTTCCTAGGCTCAACAGAGAGACACAGAGATAGCAGAAAATAGTAGCAAAAAAGGCAGGGTTTAATTGCGTTTTTCTTTCCTCTTGGGAAATTTGTCTGAAAGATTCAAGAGGGGACAGCAGGACCCACAGTGAGCACACGTACACAAAGTATCCTCACTATCCTTAGAAACTTCAGCTGTTGCCAGTAAACATCTACCCTGCTTGTGAGATCTGAAAACATATCACAGATGTGAGAGGTGTTAAGATAGATGAACTAAAACTCCTTACTGATTATTAGATGCAAATAAAGGAAGCTGTCTCAGAACACGTTCTTTCTCCCATTTTCACCTTTTTTTTTTTTCTTTAAGGCATAGTACATACCCAAGGGAATAATGGGTGAAGACAGTCAGTGTGGATCAGGATAAAAAGGCCCATTGAGTTAAATTCTCCTTTGAACCCGGACCTCAGTAGAGCCTTTCTGTAAATGCTAGAAGAAACTGAAGACATAAAGAAAATAGTTAAAATAAAAAATATTCAAATTTCTCAAGAAAGTGAGATTAGAAGAGTTTAACAGTGAAAATTATAGCAATCAGGACAAAAACAAAGGAATTAACTTTTTCTCTTTTTTCCTACATTTACAAATCATTAAGCTCTGACAAAAGCCCTCCAGATATCAGAGCACTCTTCTTCACACATAGCCGGCAGGAATTGTTCCCTATGTTCTACCATGGAACAGTTCAACAATAACAGCACTTGAGTTACTCTGCCAGTGCCTACAGAGCTCCTCCTGCTTTGGGATTAGGAACTGATGGTCTAGAATTGGCTTTACATCCTTCACACACCAGGTTCTGTGATGGCTTGTCTTTTTAGTTTTATTTCTTAAGGCTGAGAGGCTCTTTGGATTTTTAGCATTTTTTCTAAAATTTTCAGAATTGCTGCTAGCAATATCTAACCATGTTTCTGCCTTGAGTTTTCAGGATATGAAGTGTACATAGGCAGGTCTTAATTGTCACAAATCCTTATGGAAGGATTTTCTGCTTCTATGTAAATAAGGCACCTCAATTTTATGTGATTATTCTAAAAACCATTAATTTCAAGTTAAGAGCATCATTTTCATATGAGTTTTTATGTATATTTCTGTCTTCCTTTCATGGTTTAATCCCTGCCAGCATTCAAGTCCCACTCAGCTGATCACTCACTCCCTTACCAGTGGGACTGGGGAGAGTATTGGAAGGATAAAAGCTGGAAAACTCCTGGGAAATTGGGAAAGCAAAAGCTGTGCAGACAAGCAAAGCAAAACAAGGAATTAGTTCACTGCTTCCCATGGGCAGGCAGGAGTTCAGCCATCTCCAGGAGAGCAAGGTCCCATCACACGTGATGGTGACTTGGGGGACAAACACCATCACTCCAAACATTCCCCCCTCCCTCCTTCTTCCCCCCCCTTTATATACTGAGTATGGTATCACATGGTCTGGAGTATCCCTTTGGTCACTTGAGGTCACCTGTCCTGGCTGTGTCTCTTCCCAGCCTCCTCACTAGTGTAGCAGTACAAAAAGCAGAAAAGGCCTTGGCTTTGTGTGAGCCCTGTTCAGCAATAGCAGAAACATCTCTAGATTATCAACCTGTGTTTAGCATAAATCCAAAGTACAGCCCCACACCAGACACTGTGAAAAAAATTAACTGTACCTCAGCCAAAAGCAGCACACTTCCCCACGTGTATGATTGTTTCTCTCCTATCTTAATGTTCCTACTGAATTACTGATTGTATCTTATCCACAGTTCATAAGAACAGAATGGTTCAGAAGGAGGTTTGTAAGCCAGATCTGGACTCCAATTTGTATCTTAAATATCATCATTTTTTCTCTTCTAGCTTCAGTACACTCACAGGTCCAGAGATCTTTGTCCTTCTTGCCCACCTTTATCTAAAAGTGAGGGAGGCTGGTGATCAATTGCTCTGTCCCTTGTTTGTGGCCACAGGTCAACATTTAGAGGTTGAACTGACTCAATGCATGGAGATTTTTCTTTTCTTATTATCATCTTCATTGTTCTTCTAAATACTCATTTGATAGGACAGTTCAGGTTTATCTGAATGAAGGCAGAAAACAACACAAAAATAGTCTTTAAAAGAGTGGGAGACCTCTGCCTGGTGTACCATGCAGTTTTCTCAATATTTTCGCTACTGTATCTTTAATAAAGTGGTAGTTTTAATTAAAACTTTTTTTTTTGAGTAGTTTAGGAATTCATAATGGCTGTCTGTCAGGTATTTTGGTGGTTGTCAGAGAAAGTAGCTGAGCAGCTTTTCAAACTCAGCATTAATATGCATTTTGTTTTCTATTGCAGTTATTTTTTCTATCTCATGTAGTTCTGTACTTTCAGAACTAGATCTCAAAGAATGCCCCCCCTCCTTAAATTTTATTAAATTAACTGGTAGACTTAAAGGTATTCAAAAAGGCTTATTGGACAATGAACATGGTTGCTTAAGCTTCATTTCTTTAGTCAGGTGTGTGAGAGTAAAGAGTTAATTCCTGCAGTGCCCAGTAGAATCTACTCTAAATTTGGAAAACATTCAATTTTTAATGGAAATTTTGAGTAGTATGAAGTTTCTTGGTCATCCTCTTTCCTTGGACAGAAGCATATCAGGAAATGGAAGCCATTGGAGCCAGTTTTACAGCAGGTGAGGATGAACCAGTTCCACAATATCACCCCATCACTTCATGGAATTTGCTAACAGTGAAAGACTCAGGTCCATGGAATTGTGGTTCTCATGCTTTTCAGACTTGGTGGAAAGGAAAGAGGACTTCCATTTACCTTTTCTCTTTTGTCAAAAGCACCAAACCAGGAAAGAACGGGAAGAAGTTATCTGATTAACAGTGTCAGTATGCTGAAAGCCTGCAACCCTGTATGTTCTGCATCTCCCAAATCCAGAGACTTGGAGAGCCTCCCCAAAGGAGGTGTTGAAGGAGTCCTTCCACGTGCACGGGGACTCAAAAGGAGGAAGAGCAGAAGTTTTGTCAGTACCCATTTTAGTTCAATATTGCACATAGGCATCAGCTGATGCCTAACAAATGCAAAAAAAGAGTTATATTTCTATTACTGAAGTCAATTTAGCTGTCATACTGTTTTCATCTAGATAAAAGGAAGTGCTCTGAGAATGTCCATCATTATAAGAATGATGATTGCATTACTATAATACATTTCAGTTCAAAGCACTTCACAAAGCACAGAGCTTTACAAGCATAGATATATAAGCCTCTTTAGATAGAGAAAAAATAATGGTCATATTGAAGCACAATCAACAGAAGTGGGAAGAATACACAATTCATAGAAATTTCTTTCTTTCTTTCCAAAAAACAATATGGATAGAAGGGGTGCTTTGTGGTCTTCATGCCATTTAGTATCCTGCATTCAGTTTGCTACCATATAAATCAAAAAAACCCCACCCAAATTCCAAAAATGCCTCTTTTGAATTTACCTTCATTAACAGCAAAATTTACCACCTCATTGATTTCTTGTTTAATTTAGTTTTAACAGTTGTTTTCTTCAGCAGTCTATAATTAACTATTCTTGGTTTCAACTTACATGAAATTCTCAGTTGCTGAACTGGTAAGGGACATCTGGTCCTGTGTACTTAAGGTATATAAAATCCATGTCATAATGACTTTTGACACTTTGATCTCTCAGACTGAAAGGCCCATGAAATGCAATTCCAATTTTGACATTTTCCTACTGTAACAGCAAAAAACCACAAGAGTGTTCTGAACTTGAGTTTTCACTGTTCATAACTTGCTGGTCATGCTCAATGCACCTGACAAATGAAGTGGTAAACTCTTGCATTGATTTTTAGAGAATTGTACAGAGAAATATAAATTTACTCTTAATTTTTGCTGGGAAAGACTATTTGGAACACTTGAAAATTAGAGCATCTCCTGCTGAGTATAATTGCAAACAGCCATAGGTGACATGATTATTTTTATTTTTGACGCTGACTTTACTTTTGGTTTAGCTTGACCTGGTATGGTATCTTGTCACATACATGATGTGACATATACACTTAAATTCAGTTTCATTTTGCATCTTGAAGAATTGGTAAAAGAAGCATAGCTTGCTTGTGAAAGAAATAGTTTATCATCACAAAACTTCTAATTATGCTTGCTTTCATAATTTATTTTATGAGACTCAAGAATTAAAACAATCTGCAGTGTTAGCAATTATTTTTAAAGGTTGTCTCAATAAGTGCATTATTTTCTAATCTGATAATAGATACCTTGATTTCTAGTCTAAATGACCTTCACTGCCTTGAAGGACTTTTTATTGAACACCTTATGAAATTGTTGCCATTATAAATTTTACACATCATTTAAATCTATGTGAAGAAATACAGCATCATTGGAATGTTGCAGTGGAATCTGGCCAACTAGATTTTGTCTGTCTCATCTCTCACTCTATGTCTCAACCTTCCCAGCTTGGTGACCTCTATTCAAAGTAATGAATTTTCACACTCTTCTAGATTTAGTATTAAAGTAAGAACAAAAAAGGAAGAAATATTAATAATGATAAACCTGTGTAAATTATAAGTGTGTCTGTGTTTTGAAAAGCTAATGCATAATATTCAGCCTTGAAGGATAGAAGCTTTATGGAATATTGGATTTCAATATCTAGCACCTTACAAGTTTCTCCTAATTACCTTTTCATAATTCATGGGAACTCCAGAAAATCTCCAGGGTTCATGAATTGCAACTGTGAAGTGTTTGCAAAAATAATATACCATATACATGGAAAGAATTAAATGTTCAGATGGCTGAGTTACATCTTTGTAACAGGGTCTGCGTAAAGGGATGCAGAAACTGCCAGAGACCGAGGCCAGTGTCCAAAAAGAAGTCAATAAATTGTTCCCAAGAACTGCATCTTAGTAAGAATAATTCAATGGAAAATAGAACCTTCTGTTTTATGAGCACAGAGTGAAGACATTGTCCTTTTTTATTGAAACTCAAAAATCTTTAACCTAAGAGTTTACCCAATGACTGAGAGAAATTGTAAAATACTAGAGTTTACAGAAATCCAGTCCAAGACCTGTTAAGATTGACTGGATTCTGAAAGCAGAACATGGACCTCAGCTTTGGTTTGATCTTCCCAAAGGGATTACCACCTTGTGTGACTCAGGAGCATCATGTATAGGTGATAAACTGACCAAGAATAATGATGTATAAAAGATGAATAATTAGCTGGGACAAAGCATCAGAAGGCATATTGCTGAGAAATTGAAATAATAAAATCCTAGTACAATTTAACTGCTTTTGTGTGATTAAAGAGCGGTGGTGAGACAGGCAAGATGCAAAAGAATGGAAATGGTAATGGGAAAAGGGAAGGGGAGGTTCTTGTAAGTAGGTTTTCTTCCAGTTGTTCCTAAGAGGCTGGATTGCTTTTGCCTCTGCAGATTGGAAAATTATTCAAGATCCAAAAATGTTTGACCACATATCATGCACTCCAGCTACTTGTGTAACATTAGGCTTCAGTTTATTTCCAAACTTATGCCACTTAAAATACAGGAGCTCTAATTCCAAGATTGCAAAAAAATTGCACATATAACTGCAGAATTTTTTGTGGGGGTTTTAGGAAGCCTTAGACAAGAAAAATTATCTTCAAGTCCATGTTTCAATCTTCCTTCCATTTTCTGTGAAGCTGGTGTGTGGTCTCTAGATATTGTGGGAAAGGAGCACCGAACCACAGGGACAAATACCTTTTCTCTGTGCAAGGGCAATGTACCTGGAGAATCCTCGAAAGACAGATGGAAATTGTCCTTCTCCCTTCTAAGCACACTTACATCAGTTGTATAGGTTGTAAAATATACAGATCATTAATGAGCACTCTAGTAAATTTCCAGCAGCAGATTTGAACTTTTATTCAGTGGTGGATAATCTGAACAGATAAACACTTACCCCACTGCAGTGCAGGACAAAGATAGCCATCATCACCCAAAATGAGGACAAAGAGAAGAAACTTGCCTTTTTATGGGGCTGCTCAAATTAATAAGAAGCAAAAAATCTTTAAGAGAAAGTTATTTTTTCTAGATTAGGTTCAATAAATATAACCAAAAAAGCCAGTTTTCAAGTGATAAATCTCTAAACTTAGCATAAAACCACAAAAAAGGCAATTTATACTGTGGGCATCAACCATAATTTTCCTTCTTTATGTGCAAATCAGTCTAAGAAGTTTAATACATAATTCATGTGTGTGAGTAAATTTATTTATTTTCATGGCATGGATTGATATTGTCTAAATAGAAAAGGATGTGAAAGCACAGCTATTCAGTAGGATCATCAGATAGGATTCATTATCTTCAAATGTATTCTGTGTGTGTTGCTGATGGATGATTTAATACAATGCAGCTCCATTGCCAGTATTCTTTATGCCACACAAGCTTTAAAAGGCATTATCTGGCTAAAAGGCAGAGATGGCCTTATTTAGAGCTCTACTTATTATCTGATCTCTGAAAGTTAAGGGAGAAAAAGTCCACAGACTATAAAGGTTTTTCATGTTAAAGGGAGATATTGAAGCCCATTATTTTAAAGCTGAGAAATCTTCCAATGGTCATAGGATGTTGAGATGATATATAAAGGGACAGCTTTGTAATTTAAATTCCTACCTACTGTTATTATTTTGCCAAGAACATTTTCAGCCTACTTTGTATAAATTCCTGTCTTCCTTAATTCACAACATACTGTGCTTCAGGAATACCAGCAAGTCAAAGATAGGTATCTAGATAACGGCAATGTTATATATCCTGAGCAAAACCACTTTTTTTAAAAAAAGCAGTCCAAAGTAACTGTTCAGTAGATGTTACAGTAACACAAAAGGATCAGAGATTCGGTCTTTATCCATTCCTAGGGCTGCAAAACCAGAAGTCATCCTCCAGGCCTTGAGAGGTCAAACCTCCCAGAACACACTGGACTCTGGTGGAGAGGGTGTGAGTGGACATTATGCATTTGATAGACAGGGCATCCTGTTTCTCAAAGTGTTCACAGCTTCTCATCACCCAAGTGATGCACTGATAGTCTTATCTACATTGGATAGAACTCAACTGCTTCATTTGTTTCAGAAAAAAAGTAGTCTGATGGTCCAAGGGCAAGAAACTCTGGATTCTGGGTAGGGAAAAGCAGAGTTGCAGGGTGATGCTGTTTACTGGAGCCTAGGAGAGATGCAATTTTTTGTCTTTTTAAGATTCTTGTGGGAGGGAAATAGTCAGGCCAACCACATCTTATAATACTACTTGGCATGTTTACATGAATTTTCATGCTTCCCTAAAATTGTTGTTAACTTCTCAGATTTGTTTGGTTGTCCTGTATTAAACATCTGTGTTACATACATGCTTGGCTATTTCATACATGGTAAGAATGGAGGACTGTTCATTTAAAAGGTTCAGATTTTTGTCACGGCCTCGTAGTTTTGATGCATTTCATGCAGAATTTGGCTAGAGTGGAGTTTTTTCAGGTTTTTTATTGAAGTTGTTTGCCCACAAAACAATGTGGTATCCTGTAACAGGTCTATTTCTTGCTCAGTGCCAATTCATTGTATCCAGAATCTGATGTCTGAGCTGCAAATACAGAAGTCAACATTATTTAAGGCTGTTTTGATCTCCATGACATTGTTGGCTGTAACTTCTTATCCCAGTAGTATTGTCATTGAGGGTACAGGAATGACCTGCTGGAGAATTTCCAAATAGGCTTCTGCTTGTGATTCATTATTCATTAAAGGAGACAATCTACACAAGGTTTTTAGGGTAGTCTAGTATGATGTGCTGCTTTCTTCTTCATCCCTTGTTCTCTTTTCTGCTGATTAGAAACAGAGTCTGAGTTTTCTGGGATAGAAGGACAGCTTGATTAAAACAAAAGGCAAGAATATGACTTTAAAAAATGAAAGGCCTTGTTTCACAAGGAGAAGTTAATGATGTGTAGAATGAGTTTAAGTGACAGAACTCAAACCAAGAGCCATATCCTCAGTGTGAAGATTCTTACTTGCTGGTACTTGTTCCATCTCAGCACAAAGGTAAAGTGGTCCTGGAATGTCTTTTCTCATTGCCCTTGGATGAAGGGCAGAGCCCTAGAGGGTGATATTTGATTCCCCAGGTGAAAAAAAACCCAGGTGACACTGAATTGACAAGAACAAAGGGCACCTCTGTTGGGCAAATCTCCTGATAAAATAACTGGATTATTTATGATGATGATGAATATTGGGAAGTGAAAAGCATGATTAGTGGAAGAAATATTAATAAACAAATTATTAAAGGAAAATGAACTAGTGAAAGATAAAATGATAAAGTGAAAGAAATGAACTTTCTACAATTACTGAAGTTATTCTGATGTCTTTGTTTAGTACTTGAATGTCCCTATAACAGCCATTTTGCAAAGAGCTAAAGAAGGACATTCCTTCTCTCATACTAAGAATCTCTGAGACAAACAAATGTAGTAAGTGATGTGAGTCAGCACTTCATTCACTGTCCAAAATTTAAGAATGCGAGCTACTCAGTTTATTTTTGATTAGTCACAGACCTCAATGGAGAGTAGCAAATGCATTATTTTAATCTAAATATTTAATGTTTGTGCTTTGTAAGTAGCGACTAGTGATAGTGAATGTCACATTTTGAATAATACAGATCTCATTTGCTGGAGGGTAGGGCATTTGTGACTTTTTACAAATGCTTTAATTTTTCCCACGCAAAGACTGTAGTTCAACAAATTACCTACATGTGTGCATAGCTTAATATGTGGATACCCATTGATTTTAGTTTAAAATTTTGATCTTTAAAGCCTTATTTTGTTTAATTGCATTACTGAATTAAGGCAAGAGTTGTTTAAAAAATGTCTTGATCTGAACTCTTTAGGATGCTATAACATTCAATTAAAATTTGTGTTTGAATGTACACTTCCTATAGCATCAGTAATTACCCATTAATTTGTTGTCACTTTATTTACTTACAAGCACAGGTTAAAAGTCTCTGTACCAGAAGTGGAACACACTGCTTTGCAATGATTCCACTCTGTACCACCCATGGAGGCATTGGAAATGAAGTTTTGAGGCATTTTCCTATGGCAGAGTTTTCCATCATCACTAGAAGACAGGGCTGTCTCATATCTAGAATGTTTAAAGAGGGAAGTACGGGCTAAAAAAGAGGAAGCAAGCATTCACAGACTGATGGGGGAGAAAAGGCAATTGTAGAAGCGGGATGTGACATGCTTTTCCTAGGTTGGTGCTTTTTTTGGGGTTTTTCTGGTTTGATTTTTTGTGGTTTTTTCTTTTGTTTGTTTGTTTTTTTTTTTTTTTTTTTTTTTTTGGGTTTGGGTTTTTTTAAGTAAAAGGTTCCCTTGACATTGTTTTATCTGTAAATGTAAATAACCTGTGCATAGGACTGAAGTAATTCTCTAGAGTCAAGTCTATAGTTAGTCAGAGCTTATTTAAGTTAGGGGAGTTACAACAGAGCTTTGGCACATGGAATTTTAGTTAGTCAGAAATGTCTCCTCTGATGGAAAGCAAAAGAAAACCAGCTTGAAAGATACTGTACCCTTTGAGGGTCAGTATAATCCTGTCAGTATTTAAAATGGATTTCAGTATTGGTAATGTGACTGAAATTGGGTCTGCACCAGATTCCTGGTTCAGTGAACAAAACCTGAGAGTCTGTGTCACTTTGAAGATAAAATAATCTCTCTCAGGACATGCTGTCAAAAGTCTGATGAAATGAAGTGCTGCAGCTTTGACTGGTTCTTTAGTTGTGCTTTGACTTCAGAGTCCTTTGGGTTATTCTTTATTAATCTAAAGAAATCTCACCTTCTGGCTATTTCCCACTGTTTGAATTGCTAAACAAGTCTGGCTCCTTGATTTCTAATTCCAAAGGAGTCCTCTAGATCATATGAATGACCTCGGGCAATATTGCTAGTACCTGAAAACAATTCTCTGGATTTAGTTGCTAGCACTGTAGTCACTATTACACAGGCTTATTTCAGGAATTTCTTTGGATGCAGAAAAGCCACAGTAGCAGTACTTGACTTCAGAACTCCAACTGCAGTTCTGGGCTTCTTCCACAGTTCTGGACTTAATATTCCATTCTCCATGCTCTTGATCCTATACTAGCAACACACTGAAATTAATGACTGTTCCAAATCAACTATAGTCACTAGGTTTCTTTGCTGTTGAAGTATCATTGCAGATGATACTCCACCTTCCCACATGGACCCATGGACAGTTGAAAAATCCTTCTTACAGAGAACAAGGGAGCAGGCGACTTTTTTATTAGTTTCTTACTCTCTGTTTAGCACAGAGGCCTTAAGTCACTTGCTATCCCAAAATACCAAACAAATAATAGTATTGGTAATTGCTAATGATTTATGGGGTCTGGAGAATCATCATGGGATTATTAAGGGAGTTTTGAATTTACTTCTTATCACTGTGTTGACTGTAAGCTGCCACAGCCAAGTATGAAGACTTAGTCCTCATCCTAATGAATATTTGGTTGGGCTTTTTCATTTACATTATTTCACTCGTGGTTATTGAATGTTGAAGTTACTTAATGGCTTAGAAGGCAATGTATTTTGTCTAGATCTATTCATCCCAGAAGGCCGAGGTTTCAATTTCCTTCTTTTTATGCTACTCAGTACAGAGTAAAAGCACACTGAGGAAGAATTCAAGAGGTTGACAGTATATATTCCCTTGAGAGTAGTTGTTTCTCAGGTTGGAGACATTTGGCTCTAGTTCCTTAATTTTAAAGTTTTTTTTTTTCCTTTAACATTTAAATTCTACTGAGTAATTGTACTCCAATAATAACTTCTCTGAAAGGAGATGTTATTTCTTCTGACTTTATTAGCAGTGATTCCTGATGTAAAACATTGTGGAAAATGAGATATTTGCAACACAATGGATTATTCATTAGCTGTTCCAGTAGATAAGTTTAGCTCAAAACCATTACAATCTACTGATTATATGTTTTGAGTAAAATGAGTTTAACATTTTTTTTGTAAAATCCTAGTTGATCAGAATATTTTTTATCCTTCTATAAAGAATTTCTATGGAACATATTTTTAAAGGTAATATTTACAAGATGTGGAAAGAGCCTTCCATACCCTCCATCTGTGCTCTGTAGATATGTTTCCCTAAAGCCGCTGTCCCAGCCTTGGATTCCCCAGGCCCTTGACATCACTTTGATGGACTCTCAATCCACTCAGTTGTCCTTTTGATTTCTTAACACCTGCAAATTCTCACAGCTCAAGCTTTTCCTGCTTCACTCGTACCTGTTACCATGTTGTCCTGCTGGTCCTGATGTCTCAAGTCCTCCTGATGAAGCCTGTTAAGTTTAGGGCAGCCAGCGTGATGGAGAGAAATGGGGCAGCATTTCAGGCCCTTAGAAATCTGGGGCAAATCACTCAAATCAACTGCAAATGCAAATTTTAGTCGCAGGGTAGAGGCAGACCTGACCTGCACAAGTAAATCCTTAGTTATTATGGATATTTTAGGCCATGCAGACCTTGGTATGTGAGCCATCATGGCACAGTGCTTAACCTGGGTCTGAAAGTCTGCACTGAGTCCCACAGCCCCACAGCCGTTACTGGTACCAAAGCTGACTGAAAGTTTGTGTGTACATCTTTGTGGGCAAGGTAAGTAGAATAGAGGCTGAATCCTGAGGCTGGCAAGAGATTTCTGTAAAGATAATCAGAAAATGGTGGGAAAATGCTGTCTTATGGAAATTTCTGTTTTCTGTGACAAAGAGTCAATATTTTTCACTGAAAAATCTAATGAGAATTAAATATTGTATTCTGGGAAAAGATCTGCAGGGCAAAAAAAAATTCTAATAAACTTTCTGAGTTTTATTCAAACATTAATTTGCTTCTCTTGCTTGTATTTCCACTCATTTCTTTATCATTTTTCCCTATGCCAACTGTGCCACTTATGACCCTTACATTCCCTTATCATATTCTTTCAGTCCATTTGTTATCTCCTCTGGCAGCATCAGGATCATTTTATCTCATATATTTTTACATGTTATCTCGTGCCACAAAATAAACTCCCCTATTTGTGAAGGATTTACACAATCTCCTATTTTCTCAGTTGTTTCTGTGTCATC
This sequence comes from Vidua chalybeata, assembly GCF_026979565.1. Taxonomy (NCBI): domain Eukaryota; kingdom Metazoa; phylum Chordata; class Aves; order Passeriformes; family Viduidae; genus Vidua; species Vidua chalybeata. Next base: position 61,380,461 of record NC_071534.1, on the reverse strand, counting down.
ACTTTATGCTTAGGCTCTTCAGACTTACACCTTTGGCAATAAACCATATTTTTTCCTTAATTTATTTGATTCTTATCATCCCCTGGGTAATCCTGTTCTTTGTCTTTCCTTTGCATTGTAAATTCCTTTTGTATTGGTTCTTCAAGAGTTTATAGCGCATCTGTTGCTCTGACTCTGTGCCCGGCTTTCTGTTAATGATATTGAGCTACTTTATTTAAATCTGTGGCAGTGAAGAACTGTATGACCTTCAGACATGCTTTGAAACTGGGGAGTAAACATTCTGGATGATCAAAAGTTTTCACTAGAATCATCAGAAGATTACATTTTTTGTTGTGTAAGAGAAGAATGAAATTGTGGTATTGAACCACTGGTTCATGAATCTTAAACATGAATCTTGATCCAAAAAAAGTTAATTCACTTTAATGTCACATTTATGACCATCCCCCTGCTAAATCAAAGGCTGTTGGTATTGTGCTCAAGAGGAAATACTGCCTGAGTAGATTCATTTTTTTCTGAGTATGAAAGGCCACAAATATTTCCAGAATGCTAATGACATTTAACACTGTTTAGTTGTTGTGTTGCCTCATACTCTGTGCTGTTACTTTTTGTCTTCTTTCATTCTTGCCTTTTTCTTTCTTCAGAACATAGAAAATAAAGATAAAAAAAATTTAAAGGTTGATTATTTGCCTTGTCAGAGGTAAACTAGAGCCTAGATGGAAGAGAATATGAAGCCTGATGGAATAATATTCTGTAACTGAGGTGTTGGGAATAATTCTTTAAAATTGTGGCTAAAACAAACATGCAACTCCCCTCTAAATTTATTTTATAATATTGATGTTTCATGAAGCATAGAGCATGAGAAGGAAAAAGGAGAAGGAAGACATGTCTGGGGCTTGTTTCATTTGTTTGATGGAACTTTGGTACCCTGAAGGCATGGGTTTGAGAATGCACATTTCTTTTCCACTGTGGAAGATTTGCTGGAAGTCTACTATATATTAAAATCACATATTTTCATTTACTAATATCAGAATTTTGTGCCTTTCTGTTGTACACTACTGATTTTTCAGAAGTTGGTAGGAAATGAAAAAAATACTTCACCAGATCTCAGAAATTAATATTATAAGTGTGAAATAAGTATTTTGGGGCAAATTGTCTATTTCCAGAAGTGTGCAGACTATCCCTATATATTTTCATAAAAAATGCCAAATTTTTTATTTGAGCTTTTGAATTTCTCTGGCTTTAATGCTATTTGAGATGACAAGAATACTATGAACCTTAACCACCCCACTGCTGAATGTTTACACGAAGCTGTGGATGTAAATGAGAGAATGGAGTCCCTGTTTGATGCGTGCAAGCTCTCTTTATGCACAGCTTAATAATCACCAGTGTAGTTCTTCAAAGGACAACAATAGGATTTGATTTTGCATTTGTACATCAGAGCTGCCATTGGAAACTTATATCCAAAAGGAGATTTTTTTTTTCATTGACCTTGTTATTGTTTCTAAAATACAAAAAATAAGTAATGGTCTATAAATCTATTATTCTAGACATGCCTATCCACAAAGTCTTCTTTGAATCATTCTTCACCATTACTTGCTCTGTCTTAGTTGGTATTTCTGATTTTCAGTGCCGAAATGAATGGGGGTAATGATGTCCCTCACAAAGGCATGAGGAGTATATAAGTTTGTGCCACTCTTGAGCAGCTCTTGCAGCTCTTAATGATTCCTTTGTAAACAGTAAACAGGATTGTTCTCAGTGATCTATTCAATGATATATGATTTACTTCATCCAGATGATTTTCTTAACTATAAAAACTTCATACACTGGGGGCCATTTAGAGAGCTTGGTTAAAGTCCTGTCTTCAGCTAAGTCAGATGGAGTTCTCTAAACAGTGTAGATACCAGGATCTAATTGATTGCCTTGCAAGCCAGGTGCAAAGCTAATTTCTGCCTATACATAGAAAAGAACTGCAGCAAGACTGTAGCGCCGTGACTATAACTTTGTGTTGGATAATGGAAAAGTATTGATTAATGAGAAAGTATCTGAAAAACACTTTGATGTCTCAAAGAGGTCAGAAGGGTACAGGTGAGGAAATCCTCCTCCCTTGACATGTAGTGGAGCCACACCCAGCATGAGCAAAGATTTGTATTCATTTTGGTGCATGCAGCTTTCCATGTGACAGTGCTCTTTTGACTCACAAGCAGCTGTAATGAAAATACATGGCAGTTTAATTGCTCAACACTGCAAGTGATAATCTAAATATTGAGGTCTGCTGCATGAGTTTTTAAGGCTCTCTCTGAGTGCTTTGGGTTTCAGCTGTGTGCAGTGTAGTAGACTAATTCTCTCTTAAGGAAAAATAGATTATTGGACTTTGATACTTTTAAATATAGGCAGCTCTCCAATAACTGTAATTGTGATGTTTATTTATGTAATGCCACAACCTTGATTTGAGGTTTTAATCATTTTAATTGAAGGTTTTATTTCAACCTAAACTTGCAAATAAGAGTATCGTCAGAAAGTACAGTGATTTCTTTGACATCACTGCTACTACTGAGTTTGCCATTTATCATGTAGGAAAAAACCTGCTATCGATGGAGTTTTCCTTGTTTATGTTGTTTTTAAATCCAAGGAAGTTGTAGTTTGCCAGTGTAAGGTGTTCTCTGTGAGTGTGCTGAGTGGCAATGTGAGCACTTTCTGTGTCTGCAAGGGCAAACTGTCTAGTTAAGTGATGCTACATAGAGAGTGACTACAGATTCCACCAACACTGTGTTCATTGGGTGAGAGATTGGGAGTTCATAGTGTCTTTTCACAGCCTCAGCTTAGCTTGAGTTTCTGTCGGGTTTCACATAGGCTACTTCTTCCCTGTTAGTCGTTTCAGTTGTTGTGCTATTTATGAAAATAAGTCAATAGCCTGCTCTAGGAATATGGTCCTCATGTCTTTCTTATTTCAGGCTTGTGGCCTAATAGTCCTGGGTGGCCACACTGCTTTTTTGCTTCTTCACAGCACATTTTCATGGGTTTGAGTGGGCATGCACCAATCCATCTGTGATGTTCTTTTGCATACACCTGACACTCTTGGGTCAGACCTGTCTCTCCTGGGTCAGTTTATCTCACTCAGTCCTGATCCTTTGACCCTATCCTGTTGCACAGCCTAGTTGCCTGCCGACCACGTTTGGTTATTTTGTGTTCCTGCTCCAAAGACAGAGTCATTAGGAGATTTAAGAGAAGATACAAATAGATTCTTTAAATCGTAGGAAAAATAATTGAGACAAGTCAGGAATGATATTTAGGCTTATAGTGAGAAGAGTTTTAAAGCTAGTGTGGCCCATTTGATCATGTTGTATAACACTCTCTGCCTCACAAACCAGTTGTATTTTTTACAACTTTCTCTCTCTTAATCCTAGTTTAAAAGTAGACTTCCAAATATTCCAAATATGATTTGACATCTCTTTTTACTGCAATGTCCAGCTAGTCTAATTCCCAGTAATAGAAACTGAAAAGAATATTTTAAAAATTACTTTTCATTTTTAATCCTTGTACACTTTTATGTTTTCTGGAGAACTGAACAGTTTTGCCTGGACTTGTTTTCAAAAAAGATGCTTGGCATTATGCACTGAGCTGAAGAAGAATCTCTTCAACTGTTCCATAGCCTGCTCTAGCTGTCTTTCGGCTAGGTATTGATGATAACAGGAAGACTTTTAATGTAAACAATTGAACTCAACTCTAGGGTGCTCATAATTATTTTGATTTTTCTGCCTTGTTAGCTAGGTATCTGGTAGTGTTTGAAACCCAAATTGAAACAAGCTTGCTGTTGTTTGTTGCATCTGGTGTCCTCAGATTTGGAGGGGATTTTTTAACAGAAAATCCTACTGCATGTTACATCAATTCCCAAACCATATAAAATTTTCAGTTATGCCATATCTGACTTTTTATTTTCTTGCTTAGAAGTTTAATATTTATATTTTCCTGTCCTGTCAAAATACTGTTGTCATAAAATCTCATGATATTCTCTGTACCTGGTGACTACAGCTTATGGCAAATATATTTGCTATTTGCCTATTGCTTATTTATGGAACATATGCCCAGTGTTTGTCCAATATTCTAGAACACTTCATGGGAGGCAACATATGGCACCTGTTCTTAGTTAAGGAAAATGTTGCTGAATCAGAAACTGATTAAGGATTCCTTTGCCTCACGCCCAAAATTCCACTGCCTGGGGGAAGAAAAAAAAAATAAACTTTGACTGAAGGCACCATTCTGTTGACAAATATCTGCCTAGCTGCTATGTTGTGCTCATTCAAATCCTTTCTCAGAATTTCCCACCATGCTGCTGCACATTCATGGAGTTCAGTAGCAGCCAGCAATCTGCAAGCTGCTAGCTGCTTGTGAAGCTAATCATAAATTTATCCTTTCACAAGTATTTGTGGTTTCCATTAATTGTTTCCTCTCATACAGTTAATATGATTGTAAAATCATTGTTTTAAGTTTTTTTCCTATCTAAGTCCATAGAACTTAGTATGCATAGGTGCATACATAATTCAAGTAAATAACTTTTAATAAATTTCCAGCTTGCTGCAAGAGGACTTAATCTATGGAGAGCTGCTGATTTCATTCACAGGAAATATTTACCTATCCATCCCCTCAGGCTATGCAGGAGATATACTTTAGATAATAGAACAGGCTCTGTGCAAATAAACTTGAGATTATTCTCTACCTTGAGATGACAAACAGATTGTTGTCTGCCTGAAGAATTCCCATGGACTTATGGAAGTGGGACTTTCCCTCTCTCTAGTTTTATTTAGGATCTTTTTCTACTTTTATGGCCTCATTATCCCTTCTGTTCCAGTCAGAAATAAAGCACTCTGACCTTTGATTTTCACTTAGCAGTAATTTGGAATTATTTTTATAAATGCGTATGATTTTTCCCAAGATTCTTCAAAAGAATGTAAACTATTCTTAATATTCAAGTTTTCACCACTAAATTGGTAGAGAAATTGAGATTTATTTCGAAAGAGGATTTTTTCCATGCAAAAAAACTTATTTACCAGGTAATTGTGAGACTAGCATGGTGTTACACATGTGGAACATTGAGCTTAATGCAAGTTAATGTAAGTAAAGTAGTCTAAAATAATTGAAATTTGTATTCCTTTCTCTCATCACAGTTGAGAATGTAAGCAGGGATTTTAGAGGGTCTTTTGTTGTTATTGTGCATTCTTTTTTATATTTTGAGCTATTTTTTAGCTTGCAATTTCTTTTTTATCTAAATCCTTTCCTAGCAATATTTTCCTAACCACGAGCCTAAATAATCTGCTCTCTGTCTGATCCCACAATACCCATTGACTCTATCTGAATTTTCCATATGGAAAAAATTTAAGATAAGGTATTAAATATTAAATCTACAATAATATTTTTCATTATTTGCTTGAAGTATTGTTGAATTAGATACAATGGGCAAAGCTGAGCAGGCAGCAGAGAAAAGACTGTTCGCAAAGTCAAAGAGTATGATGTACAGAGATGAAGGACAGAGAATCTGTATTAATCAACCTGCCAGGAAGAGACCCTAAGTCTAAATGAGTAACCAATTAAAGCAGGTTGTTCTCACATAAAGACTAAATGCCATATTATAACATTGATCTATACCTTAAACACTCATTGATTTTTAGAAGGTGTTTCATCCGTAAAAGGGTAGTAAAAGATACAGATTTTAATGAAAATTCAGTTGAAGAGGATAAATGAAGGTATAATCATAGCATTTCAGATCACTTAAGGTCTTCATTTTGGGAACAAGCACATTATATTGGCACCTGCTCTGTCCAGAGCTGGGCTGCCCAGTACATGGACTGACTGCAGAAAATCCAAGGAAGGGACACAGAAACACAGAATTTGGAGAATCTCCTATTTAAGGAGATTTTTAGGGTTCTGGGAAGAGAGAAATGCCACGTGGATCTCAGCAATGCATGAAGGGGGTAGAGAAGACAGAGCCCACGCTCTTACCAGTGGTGCCCAGTGAAAGGAAAAGAGGCAAAGAAATTCCATTTAAGCATCAGAAAAAACACTTTTACTGTTTGAGTGGACAAAAACCAGGACAAGTTGCCCAGGGAGGTTGTGGAGTATTAATCCCTGGAGATAATGCAATGGACACAGCCCTGAGCAAACAGCTCTGGCTCTTTTCTGAGCAGGAGGCTCAATGAAATGGTCTCCAGAGATGTGTGCCAACCTCAACCCTGCTCTGATTGTGCAATTCTGTCACACTGGGCAGTTTTCACATTGTTGGGAAAAGTTTTCTAGGAGCTCAGATTTTCTTCAGCTTCTGCAAGGCAAGATTAATTGTACAGATTTTTTAAGGTATAGGAGAAAGACCGTTTTCATGGTCACATCCATGGATTTTTTTGCAAAGAAAAATGTTGTTCTTCCCTAGACTAAGTGGGTCTGAAGGACCATAAAATATTTACAAAGAAAATACTTTTCAGTGGGTGGAAAACACAAAGAGTTCACTTTGAAAAAAGAGAGGTATTTTTGAAAGACTGTGTAATATTGGTTCAGGGTAAACATCTGCAGAGTGATAGCCTGTATTATTCTGTCTGGATGCTCAAAATTTCTACATGAAGTAATTGCTTTTTAGTATTTATTTTGCAAATGAGTAAATTGAGAAATGGAGAATATAAAGAAACAATACAGTAACACAGTGTCATACCGAAATAGAAACCTATCTAGGAGGTGTAATTTCTAGACTCTGATTTAAGATTCCATTTCATTAATTGAAAATTACATTGTGTTATACAGTAAGTCATGTAATAAGGAAATTTTTATGAGTATATTAAATCCATCAGAAATTAAAATTAATAACTTAATGTTTAAGTGATGCTATAGAGAACAAGTCTGTTCTTGTTCTGTCAACCAGCTGGTTTTTGAGGGACCCATAAAGGTGACATCACAGCTGGAACTCATTTTAATAAAACCCAAGATCACAAATCCTACAAGTGCTTTCAAAAAGTGTACCTTCTATGTCTAACAATACATATTTCTATAAACTCACAGAAATGTAGCTGGAAAGGAGGGTGAAGAAGCTGTTTGCATAAATATGAAGTTGAGTACCGCTGTTCTAAGAAAGCATGAAGCTAAAATAGCATAGGAAATGGAAGCAAGGAATTCTTTTATGTTTAAAATATAAGCCTACATAAGAAGAGATTAATGAGAATAGTTGTGAAAATGAATTCATTTAAATATGGGCTATTTCCTTTTTTGGACCTGTGAAGTTATGATTTCATGAATATTTGTCAAAGTTAATGTTGTGAAGCTGAGCTGTTACTTTTTCTTGGAAAGTAATTCTTGTTGTCTTCCTTTGTGTTACATATTCTCTTTAAGAAAATGAAGATAATACAATTATTAATATATATGCTGCTAAATCCTCATGCCTAGCTTGATTCAGCTATGGAACAAGAACATTTTGCTTCTTGTGAAAAAGTAATGAACTGTATAAATATAGGAATCAAAGTTTAAAGTTGGCTGAAAATGATGGAGGGCTCTTCTCCTTGGAAACTTAATCTTTGTTCTGTTTCTTGACATTCAGATAAGAAGAGCCATCAGGTTTTTCCAGACTTGCTCATGCAGGGTCACATCCATTATGGTACTGATGGTCTCATGGGAAGAACAATGCTTTGTCCAGTTGTGAGGTGATGCGCTTGGAAATGATACAGCTGCTGCTGCAGATGCAAAAACAAACAAACAAACAAACAACCCCTTTTCTGTTCAGAGTGGCAGGGCTCAAAAACGATGTCTTCTGGGTAGACTTAGTCTAGTTACATAGGACATAGACCTCACTATGTTGAAAAATCTCAATGTGTGCGCATAGCATGGGACTTTATGTTCTTCGACAAAAAAGTCTCTAGCATCGTTTAAGTAAAAAAAAAAAAGTTGCCATCATCTTTAATGGCTTCTTTTTTTTTTTTTTTTTTAATGCACATTGGTTGAATGTTGAAAACTTGGATAGTATTGTTTATTCCTAACTATTTTACTGAGGCAGGTAGGTTTTGCCCTATGGAGATAACCTTTGAAAGTTAAAATTAAGGCTTCTGCAGTTTCTAGTCTTACGAAGGAGAAACTCTCCTCCATGTATTGAAGTTGTCTCTTGAGTACTCAAAAATTTGCTTGCACATATATCTCTAGTGCCATGCCAGATGGCATAGTCTGTGGTATGGAATGTCTAGGAAAGAAGCATAGTAGAACATAGGATGATAGAACTCCTGCACTCTTGGGACCATAAGAAGGTTATCTAAAAACATCTCAAGATTGTTGGAAAACTTTTAGGCAGTTCAACTCTGAGCCCAGACTATATGTAGATACCTAAATCTAGATTCTTATTCTGGATCTGAATCTCTACCTCATGCCTTCACTCACTTAGTGTAAAGGAGCTGAGTAAAAGGACACTATGCTGCATTCCAGCCCAATATCCTACTTGAAATGTGTTCTTATATCTATATCTATATCTATATCTATCTATATCTATATATGTATCTGTATCTATAACTATCTATCTATATCTATATCTATATCTATATCTATATTTATATCTATATCTATATATCTATATCTATCTATATCTATATCTATCTATATCTATATCTAATTTATATCTATATCTATATCACCTATATCATCTATATCTATATCTGTATCTACATCTATATATCTATTTAACTGTAAATGAATAGTCACACATGGTTCATTGGTCTTGGTATACATATGAGATCTCTCATCCTTGGAATTACTCAAAAGCCATCTGGACATAGTCCTGTGAATTCTGCTGTAGTCACCCTGCTTGAGCAGAGAGGTTGGACCAGGTGGCCTCCAAAGGTCCTTTCCAAACTCAGCCCTTCTGTGGATCTGTGTGATATCTGATTATAAGTAAATTTTGAGCTAATAGGAATATGCCAGTAGGTGGTGCTCATGAATATATAGCTTTGTTCTCACATAATTTTTTTTGGTATTGAATTCTACCAGGATTCCAGCATATTGTTTATGTGGCTTTTTTAATAGCTGCATAATTAAAGTTCAGCACATACATAATTTTTTGCAAGGAAAGAGCCTAAATGATGTCAGAAGGTTGTAGATTAAACTGATCCCATAATAATTTCCTCAGCTGCCTTCATGGTAACATGAATCCTCCAAAATCAAATTATTTCTAATCTGTTTGGATTTCCCTCTACAGAATGACATTGTTCCTTGGCTCTGGAACTATCCAAAATCAAAGAATTTTGAGCATGTCAGGGAATGTTGAACATGAGCTGCTGGCCTCAGTGCTTTACCACAGATAAATTAGGATAATAACATCTTCTGTTTGCTCAGGCTGTAGGAACTGATCTGAGAACTGTATTGGACTTGACTCTGTTGAACAGATGTTGTAACAAGATGATAAAAAATCCAATTTGTTTCACAGAAAAAGGAAAAGTGTTTTATTTACATGAAGGGCATAACCACATTAAAACAGTTTGATGAACACATTATACATTTCAGAAAGTTGTTGCTGAATGGAGTGAGGACAAGGGCTTATAAAAGACACATTTACAAGCTGGTATGTCAGTGGTTGCTATAGACATAATGACCCCCTGAAAATGCTGCAGTGGGAACTGGGTGCCTAAGCCCCAGGAAACTGGGGCTTTTCCAGGGTAAAACTGGAAGCTCAAAGAGGCAACCTGAAAACCTGAAGCTGAATGAGAAGCCACTAGAAAGTAACTGTTAATGTATAAGAATGGTATCTGAATTCCTACCCAATGGCAAGAGCTAATCTCTGTCCTTGGATCCTGGGAAGGGATTCAGTTTGGAGTCAAGCCACTTCCAGATTTATTTTTATGGAACAAGTGAACAGAACCTACTGCAGTCATTGTAAGGAAATAGTAGTAGCAAGATAGTACCCGACTTTCATCCACTTCCCAGGAAGCAGGAGAAAGCTGCCTTCTGCAGCCTCCACTCACATGTCTCCCAGGAGAGAACTTCAACCACCCCATGGCCTGATGCAGGTGGGCACTCTCTGCCCAGCCCAACAAACACAGGGATGTGACTGAACTGAGGGGCAAAACAGAGCCTGACCCTGCAGCTTGATGCCCTGGCATGCACTGGTGAGCTGTGCAGACACAGGCAGGTCACATTAGTCTCCGGTGAAAATGCAGAACCTCTCCAGAGATCAGGCACCATGGATTAAAACTCTCCATTCTAGGTGATTTTCCCATGTAGAGCCTGTCCCTCCATGCCTTGTCTCCCTGTGTCCCCACAATGCTTGGTTTCCTGCCCGCACAATGCCTCTGTTTCAACAGCACGAGAGTATTCTTCCACTTGGGCCAGCCTGCAGCCTGTCATTCATACATTATTGGCAATGTGACTTCGGTTCACCTCAGGCTAAGGAGCAGTTTGGTCCAAAGCCAACTTTATCCCAGGAGAGGGTTCTCTTGTGTAGATCAGGGTTTTCTCTCAGCTGGTGAAATAATTTCCATGCATGTTTCCATGCATGTGACCCATAATGGAGCTGGTGATTTGGGAAATTTCTCATATTGATAGAACCCCACACTGAAGAGCTTTCTTGCCTAGGTCTTACGGAGAATTGAGTGTGCCCATGCAGCTCAGGTCCCAGTGCAGTGCAGCGGGAAGAGCATCTTCCTGGCATCTTCTTGGCATGGACAGGGTGCAGCTCACCAGGAAATTGGTCAAGCTGTTTTTGGATCTGACTCATACCTGAATAAAACACTAAAATTACTTAGTAGCTCATGTGAGTAAATTCATGCTTATAAATGACAGGAAAATGGTGGGGGGGGGTATAAATTTTATACATAAATGCATACACTACCCTTATTTTAGTGCAGCATAAGGCAAAAGCTGAATGTTTTATGCTAATGGCTTCAAATATTGTTTACATTTTATTTGTATTATTTTGTTGGTCCTTAAATACAAAAACATCATTATAAATATTTTAGATATTTTCAGCTTGTAAGTTCTTTTGCCACAGCTGGTGGTCTATTTTGCCAATTTGGATTAAAGGAACACCACCAGTTGGAAATCTAATCCATTTTACAAACAGAGTTAAAAAGAGAATAACTTACAAAACCTGCTAATAACCCCCTGCCAGTTTCCCTGTTTCTTTTTAAATTTTTTCCCCCTACTTTTCACTCCCCATTGACACTGCTGTGAAAGTCAACATTGCCACCGACTTTGGGTGCAAACTTTGAAGCTCTAGAAGTGGCTACAAGGCTCAGTGTGCTGTGGAAAGCTGCAAAGCTGCAGCTGTGTTGTGTGATGGACTGCCTGAAGGTGCTGTGGGACCACTCCCCACACATCAGCACTGCAGGGGCTGCTCTGAATAGAGATTTTGGCATTATCTTTAAATCAGCCAGCTCAGGCTGTATGTGGCAGAGCTCAGCTTGGGGCAGGCTGGTTTGATGTGCATGTGCCCTTGGTGAGACAGTGAGCAACTGAAGGATCTGACTGCAGAGGGAACCAAACAGCTGTGCCCAAAGGACCAAAATATGCACAAAGCCATAAATTAAGGGGAGAGAAGGAACAGAAATGCTCATGAATAAATTGATAGCTTGTGTTGTGTGCTTATAAAATTGATTTTATAGCACACAGACTCTCAAGTGCATCATCTTCCATGAGGTACCTAGAAAACTTGTGAATGTGAGAGCACTGCCAGCAGATGGAAAGCTACTACGATGAGTTTACACAGAGTTCCCTGTCAGTGTGACTCATCCACCCACCTGGGCTGTGCTGCCAGTGAGGGCAGACTTCACAGGCACTTTGCTTTCTCTGTCTTGTGTGGATTCCCATTCCCATACCAGCACATGGGGTGCCTCCCCAGCAAACCTACAGGGACACTGGAGCACCCTTCCCTGTTCTGCTCCCTTTTCACCTCAGTCTGTCCTGGGATGCCTGAAGTAAATGAGGCTATCAGGAATGGGAAAATATCCAGACAATTGGGTAGAATTTGGTACCTGATAAAATCATATAATTTCTTTATCAGTAGCATATTAGATTTCCCAGCAGTTACTTACCAGAATGTGCCCTCATCTGCCCCCCTCTCTTTGCACACATGTACACACAACTTCTTGGCAGCCAGACCTCCCTCCCACTTTTCCTTTTGGAGGCAGGATAGTGGCTGAACTGCCTGACACTCATTCACAACTCCCAAGATCACCAACCACTGTCACAGTGCATCAGTTCGACCATTCATCTCCTACAACATCTTGCAACAATCACTTCCAAATACTGCTCAAAAATGTTTTACTCTCCTTCAGTATGCAGGTTATACAACTACAGGCCTTGGAGGAGATTATTTTTTTTTAACCTCAGGCATCATAGCATCTAACCTTGCCTGTTGACATTTTTTTTTCTCTAGGCCAGAAGGATGTTTTTATTTTTCACATGCATACCTTTTCCAGCTTCATTAATATAAAGGTCTTGATAAAAATGGCTTTCATTTTTTTTCTAGATCATCTCAGCCAAGAAATTTTTTCTATGTCCTCTGACATTAATCAGTAAAACCCTGTTCCTGTGATGCATAAAAAAGCCATCTTCAGCACTAAAGTAATCTTTAATTTATGCAATGTTTTAATGATTTTCATCAGTTACTAGATACAATGATTTGATTTTCCTGTATAATAATTTCATCTTAGATATCTCACATGACAAAAAAGCATGACAGATCTGATGTGAGCACTATTTTTATTACAGGAAATTACTTTTTATTCTGATTTTTTATATTTTGATACTTGATTACCTTATGAGATAATTCAAAATAATTATACTTTATTTTCATTTTGAAGTTTTGTTCTTTTAAATGACAAACCTGTTAATTCCCTAATGCAATTCAGAATCCAGTCTGCTATTTTAAGTAACCAGTTACTTCACAAGGAGAACAAGTGCCCAATTCCATATTCATATGGTTCCATCTGCCAACCATAATTTTATTTTTTCTCCTTTATATTCAACAGGGGAACTTCTGAAGATGAACAGGATCCAGTCTGCCTCATTTAAATACTCACTGCTTTCCTTTGTGTGAGGTTTTTCAGCACCTTGAGAGACTTATTCAGACTTAGTGCCAAGCACCTTCACAGAAATGGAGGGAAAGAGTACAAATGTTAGAGAAATAGATTTGACACCCAGTCAGCCCAGCCTTTTTTTGGCAGTGTCTGGTAGCATGCCAGCAGCCATGCTATGCATTTTGATAAGGATGCTTTTCAAACCATGGGGATCTCTGGGCATATAGGGAACCACTGAGAAGGAATGAGGACAAGAGAGATAATTCTGGTCATCTAAAAATCATTGTGCAGAGTCCTGCACTTCTGAGTGAATTAAGGTTGTAGTAATTTTTCCGTGGAACTTTTGTTTTTTACATTGAGTTCCTGTTGTATAAAAACCTCACACTGGTCCAAGAAGCAATGCTTAGATCTCCCCCTTTTCAATGATGTCGGATTTCAGTGTGCTTTTTCTTAGGACTTCAGCACTCACCTCTGGGATAGCTGCCCTGCTCATGGCATGCTCAGGATTCCAGGAGGGGATGCTCAGGCAATGTCTGGCAGCATAAAATGCTGTACCAATTTGCAAATACAGAAAAACTGATATCATTGAACCAACTCGTACTCACCTGATTAAATTAAGGCAGGCAAGGAATTTTCAGACTAACAGGGGAAGTACCTAATTAAATTTCCTGGAAAGCAGACAATGGACCAACATGTAGAAATTTGAGTGGGCTCTATAGGCCCACCTCTCTACTCAGATAGAAACTTCCCCTTGGTTTGCCCTTTAATAGAAACAGATTTGTGCAAATAACATTGCAAGGTTGGAGCTGGCCTTCTGAACTTGACACCAAGGAAGAGATTATCAGAAAGCTGACATAGTTTTCACCTTACCTGCCTTCATTAACACATTAATTAGGGTGTAAAGCCCACACCCTGGCTGATGGTTGACCTTTCTGTTATTCATGGACAGGAGGCAGCTAGGAATAAGAGGAATAGAAGCAGAAGTCTTCAGAACAGATTTTTGCCTAAGTGTTTCTGAATGAGAACTAATTATGTAAATTATAATGTAAATGTAAACATGTTACATAATGTTAATGTAAACATGTAAATTATAAATTAATGTTTTGATCCTTCAACAAAATCAGTCCTTTACTTACTTATTTCTGTGACTAGTCTCAGTAAACATAGTTTCCAGAATGAGATACTAAGCAGAGAATTTGATGTACTGCCTGTCTACACGGGGATCAGCTTCAGTTGAGCCTGTAATATTAATACACACATCTACAGATCAAAAATTCCTATTACTTTTTCTTCTAGGGGGGAAAGATTTTTGCCTATATCAAAGAAAAAAGAGTAATTATTGCAACACTTAATCCTCAGTATTAATTTTGTGTGCTTTTACAAACCCAAAAGTTTTTACATACTTGCAAGCATGTCCTTATAATAATTAAATGTAGATGAATTCATAATCTGACTAGGAATAATTTATTTATGAACTATTAGAGATTTAATTTCTTCTTAACGTTGTTTTGGAGACATATGCAATATACAAGTCTCTTGACTGCCATGGAAAAAAGAGCAAAGCCTTCTCTTCAAACAGAGTAAAATAGAAGAGGATATTCCTTATTTGGTTAAGCTTTAAGATGTTTCTAGTTTGTTTGGGGTTTTGTTTCAATATTTATACTAATTTTAACTCATCAACAAAGACAACTTTTATTACCTTACCCATTCCAATTAATACTTCCCTAAACAGCAATGCTAAAACACTCTTGGCAAATTTTGACATGCATTTCATCAAATATATATTTGGGTAACTACTTCAGCATTTGATGCTATTCCAGGAGCAACAAGAACATAATTTCCCTGCACTTAGTGCCCGCAATCTCATGGAATTACAGAACAGTTGGGGTTGGAAGAGGCCTCTGGAAATTATCTTGTCCAGCCTCCTCTAAAGCAGATTCACCTAGAGCAGGTTCCACAGGATTGTGGTTTTGAGTATCTGCAGAGAATGAGACTCCACAGCTTCTCTGGGCAGCCAATTCTACTGCTCTGTCTCCCTCACAGTAAAGTTTTACCTCGTATTCAGATGGAATTTCCTGTGTTTCAGTCTGTGCCCATTGACCCTTCTCCTGTCACTGGGCAGCACTGAAAAGAATCTGGCCCCATCCTCTAAACACCCACTCTTAAGATATTTGTATGCATTGACCAGATTCCCTCTCAGTTTTATCTTTTTCAGACTAAACAGGCCCAGCTCCCTAATCCTTTCCTTGTATGAGAGCTGCTCCAGTCCCCTAAACAGCTTTGTAGCCCTCCACTGGACCCTCTCTGTCTGGCAGTAGACTTAACAAAATATAAAAATTCTTTCAATTTGCATGAAATTACATACTTTTCCAAAACATTTGGCCTCCTGGCTCAAGTTATGCATCTCTTCTCTCCCTCCACCCAAAAATACCAAAAAGGTAATTGGTTCCACATCCCCCAGCCCTAAGTTCTTCACAGAGCTGCACTGTTCACAAATTAACTTCACCAACAACAATCCCACAAAACCCACTCTGCAGCCTCTGCTGTTTCACAGACACACATGTAGCTCTTCCCCCATCTGCCCCAAGATGCTCCCTCATTACCTGGCAAGATTCAGGATTGCTTTACCTCCCCCAGCTTCAACACAGGGCCTCAGGAGAGATGGAAGGTCAGAAGGACCAGACAGTGGCCAAGATGACAAAGAAATGATCTGTTTAGCCAAACCCACTACACTACCTGTATCTTTGTGTATGAGACTGAGAGATGTGTATACTTAAGAAAGGACACCAGTATGAGCTGCTTTTTAATTATTTACCTAAGGTCATAGTGCACATCCTATTGATTTCTAATTGTTTGGACTCTTCTTCACCAGATAACTCTGCAGGAGCTGTCCTGATTCCCCTCATGATTCCCTTGATGTATCAAAGCCAGGGAAATGCCTCTCTCTGTTGTAGGACAGGAAACAGAAACCAAGAGGTCTCTGCTACTCTTCCAAGAAGTAAATTGGATTCTTATTCATATAGATTGTGTGCAGCTTGGAGATGCTCTTGGCAGAAGAGCATTCAAAGGTGACTTTGGTGTTTGATCTGGTCTGTGGTGGGCAAGCAGTTAGAAGGTTTTGGTACTATATTAATTTGGAAGGGCTACCTTCAGCTTGGAGACAAATGTGATTATGAATCCATAATGCTCAAACCCTGCACATAACTCAGGTTCCTAAGAAAAGATTAGATAGTTGCCATGAGTTCCAGATCCTGTGCATGCGTTCAGCCTGGAAGAACTGGAAAAAAAATGAAAAACATTTCAAATAACAAAGCATGGTGTCTTCTTACACTGTTTTGTTTTTTTTTTTCCTGCGGCTGCTGCTACTCATTTTTGTAACAGATTTGTCAGTGTGTAAAGACATGAATGGTTAAAAAACTTTAAATCATTATTTTTTTGTTGAAGGATGGGCTAAAAAACTATGGGGAGGCAAAACTCATGTCACATTTGAGCCATTTGAGTTGAAATGTAGCCTGTGTTACATAATGCCCATCATGAAAAGCCCATGAATTCTTAACTATGTACTTTGATAGTGCCTGCCAGATTGATTTACTGTACACAGAGTCCTTCGCAGGCGTGCACCCATCTCTTCATAGCACAGCTCTGCAGAGAATGCCAGGGGAATCTGTCTCCTGGAATGATTCTAGCTTCTAGTAATTCCATTTTTGTTGAGACCTAGTGTCAGTGGCTTGGATTTTTCTTCCTTCCCCCCCCCCCTTTCCCTTTTTTCATTCTTTAAAGCATTGCACTTTTAATTAGATGCAATTTTTGCTTACAGATGGGAAAGACAGTTGTGTTACACAACAGACTTTGTGAAATCAATCTTTTTTTCATAGCATTTTTGTGTAACTTGTGCTAACAAATCTTTAGTTTTTAAGGAATGGAGAATTTTTTTCTTTATTTACTTTCCCTAAATGTTCTTACCCATCTTAGTTCAGTTGGACTAAAAGTTTTTCAGAGCAGGAACCAGTTCTTAACTTGTAAGGAAGTCTTGCACTGAAAGTCCTTGTACTTTTACTAAAGAAGTGCAAGTTCTTGTAGTAAAATCTTAACTTGTACTGAAAGTCTCCTGATCTTCCTGAAGCCTAAGGACATTACTTATGAAATGACAATAACAACAAAATATCTTAATTTTATTGGTCTTCCTTCAAAACCTGTTCAGTAAAGTACCTGTTCACTCTTAAATCTGTTGTTGTGTAACATTTCATAAAGAATGAAGTGTATCCTTGGGCACATCTCATAAATGATTGCTGTCCTTGTTGAATGCATAATACTCCTTGGCTGAGAAACTTAAGGTAAGAAATACTGTTTATTATCTCACCACAATATGTCAGTCCCTGTAGAGCAGCATAAACTTCAACATCCCTAAATATCATGTGGCAAATTCTAATGTTTAAAACTTTGTTTTGCCACAGTTAAGAGATTTTAGTGTTTGTCAAGCCACAATTGCATCTCTTGCTACTGCTTTACTGCTTCTCCATATTTTGACATGCAGTGCTTTATAAGATTTTTTAAATTGTTAACAGACTTGTAAGCCACTTAAACAGATGTGTAAAAATTACCAAAATATTTTGTAAGCATGTTATTTTTATACCTTTGACTCTTGATTGTTAATTAATTTTCAATAGAGAGGAAAACGTATATTCAAAGGGATGCAAGTATTAACTAGTTCCAAGTCTACTTCCTTGAACCTGTCTCCTTCCTGTGCTGCCTCTGCAGGCCTTGAATCAAATCAACTTGTAAGTCCTAGTTCTGTGCCAGAACTGTCCTCTCCCAGGAACTAAATCACTCGCAGGAATTGCTGCTGTATATAACATGAAGTGGAGTACACCTCTGACATACAGAAATTGAATGTTTGATCACTGAGCATTTAGCTGGGATATTTCTATTGTGAATAGTTTATAAGCCAGAAAGTACCAATTTAAAATTTTCAAGAAAGTACAAAACTTCCTTATGTCTCAGTGCTTATGTATGCATGTGTAATATGGCCTAGCTGTTGACTCTGATATATTGATTTAAAATTATGTTATTCTATTCTAGAAACATATTTTTCCCTAGAGACACAAGTAAATTGGAATGATCTCATGAAATTTGTTTCATTGTGCATTTTAGGGATAGCTGTAGATGCTTGTGAATCAGGATACTTTGGTTACCTGGTCAAACTCACTATTTAAAATTTATTTTTACTTTTATATAGAACATGCTGGTAAAGGGTTGCAATTTTTAAATTAAATTTCTTATATCACTCTGTAATTCATCTTACTGGTGTGTTTCAGGTTTTTTTTGTATTCCCTGAGCATGCATATCATAAATTGTTGTAATTATGAAAAAGTAAATAGTGGTGTTCCTTAGCAGCAATATAATTTCTTATTATTCTGTTTTAAGTTGTGCCAAATGACAAACAACACTATTGTGTAGTGCTCAGAACACTACAGCAAATAAAACTTTAAGGATAAATAAAAAGCTACTGTAGAATATGTCAAACTGAATTTGCTCCAGTCCTTTCAGAATAGCAAACTTATTCATGATCATTTAAATAAAGAACTGGAAAAGAGAAATGTAAACAATACATGAAATTTATGGCATGGAATTTATGCTATGGAAGTAATTAGGTTATTCTGCTTACAAATCAGTTCAAATAAATGCTTTAAACTGTTTTTCCCCACAACAAAACATTTATAAAAATCTTAAGGAAATAGACTGCATGTACACAACAGAAAATGGCTGCTAGAGACTACAATCTGTGCAGATCTTCGTAGTAAAGATCTTTGTACTAAAGCAACGATCTAATAACTAGGAAAGATTGAGTCTTCTGCACAAACATTGCTACATATCTAACAAATAATTCATCTTTTTAAAAAGTCTTCTAAATACGTTTTTCTCTTTCCGTACCATTAGACTGGAACACATCATTTGTTTATAAAGGACCATGTACATCTGCAGCACTAAGACTTTTATTAGTAATTAGGTCAATAAAATTCCCATTTCAAATCCCTTAATTATCTATGTAAGTGACAGATTAGCCCTCAGAAGAAACCAGATAGATTCATCAGGCCTGTAACGCACACTTAAATTGATCTAAAATTGATCAGTAGTGGACCATAATAAAGAAAGCCTGCACAGATCATGTTATCAAATAAATCTCCCTTATCTTTACTCAAAAAAAGCTAGATAAGATTTATACTTGCTATCTTTATAGTTAAATTGTTGTGTTTCTTGGATGGACTTGCTTTCATGTGCAGAGCTGCCCTATCCCATATAAAATGCTTCAGCTGTTCTCCATAGATCTACTTCAATAATAGAAATTATATTTAGCCCTCCGGAATAACTTTCATGCATTATCATCCAAAAAAAAAAAAAAAAAAAGCTTTTTTTTTTTTTGAGTGGGTTATTGAAAACCTTTCTTGTGTGGGTTGCTTAAAAGTTCATTTATAAGCCAGTTGGTTCTCTGATCTATCCCAGGACTTTTCTTTATAGCTAAGGAAATATTCTCTGTGTAGTGTGGCTAGCATTGTCTGCCTCACTGCTGTCATCAGTGCTCTAGGGTGTGCTGTACCCCATGTCAGTCTCTCTCATTAATATTTCTCTTGCAAAGCTGTCCTTTCAAATCAAGTGTTCTTCCACTTTTAATTCAGTTTCCACCGTTACTGAAAGCAATTACCTTGCCAGACAAGGTGAGAATAGAAAACCAGCTTTTCTTCTTCTTTAGCTGTCCACAGATTTCCCTCTGAGGTCATAAGAGTCACAGGTGTATTGCATTTTCTACAGCAGAAATTTGGGGCTGTGTTCCCTTGTCAGCACTTTGATGAGATCAGTTGGGATAGTGCTACTGCAAGGATTGGTGTGCTGTGTCCACTGAGAGACAATTAGGTTGTTGCTGGGTACGCTTCTTCCTTTCTGAGAACGCTTTGCATTGCTTGGGTTTTTTTTTCCCTGAAACATACATGTATAATAGTGATTTTGCTCCTGAGAAATTACTATTACTTTTATGAGTCTTAATATTTGGGTATTGGCAAGGGTATATTGCCAATATTTGGCAAAGGGTTCCCACCAAACTTCCACTTTATCATCTTCAGCAATTTGTAGAGAGCATTATCTGTTGTTGGTTTTATTAGCTCTCTCTATACTTATATTCTTATATAATATTAATTTAATTTCCATGTTGCCTTTGTGTATTTGACAGAAGATCTGCTTTTATTTGAGGGCTCTCAAGAATGTGTTCACTGAACTTCATTTATTTGATTTACCTGGGGGAAAAGATTCTAAAATGGCATTTGATTCTTCTGTGAAAACACTGTAGTCCTGCAACTTTAATTTGGATGTAAATATTTCAGAGACTGAGGTGATAAAGAGTGCATAAATTTATGTGCATAGATTAGCATAATAAAATATATTATTGCCACACACTTTGTGTATGAGTTTAAGGATTTGTGGAATTTTCACTAATGTTAGTTTATTTATGTCTTTCCTTTCTACCCTCTGGATTTTTTCCCCTCCCTTTATTAATTTTTCTTTATTTTCAATTGAAAAAATTAAAATATTGTATGATAGTAGGAAATTTGTCTTTCTTTTCATCCTGGCAACAGGCACTTAACACTGCAATTGGATGACATACCAGCTTTTACTTTGTGTTTCTGGCATGAGTATAATAAATCCTGATTAAAAAGCTTATCTAAATATATTAATATTTTAGGCTGACATGGAATGGAGGGAAACCTCTTCAAGATGATGAAGATAACATCCCCTGGGCTGTGAGGCTGGGTAGTTCTGCTGCAGTTAAAGTCATTGTCTGAGCAGTGCAAAGGCCAGCACTCGAGGCTTGAAGAACAAACTGGGAGCAGACTCAGGAGTACAGACCATGGCATTAATTGTGATAAGAGATCCTATGGACCATAAGGTCCAAGTAGGTTTTATTGTCATAAATCTTCATTTGGAAGCACAGGGTGCCCTGGTCCTCTTCTAATTCCATGTACTTACTACATATGTACCTTAAGGAATAAACATGCTTTGATACACCACACTTGGCTGATTCATAGTGGAATAACTCAACAGCTTGGACACTGTCACAGCTGACGTACATGTGTTTGTTGAGTGGACACAATGAATTTTTGATCTGTGTTCATTGGCATGGTGTTTAAATGAGGACCTAAAATCTTAAAAGCATCTTCTTGAGATGATGTGTGCATGCTGCAGCAGCTTAATTCCTGCTACTCTACTTTGTTGTCATGACTGGGTAAAACGTCTGGTGATTTTTCTTATTTTAAACATGGTACAGTTTAGGAATTAGAAGGAAAGAAATACTCTTGAAATGGAACAGAGAGGGTGAAATGAAGCTTATTATGAATGAAACTTTATCAAATAAGTTACTACTCTGAAGACAGAAATGTAGACAACAATCTTCTTACAGAGAAGCCTTTCTTTGAGGGCCATGAAGAGCCGTATGAGGAGCAGCTGAGGTCACTTGGTCTGTTCAGCCTGGAGAAGACTGTGGGGAGACCTCACTGCAGTTACAACTTCCTCATGAGGGGAAGAGGAGGGACAGACACTGATCTCTGCTCTTTGGTGACAGTGTCAGCACCTGAGGGAGTGGCCTGAAGTTGTGTTGAGGGGAGGTTTAGGTTCAGTATTACAAAAAGTTTTTTCACCCAGAGGGTGGTTGGGCACTGGAACAGGCTCCACAGGGCAGTGGTCACAGTGCCAGCCTGACAGAGTCCTAGAAACATTTGAACACTGCTCTTAGGCACATGTGACTCTTGGGGATGATGCTGTGCAGGGCCAGGAGTTGGACTGGATGGTACTTGTGGGTACCTTCCAACTTGTCAGATTCTGTGATCTGAGGGAAGCTTTCTTTATGCCTTTTCAAAGTAAAATAAAGTTGTTTTGAGAAGATTGAGACTTCAGAATGTATTGAATGTATTCCTGCATCGCTGCCTGACTTAACTACACCTTGAGACTTGCTAAAGTCTGTTTTCAAGTCTCTTACCCTTGCTTGCAATATTTGCAGGAAGACTGTTGTATTCTAGTTGTCATTTCTCTCCTCTGGCAAGTCAAAACACAGTGCCAGCAATCTGCTTTGCAACCTGTCAGCTCTCCAAGGTTGTCTGCTCATGCTGACTGAACAGATTTTTTGAGCCAATGTTTTTGGGTGCTCGGTTTTGGGGTTTTTTTCTCTCTTTTTATTTTGGAGTTGTATTCCCTTTCACTTCTGCCGTTGCTTTAATTTCTTGCTTTTTTAACTACCCAATGGTAATGCACAAAACTAGAATCTGTGAGTTGGAATTTGTTATTCTGAAATTCTGGAAAGCCTGGGAGCAGACTGCAGATCTGTAGTCAGATTGCTTTTCATGGAGGATTGGCATGTGTATGTTTTTCATCTTACTAGTATCGTAGTATTCTTTTGTTAAGAGAATTTTCATGATCAAAAGTGTGATTCTTTGGGAGACTGTGGAGAAGAAAGTCTGTTTCACTAAGACAAATGCTTCCAATGCACTTGGAAAGGAGTCTTATTAAAGTTGCCTTTGGACCAAGTCCCAGACCAACATGGGGTCCCAGACAGCTGGGGCTGTCACTGAGCCTTCAAAAAGCTTAAAATGCAATTGTTATGATAGAAGTAAGTAGGAGACTATGGAAAACACATCAGTTGAAATTTATCTTTTTAGATGAGTGTGTGGATTGCTTTGTTCTTTTAAAGTTAATCTTCATAGTATTCCAGAGACCTGATGTTTAGAGTCATGTCCTTAAGACATAAGTCAGCCATGGCACAGACATTCTCAGGGGCTTGTGGCACACGATGCACCTGTGATATTTGTTAACTCAAAAAAAAAAAAAAATTAGCACCAACTAAACTCTGAATTTTGTTGGATAGGAAATATTTCCTGTTTGTGATTTTCAGCTACTGATCTGTCCAACAGTCCTTGCAGAGACTGCAAACCCAACTTTCCCATTTTTAACCAAATGTCCCATGCAGGTGGCCACAGACTCAAGCCTAAGCTTGCTGCCTTCTTGTGCCAGCAGCTCACTCTGGAAGAGCACTTGAAACTGAGGTAGTTCCTGGGCCAGACTTCTCTATGAACAAGATTTAGTCAATGCCTGTAAAAGAGGGATTTGTGTCCCTTGAAATGAGGAACTTATCACATTTGAAGTTATCTGTGGTATAATGCTCTGAGAAGCTGTTGGATAAAACTGGGGTAACTAGCTTCAACTTAAAACAGAATGATGACTTCTGGCCTTCCTTGAAAGAAGACTGTTGAGTGTCTGGTGCAGATCTATGAGTATAGAAAAGAACTCCTAAGACTTTCTGTCTGATGGAGGTGCACCTCCATCCACTCTCTGTTTGTAGTAACTGAAATAAATGCCTCCCTATTCAAGCGGTTTTGTCTGTCTTTCTGCCACCTTAGCCCCTGAAGATGCTAGTATAAGAAATTAAGACAAATCTGATTGCTAACCTTTTAGAAGTGCCTGATTCTCTCCTCAGTGAGTAGGTGAACTTAGGTTACCAGCTTTGATTTGGATACCTGAAGTTTAGCTTCCTAGCATTGAAAAATATTAATCTCTTCTTTTTCTGTTATATGGAAGCCACATTGCTTAAATGTCTCAGAGTAAGTGAATGGCCCTCTCTTTTTTACTTACCAACACAATTTGTAATATTTTTACTCTTTTCGAGGTATTGTGTAAACCTTACATAATGCTAGTTTAAGTAAAATTAGCAGCACTATTGCATTAACTTTTGCTTCTCCAGGGCACAGTTGCCCAGAATTGTCAACTGTTGTCTAATGGTACTGTTAAATACCTGACTGTGAATATGCTTTAGGTCATTTTTTTTAGGTGCATTTGTGCATTTTCCTGTTTTTTAGGACTTCCTGTTTATTATTCCGTGATCTGAAAAGCTATTGTACATCTTACTCTAAGTAGTTTAATTAGAGAGTAGGGGTAAGGAGTTGGCCAAAAAGTCCCTTTCTGATGGATGATCCTGCTAAAAGTCACAAGTAGTTTTCTTAGAATGGTTTGATCAATAAAATTAACCTGGATTTAAGATCTCATTGTCTTCGTCTTCTTAAAAAGTAGTAGTGCTATTCTTGTAGGCTCGGTCAAGCATTTGATTTCTCAGGTGAAATTTTCAGTTTTGCCCAGTTGAGACTGTCACTGAAAGGTTTCGCAATTTTCAAAATTATATTATTTCTTATTTCAGATCAGGCAAAGAATTTACTCTAATGACAACTGAGGGAAATCTAGCCTACAATAAAAAGCCTGTCTGTGAAGGGAAGAAATGTGGCTTTGTAGACAGATGGAGGTTAAGGTTATCTTAACAGCACAGATCTGTATGTAGAGGTAACAAGTGACATCCCTGAGGTGTTGGTACTGGCCCTGGTACTGTTTAATATTTCTGTTGGTGCTCACAGTCATGAAAGCCAACTGTGTCCTGGGCTGTGTCACAAATAGTGTGGCCAGAAGGTTGATGTGGGTAATTCTCCTCTTCTGCTTCACTCTTGTGAAACCCCACCTGGAGTTCTGTGTCCATTTCTGGGGTTACAGACATAAGAAGGATGTGAACCTGTTGGAGTGAGTTCAGAAGAGTCTGTGAAGATGATCAAAGGGCTGGAACTGCTCTCCTGTGAAGACAGACTGAGAGAATTGGGGTTGTTTAGCCCGGAGGAGAGAAGGCTCCAGAGACCTTGTGACAGCCATACAGTTTCTAAAGCAGACCTACAAGAGAGATGGAGAGGAAGATTTGCAAGGGCGTGTAGCCATAGGACATGGGGGCTTTGAACTGAAAGAAAATAGATTTAGATTAAATGTGAAAAAAAAGTCTTTACTGTGAGGGTGGTAAGGTGCTGGAACAGAGAAGCTATGGATGCCCCTGGAAGTGTTCAAGAACACAGTTGATGCAGCCTGGTGTAGTGGAAGAGATCCTCTCCCATGGCAGAGGGATTGGAACTAGATCATCTCTGAGGTCACGTCCAACCCAACCCATTCTATGATTCTGCTATATGACAAAACAGTTAATGTCAGAAAATATACTTCCTCATCACAGTAAGCTTGTATCTCTTGACCAAAGAAAAATGTGCCAAGAATTTCCTTTAAATGAAATTAAAGGAATTTAATTCATTTAATTCAGCTAGCTGTGCTAGCTGGCAGAATGCTACTTTATCTTAGTTTCTCTAGACAGATATCAGAACTTTATCAAATAAAGCCTAATTTCTCATAAATTCTGGTCATAAACATATATAAACATTTCTTGCAGAGTTATTTTGTTGGAGTTAGATGAGTAGGGGAGTTAATATTTATTGGTACAATGTACTAGGAATGCAGCCAGATATCCTCTGATGCAGGCTGTGCTCAGTAGCAGTGAATATAAGATTAGCAGCGCATGGAGTGAAAGACTGGCAAAGACTCTAATTCATAAACAGAAAAGTTGGATTTGTGCATTAAAGTTGTTATTGTGCAACACTGTACAAAAGGCAGCACTAGAGAGACCATTTACCTTGACTTTCCCCCTACTTAACGAATTGCTCCCTCCTAGCTGCTGCTGTTAAGGTTATAAACATCAGCATAGATGCCTCCAGGTTTCACTATAATTGATCATAACAAATCTTTTGCTGCCAAAGCTCAAATGAACCTTTTCAGTTCATCTTACTAACAGTTATTCTCACTGGTCTCTCCCCTAAGATTGACATATCTTTAAGTTAATGTTAGTCTGAAGAGGCCTGAGATTGTCCAGATTATTTACATAAATCTTGCATGTCTTTTTTTTTTTATTCCAGAGGCATTTTAAGATCTCTTCTTTTACCTGGGTAGTAGTAGAGATCAGATAAATGTATTCCATAAGCTTGAAATACCTTTTTTTTTTTTTTAGGGAAAAAAGAAATTTCAACCTAGAGGGGCCTTTGGAATTTATGCTTTTAACAGGAAAAAAAAAATCAGCCAAATGGCCTGTGTGAGCTTGCCTAGAGGCTATAGGAATTGCATGTATGGGAAATGGAATGCTTTGGATTTTGGCTATTCCTCCTACAGGAAGAAACATCTTCAGTGAGGGGTAAGGCAAAGGAAGGATGCCTGTTGCTTGCTAAATTATAGTCTTGCTTTACATCTGTGCAAACAGTTTTCTCACTAAAAATATCTTGAAAGAAATAGAAAAGGATAAATTATTGGGATTATCTAATTAGAAAACAAAACCAACACGATAATTAATCTTTACACAGCAAAACCAATTTTTTACACAGTGTGTCTGCAATGCTGATCAAATGGCAACTCCTTCTCTTGGTGTGGTTGAGCTTGTTTTTTTGGTGCTATACAGCACCATTTATTCTGGAGAGAAGGTCTTCCTATAAGATGTTCTTCATTGTAGGCATTTTTTTGTTAATGGGGCCACTGAGCAGCTACAACATTTTCATTTCTACATCAACACATCTTGATGCTTTAAAAGATTCCACTCCTCTTCTAAGAGTCTGTTTCCTCTTGAAATGATGACCTACAGTAGGATTCATTAAAAAGTTGCAATAGGTTTCACAACAAGGACAACCTGGAGAAATATTAGCATGGCACTTAGTCTGTGGGGTTATCCAGCCAAGGAGGGCCCACAGCCTTTGTGTTTTGCCCAAAGGAGAGCTCAGAGGACTTGTAGAAAATCCATTTGTGCTCTCACTGTAGGATTTGTTTAAAATACTTATACTGTCTTGCCCATCTCATCAAATATCTATGACTTCTTTAATTTTTCATTTCTTCTTTAGTTTTTATTAGGTACTGTATATAACCTGACGGTAATATGCATCAACAGGTGAAAAAGAAGATAAAATCCCAGGCCTTTCTTAAAGTCAGCTATGTCATTTGCATGGTATCAGACGGTGTGGTGGATCTGGTGAAGTGTCTGTTTGGAATTAAAATATATTTTAATTTTGCTTCTTCAAGGATAAAAAAAAAAAATCAAAGTTTTTTTCAGTTCCTCCAATAGAAAATTTTCAAATTTATGGCTGAGGATTGCAAAGGTTTTTTATTCTGTGTAGTTGGGGCTGATTTTTGTATTAGTGCTTGAAACTCTTAGATTGTCAGTTTACTGTTTGGATGGAACTGCCAGGCTTTCAGTGAATATCTGGCAATATTAGGTTTTTTTTTTTCTGCTGACATTATATGTCTAGGTACAGTTTCTTTCCAAGCATCTAAGTTTTTCTTTGTGTAGTGGAGGGATTTGAAGTTTATAGCCTGGATATGCTTTTTTACTACGCCTGTAAAAATCCACCCACATTTGGCAAAGTTATGAACATTTGAAAAATTGCATTTCACACATTCTTGGTCAAGTTTATTAGATTTTTTTTTTTTAGCAGTTGCATTTCCAAAAGATTACATATGTATTGGATGTTTGCCTCCCTTAAGATGGGACTTTCCTTGAAATTGCTGCTCTGAGTTGAACAGGTCAAACCAGTACAACCAGAGGAACTGAGACTGAGGAATTTGCCTGTCATGTTTTCTAGTGAGCATCCTGTTATGATCAGTTAGCACAGCAATATGAATTAAACATTGAGGATTAAGCTTCAGATGGGATAGGAACTAGATGGATGGGTGTGATTATTAGTTAAGTGGTAAATAAAATGTTGTGTTTGCATGGCTAAACAGGAGTGGAGACAGGACTAAGATAAGATGAGGATCATAGAAAGGAGCTCTGGCTGACCAAGGTTCAGGGGGTGAACTGATGGTTGGATTGCTGGACTGCATGAAGAGACTATGCTGCAGTTGGAGATAAACCTGAGAGGGGAGAGAGGCTGGGTGGGATGGCCTTGATATTGTGAAGGAGAGAGACGGTCTGGATGTGCTGGATAAAATCTCCTGTGTGACTTCAGTCTGAGTTCTGCCAGGAGATAAAGTACTTCAGGTGTGCAAGATGTGTGCATGAGAACAAAGCATGTGACATCAATGATTGGTGCAACAAAAACGTTATATTACAAACTTAATGAATTAAAATGTATTCAAATTCTAATAGAGATGAATCCAGTGTCCCCCAACAATACTTGCATGTGTTAAAACAGAGCTTCTCAATCATTCAGTTAATGTTGTCTGCCCCTCATAGCCGAGATTTTTGTGGTCTGCCCCTCATAGCCAAGATTTTTGTGATCACTCTCTCCCCCATGTTTTTGGCTAGACCATCTTTCCTTTTGTTTTGCATTGTGAAAAATCCTTATGTTGATTGACAAAGATCCTGGAATTGTTTTTCTATAACTTTCTGTAAATACATTTACTACCTGCAAGGAGAGAAAACGCAGCAGGTTGTCCTTGGTGTCAGTAGAGAAGCTTTATGCAGCAAAATTCATAAGTTCCCAAGATTTAAAAAATAATTTGTTTATCTATTGATTTAGTTCTCTTAGGAGGTCATGTATTCTGTCTACTGTAAGTGGAGACTACATGTCTGCCTTTGTTCTTCTGCCTGAAGTCCAGGGTATGGTAACCTTCAGTATCTTCAGTTTAATTTGGAACACTGCTGTACTTGCTTAGTGTTTTCTTGACCTGTTGATATCCTCTATAAGACAAGAGTGACTTTCACATAAATTTAGCTTTCATTTTGTAGTCACCCAGCAATAACAAATTCTCATTTATTTAATTTTATTTTATTTTTTGCTCTCTGTAAGTGTAGAGGTTTTATAGGCATTTTATTTCTTCCTGTCTTTCAAATAATCTTTGCATAAAAGAAAAAAAAAAAAAAAAAAAAAAAAAAGAACTGTCTGGCAGAAGTGAAAATCAGATGGTGTGTCAGCAGAACCTGAATCCTCCTGAAATAAATTCTTTGCCCTGACCCACTGAGCTGAAGCTGATGGATACAGCTCAGCATAATTGTTTTAGGCAAAAAACATGGGGAAGCAAAGTGAGCATTAAATAAATATCTCCTTTGTGACTCACTATGTAGCTTGAGGAAGAAAACCACTTCATGACTTTGTGAAGTACACTTTTTCCTCTGTGGATCAGCATCATTGTATTTTTGGCCCATGTGCAGTTGAGGAGGTCCCCAGTCAGAGGAAGCTTCTCTAAAGACAGGAGTTCTATGCACCTATATCTACACCTTGCCTAGAAGTTCATGGTCTGAAACAAAAATGTCTGTCTTTTTGACTTAATATCAAATTGAATGTCAGTTGAATGTTACAATTCTGGAAGGTAGAAAGCCAAAGTATAGCAAAGCCTGATTTCTGTATTAGGTGATGACTTTTTGAGTATGACAGAATTAAAAAAAAAAAAAAATAGAATGACACTGCAGCACTTTACCAAAAATCTTGATATTGAATTATGGGGTACCCCCTTTTCTAATATAATTCAATTGTTTACTTTGAAGAAATGGGAAAGAAAGAGCCATACACTGCTGAATTTATTAGATATTTTGATTTACTTTATCCTGGCCAAAACAAGAAAATCAACTAAAGATTCAAAACTGTACAGCTTTCTATAGTTGCTTACTTTTTCCTGATTATAATGTTTTCTTTATGCTTTGGAAGAAAAAATGGTTTATAACCATGCAGTGAAATTCTTTTGAGATGTATATAATGTAAAATCAGTTAATGCCCAACAGAAAGGAGACCCAGGGTAGAATTACTAGGCTTCTCCCAGGGCACATGATGAAAGTTTGACCTCATGTTTAAAAAGAGTAATTTAGACCTAACTCAAATTGCTTTGAATTGAGTGGAAAGTCGCTGTACTTTTAATGGAAAAAGAGTTGGGGCCTTTATTAGTAACTTTAATATAGTACTGTCTCAAGAGGTTGCATTCTACTGCATTTTATGTTTGAATATGACTGCCTTGCTGCAAATGAGATGGTTATTGCGATTTCAGCAGCAGCAGACAATTTCTTGAACAGATTACCATTACAAGTAATGGCACAGAGGGAGGAAAGTTTATTGCCTGCTTGATTTTTTTTTTGTGGATGAAACACTAGAAACACAAAGGCTTAAAGAGGAGTTGCATTCCTTAGTTTTAGTGCACACTGCTGTGTTGCAGAAAAAGGGGAGATAAGGGAAAATACATGTGCATATGGAAAACAGGTCATGAAATAGCTGACTCACAGACAGTTGGAGCTGAGGTGCTACAAAAGGTCCCAAGAAAGCAGTTACAAATCTTTGACCAAGCATTGTCTGGAGGCAGTGAAGCAAAACTTCTTCCATTCTAGTAAGAGAAATGTGGACCTGTCTCCTTGCTTTACTTGTGAATGAAGCATCTAAATGCTACAAGCAGCGCTGCTCCATGGGTGGAGCTCCAAAGCTGGAGATGAGGCAGTGGTGCCTATGTTGGGCTGTGGCAGAGCTATTTTATGCTGGTGGCCCCATCTAAGCTCTGGGCAGGACATCCAATGGGTCAGCAAATATGTTGCCTACAAACTTTTCCAAGGGTTCACTTCTTATTTTGCCCCTTCATCCATCCTGGGAAAGAAAGGCGATCTTGGTAGACTCTGCCCAGATTTCCTCCTGCCATGCTGGAGTAAAATGGGAATAGTTCCCAACTCCAGATGTGTATTTCACATTCGACAGTATATCTGCATGTAGGCTCTAGCTCTCACCTGAATGTCTTCTATCTTTTAAATCTAGAGCTAGCTTGTTGGGAAGCAAATTAAATGTATCTGGATGATTCTGTACTGCCAGTTTCTAAGTAATGCCTTTCTGAAGCTTACTTCGGTTTTGGCTCCTGGATGTTTGGTATATTTCTGAATTCCTTATATTTTCCTTTAAATGCAACATTTTTCATTTCTGTAAATCAGTGAACACAGTAAAAAGTTAGGTAAATCATACCCAGATGGTTTTCTAACAATTTCATTGTCATACACATAGAAATGAAAGTATAGCATTGATTAGAAAATCAGAAAAGATTTCATTTTTAACCAAAGAAATTCAACTTAAAATTTACTTTTTATGTGACTTCCCTTATATTTTATAATATAAAAGCAAAGCATTGTGAAGTGCTAAAATAATAAAAAACAATTTTGCATTTCTTTCTTCATTTCAATGCTGATGTGAGGAAGCCCTGAAATGAGATAGGAGAACACAAGTTCCTTAAACTTGTCTAAGTGTCATCTTCTAAACATTTAGGAAAACAAGTAATTTCACAAAAATATTAGTTTAAAATATTGTCACATAAATGTATTGGGAACATATGTTAATATCACTGAGTATATTGAATTTTCTTCAAAGAAGTTGACTGACCTTCCTTTATGCAAAACAAATTTCTGAAAGCAGGATAGTCTCTAAGTAAGGTGATGGAAGTGGGCTGTGTTATAGTGCTAACAGCTCTCCTTTTATAATCTTTTGGAAAGGTTTTTTATTGTGACCACACCCAATTCTATTTCTATTCTTATGTCTTTATCAAGGCCTTAGGCTATTTGATCAACTCAGTCCAGATCTCAGTTGATGCCACATAAGGATCTTGTTTGACAAAGGACTTGGATGTTGGGCATGGAAGGATAAGAGATGCAGATTGCAAAATTGCTGGGTGAGCATCAGTCCAAAGCAGTGGAGGATCTGCCAGTGCATTGGTCACAGGAAGAGCAGCTGCTGCTTTTTAGTGTTGAGCATTTACTGGTGCATCCACTGGCTGGGTGAAAGAGAGCATTGTTTGGCCCTGGCACCAAATGTTTTGTGTCCCTAATTTTCAGCAGTTTGCATGGGCTTAAATACTTACAGATATATATTTACTAATTAGCTGTGTGTATGTTCTTTGACTCCAAGTTTTACTTCAGAGATATGCAATTCCTGATTTCATTTACTCATTCTAACAATGTGCATTAGCTAAACTGCCCTTCATGCTTATGCAGAGCACGAGTTTCTTTCCAGAACAGTGCCAATGAACCTCCTTATCATCAGCTATTCTAGTGCTTCATTTCCAATCAGTTTATTATTTCAAGCCAAAATGTCCATTACTCTAGCTTACAGATAATCACAAACCAGAGTCTAGACTGAATTTCTGCCTTTGTTTCCCTTGCAAGGGTTTGTATCTGTGATTTTTAGAACGGAGAACTAATGTTCAGATGCAGAGACTTTTCTGCAGTATATTGTATAAAAGGGGCTAAAATAGTTTAGCATTGATGTTTCCATTAAGTAAAAAACATGAAAACTCTCTGAAGCAACATTAAATTAGTACAATTATATATCACTCTAATCTCAGGAAAGAGTATTATTATTAGTTGTATTTCTACTAACCACAGTGGACATGAAGTAATAAAAAAAAATTAGAAAATATAGAGGAAAATAAAACGCAGAGACATGCATATGCCCATTTTTGTTCTTCCTGAAATGAGCAAGTGGTGGGGGAGTCAGTAAGAACAGAAGGCTTGTAAGAAAAAGACTTAGCGCTAAAAAAGCCCTGGGTAAAAATCCTTCAAATATCTGGAGACCTGTTTTCTTTGCCTTGGTGGTGTAGAAAGAACTCTATTTTTTGGGGGTGGGGAGTGAGGTCAGGGGTGTGAGTAAGGTTTGGTTTTTTTTTGTTTTGTTTTTTTTTTTTTCCTTTTCTTTTTAATATAGTAATTGAATCAATATTCATTCTAATAACCCTGCCACTTTCTGTGATAAAACAAGGCCACAGGAACCTAGGGGGAGATCATCAGCCTTTTCTTTCATCATGTTATTAGCTGCTGCTGTCCAGGTTGGCACTTTTTTTGGTTATGTGTTCCAAATATTTGCAATTATTTATTTGGCCACATGGCAAGACTGCATGGATTTTTAACACCTTGGTCAGTCACCTTTAATGCCCCTCCTTTGATTTTCTTTTCTAACACTATTTTGGTTTTTGCCCAATGGTTGCTAATTATTTTCAATTAAAAATAACCCTTTTCCAGAGCTGAAATATTTAACTTCTTACTCTGTTCTATGTAGAATTAAATTTTTTTCACTCTTTTTAATATGTTTTTGATTTGGGACTAGATTTCAAGGCTACATATGACAGGTTTTTATTTCTTTCCTATTGTTTCATTTATAGTACCGTGAATTCAGAAAATAGGTATAAACAGAATAAATTATTCAGCATGTTTAAAGTTGAGAATAGTTACATAGTAAAGGTGTACATCTCTTGTGAGATGGTATCCAAAATCTTGTGTGAACTGAGAAATTAGAATTTGTACTTGGAAAGAAATAGTAATTTAAATAATTTTATACTTACCAAAATTATATTTAAATACTTCTATACTTACCTAGTTGCTCAAAAATAATTGTTATTGTTTTACAGTTCATTCTAAATTTGTATTTTTGTTTTCATTTATTAAACAAAAAATAAAACATTATATAAGTGAAAAATGTAAGTTGTTGAACAAGCACTCTCTAGTGAAGATTAAAATTCTAGTATATGCTGCAGAACCTAATACAGCTTGTGGCTGTAAAGGTATCTGTATCAAATTTTGTAGACATTCCTGTAAACCCTTCTCATTTTACATTGGTACGGAAGTGTGGATTTTTTCCAATTTCATCACCCTTTTGCTTTTAGGTTCATATATAGGAGAGTGATCAATAGTATTTTCATAAATCCTGTTGAGCCTGAGAATGCACACCCTTCAGTCTTTGCAGAATTAGGTCCAATAATAATAAAGAGAGAGTTCACAAATTTCCATTTTTTAGTTCATACTACCCAAAGTCATTCATTCAGGTGCTGATAGTGGGCAGAAGTAAACACTGATTAGGCTAGTAGGAAACTGCAGAGGAAAATCTGAAGGATTTGGATGTATCTATGTAACAATAATTGTATCTTCTGCTTATCCTTCAATCAAGAGAAGAATTGTGACTTTTACTTAGTGATGTGCTCAAACATCTTGTGGAATGTTTTCTTCTCTTATCTTTTTTCTTGAAACAATGCATTGGAGAGTTTTATTCTGTGATTCTGTGATTCAATATTTATGGTTTCATTTCGACCCTTCTCAGGATTCAAAATGCACACAGATTTATGCTATGTACTACTGAGGAAATGCTTCCTTGCATTCCCTTTCAGAGATATTGAATTGAGGAAAGGGTCTTGGTTTGATGCATAGGTTAATCACTTGACTCTTTCTTCATAATTTTAAACTGTGAGTCACATAGGCATTTTTCCATCATTGGGCCAGATGGAGTAACTTTTTCACTTCGCAGAACCCAATTTGACTTCAGCCTATCTTTCTCTTATTTATTTTAATGCGTTCCATTTCATGTCTCCAAATGTTTTCATTTTTACCCAGCTCTATGGGTCAGTTCCAAAATTCACATGCCATAACCATTCCTCTCCCCACCTCTACCAGAATGAGCAATCATATTTTATTCCTTTTTCTCCCAAGAGAGCTACTTTTGCCAGACTTGTGTTTGTTTTGTTTGCCTGCCAAACTCCACCAAATGTCTTGTTTTAAAGATGATAGGCCTGCCTCCACATGGATTCAGATTGTTCTGCAGATTTTTTGAGGGTTTATTTTGGTGAGAGTTTTTTACTTATCTTTTGTTTTTGGGCCTTTATTTAATTTCTACTTGAAGTTTTTTTAGTCTGTAAGACATTGCAGCTAAAATGATCTTCAGCTGAGGAGTGAATTTTGTTCTGTTCTTCCAGAATGATACACGTTAAAATATACTTTAAAGCAGTCTGGAATTCAGAGACCTGCATGGCAGGATATTTCACTCATTTATGAAAGAGCTATCAACTGTCCAGGAATATGTGTTTTAAACACAGTATTTACAGCTAGTACACTTTAACAGCTCTTCACTTTGTTTACATGACCTGTTCAGGGCAAAACTTATGTTCACTCATATTCTTCTACAATCAGTGTATTCCTGAAAACTGCCATGAAAGTTTGATTTCAGTAGTTCACTACTGACATTTTTATGAAACTCCTCTGGGATGTGAATTTTTATTTCACTGCTGTGGGTAATGCCTATGTAAATCTGTCTGGGAAAATAAATCAAATTACATGCAAGGCTGAAATTATTATTTTATATTTTTCCCTAAACTATTTATCAATTCTATTCCACTCCAGAAAATTATAATGATATGGCTGTCCTGGCTGTCATCTAAATATTACAATGGGAGTGGGATATTTTCCACACAGTTGAGAGCTCAGCCAAAAGAAATAGCTATGTTTGAAATATTTTTGGTTTGCTTTTTTAAGTTTTTATTTTTAATGTGGATTAAAACCCTTAAGTTCCATTGTGCTGTAACATAAGTGCCTGTATAGGAGAAATAGATTGATGTGTCATTTTCCCAGGGTGGCCATACAAGTCCATGGGGATCAATATGTTATAAGTTTTGGGTGGTGGGGAAGGTTGTGTGGCCCCTCTTCTAAGATGCTGCTGTCACTTGCAGTGTTTCAGGTAATGGCTCTGACTGGGCTCTGAAGAATAATAGGGAATCTTAAGAGTGTGTGCTGATGTCAGTAGTGGCTTTCCTCATTAAAACTCTTACTCTATGCCTGGAGAGGTGAGCCAGATAGGTGAGAATGAATTCAGTGCAGGGAATGTGTGATAATCTGTGTCCTCTTCCTCTGGCAGAGGTGTCTGTGAAGGACTGAGAGAGGTGTCTTGACCAGTGCTGAGCCCAATTCATATCTAAGAGAGTATATTTTTCCATAATAAAGGCATTACAATTTCTTTTACTACTCCCTATCATCATAGATTTTTCCTGCTTCCTTGATGGTAAATTCAAGGAGAAAACAAACCACTGCTGTTAATCCCAGACAATAAACACATAGAGGCAAGCAGAAAAATGAGTATCCACCAGTTTTCCTATTCTTGTTCTGTGAAATCTTATGTCACAAACTAGTTATCAAAAAAGGCAAGGGAGGGAGAAAACGAGACATATAAAACAATTTCCTTATCCAGTTTTGCAGCCTCATAAGAGTGAAATGAAAAGAGGGATTTGGCATTTGTGAATTGCCCATGGATTCAGCACTTTCAGGCTGCCTGTATTTTGGAGGAATTTATCCTGATTGAGTCTGCTATCATTCGAGAAAAATAATTTAGAAGAGAAAAACTTTGGGATCTTTTGATCCCAAAGTGAAACTAACTGGTACTTCTGTCTGTCTTGTGTGCAGTCATTTACAGCCATGACATCAGAGACCAGATCACTGTGGTATTATTTTACTCTCACTCCAGAAAATGTATAAAACATCTGTAAGACAGTAGGTAGTGGAACATCTGACCCACTCTTCTTGAGAGATTAATGTTAATGTGTTAATTTAATGTTATCTATATTAGAAATGGCTATTTAGCATATGTTAAGTGCATAGAATCATTCAGGTTGGAAAAGATCATTAGGATAATTGAGCCTCAACTGTAGATTTGAAGTTGTTGATTTGAAGTTTACATAGTCTGCTTCAAGGAATGGATGAAGAGCTCCCTGTGCTTCCCTGGCCTATGTGGTTGGTTGGTTGCATTTTCCCACTTGTTTTTTGGGTTTTTTTCTTATAAAAGAAGCAAAACATAATGAGGCAAAAGGGATGTACCACAAACATAAATCTTGAAAGGGTCAGTGAGATTTTTTACTTTCTTCTCAGCAAATCTGAGGTAGCTAGAATTAGAAAATTCTGGCCAAATATTTAAATTTTTTATTCAAAAATTTGGATAAGACTTCCTGATAGACCTTTTTTGGCTCTTTTTTTTCATAAAGTCATAGAATATTCTGAGTTGGAAGGGACCCATCATGATCATTGAGTCCAGCTCCTGGGCCTGCACAGGTCACCCCAAGAATCACACCATGTCTAAGAGCATTGTCCAAATGCTTTTTGTACTCTGACAAGTTTGGTGCTGTGACCACTTCCCTGAAGAGTTTGGGTGTTTCGTTTCTTTGTTTTAAAAAAGTATGTGTTAATTAATCATTGCCTCTGAGATGTCCTTTCCAGAGAGTTAAATTTTGGATTATGAGAGTCAGTTTTGTTTATCTCTAGGTAGCAGTGTGTAGAGCATGCTTTGTAGAAATTTTACTCCGGTGATTATTCCTTGAACATTTACACCGTAGAAAAAGGCAAAAAGCTACAAACACAAGAATTTTGTAGTCCAGCATTTTAAAGCC
The DNA here is from genome assembly GCF_026979565.1 of Vidua chalybeata. Lineage (NCBI taxonomy): Eukaryota > Metazoa > Chordata > Aves > Passeriformes > Viduidae > Vidua > Vidua chalybeata. Next base: position 61,343,427 of record NC_071534.1, on the reverse strand, counting down.
ATTTAAAGACTGCAGTAGAGAGAACAGTGATGCAGCTTGTTGTCACTAGTAGATCATTAAAGTTGAAGAGAGGAAAGTACAAGAGAGAAAACAAAGGAATGCAAGAGAGAAATGGGATCCTACCTCTGCATACTATAACTGGACTAGGAGACACTGTAAGATCAGTGAGGAGATGACAAGTCACGAAGTTTGAAGATACAAAATATGTCTTTACTGCTATTTTCTTCATGATGCAGATAATGGGAGACTCAGAGGTATTTTACCATCCTCTGTTACCAGAGTGATTAAAATAGAAGTGCATCAAATAGATTGATCCTTCAGGGCTTTTCAGGGCTTTGTGTGTGCTGATTTCCTGTGGCAATGTTTGTCTGCTTCCAGGGAGTTGTTTGTAGAGACTTTAAACCAGGTGTAACATTAGACCAAGAGATCAAATAGCATCTTTCCCTTCCTAAGGTGAACTGGAATGTGATGAAACTGTGGCTTTGAAGCACTCTTATAATAGCAAATTATGATAAATTTGTTTAAAGACAACCTTTGAACAGGACTAGGATTTCAGTGAACTACTGCAGAAACAGAAATAACTCATCTGCAATTTCATTTGGCTGCGTGATGCACAATGGGGAAGTTACAAATGGTGTTATTTACCACAAGGCTATTTTTAAGTGCATGTTCTGAGCCTGCAATGCAAAATTTATAGCTGGGTAGTACTACTCAGCGACTGAAGCTTGCACGCACCCTATAGGAGGCCATAAAATACTGTGGATTTTTAATCTAGAAGAAAAAATTATTTTAAAAATAAGGAATGGAAAAGTGTGCCTCACATGCCCTCTCTTGCTATTTTTACTCTTACTGAGATGGACTTTGCCAGCATGAAAATATTAAGACTTGTCCTCAGAAAAACTTTTGAGCCAACCAGCACATAAATCATTACTTGAGGAGAATATATTTGTATGTGTGTGTGTGCTGTGTGTTTTTCAGGAAAAAAAAAACATGCTTGCACACAAAGATGTGACACAATATTCCTTCAGACAGCTTTCAGGACACAGAAAGAACAAACAGAAGTTACAGGATTACACGTTTGAGGCAGACTTTTGTAGCCATGCACAGCATGGGATCTGCATGCCAGCTCTCCCATCCTGACAGCAGAGGCTGCTGCAGAACCTGGGCTGTGGCCCTCAGGACACATTGTCCTGTCTGAGCAGGGCCTTTTGCAGGGCATGTGATGTCATAAAGATAAAGCTTTATTTTTTTACACACATGTGCACATATATGCTGCATGGATTCAATTCTACTGTATTTAGTTTAAAGATGTTTCATTTGTCAAAAGAAACTCAGGGAACAGTAAGATGTTAAATGCACAGCAGAAGTGAAGAGATAAAAAAACCCCAAATCCAACTATATGGTAATTAATACTTTCTGGGATGGTTGAAGGTAATGGATTTGATTTTAAGCTCTCTAATTCTCAAAAGTGCAGCTTTTTTTTGTATAATATCTGTCTGCCCTCTACCTTTTTCTGAAAGGAAAAGCAAATCCTTAATATCTTTTTTTCTTTTTTCTTTTTTTTTTTTTTTTTACTTTTTTGCTGACTAATAAATACAACATGGTAGAGGACATTGGAATCACTGAAACTTCTATCAGTTGGTGGTGGCTTTAAGCTGACTATCCCAATAACAACGTGAAAATGTCAGACTTGTAGGAACTTGCCATTTCAGTGCATCCTTATCTGTAAAGGCCGGATTTATTACTAGGCCTATTTCTGTACCTTCTATAACTGGGTTGGAATAGTTGTCACTGAAGCTTTAATAGACTCGCACATCAGACAAGCAGAAAGAAGAGGAGAGTGGCAAAAGCTTTTTAATACTTCATCAAAATTTTATGTCTTTGCTTTTAATAAAATCTAGTTAGGGAAATATATTTATGGAACTTCTAGTATATTTATGAATTCTGAAATGTAAGGAGAAAAGTCCCCCACACTTGCATAGCTCTAAACCAAAACATTGCTCTTCAGACACTTTTTTCATTCTTCTGTTTTGGGTAACATCTTACTGAGTGAATAACAAACTGTGCTAACTCCCACAGTCTGTCACTCTGTACTGCAGCCTCTTCTGTGCCATGCTGGATCGAGCCTGTACCTTTGGCTTTTCCAAACTGCACTCTGCACTTTTGAGTGGAGTTGTTGATCCTTGTCTGGCAGTTGCTTTGGCTTTGTGGGGCAGCTCTCCCCGATCGGCGCTGTCAGAACACGTTGGGGCGCGCGCATCTCAATACCCATGGCACTGTTTTGTCAGCTCTGTCTGGGTTGTTCTGCTTTGCTCTCATCTCATCCTCCCTATTGGCTGCCAGGAGCAGAGGAGGACAATGTGTTGACAGAGGTCTCCATCTGACATTTCCAGGTGTCCTGTCGGGCAAAGAGATCCACTCTTCCCTCTGCTTCTTGCATCTGCCTCTTGCTGCCTGCCAGCACGGGCCCCAGTCTGGTGGAGGGGTGCTCAGCTGCTCCCCTGAAACACACATACAAGGTGTTGTGGGTGCATGTGAAGCAGTGAATCTCTCTGATGTTCTTGTTTCACTCCTGAATTCTCAGGGACGTGAACATTGTGCAGGCTCACTCCTCATCTCTGATTAACCATCTCTGATTAACTGAATGCTGCAGTGATGCTGCTGAGCTCTTCTCTTCCCAAGAGTTAAGGTCTACCAATATATAACCCTGAGTGGTCTTGAAGAACTCAGCATGTAAATGTAGAATAAATAATAAATAATAAATATTATTTCTTTTATAAACACTTCTTAATGGAAAATTTGGAATTGCTCTCTTTTGGATGAGGGATTGCTTGCAACGTCTAACAAGAAATCATGAAGAATGAGGCATTTATGCCATTATGTTATTTATGATTAAACAATCATGACATTAATCAATATTTTGTATTTTTGTTACCGAAAAAAGCAAAAATAAGAAAGTTATAGCTTGTTTTTTTCCCTACTTTTTGATTACATTTTTTAAAGTTAGTGGAGTAGTACATTATTTGACTGCCCAGGATATCATAAATGATTTTCATTCAAAATATTCACTTTCTTTTAAATTTTGGTTATGACTATTAAATGCTTGCTCATAATAAGTTTCAAAAGGCCTAAATTGTTTTCTAGAAATAAAATCTCCACATGAACTTTGTACTTAAATGAAGGTGTCAGTCTGAGAGTTTTACCAGACTGCAATATTGATCTTGACCTTTCTCAAGTAAGTTGTGTTGGGAAGGGTTAATTATAAAATAAGGCAGGCTGGAGGAGCAAATTCAGCATTCCAATATGTGTCCTGGTTTTTAGGGATGGGTTTTTGATTTTAATTTTTTTTATTATTTTTTAAGTGCTTCATAATGAAATATTCATGCTTCATTTTATTTGACTTGTAATTTGGTCACATGCTTCTGGAAGAGAAGATTGCCAGGCATGACTGAGCTGTTGGATCCTCCTCAGTGTTGGTCCATTTCTGTTTTACAGATTTAATTGATTCCAGATTCCCTCTGTACACTGAATACAAATGTATTGTTTGCTTAAAATCCTGGAATGCAAATCAGACATAGGTCTCACTGACTCAATGGGATATCATTCCCAAGAGTTGTAGGACTGAACTAGCTGAACCTGTTGTGCTTCAGGGAAGCAAAAGCAGTATTAATGTCTGTCATGTCAGAATTACATAGAAAAATATTATCAGTCTCTCAGTTAAGCAGCAGCTCTTCAAGTTTTCACTCCAGTTTTACTTCTTTTGCAGTTACACAAAAACCCCCATGGTTTGAGTAAAGCTCTGTGAAGAATGAGATTGAGCGAGCTCTTTTAGGTTTTTCTCCATGTTTCCCAAATCCTTCACGTGGACATTTTCCTTTAGCAGTTAGTTTAGGTTTGCCTCACCCCAAGGAAGCCAGGCTGGAGCCAGGGAGGTGTATCAGGCAAGCCAGGCAGTTTGTCTGGCTCGTGGGAAGGCACAGCAGCAGTGCCCTGAGTGCTGCTCCGAGCTGTCCTGGCACGGACGGCAGCGAGCTCAGAACCTGTCACACTGTGGGAGCTGCTGCTGGCCGAGCTGGCAGGCACAGGTCAGTCAATGTGTAACACTCCAGAATGCAAAGTCACAACTGAAGTACCTCATCTTGATCTGGAGATTAAATAGTATTTACATGGAAGCAGAAAGATCATATCCTGGCTCATTCCTTTCCACAAGTCTGCAGAAACAAAATAACAAAAGGCACTTGAATGCAGTGGGAATGAGAACAATCAAATTAACATCTTTGCTGATGCCAAACACAGTTACAGATTCTCACAAATTCCCCCCCAATTTGGCAAAAATATGACAATAACTTAGAGTAAAAATCAGGGTTGCATTAAATATACTCTGATATGAAAATCACTAAAGCCTCATTAAAATTCTTATGTAAAACTTCTAAAGTGTTCATAACTACTGTTTTAAATAAGAGCACAAGCTTGTCATTTAGATCATCGCTGAAAGGAATTTCCTTAAATATAGTACACAAGGGCCTGAAATGGATTCTTCAGTCAGAGTAGCTCTGATAAGGTATGTAGGCACACAGTTGGTGGTAATTGGGAGTGGGGCTGTGGCTGAGCCTTGTCCCCAGTGGGTACAGCTGTGAGAAGCAGGTGAGCAGCACTGACAGCAATGAGCCATGGAGTGCCCGGGTGCACTGACCAACCACCAAAGAGAACAGAGGGCACACAGGTGTAAATGAGGGGTATAAAAGGTTGGGCTAAAGAACAAGAAGGGCAGATGCTTGCAGCCTTCTGAAGTGATATGATGTTACTCTGTATGGGTTGATAATTAAAGCCTTCTGATATTGTATGGTGATAATCTGTGTATTGTGGCTGTCAAAATGTGACACATACTGCAACAAAGGTGCACTCTTAAGTTTTGGGTAAAGGTGTTGTAACAAGTAAAATAATTTGAAGCCCTAAATTTTGGTGCTGTAGTAGCTGATAGGATGCACAATGATCTTTTTATTTCTATGTACTCTAAGATCTAGCAATTTCCCTGAAGAATTAATTCAGTTTCAGGACTAACACTGCAGTTACTATGTGTTACAAAAGGCTGAGAAGAGCTGCTGCTGCCTGTTACCCTCGGTTTCAGAGGGTTGCTGCAGATTATTTGTGTGAAGCAGAAAAAGTTTCAGCCTGATTGTATTAATTCAATTGCAGCTGAGACTAGGGAAGAGTTAGCTGGGACCAGATAGTCACAGTAAAACCTTTGCTGGAAGAGCCAAGTCCTGGGGAACGATGCTTAAAAGGTGTCATGTCTTGGAGAGGAGGAAGCTGGAAGCAAAAGTGCTTCTCCAGTTGTAGGGTAACTTGCTGCTACAGAGTTTCCACGCCAAAGTCAGTTTTTCAGAACAGTGCACTTCACAGACTTACTGCAGTGTGTCATACTGAACAGAAACAACCGTGTCTCCTGAGGTACAAGGGAAATTAAAGGATTAACTCGTGATGGGACTTCTTCCCCTCTCTAATTAAATAAATGACTTTTATTCTGGAATGGAATTCTGACTGCATCTCAGCAATTCTGGTGATTGACCTATCTACACCTGGTTCGGACAATTGAATTCAAGCATATTTCTGTGAAATTAAATTTTAAGAAGTTTCCACATTCCTCTGAAATTTGGCTCAGCTGTGGCTTGCTCTTCCTTTTTGGAAGTGGGAAAAAGGCATAAAGATTTGAATGTTATCAGGAATGTATGGTTTGGGAAATAAAGGGTGTAATCTTTGCTCTAAAAAAAAAAAAACAACTACTTGAAATCACTGAAATGAGAGGAGGAAAAGAAAAGGAATGTTGGGAAGAGTCCAAATCCACAAACCCCACAGACTTGTCCACATCAGCAAATGCCTTTTGTTTTTGATGATGTTCTAAATTATATATTGGGGTAGACATAGCAGATTTTCCACATAAATGCAGATGATGGCTGCATGATAAAAAGTAAATGTGTAAGTAGTGATGCTGTTGAGGGGTGATAAAGGTCTAATACTAGGTAACCAAAGAGAAATATTTTGAATGTGTAGATAATTGATGGCACAATTCTCTCACACATATTTTATAGAGGCTGTGATCTACTAGGACTGGTGTGTGTGCATAACTTACACAAACACAAGTGGTGTTTACCCAACAGGATTTTTCACATGCTTGAGCTTACTGAGAGGCTGTAATGTTAAAAGGAGGTGCTCTATTTTTCACTTACGTGGGTGATGAGGTGAACAGCCCCAAGCAGAAACCAGCTGTGTGTGTACCCCCTATAATTCAGTGTAAGGACAAGTCTCAGATACAAGTCACAGCCTCAACCATGCAGTTGTACAAGTGCATGTACACATGTACATGTTGTTTGGCAAAGAAATAGGAAAACACATTCTCTATTTTGACAGATATTAGATCATTCATGCTATAAAGTTCTGGTCTGTTAGATAAAATTATCTGTGAAATGGGATCTCCTTCACTAGCTTTTAGCCATTAAGGAAAACTGATACACTAACATCAAAGATCAAATCAATCCCATTTTATTTACAATATACTTAATTTTGGCTTGTAGCTATATTCTGCAAATAGTATTTATGATTAAAATGTTAACTGATAAAAGTTATTGTAGAAAAATTGATTGTAAGAGTGTATTGGGGGTTTGAGGTTTTTTATTTCAAAATAAAAAAGGGGTAGAAAAACAAAATTTGGTGTCTTTCAATTTCTTCAGTGAGACTATACAAGATGTTTCTGCTAAAATAATTTGGAAATGAGTAATAGAGTTACTTTATCATTTTGGTAATTACTAAAAATATAGAAATTGTACCTCTTAGAATTAAAATACTTAGAATTAAAGTAAGAAGAGGGTTGTCTGGGGACTTGAGAACTCATCCAGCTCCTCTCTTATCTGGAGGCTGGATCAACTATACCTACATATTTCCTGCCAGATAGATGTTTATCTGTCTCTTTCTTAAAGATTTGTGGTAATGGAAATTCCATAGTGTTTGTAGCCAGGCAGACCATTCTGGTGCCTCTCATACCAGAAGTGTTTTTTTTTCCATCTCTCGTACCTCAATATGCCTTACTGCTGTTCTGTAAACGAGAAGAGATTCTTTTATTTGTAGCAGCAACTTCCATATATTTATTTAAAGAATTATTTTTATCCTTCCAAATCTTCTATAAGTTAAACATGATTCATTCTTCACTTAACATTTATCCTAGGATTATATAAAAATCTAGAATCTGTAGTGTAGGGGATACAACTGCACTTACTGTGAGACTGATTTGGAGTACTTTAATTACAGCTCTTAATTATACCTGCTTATTCCAGCAGATAGCTGTAATGCCACCAAAGACTGTCATGCCAGAATGCAAAGAACAGAAACTGTGTAGAATATCAAGAGCTTTTTACCTTTTGGTTTGTGGTTGTGATTGTAGAATTTTGGTAATGTGGCATTTCTGTACTACTCTTGATATTGTATTGATGTTACAAATTTTTTGTTTACTATTGAAACAAAGCAGATGCTATAAATACAAAATTATATTAATTGTATTAATTTGGGCAATTTTATTAGAGAAGCAATGAGATATGGGATTTTCTTGTTTAAATGTAAAATTATAATGAATGTGTTAGTAGGTTGAAGTCGGTTCAATTGAAATATTGCAGCAAATATTAAGATTAATTTGTAATGAATTGCAAGCACTAGGCAGACTTTTCTAGCTCTTACTGGTCTTGATTTCATTTCTTTTAGTAGTGCTGCAATTCCAAAAGCTGGAAAATTTTTTTTTTCCTTTTTTAAAATGCAGAGGAAGTTGCAGCTTGAAGTTAGATGTTCTGAACTATTTTGAATGCCTCAAATTTGCATTTGTGTTTGGCTGCTTGATTGGTTTTGTTTTCTTTTTGATTTCATCTGGCAATAAAAAGAGAATGATCCTAAAAAAATATGTATATTATTGCAATGAGAGATTACAAATAGAGTATAAGATGGAAGCAGAAAATCTCCAGAGTATCCCGGGAAGGGTTTTAACAATAAAGACTTAAGCAGCTTGGAAATTAATTCATATGAAGAAACCAACCAAACCAAAAGAGTGACAAAAAGCCCCCTCAAGCTTGTTCCGAATGGGAAATGTGAGTGCAAACACTTTTTTTTATTTTTCTGCCAAATACAGGACTAGGGATAGCCATGATTGGAACAAAGGAGAGGGCAGAGGGATGAAGGGTGCCCTGAAGGATGTGCTGAGCAGGACCTCCAGCCTGAGTGCACCACATTGCTGCCAAAACCAGCCACCCCTCCTGCCCAGACATCACTGCAAGACCAGCTGGGTGTAGGCTATGCATTAATACCTCTGATCCTTTGTTAGATTCTCTCCAAATCACTCAATGTTTAAAGTAGTATTTTTCTAGATGTGAGGTGGATTTCTGTTAATTTAGTTCTAAGAGCAGTACAGCCACAAGCAACTTCCTCATGTTCTCCTGACTTTGAGGTCAACCTGTTGGAGTGGGCTGATATAAAATTCAGAGTTACGCTTCAGTAAGGGCCAATATCTTATTACTCACCATCTCTGTGCTCTTATTCTTAATGTTTTAAAAGAAAACTTTTTTTTCCCTTCTGCTTTATTTCCCCTAAAGGCATAGGGCAATAGCAAACAGAAAACATCTACTTTAACTTCGGGCCTATGCAAGCTTTTGAAAACCTCATGAGTTTCACAGCTGTGGTATTCAGCTGCCTTTTATCTAATTCACTGTCATTTTGTGGTATCTCAGTGACCACGACTGTTTGCAAACATATTTTTCTCTTTTCTGTGGGGGTGGCAGATTCTTCACATGAAGACCTGGATGCAAGTCATTCTCACACCAACAGGAACTTGGGGGTTGTTAGTTTAGGGTGGGAGGGGGGCTGAACATCAGCTTCGTACAGATATCGGATCTGGTGGATCATAGAGAAAGGAAGCCCATTGATCTGAACGCTGTAAAGTGCCTGCTTGGATGTGTTCTTGAGATGCAGGAAGCCTATTGATCTCTGAACTCAATAGGTCAGCAATCCATTATTGTAAGTCAGAGGGACAGCAGTCCTTTTAGATTTGTGATGCTTTCACCCAGTGCACTGGAATGTTTTTTCACAGAAATTTTAAATGATGATTCCAAAGAATCATCTCTTTTCACTCTTTCCTATTTGTGGCCGTTGTTCCTTACTATTTATGTTGGCAGATACATATATAGAGAAAGATATACATATATAATGTCTATAGATGATATAGATATGAACGTATGTAGTAACCCAAATTACAATTTCATCTCTGATGGAGTGAAGGTTGTTGCAAAAATTAATCAAAAATTTTCTAAATTAATAAGTTATTTTGAAAAATATTAAATTAAAGATGGAATTTATCTGACCAAATGTATTCAGCTAAAATAGATCATTAAAGTACTTTCATATTCTTACAGAGTATGAAAGGAACTTGTGAGCTAAATACATGTATCATCAATAGAGATTTTTAGGATTGGTTTGCTTTGGGGTGTTTGGGAGGGAATAGAATGTTCTCTAGATCTTACTTTATTTGATTTCTTGTGTAGAAGTGTGTGGCTTTATTTTTATATGTATGTATTTTAATTTGTAAATATATTTAAATATATATACAATTCTGATGCAACTGTGTTTGTATAGTTAAACTTAGACCTGAATAGCACAAATAAGTATGAGCCTGTAGAAAAATACAAGGGTAAAAGAACATGTTGACCCATACACCAGCTGAGCTGCTGCCCAGTTTCTGCATTTTAAATGTATAAGCTAAATAAATAAGCTAACATGATTGTGAAACATTTAAATTGAGTTATATGGAAAAAATAATTTCTTCCTTGAAAACAAGAACATTGCTAGCAGAAAATCAAGTTGTCATTATTAAATTAATGCAATTTTAGTGAATTAATTAAAGTAGAAAATTACTGTTTTGGCATTTTATCAAGCTATAGTTTTAGGTGCTATTATCCTAAACATGTGAATAACAAGCAGATACTTAAATGAAGCACATGCCAATAAATTAAGAGACTTTCACAAGTAGAATATTTTATGGTGACTAATTAAAAAAAAACCCATATAAGACAGTTAGGAAAATATAACCATGGAAGTTAAACCAACAAAACCCTTTGGTGTTTAATGAATATAGAATTTACTGGTGCCATCTACTGTTGGCAAAATAGAGATGACAGAAAGATGTTTAAGGAGTAGTGAAAATGAGCATAAGGAAAGAGAGGTCAAATAATTCCACTCCTTAATATAAAACTGAAGGAAAACATGATAGAAAGGTCAGATTAGTTTTTCATGTTTCTTAGTTTATACCAAGGGAAAAAAAATAGAAATAAGAGATATACTTGAAAATGTATTTGAAAATGTCAGACTTTTTTAATCCCTCAAACTCTGTGATTGTTCACTGAGGAGAGACAGAACCGGATATGTGCAATTCAACTATTTTGGGATTGGAGTTTGTCTTGATAGTTTTATCCTGTTTTGCTTTAGCTTTTAAATCTAGTGGGGTCAGTTATTCAGCTTGTACAAACAGGTGTTTAATTAATGTTAGTGTTGAGATGCCATGTTAAAATGAGACTGTAAGGAATGCTCTTCCCCCCTTCCCCCCACCCCGTTTTCAGGAACAAATTTCCTTCTTTGGCTTCTAAGGAAGTAGATAAATGTTGGAGCAGTTTGAAAAGTTTCAGCAAAAATAGCACAGAGATCAAAAGGATAACTGCAATAGAAATAATTCAAGTTTTTCGTAATTAAAACAACAGTAAAGGACAAGTCTCTTAACATAAGAAAACACGTTAGGAATTTAAGAAATTCAACTGCTTGTGCTTTCCAAGTGAGCTTGAAGTAGTGACAGAGGCAAGCACAAGATGTCTGCTTGTGTTCAGAAAACTTTGAGGGCTCTCCTGATGAAGATTTAATGTCTCTCATTATGGGCTGGGTTGGGTGGTTTTTTTTCCCTCTTAAAACTAAACCCTGTTTTCATTGAAATCAATATCAAAGGTCTTGATTACATTAGCCAAGGTAGAGTTTCACCCAGAAGTGACCCTGAAATAGAAAACTTGTCCATCTCCTGGACAGAACCATGCTCTGGATTGTGAGCTGTTGTTCCCTTCCAGTGTACCTTTGGAACATGTGAGATTACTCTTAATGTGACTAAGGTTTCATTTAAAGTTCAAGGTCAAGTAGGTGACCACTGTCAGTAGCCAGATTGAAATATTAATTTAGAAGTCAAATATTTTTCCTTCATGTTGCTAGGAGCTTGCCTGTAAAACTCAACAGGACTTTAAACACCACTGATGAAACAGAAATACCACACAAACTCACAGGTAATTAATTGGATCTGTTTTAGGAAAACCTTAAAGTCTTCATTTTTTTTTTTTTTTAGGTAGAAAAAAAAAAAAAAACCCAACCAAAATGTAAACTTGTGTTCTCATAGTTCATATGTGACTTACATTCAGGACAGCTCCCCAGCAAAGCAGAATCCCGAGTGTGAGCTGTTGCTCAAGCTCCTTTGGAGATTGTGGGTGAGAATGAAGCAGCTCTGGTTGCTTATCTGGGAAGCTGTGTCAGGAGCTAAGAACCCCTGGGTGTTTCCTGTGCACTGGCCCCTGTGCCTGAGGGAGGATTTGAAATGCTCCAAACTGACTCAAGGCACATGCGGTGAACATGGCTAGAAGCGGTACGGATGAGCTGTGGGTACCAGTGTCCTTCACTGCCTATAGAAAGTGAATGATAAAAACTTCCCACAAAAAGGGATTCAAGACCAGTGTTTCAGACTCCAGAGCTGTGCAGTACCTTCTCAGGGTGAGGAGGATCATTCTCCTGGCTCTCCAGCTGTCTGCTGAAGATGGCTGTGGTGCAGCCTAGGGAATGAGGTCAGGACAGATGGCTTATGCAATTCATGTTATGCAGCCATTTGGTTACCAACACGGCCACTTCCCTGGACAGGGAGTAAAGCCCCTGCAGTGCCACTGGCCAAGTCTTGCTGGTCGTGTGTTGTCTCATTGGCCAGTGTCAAGGTGTTGGTTGGTGATGCAGCAAGCTGTGCTTGCCTGCCAGAAGGAGCCTGGGTATGTGCAGGTGTTGGTACACTTGCAATTATGACTTCCCAGTCATCTCACTCTTAATGTACACAGTGCTGAGTTGATCCTCTCCCGTCTGAAATGCCAGAGGGGTTTGCCCACTTCCTTATGGTGCCACCAGATGCATCACTGGAAGAAAGGATGGAGGGGATTTAGGCAGAAGGGTTCCTGCCCATAGGGAGAGAAGGAAATAGAAGGCTTGAGAACACTTACAGACAAGGAAGTCCAAAATCTTTATACACAGAAATCAGTGAGATTCGTGGTTCCTGTGATTCACCATGAATGGTTTTTGCAACTTTGCTTCACTTCATGCAGAAAAAACTTCATACATGGAGTGAATCAAACTGGAAGGTAGGAAGAGAAGGTAATGCCTTCTGTTTGAAAAAGTTCAGTGCTGCTGTGTAGGACTGGATTACAGCAATGACACTGAAAGCCTATATTGTTTTAATTAATTTGTTGAAATGTGAATTTTCACAGAAAATAGAAGTTGGGATTGCAGTTACAGGCATGCTGAGCATTCAGAATTGACAGAGAAGTTGAATGCTTTGCATATGTAAAGCCCAAGTAATATGAAGAGTTCTAGAAAATAACAGCTTGTATTCCTTGCTAACTGGGCACCAAATCACTAAATATGTGCTAGTTTTTTTTTGTCTTGAAGTTCTTAATTTGAAAATTTCAGATAATATAATTCTCTTCCTGAAAGGAGTCTGATGAAAGTGTACTAATACTTCTGATGTTTGAGATTGTATCAAGGAATACTAGAAAAAATCCACTAGTAAACTAATTGCTTCTGTTTGCAGTGCATGTTTGAATGGGGCATGGTAAACTAAAGCATATGGTCACACAGTGAACACTGAGAAGAAAGCCAGATTTTAAGTATCTGTTCATTTAATGAACTTTGCCATCCATCTTTTACATTAAAATGGGCAAAAGTTTTGCAGGACAGTTTGGATAAGGTCATGCAAAAAAGAATTAAATCATATTGCAGACACATGGAAGGCTATCCCTTAAGTATGGCTTTTTGTAAGTTTTTTAAAAGTTGTTTAAGATATAGCTGAATTTGCTGTATTTTTAAAATATATCCTGACCTTTTGCTTTTACAGCCCCTACCCATTTTGTTTGTATATGTTCAATGCTGCAGCTCCTTTGCAAACACTATTCTCACTATTCTTAAACTGCAGATTCCAGAGTGAATCAATACATATCAATGTATATGGACTGAAATTGCATCTTAAAATGACTCAAGGCAAACCTAGGGAAAAAAAAATATTAAAATCTTACAGTAAATAGTTTTCCTTGCCCAGATAATTGATGATCAGATATATTTTAAATCTGTGCCAGAAGTACAAATCACCACATAGCTGTCTATCTAATGTGAAATTGTTCAGCCCATCCAAGGTCTCCATTACTTAAAATATTGAGTATTAAATATATTTTCACCTGTGTATAAAATCTGAATAACAGCATTGTACCTTGTTGCTGCTTTTCAAGGTTTTTCCACAGCTTGATTAATTCCCATCTAGGATTTTGGTAATACAGATAAAATAACTAGATTAATCTTTTTTCCTGTGCATGCTTTAGTTTTAGTATATGTTGAAACAAAAGCTTTCCTGTGTTGTATGTGTATAGTTTTTGTTTGAATCTTGCTAGCATTAGCTATTGTTCAATTTTTGTTAGTGTTAGATTAATGCTGCAGCACTGCTGTAAAGCTGTGGTGTTGCAAAGGCACAGCACTGATCTGTGTGTATGTGTAGGGACTGACTTCCTCTTTGGTTGCTTTTTTGGTGTGTGTTTATTTGTATTTTTGGGGGGTTTTATTTGATTAGGATTTTTCTTTCTATTCTGGGGTGCGTTTTGTTTTATTTTGGTTTTCTGTGTTAATGCTTTAGGATTAGTCAGTCTATTGTCTGCTGCAGAAGTACTTGTTTGTCCTTGGGGAGATGAGAGGTATTTTCAGAAGCACAGACTCTGAATAAGTGATTTGTACCAGTATCTTCCCTTTGAAGTAGATGGCTCCCAGCCTTCACTGAAGTGAAAAGTGCTTTCTACTATATGACTCAATGATTTGATAGCATCTCTAAACCTGGATGGGTCAGGGGGAGAAGTCTGTGTGAAGGTTAAAACCTGGCATTAATCCAGGTTAAAGTCTTCAACATATTAAATGCCTTTAAATGAGCAGGAGGACTGTGCAGGTGCACTGCTTTGTCCCTAGGCAAAGTTCAGGTTTACCCTTTCTTAAAAAACATTTTGAATTGTTTAGAGGTTTAGTATTTAATCACTCCTTGCTGGTAATGAAAAGTCTCAGATGTAATATATTACCAGACTTTCCTTTTGAGATGTTTCCATACAAACTTCATAATGATGTGTGAGCCATAAGGGTAGAATTGGAAACTTAAGTCATTTTTACCCTAATTATGTCAAAGGTACTTTGCCAGCAGGCACTAACCAAGTATGGGTTTGCATCAGTTTGGGAATCTAAATTATAGCTTTGGTGTATTAGAACACTGGTAGAAATCTATTCTAGATCTGGCTCATCTAAATATCAATAAAGTTTTATCCCTTTTCTTCCTGTCCAGAGAAGGTTCCTTAGCTGTTCTGGTGACTGCATCTGGCAACACATTTAAGTAGCAATAATTTTTCTCAAGTGTGAGAAACTCTGGAAGCTGTCAATTTTAAATTATTATAGTAGATATGCATATTTAAAACTCTGGAATTGAGATAGCAGCAGCCAAAGTCAGTGCATGTGTTTTTTTTAATGTAGCTTTCTCAAATGATTTCTATTCTGGTCTAACTTGAGTGAAATAATTTTAAATCAAAATATCTAGATTTCATTTTATTGTATTCAATATGGTTTTTAAGGCTTTGCATTTGAGTTTCAGATCCCATCAGAAGATAATACTTCTGGCTTCTGGTTCAGGGAGTCTTTTGTTGCAGAATGCTTCCTTGCTTTTCGTTAAGCAATTTTTCTTTCTCAATCAATAGAAATTTGTTCTGGTGGGGTGGGGGAGGAAAAGATCAATTTAAGCTTTACAATATGTTATTGTTGTTTTTAGTTCAAAGCAGTGATTTTAGACAATGTGGTACCCAGACCCCTGGTGAACAAGCTGTCCTTGCAGTGACCACTTTCTGGTGACTTGGCTGTCAGTGTATTTTATTTTCCTACAGCAAGGTGACACGGCCATGAGGAGATTTGTCAGATTTGGCAATATTTAGCATCACTGGAGGCTTAACAGAGAGCTCAAGGTCGAACTGTTTCCTTGCACAATTTCTTTTTTCCTCTTCTAGGGATGTGATCCTTGCAGAAAGGGGTTGATACTTTCCTGGAGTTAAATGGGGAAGGATAAAATTTTGCACTTTTCTAGAACAATTAGAGGCCTTTAGTCTCTGGAAGTCCCATTCTGCAGCTTTCATGAACACTGATTTTTCACTGGAAAAAAAATTGGGGAAGAGAAAGAGAAAAAGCAGAGAAGGCTGCAGGGCAATTGATTTATGAGAACTTAAGCTAAAATCTCAAACATATGCAAAGAGAAAATGTGCTTAGTGGACTTGGTATTTTTTAAGTGTTTGTTTTCCTCAGAAGACCAGCCTGCCACTGGGTTGTTTTAGCAGTGTCCAGTCAGCAGAGTCCCAGCCATGAAACAGCAGTGACCTTGCCAGTGCAGAGATATTTCTTTAGCAGTGTTTAAGCACTGTTCAGATCTTTCCCTCTCTGTGATCGTGCTCAGGTTAGTGATTTTATATTACTCTTTTTCTTTTAAGAGCTCAATGTTGCTTTTTTAAATGGGAAAATGTAAATGAAGAAAGTAGATTGAAGAGATATATTTTGGACTCCTCTATTCAAAAATATTACTTTAAATGCATAGACTGAAATTAAGCATGTTAATCTTTTCTTCGAGTCAAGGTTTCCTCACTCTTCACTGCCAGAATAATAACAGAGCTGTTCCCACCATGGCTGTCTGCATGGTGTGTAAAGGAAGCAGGTGATGTTGCAAGTAATTATGTTGGTCTGGAAAATTATTTATTCAGCTGTAATTAGAAAAGCTTTAGGATAAAGAACTGAGTAAGACCTATTATTCTGTGATAATAACTACCCTCCTAAAAAACATCTATTTCTGGAGTCATCTTGGTTAAGAGTCTTGGCAGTTTCTGCCTTGCTCATGAATTCTTATGAGTGGTCTGTTTATTACATAGAAGGTTAATTTTTTTAAAATATTGATGAAAAATTATCAGCCACTGATTTTTTTTTTTTTCAAAGTAGAATACTGTAATAAAACAGTAAAATACAGACAACATGGTGGTTGCTTATTGGTAAGATGACTAAAGGAAAGGTCAAATAATCAATTAGAGCATCTTATGGCATATTATTCTTAAATTTAGCTGTTGGTTTGGAGCATTCTCACTTATTGGCAAACAGAAGCATTTGGAAGCAGATCAGGACACTGCCCCCCTGCTCTTTTTGACTGTTAGGAAGCTGTTTGTTTCCAATTATTTTTTCCAAAGAGAAAAGAAATCAGATGGGCTCAGTTTTATACGTGAACTGGTAGTTTTGGGCTCCCACATTCAAACATGATGTTCTTCAGGTGTGGATTACTACACATGCTCAAAATTTACTGCCAGGGTTTCCTGGGGCCAGTGGTCAGGGAGCTGTGGGTGGGGAAAAGGATCAGACCTAGAGAGAGGAGCAGCAATCAGACCCAGCCAAAAGTGGATGGGCAAGGCTGTGGGGACAGAAGTGTCTGGCTTGGTGGGGTGGGATTTACAAGCTGACATCTGAAATCCTGTCACTGGTATGCCAGTGAAAATGTAGCATAATGGGCAGTATTAACTCTGGCAAACTCAGAGCCATTAGCTGACGTGGCGCACCACAAAAGCTTAAGATGAGTTTTAGGAACTGAGGCCAACTCCATACAACACCTGTTATGGAAATTATTGATGGTAAATGTGCCCACTGGCTCACAAATGTGCAGTCTTGTAACTGTTTTCTCATAAGCACTTCAGTGATGTCATGGAGAAGGGTAGGCTTTGGGGGACACCTGGATGAGAGATACATGGCTGTATCCCTTCAGTAGCTCTGGCAGTGACTGTGCTGAATGTGGACTGGAGGTTTCCTTTTTGCTGCTCAAGGAACAAAGCTCACAGTTGGGTTCCAGCTGTGCTGAGTTGGAGAGAAGAGGCTTATGTGCTCTTGCTCTCTCAGAAGAGCTGAGTGCTAAGTCTATTCACTTCAATTTGTATTGAAAGTTGAAGAATGTGTTACAGTGCCTTTTCAGGTTTGAATGTTTGTTTCAGAAGAATTTTTGCAAGATTTTGATAATCTCTGCTGGCTCCTTAAACTGTGTATTTATCTAAATAGCATCATTTTAGTCTCTATACATCATTGATTTCTAAATATAGAAACACTTGACTAAAACAACAGAGGGAGAAAAAATTCTTATTTAGTCATTTAGAGTTTGTACCTTCCTATCTTGAGCTCCACAGTTTCTTCTAAAACCTAAGATATAGAATTACTGTAAGTGTTCTGAATTGTCTTGCTGAGCTCTGTGATTCATGTCTGAGTCTCAGAGAGCTTGCTTTAGGAAAACCTGGGGTTAGTCTCTTCCTTAATATTGCTGTGCTTGAGTAAACTTGTGTCTTGTCCAGCAGTTCTTGCACAGAAGAGGCCATCAGACACAGTCTGTATTTCTTCCTGTGGAACAGGAAAACAAACCAACAGTGTCTGTAAGTTGACTGGACTACAAGGCAGAAGAATTTGATCTGAAATGAAAATCTGTGCTCTGAAGAGCAGTGGCATCCCAGTGTGCTTGATCAAATCTGCTTTATTTCTCTCAAGTTGTCTAACAAAGAAAACAGTCCATAAGTTACATTATTGCACAAAATGTAAAGTAAGAGTAGTGAAAATAAATTGAATAGATTAAGAAAAATTATCGTCTAATAGTTCTAATATAACCTTGACAGTTGCTTTAAAAATATTCAAAACTCACTTTTCTAGTTCTAAGTGTATTACAAATGTACTTTGTCATTAGTTGAGTTGCAAAGAGAATAACATTGTTATACTGTTATTGAAATCCTTCTCATCACTGGACAGATCATCTTCATGCTGTGTTCTCCAAACTATTCTAAATATATTGCAACGTCTCTTTGTTTATTCCTTTATCTCATCTTAGCCCACTGGAATTTGTGGCCCCAAGATGTGTAATGGTAAAGTTTGGCTATTGATTTATTGCTCAATGCCTCCTTGCTGGCATGCTGAACTCATGGGCATGATTCCTTTTTGAATCCCACTGGGAACAGAGTTCAAGAACTGCATTGTTTGCCTAAAATATCCTAATCACAGAGTGGTCATCGATCACAGGTTTGGCTGTGTGCAGTCCCTCCCACTGGTAACTCTGACAGGGTCTGTCCTGCTGGCTGTGAATACATTCGTTCTTGTGCTTTTTCACAGATCTTTCAGTTAATTTCCCTATCCTCAAAGGAAACCATATCCGTTTATAAAGACCCAAGATCCTTTCCAACCCAAACAATTCTAGGATTCTTTGAAGTTAGGTGAGGGCAAGGGGGGAAAGTCATATTCACCTGCTTGCTCTGCTCAGTCTGCTTTTTGTTCAAGGACATTTTGCCTCTGCAGAATCCCTATCAGCCCTCAGGGTGGGGATGTTTTGTATCACTGAGATCATGATCTGCTTTATTGCTTTGAACAGATGCGTGCAAAAGCTGTGGGAGTTCTGGGCAGTATGTTTTCCAGAGGAGTGTATCATTTGATACAAGGCAAATGATTGACAGTCTTTGGTTCTGGTGTTAGGATGAGCATTTAACCAGAATAGCAGTGGATGGATCTTAGTTTGTGCACTTAACTCTCTTCTGGTTTTTCATCACTGTGGTTTGTCAACCCCATTGTTGCAACACATGGCAGTCCTTGAGAAAGAGAGAAGCTTGGGAAAGGTAATTTGTTATTCTAACTTAATTTTTATGAATTGGTAGATAAAATTGCATCACTCTTCTTAGCTATTTTTGTTTTGGCTCTGGAAATGTCATATGTACAAGATGTCTTAAAAATTAGCATATCAATATAATAGTGACAGGTAGTAGTATGGTGTTCCTGTCTTTCACCTCACAGAAGCAGGGAGCAAAATGACAAAGCATTTATGGTGCTCCAAAAAACCTCATATGTGTTCTGTGCATTGGCTCCACATATTGGCTGGTAGGAGACTTAGGTTTTGGGTTGGGTTTTTTTCAAGTTACTTTTCTTTGTGCTTATTTGCTAAGAGCACTCTCATCACAGGAAGTAGTGCATATTAATTTATAAGGGTTAAACTCCTGTAGGTCAGGAGTTCCCTCAGCTACAACTTGTATTGAAATACAGTATGCTAAGCAAGTACACTTCTTTCACATCATTGTTTCTATATCCAGTTTTGGTGCCTGTTGGAGGCAGGATCTCAGGTGATGTGGATCTTTATAAGAATGTCTATACTGAGCCAGAGCCCCTTTTATCTTATGTTCTTGTGATATTCAGGATGGAGGTATATGACAGGCAAAATCTCAACTCTGAATATGTTAACAAAGTTTTTTATAAAATCATCTCATGATGAAGCAGATATTCTGTCCTATGATATTTGAATCCATTAAAGATGAATAGTACAGCTTTTGTCAAACATTAGAGGGTGTTCAAGTAATATAAAAGCAGGGGACCTTTTGGCCTCAGTCATTGGAGAGGTAATTACTGTAATTGTACTACACTATTTCTTTTCATCACAACTTGATGCATATACTGTATATTTTACTTAATATTTGTATAAAACCTGTAATCTTAAATAACACATGCTGTTCTTTGGTGCATGAAGGTCTATGGTCTGTTTAAAAGGAAAAATTTTATGTACTTCGTGGTTGGAGAGACGCAGTGTGAGCAGTGACAGCAGCCAGAAAGATCGATCAGAGCTACCAAACATTACCATTAGGGAAGTGTTGATGAAAGCTCTCTGTGCTTTGTAAAAACCAGATGGG
Organism: Vidua chalybeata; assembly: GCF_026979565.1. Lineage (NCBI taxonomy): Eukaryota > Metazoa > Chordata > Aves > Passeriformes > Viduidae > Vidua > Vidua chalybeata. The sequence continues at coordinate 61,323,328 of NC_071534.1, read as the reverse complement.
TCAGCTTCAAAAGTTCTATCACTTTGGCTAACAATTTAGATTAGTCATCCAAGTCTAGCTCTTCCTTTTCCCTGAGTCTTTCTGCCTGGATGCTGACAGCACTGTTTTCAAATGGAGGAGAGAGAACCAGAAGGAAAAGCAGATACCTACTTCAGTAGCTTTTCATAGCATACAGAGTAGCTTTGGGCCAGAAGAGAAAGGACATGAATTGGTAGCTGTTGGCCCAAGTGTGAAAGCTTCAAGTGTGGAAGGTTCCCTGCTTCCTTTCCCTTAAGAGATTCGCTCTGCCAGTAGGCAGTGAGGAGCCACTGCCCACTGACAGAGCCACTGTGTCCTGACTGCTGTCCTGGAAGTCATTCATCAGGCTGAAGAACTCAACTTCCTGTACTCAAGCTTGAGCATGCAGTTATGGTGCTTAGTGCTGCCTTCCTTTTCCATGCCAGCCTTCTCAGGAGATCAGTCCTGGTATCTTACTCCTTCAGGGACAAAGCTGATCAGAGGGTTTGGGTCTTGATTTTATAATATTTCCTGACCTTCAAGTGCATCAAGGGTTATTTGAAGAAAAATTAATTCCTAGAAATGTCTGCATTCAGTTTTGTTCACCTTTCCACAGGAGAATCACAAGAACAGATTTCCCAAAGAATATAAAGAGGTGGTCTAAAAGCTAATCTGTTGGCACCATTTTTTCTTACATTTTGCAATCCAGTAGGGAGGGCTAATCTTCTGGCCTTCAGTTCCCTTGCCGCCCTCCGAATGAATGCTGGAGAAGAAAGAAGAAGGCACAGATCTAAGCTGATTTGCCAAGAGATTTTAGGATTTTTTGGGTTTTTTTTCCCCTTCTACAGGGAAAAAAGCCACCTATCTGAACTGGGAGATTAAGTGGAAACATTGGTGTATAAGTAATGGAATTTCAAGGAATGTGAATGTATACTTAAAAGGACTGTGAGTGTAGCTGCCCCAGAAAAGAGATAGCCACTCCTGTGTTTAATGCTGCTTGGGAAACTGGAACATAAGGAAGAAGACTTTCTTCCACTTGTAGAAATCCAAACCAGTATCTGGGCGTCTTCACAAAGTACAGGTGCCACTGTGAGTTTCTGTGCCCTTGTGTCTGCAGTTGCAGATTACAATGTTTTATTCCTGCTTCAGATGACAGTGTTTTATTCCTGCTTCTTCCTGTGACTAAAGGGAAAAAGCCTAATGCAGAGAAAGAAGTGCCCTCTTGCTAACAACACATTTATTAGTCTACTGCCCTGCCTGCTTCAACCCCCAGAGACAAAATCTTCCCTATATTTTTTGAGGCTATGGAATTTATCATTCCTAGTAATGGTCTGATTTACATGACTGTCTGAAGAGGGTTTGTCCTTTGTTTTTAACTTGAAGATTTTGTCCTTTCTCTTGTTAACCCTTTCCAGACTGCAAATCAAAGATGTAGCTTCAGCTTCCATGTCTGTATGTTAAAAAAAGCTTCAAAACCAAATTTTTGTTACTTAATAACAAGACAGATAAAAGGCTGAAAGATCATGTAACACCATGCCCTTGCTTTCACCATTGATCTAACAGTGGTTCTCAAGGTATGATTTCTGCTCTTTTTAAATTTAAAAAAAAAGACAAACCAGTTTAATAGGAGTGAGACATAACTGTGTCAGCATGTTTCACACCATCCTCTGCATCTCCTCTTCCAGAGGTTTATCTATGAAACTGACACATGAAATTAGACGCCTTGGAAAATCCCAGCTCTCAGTGCCAGAGCAGAAAATTGTGCTCAAAGCTTGAGACTAACCAGAATCCATCACAGTTTTTTGTGGTCTTTTTCATTTCTTTTTTTCTTTTCTATCAGAATCCACAGAAAGGACTAAGTGTTGAGTGGTAAGTCTGAGGCAGTCCCCAAAGCAAAACAAAAGGGAGTATCACTTTGCCAGTGGTTTCTGGAAAAACTCCAGACCTTAGAACAAGCTGTATGGCTCCTAAGCCACCCTTCCTGGACTCGGTCCTTGCAATTAGCAAGGAATTTTCAGTCTGGGGAATGACAGCCAGATATAGCTTCAGACAAAAGGAGAAAAATGGGCATTTTCCAGAGGAGGAAACTAGTGGAGCTGTACAAGAATCTTGCTCCAAAGAGTAGAAACCGTGAAACATGGCTGTTGGATCCTAATCATATAGGATCTTTGAGCATCTTTGGATAAAGCCATGAGAAGCAACTTATAGATTCCCTCTATAAATACCTCCAAAGCAGGTGCTGTTGCTAGATCCCCATTCACTGTCCACATTTCCTGCAGTACACAGGTGATTTTATTAATTTAGGGCATTAGCCTTTCTTTGCCAAATATAAATATGTTTCATTTTATCTTAGAAATATTTTTAAATAACTAAAAGTCTCCTGGGTTACAGAAATATTAAAATCAATGTTTAGAAAAATAGAAAATGAAAATGCATTCTGCTGATCATTCCCTCCAGAGACAGCAAAAAACCTATATGCTCTTTTATGCAGCATCATGATTTGTGATTAAACCCAGACCTGGTGTAGTAAGTGCTATACGAGGAAGCCTGGATGGAATATGTAGCCTCATTTAGTAGAAACTTATTTTGGAAGGATGTTAGCTGATCCTGAAAAGATAGTCATTAAAGATATGTCTGTGTGAGGGAAAAAAAAAACCCTATAGCTGCTAGGGAAATAATCTGGGAACCATGATTTCATTTGCAAGTGTGCTTCAGTGACTTGGTGTTCATGTTAATCCTCTCAATAATTTCTCCATACTGCATCATATCACCCTACTGGCAGAAGTCAAGATCCTAAATTTCATTAATTTATGAGGGATTCACCTGTTTAGCTGGTGAATGATCCTTAACCATGTGCTATCAGGAATAGTAAAGTGAAATAGTTGGGGAACTGGCTAGCTAATAGAGAAGGTGTAATATTCCCTGGATCTCAAAGGACCATTGTCATCTCTCATGAATAACTGCTTTGTTCCTGCTAGGACAGCCAGTGTGTGTGTCAGACTTTGTGTGAAGAAATTGGAAGATATATAATAGTGCCTTGCAGCTGAAAAAAAATCAGCATCTTTTGTGGACTAGGTAGCAGTACCAAGGAGAAAACTTGCCCCAAGGTTTACAGGGTCAATAGTGTGGAGAAAAACCTGTCCCTAGAATATCCTTGTTCATTGTATATATATTTTTTTTTCCTTTTTCTTTTTTTTTTTTAACTTTATACCAGTTATGAAGCACCTTGTAGTCTTGTCTGAGCAGGTGATAAATGATGTCTCGCAGATTGAAAAGGTTGCTGCTATATATTTCACAGAGCTCTTCAGAGCCAGATAAAATATGTGAAGGAAGCAACAGAAGCAATATTCAAGCCTTTTTACCAAGAAGGCTTGGCAATGCTGATTAGCATAAGAGGAGGATTTTAAACATAGTACTTTACTCATTAGGATGTTTCAAGTCATCAAATTCAACTCTCAGGTCATAGCAACTCAAATAGATACCCGCATGAAAGGATGGTCATTTTCCTGAACTTCATGGCAAAGCTAGAAAACCTGGCTAATTCTGTTGAAGTCAAAGCATGACTGTGAATTTGTCTCTAGTATCTTAGTGCTTGCGTGTTTTGGTTCTATTACTGCCTTTGGTGCATTTTTCTTACATTCATAAAGTGATCATTTTAAGTAGGTCTGTGTTTAGCCTATAAGGGAACAGAATCTGCCTGAAAGGTTAATACATCCCAATGGAAACCATTCTGGCAGTGTTAGCTGTGGGGATATACAGATGAAGCACTCTTTGGTCCTAAACTAAAGCATTGATTATTCTGGTAATTTGTTGAGTTGGAAACCTTCTTGGATGAGACCAATAATGATACTTGTACTTTGGAAAAGTGTTCCTAAGAGCCATAACCAAAATTTTCCTCAGTAAATGTGATAAATATTTATTTTCTCTTTCAAGCATAAACATTAAGAACATTAGTACTGTTACTTTTACAAGGAAGGTGAGGAAATTGTATGTCCTCTAATGAGATCTGCTTGTTAAAATGTTATGGTGTACTGAAAACGTTAATGTGGGCTTTTGCAAAGTAATTTATAATGGTCACTTGGTGGCAGATTTGAGCAGGTGTCTTTTTCAGTGGTCAGAATTAAATAAAAACATGTAATTTTTAATTCTGAGCTGTCCATATTTAAAGAGTAATTACATTTTGTACACTGGAGTTGATAATGTAGCAAAAATCCTCTTTTGATAATTCTCATAGAATCATTATAATAAAGAATAGGCAAATTTCCCTCTTTCTGCCTCTGCTTTTTCCTTTCCTTTTCCTTCTCTGATACAGCAAGATGTATATGCTTGGTCATCACAGAATATTTTCCAGGTTTAGAAATGTAATTTTCTATCAGAAGTTTTCATTATATTGAATTGGAGACGTGGCATGCCTGTGATCTGTGATGAAACACTAAGGAAAAACACCAGGTAGGCATAACTCCTCTGTAATTGAGGAAAGCAGAGTGAAATAATGGTTATAGAAGTTATACCAGCAGATTAATTTCCAGGGGTTCTTATTGTCAGAAGAATGTGACAGTTATTGTTATAATGGAAAGCTGCCATCCATTTTAATGGATCTGCACACATTATTAAAGACCATAGGAAGAAAAGCAAGTAGTTTGCAGTTGGGGTAGGGTAGATGTTTTAAAAGTCTGTTATTTTGTGAAGCTTTGACTGCTGACAAAGACTTCCAAGCAGAAGGAATGTGGTACTGTGGATTTGCCAACACTATTTGCACAAGAAAAAATGTCGTTTCCTCAGAGAAAAAAACCTTCAGTGGTTTTCTGACAATTTGGCCCTTTTTTGGTGCTAAAATGTTAATGAGCATTAGTGGCTTATTTCCATTCATCTCCCCTGGGGAAATGAGACTTTTGCAGTCTAGGATCTCTGAATGCAGCTAGTGGGATGCAGGTGAAAGTTTCAAAACTGTCCAATTTAAGCCAAGTTTGACAGAAAAAATGAAATTCCACTGATTATGGTTCTGAAGGCTTTGGAAAAGGGAGAGTCAGATGTAGTTCAGTTTGAGCACAGGAATATTAGACACTGGTGAATTCACACGGGAAAGAGCTGGTGGAAAGGGCCCAAGCAGGATTGGAGCATTTACCAATATGTTTCTTATTCTGCTTCTTGTAAATAACAGGTTGTCAAAAGATTAGAACAACCTCATCAGCATCTGTTTTTTTTCCTGTGTCTTATCTAGTTCTAGGAAGATTCACACTGGCACAGGGAGCCAGTAATATGCTGCCTGCTAAATGCTGTATGCAGCATCATGTTCTGCTTGGTTTCTTTCAGGACATAACTTTGTTTCTAACATTGCTTCTGATGTTTGTAAATATCACTTCTATTGTTTGTAGACTTTTTGAGGGAAAAAATAGAGGCTCATTTTTCAAAATGCTTATTTGACTTAAGGCTCATGTGATAAATTCAAGCCAAGAAATACCTTTTACCTTTATATTGTCCCCAAAAGTTTTTAAAAAGATGTGTCCTTTTTAAAGTATTTTGGGAGTCTTGTTCTAGCCTGAGAGTAGGTTGATTCCACACTATGCATTGCCTTATCTTCTATGCCTCTCAGTTTCTGCAGCAGGGAGGACAGGCAGATTTCAGGAAAATCCCACCCAAGGAACACTCGAGGATTTCACAGCTTTGATGCAATTGATGAGTTCTGTCCTTTAAGTTGACCTTCATCAGAAGAAAGATGCTCTCTTTACCAGTATTTGTCTCAATTCAAATGCCTTTTATAGAGGTTTACAAATGTATGAAGCCATTTCTTTTTCTTCTTCCAACTGCTCCCATATTCACATCTGTACCTCCCTTAATTGCATTGGATGCAGAAATCTCTCTTAATAGAATGAGCACCACATTTTTCAGTGTCACTGCAGTCCCATCCATCAAGGCATTTATCCATCATCTAATTGTATTAACCTTGAGTGATTTCACTAGGTCAGCAGAACACAGAAAGAAGAAGTGCTTTACCAGTTCTGTCTCTATACTTTAAATGTAGAAACTGATTGCATATATAGGCAAATAAGCACAGAGCTTATCATATAGGAAATCAGTCATTAGAATGTTACCCCATTACAGCGGGCAACAAAAAAACCCACATATCCTTCTGGATCTCCTTTTGATCTCTTCCTAGAACATACTTTCAGAAGCCATCTCAGTACTTGTTCTAATCATACTGCAGATACTAATCAAGGAAACTTATGTATTTCCTTGATAAAATCCAAGGCTAGTTAAGTCCTTGTAGAAAACAGCAGAGTCCCCACTATCTTCTCTTTCACTATGAGCTCCAGCATCACTTAAGAAATTTAGAAGAAAAGGTCATGAAAGTTTCTGGACATAAGATCATTCAGTGACATTTCCTTGCATAAAAGTCATTTGTGTTATTTGGGCACAGACTTGGAGGAAAAAAAAAAGTTTAGTAAGAATTTTTTTGGGGGGCAGGGACTGGTACTGTATTTTTTATGGTTCCAGAAATATGTTGCTTTATGATATAGGCCATCTCAATTTGCTTTTGATACAAAATAATCATTGAAAAGAATTCTATTCCTTTGTGAAAACTTGTCCTAGATTTTGCTGAGCACTTTGTATTTTTTGAAGAGTCTGTTTTAAAAAACCCAGACAAATCATTAGCAGGACTTACAGAGCTTTAGAATCTCTGTTTAAAGACTTTAGTTCTTAATTTGACCCAGCTTTGATGTAATTATGTCTGGAAAGATGTTACATACTAAGTCCCTAGCTTCATTGAATATGAGCAACAGTTTCCACTGTTCCAATTACAGCAAACAGGTCTAATTCAGTGGCAGTTTGCAAATCCATCAAGAGTGGTGCAAGATATGGTTATCTCACAATACTGTAGCATACAGAAGGAAGCAAATGAAAAAATTCCTTCACATGCACATAGGTCACTGCTCAGGACCATTTAATCCTGAGGTGATAGCAGGAAAATGTTTTGCTGTCTGCTATGCTATAATTTCTGCTGCTTGTTAAATATAATGGACAAGAGTAATGCTAGAAATTCAGGTCTGTTGTAAGTGCTTTTAAGTAATCTGTAACAGTAATTGTCTGTGTTTATTCTAGACATCATAAATGCTTATCATAAGGCATTTTGCAATGTAACTCTCTGTATCTTCTACCTTTGCTGGAGAAGGTGAGCTTTACACAAAATGTCTTTCATTTATTTGCAGCTAGTGTTAAGAAAGTAGAAACTGGTATTTGCCTTTTGAATAGAGGCATTGAAATGAATAAATAATTGAATTAAAAATGGAGAATTATCCAGGCATAAAATTTGTTTAGAAATTTGTCTTCACAGTGCCACTGTGTATGTATTCCTTTTCTGCATGATAGCTGATTAATCTGTTTCGACAGCAACTTAATTTTACTAGGTAAGATATAGGGCTGAGCATCTATTAGCAAGTATTTCTTGTGAGGTATTTGCCTGGGGCTAGTTTCTTATTTAAATGAAGAACTTTCTAAAGCACATCAGCTAAGGAAATGTACCTGGGTGTGTTTGAAATATTATGCATGTCTCTGTTACTAATCAGAGAACAGCATAAACATGAGACTGAAAATCATTGTCTGAAAACCAGCTTTAAGATGGGGGTCTTCTCTTCTTTTGAAAAGAAACTAATTAATATTTGCTTCTTCCTCCTTTTACTTTTATTCTCTTATTAGCATATGAATAATTATCTTTATTATCATTCTTCTAGGATGCATTAAAATTTTTTACTATTTCTAATGTACTATGATTTTAAAAGTGGCAACGTTTGTGCTATTCTGGCTGATCAGAGATGGACTGTTGAGGAATCCTAGCATTTGAAAGAAGCAGCAACCAGCAGCCTCTCCTGTCCACATCTTTTTCCTGAGCAGGGAAATTAAGTGTAAAGGCTGAAGTAGTGCTCAAGGGTGCAAGTGTAACAGGAGTGAATGGTGCAGCACCCAAGGGACAGCACAGTGTCACACTCACTGCACCCACAACACCCAAGGGACAGCACGGTGTCACACTCACTGCACCCACAGCAGCCAAAGGACAGCACAGTGTCACACTCACTGCACCCACAGCAGCCAAAGGACAGCACAGTGTCACACTCACTGCACCCACAGCAGCCAAAGGACAGCACGGTGTCACACTCACTGCACCCACAGCAGCCAAAGGACAGCACGGTGTCACACTCACTGCACCCACAGCAGCCAAAGGACAGCACGGTGTCACACTCACTGCACCCACAAGACCCAAGGGACAGCACGGTGTCACACTCATTGCACCCACAGCTGCCTCTTGGTGCTTCTCTCAGGTGCAATCTGTGCAAGAACAACTATGGCTGCTTAAATAAGAAGAGTTGCTCCATGTGCCAGGGAGAGATTAAATTATTTTGTATACAGGTGATGTTCTAGTCTGCTGCTGTTGAAGGTGTTTTTAATATTTTTTTGGTACTCAAATGAAGCCAGAAATGTGTTGATCCCATTCTGGGGAAAAAACACCCACAAGCAAACCAGTCAACCAAACACCCAAAAAACCAAACCCAGAACAAAAAAAAAAATAAAAGGACAATGCTTTTTGCTTATCTACTGTATTAAATTCTCAGATAGCTGTGATGACTGTGAGACAAGAAAAGATCTGGTGGGTCAAGGAATAATATTGAACATCTGAGGAGGGAGAAAAAAGTGTGATGCCTCTGAATGCCCTTTTTATGAAGGATTAGTCACCAAAATATTTAGAGAAAGAAACAGCTCTTTGATGAAACATGAGTTGTATTTGGGGCTAGATAAAAATAAAAAATGTCCGCAGTGGAAAGATGCAGTGGGTGAGGGGAAATATCTTCTGATCATAACTTACTTGTTAGAAGTAAAAAGATAATTTCTTAAAATAAATCCTTGGAAGCTGACTTCTAATCCTTTCTTTTTTATCTTTATTTTGTAACAGATAAGAGTTAAAGAGACATCTTATTTCCTACTGAAATATTTTATTTCCTTTCAATTTGCTTTTGTCTTAAAATGACTATTCTTCACCCTGAACTTGTGGCATTTAAATAAAATGGAACAAAATGTGTACATTATATGAACAGAAGCCACAAGAAAGGACAGCCATAAGTAGAAGCACATTTGTGTAAAATTGTTTGAGTTGTGATGTTCTCTTGCACTACATAACCAAATGCAAATATTTCATTGAACAAAAAATGCCAAAGGGAGCCACAGAGTGGAGAATGACTGGAAGAAAAGAAAAGGCACATGAGGTAAAAACTAAAAAAAATTAACAAGGTGGATTCTGGCAGGGCAAATGATGCAAAAATACAGAATGGAGCAAAATGTGCAGGAGAGGACAAGAAAAGTGAAAGTAATAGAGATTAAAGGGAACAAAAGAAAAAGTGGAATAAAAGAACAACATAAAGATGAAGAAAAAACATTATAAGATTTGAAATAAGATGAAATTGAGTTTTAAGTGGCTAAATGGGTAATTAAAGCAATCTCCAGAGTTGGAGTAAACTGCTGTCTTTAGGAGTTGATTCTTTATAAACTTTCAATGTTGCATGTAAATTTTCTCAAATGCCATGTTAATCTGATGGCACCAATATTATTTCACCTTGTAAAAATTGCTAATTTCAGAGAACACTTACAACAAAAGTAATTTACTGGACAACTCCTGCAATTTTGAGTTTTAATAAATAGAAGCTACAAGCAATTAATGGAACTGCTCTGTTAAGTACTTGCTAGTAAAAATCCCTCTTAAAATACTCTTTCTAGGATTATGCCCCTGTAGTTTTTTAAATATCCCAGAAGTGGTAGAGTTCCCACAACTCCCCTGAAGTAATTATTTCACAGTTTAAGAAATCTGTGAAGATAAACTTCTGAGCTCAGCTTTGGTCTTTGTCTTTAACTCAGTTAATTGCACAAAAACAACTGTGAGAAACAACTCATTCAGTATTAGCTTTTGTCCCTTGGAAAACTGTTTCCAAGTCCCTTCTTAAGCTGTTGTTTAGCTGAATTGCAGATGTATTTGAAACTACTTTCTTAGCTCTTCATTCATTTCACAACTCATCTTATAGCTCTCCTGTGGTTCTTTTCTGGACTCTGTGCAGTTTCTCCTTCCTTCTCCTTCACTCTGCAAAACTGAGTCTAGATTTTATATGGGTGCCATGGGGTGTTACAATTACTGTTGTATATTTACCTGCATTGCCTCTAACGTTTAATGTGAAGGAGAGAACTAACAAGTAATCAAAATTTTATCAGATCTGGGTTGTTTTTTTTTTTATAAGTGGGGTTTGTTAGTGATGTGTTGAATAGTTTTCTCCTTTTTTTTTCCTCTATCTCTGGCACAATGGAAGCATTTCCCCCACCTCCACCCTGAATAAAACACAAAGTGTTTTATGACAACACTGCTGAAATTGAAGACACAGCTGCCAGATTTGTTCCTGTAGGTCTCCAGTGCTTGCAGCCAGGGAAAAGTTGGAGGGATCTCACAGCATGCCCTGTGCTGCTCCAGTGCTTCCTCCAGCATGGATGTGAGCAAAGGTTGCAACCTGCCAATGGATTCTTTAAGCATCCACATGTGGAATATGCTTGGAAGCGGTGTCAGCAAGCCCCAAGGCTGGATGTGCCCCAGGCCTGGCAGACTGTGGAGGGAGAGGGGATGTGTGCGTCCCAGGGATGCCCCAGGGATGTGGCAGCTCCTCACACCCCTGCTTCCAGGCTGGAGCATGTGGTCTGGGAGGGCCTAAGGAGGCAGGAATGAGGCAGAAGGCAAGTTTGATCTGTCAATCAAGAGCTTGACTTGAGTAAATGAGTATTTTAACTTTTGGCTTTTATAGACTGCAACTGATACAGTTAAAGGTCTGAGATCTCCTCCATGCCTTGAGCAGGATGTGGTTTGCTATGCTGAACTGTTACCATTTAATTACAGGCATGTTCAGCTTTTGGGTAATAAGCATGTGTAAGATGCTGCTTTCATGGAAAAGTATTTGGCAGGTAGTTGAAGATACCACAAATAAATAAATAAGGATTGTTGCATGTCAAACCTCATTTATGGACAGTCCAATAAGACAATGGTGCAGTAGTAGTAAGCCTGAGTTACTGCAGGCCTACAATTAATCTGCTCACCAGGGTTTTTGAATTTTGTTGAGTCCTGATCTGGATAGAGCATGGTTTTGCATGAGGATTTTGGATTTGGTTTGTCTCCAGTATTCCAGTTGCAGAAACACTTGTTCTTTCAGTGCAAGTTCTGCTCCAATCTTGCTGTGTTCTGAACAAAGACTCAATTACCACATCCAGTCAACAAGGACCACAAGTAGGTAATTTTTACCCAATTAACCTGGTTTTGGTTGTATGTAACCCAGACCTGAGATCTGTCCACACCCTCAGCAGTGCCTGCCACAGGTGTTTAAGAAGGCCTTTAAGACAGGATCATCTGGTTGTGAGACTTCTCTAGAGTACTTTGATGGTTTCCAACACAGCATAATCACTGATTTCATAAAGTTTAGGAGAGGCTTGCTATTCAATAGCTGTCAATGGATTTTTCTTCCATAAAGCTGTCCAGCCATTTTGTGAACTGAGGTAAACATTGTAAATCCTTTGGAAAGTAATATAACATCTTTTATAGTGAAATATATAGAGAAATGTCTTTTGTTCTAACCTGCTATATGATGCCATTTTTTGATGCCCCCTAATCCTTGTTTAAGAAGGCAGTGAACAAGTATTACCTATTCATTCATCATTCCAGATTTCTTAGATTTCTTTCCTGTCCCACTCCAATTTTATCTTTTCCATGTTCAAAACTCCCATTGCATGCAGTCTAAGTCCTCTGCTGCAATATTTCCTATTTTGCTTTATTTCAGTTTGGGTTGCTGTTCATTCATTCCATCAGTACTTCATAACAGTCGATATGCTCAATGTGTTTCTTTCTCTGAAACCCTAAACTTGAGATCTCATTCCTTTTTGATGATAACTATTTCAGACCCAACCACAACATACAGTTTCTTTCCTTACATATATCATTTTGTTTTAATTTATATTTCATTTTTTCTTTCTTTTCACTCAGTGCCTTGGTGCTCTTCTGCAGTATATCAAGTTGGCCTTTGTCTTTACTCCATGGAATAGTTTATATTGTCCCTCACATTTGCTGTTCATTCCCTCATCCAGCCAGAACTTGCCCTTTTCCTAATTTTTTTTCCCATTTCTTTTTTTTGCTGATCTGGTTTTAAACATTTAAGAGAAAATAAAATTGAAATCTCACTCAGTCTTGAAGAGGTTTCCTAAAGCTTCATGCAAATTTGACTCAAGCCTGTGGGTAAACCTTAACAGCTCTAAAATAGCACCTTTACCTTCTCCTATCACTGACAGGCTATTCCACCTTCCCAACTAAGATAAACTCTCTGCCTAAAGGAAGCACAGCAAAGACAAGAGCAGATACTGCATTTAGTAGAAGAGGCATACTGTATTTAGTAGAAGAGGCATTCACATCAGAAAGCACAGAAGAGGCAGATGCCACAAACTTACAGGCAGAGGTAGAGGACTGGGGAAACAGCAGCCAGGATAACAGCAGGGCAGTCTGATGTGGTTTTTCCTCCAGCTTTTGCTGAGCCAACAATGATCTCAGTTTTTACAATGTGTCTTTGCAAGGTTTTGAGGAGCTCAGAGGCTGCAGATGCCCTGGCTTTTTGCTAGACTGTGGTGGTGGTAGTTATACTTCAAGGAATAGCAAGGGTTTCTCACAAGTTACTTCATATGAACTGCTAGTTTATAGACCAGTGTCTGTAAATTCATTACCCAGTCCTTGATTCTTTTAGAGGAAATTAAGAGTGTGGAAAACAGTTTTAGTTTGACCATTTGAAACTGCTTGAAAGTATGCTTAATGCAGCCACTTAACATTTTATATCATGATGTTTGCTTTATCTTTCTTCCCCACTTCCAGTCTCTAGGTGAAGCTCATTAAGCACACCTGTGGCTGTACAGCTACAAAATATTTTGTCATTCATTTAAGATGCATCCCTCTGGTATTTAAATAGTGCTCATGCCCTACAGGGTTTTCTTTCTCTATTAACTCTAAAATAGCCACAAATGTGCTTTTTAAAGAAAGCATATTCTGTTTCCAGCTTGCTCACCAAATGGACATTGTGTACTGTGAGGAATGAGAGCAATCCAACTCACAGTTGGATAGAGTTTCCTATGCCTGTTTCCCATTCACGAAGAACAACTGATTATTTCTTGTCCAGAAATTATTTGTGTAATTTACTTTCCTAAAGGTCCAGCAGAAATGCTATTTCTACTGAAGTTAAAATAACCATTTAAAGCAATGCTTGGCTTAGCAGTGAATTTACTGATTAAGCATTTGATTGTTCACTTTCAGGGTCAGTTCAAGAAACACCATAGAAACATCATCAAATGATGGAGGGGACCATAAAAATTATCCAGTACCAAGCCCCCTTCGAGGGGGAGTTCAAGTCCTTTTGCTTCCCAAAATAACCATTAATATGCAATTTGCTTTAAATACTGTTATTAATTATGTAGCCTGTGCTTATCTGTACAGTTTTGAATAACTTAGGCTGTATTTGGCTAAATAAAAACTGTTATTTCTAAGTAGGTAAAGACCCCTACTCCTTTATCCCAAAGGAAGCCAAACACTGTGTGAACTTGGAATATGCACAGTGTAGTGGTTTGACTTAGCTGACAATTTAAAAAGAATCTGTCATCAAGTACAGCAGCTGTCCTTAGCCTATAATTGAAAGTATTGCTATCATGGGAAAACAATGTAGAACAATTTACTTTTCCATTCAAGGTCTATTCTTTGTGGGTTAGTTTCTTGCTTTCTTTGTTTTGGTTTTTGTTTGTTTGTTTGTTTTCCCTATGATGCCCAAAGCAATTCAATCTGAAAGAGATTGCTTAGTAAATTTAAGTAAAAGAAAATTACCAGGCTTTAATTTTGGTGGATGCATGCCATACTTATTTGTCACAAATCAGGTCACGATCTTCAGTTGCTCAAACTATTCTGATAATCTTTCTCTGTCCTATTCAGGAGGTTTGGTTTAAAATTGTTGCTTTCTTCTATTAGAATCTGGACAATCTGAATTCCCCAAATGCTGGCAGTGGCTTTTTTACTGTTACCAATAATCCTAGAAATATGAAAAATCAGAATATTATGATAAGATTGATTACACAAGTTAATAATCTATAAAAACCTACACCAAAGCTTGTAAAATAAAACCTGTTAATTAATCCTATGTGCCTGAACAGATGAAGGAGAATTTGAGCTTCTTAACCAGGGCAGTAGTTTACCATCAACAGTGGGCTATTTAAGAACATTTGCTTGATGTTATTCTACATTTTCCAGTATTATTCATTCTTCAAAATTATTTGTCGTACTCATCTTGGCTTTAAAATTAGTAAATTTGACTGTACTAAATATAGCTTCAGTTTTTAAGGATCAAAATCCTGCCCTGTTTGGACCTGTCTTCTAAAACCAGAAGAGAACAAATACCCAGTTTTCCTAACAAAGCCTCTTAACTTGTGTCTGGCGGGACTGCTGGCAGCAGCCCAAGGTATTCCTAGAACATGCTGTTAAGGCTTTGCACCAGGTGACAGGCAGTAAAGGTACCAAAGCCTACAGGTAGCATTTAGCTCCCAGCAGGCAATTCCCAGCTGTGCTGCTTTGTGTGTCAACCATAAAATGTGTGTTGTCTTTCTGAAGCCTGACTAAGCAGCTTTGGATATTACAAAGGCTCTGCTGCATGTTTTAATTTACATAGATTAGTCTTTCTCCCTTTTTATTACATTGACTAATCAGGAGAATATCGTAGCTCAGACATGTTTATAACCTTGTGTGGCTGTGTTTTGGCTACATAGATAAAATATCCTCTCATTTGCATGATTATTGCATGAAAGCAGTACTCTTAGAAGGCCCAAACACTAATTTAATACTCCTTCCCTGTCTCTCTTTTTACTTCCAGAACCCAATTGTCCAAATCCTTACCTTCATCCACTTTGCTTTGGTGAAACCTTTTCATGGCACAGGCTGAACTACTTGGCTCAATTGTCAGGCTCAAAAACAGTGGGAATATTGGATGTGGATTTGTCAGGGATGGGGTTTGCTGGGGCTGGAAGTTTCGCTGCTCAGCAATTGCCCTTCCCCAGGTTGTGCTGGGCAAACAGGACAATCCCCAGTGTGAGGAAGGAGGTGAAGCCATGGTGGAAACAGAGAAAGGGAAATATGGAGCAGTAGTTTACTGTAGAGAAAGTCCTGGGAAAACTGAAGAAAGTCTTTTGGGTGTTTGAAGGTCCCACCTTTGAGTGGCTTTTGTGGCTGGCTGCAGCTGCTTCACAGGCCAGGGGCTGGCAGGCAGGAGGAAGCATCTCAACACTGAACTGCTGCTCCATTACCAGAGCATTAACTGCTCTAAGTAGAAAAAGAAACAATTGGTTTCACATAAAATTCAGTAAAATAATAGTTCCATGTCTTTTTATTTTGGGAAACAAAATTGTGTCGTAGTGTTACCGAATCTCCAGAAATACAGCTATAGTAGTTGACTCACTGAACTTTATGAATGTGGGACAAATTCAAAAAGAAACATCTGGCCTTTCAGTTTTCTAACAGATGGATAAGAGAATGACACAAATTCAGGCTTGAGCACTCCTTCCAAGTTTTCTTTGAGATCTGTATTAGCAGATTTAAGCTTTGGTATTTCATATCAAGTGTTCAAACCTCTGTAATGAAAACAGAAGACATTGGCTTAGATTCTGATAATAAGGAGTGAAATATAGAAATAATAAATCAGTCAAAAGAAAAACAAATTTAAGGATGTCATATCTAAACCAATCTGTCATCTTAGTTTTGTAAGATTTTCATAAAGCATATTGGATAAACTTTCAGCAGTGACTACTAACACAGATCTGATAGATGAGAATGTCATTTGAAAACGTTGGATTTTTTTAATCTTGTTTGGAAAATGGGAAATTTTATTGTGGAAATAGAAATAATGTGAGAGTTTAACCCGAACTCAAGAAATAATTATGGTAAAATACCTGAAAATGCCATGGAAAACCATTGGAAATATGATGACTTTTAAAATTAAATAATTCCCAAATCTTTGGGAATAGATATGGGAATTTTTCAAAACGGGTTAAATTTAAACTACTTTAACCTAAAAGTCGCTTAACTTATTTAATTTCAAACTTTCTTTTTTCTTATTTCACCATAAAATGTAAGGCACTCTTCTTCCCAATGAGTGATCTAGTTGCTGGAACTGGGAAGAGCAGCAGTGGCTCCCTTTAAGTGTTTTGGGGACACATTTGTCACAGCCTCAGCTTATCATATCTAACCCCATTACAAACCAGCATTGGCTGCTTGCTCCCAGCGCTGTTGTACACAATTCACTTGGTTTTCTTATACAGTCATCTAAACATTGTTCCTAGAAGAGAAAACAGAGTAAACTGTCTTCACAGATGGATGACTCTGCACTCTGGTTTATTCTATCGATTCTGCAAAAACAGCTGTTTGACTTAAACCAGGGACCGTGAACTACAGGCCAAGTGGCCATCAGAGAGCAAGGGAGAATGGCTGATGACTTCAGAGACAGGTAGATTTGTCCTTATGTTGTCACAATAAAAACAGGATGAGGTGTTTCTGTGCACTCACATGGGCTTTGACATTTCCTTCATAGCACTATCAGTCTGTGTGTTACAAGTTCCAGTGCTGACACATTCCTGCTTTCCAGCTTAAAGCATAGGATGACGGAGCCCTCATTTGTTCCAAATCTACTGGTATTTGAAATAACTACAGAGCACAGTAGAAGGGTTAACTGCAGATCTGTACCACCACTTGCTGTTTTCCTCTGCTTTTCTTTCTCTCTTGTTCTTTAATATGGAGAGCAAAATTTTACCAGCCTAACATCTTTTCCCTTGTATACCTATTACCTTTCACAGTGGGATCTCAATTCTAAGCTGAGCATGTGTGCTGCACAGTACAAATGCTTCCAGACATGTCCTGGATGACTGGAGAAGTGTATCACTGTACCATGCAAGAACACCTCTTAATAGCACTTTCAATAATGGTTTCCTGATAGCTATGAAGATCCATTCTTTACCCTTAGCTTCACCTACTTTCAGAGCTGTTTTGCTAGAGCTTGTGTGTTAAAGTGTCTGATACTATTATTAATACTTATTTAATACTTACGAGAAGCCAAATGTATAATTTTATATTCATAGCTTTTAACAAATTTCTGATCTATTTTCTGATCTTACTTACACTGTCTAGTATTGTACAAATCATCTGAGCTTGTCTGGAAAGTGAATTTTGTGTTACTGCTTATTCAGAATAGTAAGTTCTAATTTTTTTTTTTGCATGCATCCAAGTGTAGTTTCTTGTTACTACAGTTTTAGAGAGAAAAATGAGAGAGCAGGGGTAATGACTTGTGTCTGGATTTTCTATGCTTCTTGTTTTTTAATTTCCTTAGGGCATGGTGCATTGTGGAGAACACTGTAATACTTGGGACGTGGTAGCTTTTTTTTTTTTTTTTTTTTTTTTTTTGGTTCATTATATTTAAATTATAGAAACAAAGACAGCTTCTCAAGAGTCAGGAACTGTTAGTCCAGGCAGGGCAGTCAGTGCTACATTGAAATTCAGTTCCATGTTAGGATGATGGCAATAATTTAAAAGTGAATTTATTGAAGCTTATTTATGTGACTGTGTTTCTGGTAATAATTGAGTTTGATGAACACGTGAACAATTTTGCCATTGACCAATCTGTGTCATCATGAAGTTGAATATTTACCAAGTAAGCATACCTAGGCTTGGAAGCATTTTCCACATTCAAAGTCTTGCAGACGATTACATTTTAAATTACATGAATATGTTGCAGGATCAAGCTCTCAGTTTTCTGTTTTACTTATTATTATAAACTGTATTCTAAGTAAATCAGAAAATTTAAGGCAACACCTCTTAGGGTTGTCTTAAGCTACTTATATTTAAAATCAGGTGATTTGCATAAAGCTGGCTTGTGTCCTTTTTATTGAGCAAAAAATAATGTTTATATTCCTAGAAAACTTAGATAGGACTGGGAGATACTTCACAGTAGTTAAATAATGAGTGGCTTTTCACAAATTCCTGGTTTTAAGGTGAACTAATTTGAAATTTTGTTGTACGTGACCCCTTTAAGCACCAGCGCTCCTCTTAGCACATGCAGCATCATGCATTCTGTGTGATAACTTTTGTTTCATTAATACTGAAAATTGATTTACCTTTCTCAAAATAAATGATACAGTCCTGCAAATAAATAACACAACTAATATTGACAATATTCCATAGTCAGTGATTCAAAAAAGTAATTTCCTTATGATTAATTAATATACTTCTTTGATGGCCTGTCAGATCACCTGACTCTAAAAATGACTCATTAAAATATAGAGTTGTGTCAAATGAATCTCAGTGAACTGCATTCTTAAATGTTTTCATTTTGGTCTCTCAGTTTCTGCAATGTGTGAGAGAGATGTTTGCTACCTTCCTTGTGGCAGGAAGCCAATCTGATGTCTTGTTTCTTCAGTGTTGCCTTGAATACTGTCAGATCTAACTTTTAGTTCCTTCCTGCTTTTGGCTGACTTTACACAGAGGATGCTGTGACTTAAGTGTTGTTGTTGATCTCTGGGTTTAATACCTTTGAGTGGAATTTTGCAAATCTGTGTTGTGCAATTATTCTTTTGCTATCACCAACTTTAATCATGACTGTGAGTAATTAGGGTCAGGATGTCAGACTAGATTTCCACTTAAAAGGTGTGCCTAGTAATCATGCTGATCTCAGATGATAAAAAGGATTAATTACTGTACTCATCCTGGCTGGAGATTTTGCTAGAAGGAACAGTGAGAAAGAGTGTAAAGCTCTTAATTAATTGTGCTGTATGCATTCCACTGCTTGTTCTTACTCCTTTTAATCCTTTGGAGTGCCATTATCTTTTCTGAAGCTTTTATGAACTCTTGTGCATATTTAAGGACTTTTGAAAAATTACCCAACAAAAGTAATCTGTGGCACTCAAATCTGTTAGAGTCTTCTCTCCCCCTGGATTGTGTGAGATTAGTAAAACACATTGTAAAGAAAATAAAATGGCTACTTGCCTTTTCCCTACACATCAGAAGTGGTATCTTATAAGTGGCCGCAGTTGAGTGCAATTTCAGCTGGAAATGTAAAAGCTAACATTATTATAGAAAGGATTTACAGTGGTTTATCTACTTTTTTATGAAGAGTAAAACAGGTGCAAAACCTGCCTGGGATTTTGTACATGACTAATTTTATTTGTCTAGCATTTCTCACTTTACATTAAACCCACAACCAACCGCACCATGCACTGATTTTACACAGTGCTGTAGACTACACGTATGCGAGAGCAGTGCACTTCCTACTCTTTAAGTTCACCTCTGAGGAATGAAGGTATCAATTTTGTTCGAAACTGCTCAGAGACGGTACAGGAAGTGGAGGAAACAAGAAGCAGCTTAAGCCTATGCAGAAATTGCTGCTGCTGCCCCAGGGATGTTGGTGGGGTTTGGGGTTTGATGGAGTCAGGGTGAGGGGTAACTGAGAGTGTGCACAAGTTCCTGGTTGGGGCAGTTCCTTCCTTGGGTATCAAAATCCTCCCTCCCAGCCAGCAGCAGCAGTGGGAAGGAATACAGATGTTTTAGTGACCTGACTGAATTTCTCAGCCATGGTGGTTGGTGGTTCTCTGCACTGCCTCCCCTCATTCTTGGGCTGCTACTCCTGCTACTCGCATTTCTTGGTATTGGCATTGCACTCTTTTAACTCAATTTCTTAAATAATGTGCAGTGGAACTGTTTGATCTTTGTGGAGATATTTCTGTTCATGAGGATATAGATTGATATCATTTATTAATTGTTACAGTATGGCAGATAAGCCCTAACCAATTATGGCCCCACTATACAAGCCAGTGATTCAGCACAAAACCGAAATGTTGCTCTGTCCAATAGTTTTACAGTTCTCACTTTTCTGTTTTATAGAAGGGAACAAAAGGCAGGGCATGAAGATATATATTTTTTAATGTCACATAGCAAGACACTGACAGAAGCTGGAATTTAAGACCTTATTAATCTTAGTCCACTGCTATAACCAGAACAGCAATTTCTTGCCTTGCAGTAGCTGATATTATTTACTTAGTGTAGCTAAGCTTTCTCGCTTGGTTGGTAGGAAACACTATTAAACTGTGGTATAAGAATACCATAAATCTAAAACAATTAACATTATATTCACTTGGACAAAGACTTTTGTGGTTTAAATATTTAGAGGGTGTATTTATTTTTTCTTTGAAGCAAAAATGCGTGTTCGTGTTGTGTGCAAAAAAAAATGTATTTGCTTGTGTTTTGCTTTTTCCCCTCAAGGAAAGAGCCAATTACTTCTCTCAAACAGAGCATGACATACTGGAGTGAATGTTAAGGAAAAAAAATTAGTCAAAGTTAAAATAAATAGTTATGGTAAAAGCAAAACAAAAGCCCTCTTTGAATTCAAGAAATTTGAAGTGAGACTGTAATATGTCAGGAAGAAAATTGCAATAGGAATGTTCTGTATTATAAATGATGCTTCTCTGCAAGCAAGGATTATGTAGATCTTTCTACTTCATTAGGATGCATTCACCTGTGAGATTAAGGGATTCCCTGCAATCCAAACGAGGATATACCATCCTTTAGGTGTCTGAAAAGCAGCTCAGTGGCAGTGCGGGGGGAGAGGAAGAAATTTCAGCAAAATAATATTGATTTTTATTACTTACAATTTATTTGTAGAGGAGGAGGAAGAGGAAATGAATGCTGTTTCTCAGACCTGGTATTTACTATGCTCCTTAAATATGTTGCTAAAATTCTCCTGCCTTGTATATCCATATTGGTTTTCCTACTTGTTTATTCTGGTCCCTGTGCAGAGCAGCAGGAAGGGCTGTGTAGGTACTGAGGATCCCCCATAAGAGCACCCTTCTCAGAAAACCACTACATGGAGGAACTATCTCAAAGGCTTACTGCTGTTGGAAAAAAAAAAAAAAAAAAGTTTGAGGACAAGTGGTGTCAGGCTAGAAGAGCTGGAGGTGTGAGCAGCCTTGGCTGTGGTGTGACAAGGGAATGCAAGCCTCTGCCACAAAGTCTCTGTGGCTCTGAACATGCAGGAGGGACTTCCCAATTCAGGGGGTTTGTGCTCATCTGGGAGCACATTGTGAATCAAGGGCAGCCTACACAGTTAGGGGTAATATATGTGCTTCTGAGCAACTGTATCTCATAAAAGGGATTACTTCTCCCTGAAGACTTGGCTCTGATAGTTGAGGTGGTCTCAAGATACTACATTTAATGCAACAGCACTTCACTGTATCTGCATGTTTGTGTGCAAAGACCTGGCTGTTTGGTCCTCTATAAACTTCCCTTAAAAAAAAGCTAATTTCATTTTTGAGTTTGAGACATCACTTTATATCACAAATAAGAAGTTAATACCTCAATAATGTTTTCATAATTAATGAAATATTTAGCTAAACTAAATATATGCTGTGATAAAATTAGAATTTTAAATGTCATTTCTCTGATGAAAGACTGACAAAATTTTTGACCACACAGTGAAAGATTTTCTGGAAAAAAATCAAAGCAAACCAATGAAAAACCAATCTGCAAAACTTTATTCTGCTGACTACCAGGGAAAGTTATAAGCTTTTAATTTTTTTTTAAATTTTCCTCCCCAGTCACTCTCCAAATTCAAAAGAAATGAAGGGTAGTATACTTGAAACTCTAGAGAATAGCTGTCTAGTTCAAATTTGATGCTATAACTCAATGTAATTATTCTAAGGACTTATTTGAATTAATATAGCCATGATTAAATGGCTGTGGTACTTACACTGTAAGCACAGAGAACCAGGAGTCCTGATAATAAGCAAGGATGTTTATTTATGAAAATTCTGTTGCCTATATTCAATGTAAAAATAAAAAGTTTTGTACTATACTAACCAAACCTGGAATTTTTGTTAAAACTACTAGTGAAACCAATCACTGAAGTTAGTGTAAGTTTTCATCTGGATAAAGCCTACTGGTTTCAGTTCATAATTACAAATATATTCTAAATGACTGTCATTACAGCTCCATTATGGAAAGATCAGACACTGTGGCTTTAATTCTGATCTTAAGGTAGGGTAAATGAGGCATGAGGTCAAGTGAAGTTACAGGTACCTAAAATACAGGAGTAAAGCCTGTTCTGGTATCTCTGAGCTGGGGACAATCAGCCTAGAAATGATCCATCTCACAACTCAGTTGTGACTGTGTGTTTTATGCAAAATGGTAGGAAAACATTAATGGTCAAGGCCTAAAGTCACTTAGATCTTGATTCATTCATTGCCCCCTGCCTGCTCTGCAGTTTACCTGAGACCACAGACTGCAGAGCTGTTTTGCTAGTGAACTACATTCCTTGGAGATGAGAGCAATGCACACACAGCATCAGGATAATCTTTTCAACTGTCTTTGCACTCTGAAGGTTAAAGAGAGAAATCTTTGAATTTCAAAGTCCTGCAGAGCATGTGGACCAAAGATTAATGGAAGTTTTTCTGTGAATTCCCTGGGACACTGTGGCATCATCAGCCATTGTTTCTGTGGAAGATGATGTTCATTTGAGACCAGTGGCTGTAATGCATGTCATGATATCTGCTGAAACCTGTAGGATTTCATTATTCTAATAAGTTACATGCAAGCTGATATACAGACCAAAGGTTAAGAAAATTAATTGTTTTAAAGGAAGAAAAGATTTAAAATTTGTAAAAAATGCAAAATTCTTACAGTGCCTCTTCGATCCTGCTTATTAAATAAATATCCCCTGCTTTATTTCTGAAACATTAACAGGCAATGTGTGTGTAGCAAATTCGGAGGCAGGAAGTTTTCATTCTGCAGTTGCTTTGCTTTGCTTTTATCCCTCATCAAGTTAAAATATGTGCTAACTTGTACAGTCACATATCTAACTACCTCCTTATTAAGAAGAACAAGACTTGTTCTATGACAGCAGGTTGCAAATTAAATTTTAACAATCTTGCCCACCAAAAAAGTAATTTCTATGCCCTATTTAAAAATTTTGTTTTTCATGCTGCCTTGGTTATTTTCCAAGCTTAAATTTTTTTTTTAAATGTCTAGAATTTCTTCATAGTCAGAGTTCAGGTGCATATCCAAAAACCTTATCTGCAAGAAGCAGACACGCACAGTGAAAATCAAGATGAAGAATAAAGACTATTTTAATTATTTTAATTTTAAATAATCTAATGTATTACATGATTAGAAAGATAGATAAAAAATGTGAAATTTACCAAAGAAGGAAAAGCCAAATTTCTCTGGTTGAAAAACATTTTCTAAAGAAAAGGAAATTAAGTCTGAGCTGCCTGAGTTAGTAACTGTTTTTGTAAGACTAAGCTGTCTTTCAATGAAATTCTCAGATATGTAACTAAAAATTTAACTTTTGTATGGCCAACATCCAAGGAATGACACAGCATAAGAGCTTACAAAAGGAGCATAAGTCAAACTGTGAAGCTCTGTGATGGGCGTTGTGAGTGAGGAAATACTGACGGTTTCCAAAATAAGAAAATGCTTTTTGTTATGAAAAAAAGCTCAATTTTTTCTAGAAAAAAATCCACCACATATCAGTTAAGAATTTTTTATGACTGTGGATAAGTCTAGTTGATGATCTGCTCCTAAAAAGTTATTTCTGTTATGTACTGCTGACCTCTATTGGCTTATTCCCACTATATGCTGATGTTGTGGCACTGCTGTTTTCCTCCCCTGGGAAATAGGAGCTTATGTTTGACTTAATTTAGGAAGTTTTGTGGCAGAATGACAAAAAAATTGAGCATACATATATGTGTATGTATTTCTTGTCATGCACAAGTACACCCATTAAGTAACTTTTCAGTCTCAGGCAAGTCAATGGAAAAGCCATTATCTTGGAATAGTGATTTGGTAGGGGCTTCCTGTGTCCATGAATTTACAAATATGCTTAAATGGTTTTATTGAGGCACAGCCCTAGATATAATACACTATAAAAATGAAAATAAATGCCATAATTGCAGTTTTCCTTTGCCTCTGTTAATCAAAAACTACTTTTGTTTTAGAAAGGATAATTTGGCAAATCATCCATCTGTAGCATAGTCTAATTGGTTTTGAAGTCACAACATAAAATTTAAATTGGGGAAGATATTTAACAGTGTCAAATATTCTGTTTGTTCCCTCATTGAAGTCAATGCCATAATGTAATTTTCTTTGCATTTGCTCTTATCACTTTTTGAGTCTATTTCTGCTTGATGAGAAGCTCAGTATGACCTGGCAGTGTGCACTGGCAGCCCAGAATGCCAAAGAGATCCTGGACTGCATCAAGCATGGCCAATATGTAAAGGTTTAGATTAGATATCAGAGAGAAATTATTTCCTGTGATGGTAGCAAGACACTGGCACAGGTTGTCCAGAGAAACTGTGGATGCCCCATCCCTGGAAATGTCCAAGACAAGGCTGGATGGGGCTTGAAGAAACCTGGAACACCATGGAAGGTGTCCCTGCCCATGGCAGGAGGGTGGAACAACATGATCTTTGAGATCCCTTCCAACCCAAACCATTCTACAGTTCTAGGGTTCACATACTTTACATCATCTTTCTCATCTTTATACACAGAGCCATAATTTTATTTGCTCTTGTATTAACAGTACTGTCTTGAATCAATTTATAGACTAAAGCCACCTGCACTGACAAATGCAAGTATTAAGACATTCTAGCTCATACTGAACCTCCCTACCCCAACCTCATCCCCAAGATAAGACTTTTATTGGGCCATTCTTTTGATCTTTGAGGAATGCAGACAGTAATGGAGGTTTAATTTCCAAGTTTGCTTTTATCAGAGAGAGGGCCTGTGGTTAGCTCTGTGACAGTGTACATAGCCCTGTGGAGTGCATGTAGTAGGTAAAGTGATGCTCAGTGTGTGCTTTTAGAAGAAACCTTGGTTTGGAATTATTTTTAAAGGAATATTTGCTTTAAAAATTAATTTTTAAGCATCTCTAGGATTTTGCTTCTTAGAGTACTATACTGGAATTTCAGATCTTAATGACTTCCCTCTGTGGAGAGGACAATTCAAGGAAATATCTAAGAAATAGGTTTTCACATCATGGCAGGGTGTGCATCAGTCTCCATGTAAATATTCTGTGATCACTCAAACCAGTGGGAGCAAATGTAAGAAACAGGCTTAAATTGCTACATTAGGCTCAAAATTTCAGAGAATTAGGCCCAAAATAATTTGGAATTTTATTATTTAATTCTCTCCAGGGAAACATAGGAAACAGCACTGAGGATGAATAATAAGGCTTAGGAAATGCCATGTCCCTTTGGGTAAATTATACAACACAAGCCCAAATAGGAGATTTTTTTTTCCTTATTCTGTCTTAGAGCTGCCAGAGAAAGACTGAGAAATTTCTAAACCCTTGGGATTCTTTCAGATCTAAAACTATCCCATTGTCATGGAGTCCTAAAACATGCAGAACATTCTATTTGGAAAGGAAACTGCTGTTCTGGCTGTTCCCTACTGAAATTTCTATTTGGAAGAAGTATTTCAAAGGTCAGTTGCGCTTCCAGACAAATGTTTCCTATTTCTTGGCTTTCCTAGCAATCAAACCTTGGCCAGTGAAAGTCAAAAATATCTCATTTGTAGCAAGCTGGATTTAACTGTATCAAAATTCTTTATAGACCATGATTATTAGTGTTCTTGCTATATCCTGAAGATTTTTCCAGCCAAGTAATCTAAGCTAGTGAAACTCTAATGATGAGCTACTCAGAGTGAAACCTTAGGTTTAGGCTTTGGGCATGTAGCCAGGATAATGAATAGCAGAGATCAGAAAGATTTGCTGTGGATGAGGCAAGGCACAAGGTCTGGCACATGAAACATGCATGCAGCAAGTGGAGCCAGATAGGGAGAGCAGGGACAGGTGTGAACGAGGCAGAGAACAATGATGAAAGAGACCCAGGACTTAGATCCAGACTGAGGTGAGGATCAGAAGCAAATGTTGAGCAGCACTGACTCCATGCTGGGCTGGCTGCCTCTGCTCTGGAAAACCTAATCTCCCAAAGAAGGGTGGTACCTGCTTACCCATCTCCAGCAATCACTGCAGGCACTTTGTAATGTCTGCCTTTCTGGAGTTTTCTGGAAAGAGGTTTGGGATAAGAATGACCCAGAGCAGGGGAGTTTGTAGTGTAAGAGCCTCAGCAAGCACAGCCCAGTGTGGCTGCATCACAGCCACATCACATCATCAGTGAATAGAGAAGTAGGAAACCTGCCACCAAAGCAGGAAATCTGGCATTCTTTTTTCATGGGCTACATCCTTGACTAACTGGTATGTGATGACTGAAATATCCAGGTATTCCAAGAGTTCTTTTAAATTTTGCATTAATAGCTAATTATCTTTCTTCACCAGATCACTATGGGTGCAGCTAACCATATTTTATCGTCATGATAATGACTTTCAAAATGTCCTGTTTAATCTTGCCTCATGAGGTGTTCCATGACTGCTAGGCATATGCTAATAACCTAAATACTGTATTTTCTGATTTTGTTTCTTTTGTCTTTTTTTCTTTCTCATAAGAAGCTTTATTTTAATATTATTTTCTGGAAAAGAAAAAACGTATTAAATAATTTCAGGACAAATTTGCTATTTACCCCTGAAAAAAAAAAAAAGAAAGAAAGAAAAGTCACTCTCTCATTTCCTTTTCTTATTTGAGTAACCAGCCTTGAAAAGCTTCATATTAATAAATATGAAAAGCTGAAAGACTGCATTTTTAACTCAGACTGGTTTACATGATTTTCACAAGAATTTTACAAACTAGATTTCTCAGTGTCTTGGTGACTATACAGTTTCATAATGAAAAGTACCCCTGAGTTGGTTTTAGAATAAGATGAAACCCAGTACTGAAAAACATCTGATAGGCTGGTACAGCTCAGCTTGCAGGTGGTACCATTTTTTAGTGTTTTCTTGTGGAAAGGCAATGAGGCATCATGCAACAGTATGGTGTTGTTAAGATACAGGTTTAGAAAGCTGTAACTGTAGTTGCCCTTCAAGCTTACATTCTTGTTTAGTCGTATTCCAGAAGTTTAGAAAAACTACTGTGCACTGAGTCTTTGTTAAGCCTTTGTCAGGAGTGTTTGATATTTTAATCTTGCAGAGAGCAGTGAGTGAATTGTGTTAATTAGCATGATGTTCCCCTGTCTCAGTGGTAGCAAGAATGTTTCTTAAGAAAAATATCTTTTATTGCGTATCTTTTATACATCTAATATGTAAATTTATCCTCTTAAAATATTTATAATAGAGGTATTTTGTCCCTACTCTGAGGTACGTTTGTAAGGAGGACAGAGCTGTGTGGTATGTGCAGTGGGTAATTGGCTGCTGGTGAGAGGGGCAGAAAGCTCTTTGTGTTTCCCTGTAAAACTGCCAGAGCAATGTAGTCCACAGCAAAGGCAGTCTGAGGAAAAGTCTTCTGCATTTTGTAGGATTCAGTTTTGTGTACAGAATTAAGCTTTAAGAGTATGTATTATAGCAATAGATTTGCATGAAGCTTAGAATTTAGAAATTCTGTTCCTCAGACACCAAAGAAAAATCCAAGTGCTACATAATAAAAGTCATCGGCCTTAAAAAAGGCCAATAAAAGGCCAGCATTTCCTCTCACACCAAGGGCACATGAACCCTGTCAAAAGTTCCAGGGCTCCATGTTTGCTGCACTTGGTGGCTATAGGGGCTGTGTTTCTCATGCTGTGCAGAAGGCTACAAGAGTCTGATGTTTTCTCGAAAAAGCCCTGTTGTTCCAGAAATCGATTTAATGGCTATTTTTTTTCATGCCTTCACAGTGCACATACCCTACACTCAGAGTTTCTTCTTTCTACTTCATCTGGTCATGGGTCATTAAGTGTTGACTGGGCAACAGTGGGTGACACATCCAGAAAGCAATTAATTAGCATTAAAAGTGCTGTTGTCAGAAGTATATCCATCTGACTGGGTAAGAACATGTCCATATTCAGTTTGTTTTATTTTTCAGCACCATCAGTCTGATGGTTGTTTGCATCCAGTTTGAGTTCTCGGAAAGTGGCTATTTCCTTGGCAGTTTTCACAAAGACAAGAACAGATGCAATGAAAGGCTGGCTATAAAGTACTTATTCCTAGAGGATTTCAGACTTTTGTCTTAAGTTTTAGGAAAAGAGAAGCTTTGCATATTTGTTTTAACAGGCCTTTCATCTGTAATAATAATAACACTTAGCATGTTTCAGCTTCAAAATGCCTTACAAATGATAATTTCACAACACCTCAATGAGACAGTATTTCATTTGTCCAAGGCAATGAAGGGAGTCGCCACTAGCACTAGGATTAAAGTAAAAAGAAGAATATATATGGAGAGAAATATTTTTAGGAAAACTCTACAACAATTCTTTGTTTCCTGTGGGTTCCTCTTTTTTCTTCTCCTTTTCCATAGTACGTCTTTTAATGCTGAAACAATGAAAGCAGTAGAACAAAATGAAGGGAGAAGATTTCAGGTTGGGATTTGTTCATGGACTTCTCATCTTCCACAGTTCATTGTACACAGAGATTTGACATGTTTCTGTATGATTTCATATCAGTCTTAAATGACCAGACCAAGGTAAATGTGTCTTTTGGGGAGACGAGAGGGAAATCCAGTGCTTGAGATTATTTAATGTACTGAAAACAATGTAATGCTGCATGTCCTTTAGTGAATAACCCAGGGTGTATAAAAGTTAGAAAAGAGTTGCAATTGCATTTTCATTGTCCCAAATTTCCAGTTTTTGCTTGTATCTAGAGAGGGCAGCAAAGAGCTGCAGTTTGAAATTTCTGCAGCAGGTAACCTGCTCTGTCTGCTTTTTTCTTTGATTACAGCCTTAAAATAACTCATCATAAAGATATTTTTAAAGTGTTTCTTGGCTTTCTGACTCCAAGTTCTTTGGGGGTAGCTCTGTGTTATAAGACAGAATTGTCAGAATTAACAACTTGACCACAGGCAAAGGATGTTGGCAAATCAACAGGACAGTGTATTGTAATCACAACCTAAGCTCAGTTTATCAGTGCCTCTGGGTAATTTAGGATATTAGAAACAGAATTTTTATTAAACCTCTGGAAGCCTATTCAATCTCAAATGCATTGCCCTGAAAGAGCAGGCTGGATGTGTATCTCAGACAGACTTAGCAGACATTAAAGTGAAATTGACTGGTTTCACTGCTTTTCAAAAGGAAATCCTGCTCCCTCATGCACAAACACTGCAGGAGCAGATGAACTGCTGGCAGAGGGGACAAGTCTTTAAAAGTGAAGGAAGGGAGGTGATCTATGGGATATTTGGAGGGCAAATCCATGAACATCACATCATTAAAGAAAAAGGAGTGGATTTCAGTGGGTTCAACAGAGATGACTCTTTTGGAGCAGAGATGTAAGGACAGACATTACTCTGAAGTCTAGACACTTAACACATCTGAACTTTCCATCCACTGTTCATTATTCCCAGCTGCCTGGCTTAGGTACAAATTTTTGTCCTAAAGGAGTTATTAGGAATTTTGCCACTATTTTCAGGAAGATTGGTATCTGAGGTTAGCAGAAGTAGCCTTACTGAATGGCCTGTGTTCCCCTGTGCTCATCTACAACATGGTTGGAATATACCACGTTCACCGCCAGCCCTGATTACAGCTTGTACATTCTGTACTGTGCAACTATGCCTATCAGCCTGAACAAACTATGGTTTTATACCAGTTGTATTTTTCTTGTTTTCTGGGACCTAAAAGGGCTCTATCTGTACTCGAGTGTGCCACTCATGTACTTTGATTCTTTAGACAGGCAAAGTGCTGGCCCTGACCTCAGGCACTGATTAGAATTGATTTCCATAACATCCCTCTTGAAAGAAGGGATTTGTATCATCTCTAAGTGAAAATTACCTGAGGAAGGGGGTTCAGTGGGATGTTATTTATGTGTACAAATATCAGATGGGTTGTATAGAATGCAAAGTCAGACTGCTCAGTGGCAGAGCAAAAGGCAACAGGCACAAAAAAAGATAGGAAAATCAATTCATGCAAAAAATTATAACTCTTGTTGTTGTTTAAACTGTTGGGTTGGATGGAAACTTGTCATGGATAGCTCAGAGATCTTGTGGAATCACCTATCATGGAGATATCCAAGAGCTGTTCACAGCCCAGAGCAAATGCTTGTAGGTTACCTTGCTTTGAGCAGAGGGGCTGGGCGGGAGGATATCTGGAGTTCCCTGCCTACCTCAACCATCCTTTGATTCCCCAGATAGATCTTCTTAACCCAATGGAAAACAGCTGACAATTGTTCAAATACAGTTAAAGCTGCATGAAATGTTTATTTAAATATAAAAATTATCATTCATTGTAAATTAGTTTGATTCTTTTCCCTAATAATCTCAATAAATTAATGCATTCTTTTAAAAATGTGTAGTACGGTATCTGTTTGAAAGATGATCTTATCCTGCTGTCTGATTTCTAGAAAAGATTTTTTCCTAATGTCTGCAATGCTATATAAATTCCCTTTAAATATTCAGTTTGATAATCTTCCTTCCATTATAAAATTTTTGAACTTTAAATGTCATTTGAAAGTCCTGAGCAGAAATAAAATATAAATTCTGATGGAATTATGATGGAAAGATGTCAAAGATATAAAGAAAATGGACATGCTTTTTCTCATTCTGTTTGTTTTATAAATGTTGTGACATTTTGACTAGGAAATAAAATACAGCTTTTACAGAACTATAGGAAAATGACTGAATTTTTGGTTGTCGTAACTGGACGTTCCTGAAAGTCAATGCATTAATTTCTTCCTTCACTCTTACAGCCTCAGTGCTGTAGAGTGAGAACTTTCCTAATCATGGAGCAATACTAAAAATAATCATTATTTTTTTAAAAAACACCCTAACAACTCCCCCTGAAGCTGTGTGGAGCATTCGGAGAGTATCTGGCAGAGAGAAACAAAACCAGTTCAGAAACAGCTACAGATGCTGCTTGGCATCAGAGGAACTTTCCAAGTGAGCTCTTTAATAATCTCATCTCATATTAATCAGTCATAGATATTGGGTCTATCATTTGCTAATAATCTCTACCAAACATTACTTTCTTATTCTTGGCAGCAGCTTTTTGAGTAATTGAAGACTGTTTTCATGCTCTGTCTCTTCATTGGTCATCTTATTTTTAGACTAAACTGTCATGATTGTTGGTTTGGGGTTCCCCCATCCGTCTGTTTATTCTTATTGCTGCCATGTGGACTCTGTCCAGTGGTTAATGTCTCTTGTGATGTGTGGACATGCACCAATCATCCTGTCTGCCAGCCAGCAGAGACTGCTACAACAACTTACAGTTGCAGGTTTTGGTTTTTTTTGGTTTTTTTGGTTTTATTTTCTTCCAAAAAAGGGCATTTCAAAGAGCTGTTCCCTATCTGACCCTTCTTAACTTGGATGCTTTTCAAGCCTTAAAGCTGGAAAGGAGATCCTGGCCCTTGTGGTGCACATGTTTATTTGTAGAGAGGAAAAGCTGCTCCTTCATGTTCCTAAGCAGTTAATGTACTGTTTTAGACTGATTAATGCTGATTACAGCTGTTCAGTTGTGACAATTAACCTGGGCTGAATGGATTGAAAGGCGATATGGCTGATTATGTCCTCCTGGTAAGATGTTTGCCCTCCCTCCAATAGCCTGAGACAGTTGATATATTTGACAAGTAGATGATGGAACCATGGAAAATACCTGTGCCCTTTTCTACTATCAATTCAATTATTCATTTTCCTTAAGAAAATGTATAAGGAACTCTATTCTTCATTACAGATCATTTTCCTCCTTCAAATTCCCTTCTATGATCAACTTTAGTAAAAGCTTTTTTTTTTAAAGTGTACTTCCAGTTTGTTAAGATTTAATGATGTTCTTCAGGGTACTGGCAGTTCCTCCCAACTTTGCTGAAAATTTACTTTCTGGTCTATTACTAAGGTCCTTGCTGCTTCAGGTGATTGTTATTTTTAGGAAAGAGAAAGGAGTAATGTTGACTGGAGAATATACACTCATCCATAAATTTCTGCATATGGAGAGAATGTACAGCTCATCTGCCATCTGTCCTTTCTTCATCATCTATATTTCTATCCCAAACACCCAAACAGTATGACTGAGAACATCTTATTTACATTGAAATCTATTACTGGATGTGGAAATTTCTACTTTGAAAGGTAGTGGGTAGATTGACCATTATATGCTGTGGAAGTTTTTCCATGTGTCTGCTTGATCAGTAGAGCCACAAAAGTGCCTGTACTGCCGTAGCTTGCTTGGAGAAGATGAATTGGGAGAGAGTTGCAGGTCACTGACCCTGTGAGGTGCCTGAAATGGTGTAACATGTTTCTGCAGGGTAAGGGTGTAAGAAAAGGGACAAATGTGCTGCCTCCCTGGGCAGCCAGGTCAGCCTGATCTCATTAGCTCCATTCCTGAGATAGAAGAGCAAAGAAATTGTGTAGTAGTGAGAGAGAAGTAGATGAACCTTAAACGTAAACTGTTTTTAAAGACTAGCCCTGGGAGCAAAATTCAAGCTATATATTATGTTCTTAACTGGGGAACAGAAGACAAGACAAGAAATGAGTGGGTTAGGTTTGCTAATATCAGTGGGCTTGTTTGTGTTGAAACTGATTTTTAAATTTTAGCTATTCATAGTTTTCTGTTTGTTTAATTTGTTTGAAAATAGCTCAATTTTTATGAATTAGAACACCTTTGCCTAAAGGAAATCATAACAGAGTGAAACACTATTAAGAAAACCAACTCAAATCTTCCTGAGTACTTATTCTTGCCATGCAGAATAAAAATTGAAGATTGGAGATAAAGGATCCCAGAAGAAACTCAGAGACCTTAGAGAAAGATAACTTTTTTTGTTTTAATGATTGCTATTTTTCATGTGATGTCTAAACTCTCTCAAAAAATTGTTTTGACCCTTGTTCTGACAAAGGATCAGCTATAGAACCAGAGGGGAACAGACATGAAATAAAGATTGCTTCAGTCTCAGATTTTTTTTTTTTTTTAACTTCCTTGTTTAATGCTGCATAAAGTACCAATAAATCTCCCTCTAGGCATTATGAGTCCTACTTTGTAGGTGACAGATCTCAGACATTGATAGGTAGTCAAGGGTTGGGGAAAATGAATGTCAGAAAAGTTTGGAGGAGAGAATATGCCCTGATGACACAACAACAACAACAATAAAGCATTCATCACTGTCCAAGTTTAATACTAGCTGTGATTTCCTGGCTTTCAAATACATCTCTAGTACCACTGAGTTGCCAGCAATGTATTCTGGATGGTTCTGCAAGTAAGAGTTTCCTGCAATGTCTTAATTATACCTTTTTTTTTTTTTTTTTCTTGATGGGATTCCACAAAGCCACAAGCATGCATTTAAGATTAACTATTTAAAAGGAAAGAAAACAGTCACCAAAGCTTCCCCAGCGACTAATGTTGTGTAAATACTGTCATGGTACAGTTGGATTTATTTTTAATTATTAGGCCAGCCTGGGGAAGTGCTGTCAGAGAGCAGTGATAGCCTGTCCATTGCTCGTTTGAGCAGAACAAAGGACTTGACTTGGAGCAAGTTGCAATGCAGATAGTGTTGTCTGAGTTTATTCTGCCTTTCTTGTTCTCAAGCAGCAGAAATGTAATCTAGAGCTGCAATGGAATTTAATGCTACGGTAGATCCCTGTGGAGTTGTAACTCAGCTATATATTTCTTAAAATAACCATAGTTTTCCATTTTATTTTTCTAATACAATTTTGACCATAGTTAGGAAATCATAATTCTGGTCTATCAGAGGTGTTAGTCTCATTGATCTCTTTGCTCCTTTACTTTTTTTTTTTTAACTTTTTAAGTTTCTGAGAAGTGTCTCATTTTATTCAAATTAGCATTAGACTCAATAGAATCTTGGGACCTTTTCCTGTACAGATTTGTTCACGTTTTGTTGCTTAGGTTTTTAGGGGGCCTATGGAAATACTGTTAAAACAGAATTGGAACGAGCTGATTGGGAATAAATAACTTACACAATGCTTAACATTCGGTCTTGCATACATTGTGTTGTCTTCTCTTGCCCTTTACTACAAATGCTCTGTTTTATAAACCCACTGTTCAGTCGAACTCAGTACTGCTGCTTTACAGAAATGAGATACCTGCAATTTTAGGAGTTTATTCTATTTGTTTGAAGGAAAAAATGACACACAGGAGTAACTTATGTTGAGACTGATTGATATTTGGGGGGAGTAGTGGAAGCAACCTGAATAATCCCACTAACTCAGAGACCAGTAAATAACCAGGATGTTACATCTGGAGTAGGACTCCATTGTTTGCCTATGGGCACCTAATGCAATTTTAGATGTCCTGCAATATCTGAGGTATTTGCAGAGCATAAATTAACATGGCACAGGAGCTAATGAGGACCTGGATGCTCTGGATGTATAGCTTGGGTAGCCAAGTGTCCAAGAGCCACGTAAAGTAGCCCCAGAAGTCTTCTTTATTTTGGTAGGCGATAAAAAACTGGCCCTGCATTCTAAGACAGCAAAATAGTCTTGCAGTAAGAGGTGTATCCCAGATGTTTTGCTGTCTTTATTTCATCTTTTCCCTTACATATTACCCCTTTCTGGGTGGGTTTTGTTTGGTTGGGTTTTTTTATCCTCACACAGAAGTACTGACAGTCTGGAAGCCATTTGTAAGGGAATACTTTCAGACCATGTAGAACTTAAGCTAGTTTTATGTATGCATTTATATATATAGATTATATTAGGTTTTAGGAGCCTAGATATGGACTCCTTAGTCTACATGTTGGATCTCATGCCAACACCCTTCCTGCAGAGGTGTTCTGTGGCTTTATGCAGGGAAGTTCAGCACACTGAATGTAGCAGTGCACCTGTAGCTGCTGTGGGTGCTGAGATATTGGGACAGCCAAACTCATCTCGAGCTCATTGAATTCAGAGGATTAACAGTGTCATAAGCTGTATTTAGTGTCTAAAGGAGCTGTGCTGTATTGAAATCTGTCAGATGAAATCTTCTCCTCCAGCAGGCTTAAGTACATGCATTTGAAATGTTTAGGATCAAGAGCAAACAAAAAAATTATTCAGAACTTAATTCTTAGTGTCTTGATGAGTAATGAAGGTCATGAAACCACACTGCATGATGTCAATTTTTGGCCTTTTGTACTCGAAAGGAGCCATGGAAATCCTTGTTACCAGTGTGGTGCACACAAATAGTGCCTAAAATCTGGATAGCAGAGCAGTTTGGAATGGATGGGGAAAGACTGTAAACCCAGCAGAGACAGATAAGCAGAATTATTTTAACTGTACCTTTTGAACCAATTTGGAAGATCCTGGGGGTTCAGGATGGGAGCATAGCAAATATTGGCACTCCTTGCAGAGCATCAGGGTATTCTCACAGTATAAAGAAGATATCTAAGCAGCTGTAAAAATATTAGAACTTAAAATTTTAATGTATTTAATTGCAGGAAGTTCAAGGAAGGTTGAAAATGTCATGTACAACTTACATTTAATTCTTCCTAGGCAGAATTATCCAACTCATCACTGCAGAATTTTAGTGAGTGTCAGCTCTAATCCCTTTGAGAGAAGTCAGTTCTCATTTTATAAAGGAACAGAATGGCAGAAAGGCTAAAATATTATTGTTCAGGTGAACAAGTGAGAAGAATCTTTTTTCTGAGGCTCTGTATACATATAATAAAGGTATATTTATAAAAGGACAAATGATCAAGGTAGCTTCTCCCTCATCTGAGAGCCCTTTGTCTGAGAAATGGTTACTGCATATGCTCTCCTTGTCACTTGGGAAAAAACACACACAAGCTGATCTGCTGTCATGGATAGAAGAAGACAGAGGGTGTTGGCTTAAACTTCAGTGAAATCCTCTATTCGTGTTTGGCTATAAACACACACGTGTGGTGACTTGAGCTGACACACAGTATCTTGGTTAATCTCAGTAACTAGATGGTGGGCTTTCAGCCCAGAGAGATAAATAGAGCTACCATCCCCCTCGTCTGTCTGGGGAGCTGAGGAAGCCTGTGAGAGCCTGAAGTGCAACCCCTGATTCCCAGCCAAAATCTCTATCCACCAAAGACCTTTCATATCCTTCACAATCTGAAAAAAATTCTCAAAAGCTTTAATAAAGATTTCAGTTTTCAGCATTTGAGATGGAAAATGTCAGGGTGTGTTGTTGATGAAGTCTTGAACTCAAAAGTCTTGCAGTTATCTCAGAAAAATGTAATGGAAATCAAAATACAGTCTCTAAAAAAACTGATAATGCTGTCCTAGAATCTGGTTTTATTATCCCTTAAATTTCCTCCACTTTTAGTTGTACATATAAGATGAACAAATCTATTTGCCTTAACTACTTGATGCTGCCCAAGTAGTGAGAACTGGAAATTATATGAGGAAATATTTTCTTATCTGCAAGTTAGATTAAATTAAGCCAAATTAGGCCATATGTTCAGGTGTTTGTTCCTGTGATGTAATTGTATTTTCTGTGAAGACATTGTCATAATCTTTCTTCCCAGAAGGCATAACTATTGTAAAACCTTTTTTATGAGACTTTTTTTGCATAACAGGTTAGAAATATAAAGGCAATGTCATGTGAAAAGCATGTGTGCATTAACACTGACAGCTTTATACTTTCTATTCCCATTTAGACTTCATTCACTACTTTAGTCAAGCACCTTCTTAAGAGTCTACTGTTTCATGATTTCTATTTGGATGAGAAAGTAGTACTAAGCAGATAGGTTTTTTTTTTTTTTTTTTTTCCTGACTGACATTGTAATGATAGAAAATTGTCAACCATCCACAGGTTTTTATCTACAGCCATCTATAAGATTCCTTCTATTCAGAAAAGTTCTGAGAAAAATGTAAAGCATATACTCATAGAAATTTGTTCAAATGAAAGTAAAACATATAATTTGAGCTCAGTCTTTCCTCTATTGTGATAATATTATATAAGTGTTCTAGTGCAAAAGTTAAACATAGAGTTCTACTCTTAAAAATTACTAATTCTCATTGAAAATTGCCTAGCCTGGCAATTACCCCATTATTTATCCCATTACCTAACCTAAAGCAGAAGATAGGGACCTCCCTGGTTAACTTGTGCTGAATTACATGTCAATAATTCCATGCAGCCCATGATTGCATGATTGATCAAAATAGAATTATGTTCCCAACATGTGTCTTAAACAGGGACCTCTACACTTACTCCTGTTTGCATTTAAATTTCAAGGAAAATGGAGATCATAGACAGAATCTGTATTTGGCATAGTTTGTATAGATGCAACTAGATGAGTAATAGGAATATGAACAGGAATATCCTCTCTGGCTCCTATTGAAAAAATTTTGTTTATTCTTTAGGAGATTGGAAACATGTTAAGTGTGGCTGATTTGTTGTTGACATGGTCAATCTGGTATGTCTTTAAATACCAAATAATTCAGCTGATATATTTTGTAAATTTAAAACAAATATTTGCTATTTTATAAAATATTTTTAAAAAGTGGTAAAAATTAAATGCATGTAAATATAATAAAGATAGTCATTATCACACAACAATACATAAAATATTCACATATCAGTGCTCCTGGCTGTGGACAAGGACTGCAGAAAACAGCAAAATTCTTGCTTGCTTACCCTGAAATTCCATTTTTATTTCATGCAGAAATTAAGTGCCCAAAGTCTTGGTTTCTCACTTCTTTCTCTTTCCCAGTCATCATTTTTATCCTTACATTGCACCTCCCTTGGCTATGTAATCCCCTGAAACATTTCACAGTCCTGATTTTCCCATTCCAGCTCTCCATTTTTTCCTGTGCTCAGTTAGCTTTGTGTCCTTCATAATCTCTCCTGCTTTCATGCACATGTGTTTATCTCTCTGCATCCCCTTATCTATTTGCTCTCAAATCTCCTTATCCTAGATTCCTAACCTTGCTCATGCTGCAATCTCCCCTTGCTTTGATGATGCACAAGGCTTTCAGCTGCCCAGCCCTACTACATGTCAGATTGCTTTTCCTCTGCTGCAACTCTTTCTGCCCCACTTGGGTATAGTGTGAGCAGGGAAGCTCGAATGACTTGTGAGTATCAATGTAAAAATCCCTTTTTTGTCACTTCCTACTTGGTGACAAAACTAATATGCTGTGAATCATTGCAGGAAGCCAAAGAAAAATAATTTTTGCTGCAAGAAATGCATATCACCCCTCTTTCAAACCCTGGTCCCTAAACCTTTGAAAAAAATCCCATTATTTTTATAGTAGGGGGTATTGTTAATTCACTAACTAGCTGTAGATTGTGGAAGTTCATAAGGACACTAAAAGAGCATAGATCTTTTGGGTTCAATCAATTAAGTAGCCTGAAAAATCTCTCTGTCAGTACTTAGGAATAACACTCTTTGTCATGTACACCAGCTTTAGTTACAGGTTTATGTGGAATGGCCCCAGCAAGAGCTCCAACCAAGGATCTCCTTGCAGTCTTCCACCACTTGGAAATGTGTCTTTACCAGATACTTACCTTGCCTCTTACACTCCCATTAGTTAATAGATACACGTCGCTGTTGAGGCAGGATGGGAATGAATATGACTCCAAGTCAGAAGGCAAGAATGAACTCTTTATTCAAGTACATTGCTCTTTTTATAGAGAACATTTAGACCAACTTCATTGGTCCTAGAGTAAAAACATTTCACTCCATTTCACACTTTGAATAGCACACGGTGGTAGAACACATCTATAAACTATATGAACAGAGAGAGAGATAATAATTGTTTACATTCCTCTCGGATGTTTTCCCAGGCTTAGCCTGGTAGAATCTCTCTCCTTTTCTCTCTGACTGAACTGAGAATATCCATAGATATAAGTGACTTTTAAACACAATTATGTGTCCTAGGCTTCTTGCTGATTTTTTTATTTATTTTATTAAGTACATTGAGTCTATTCTTCTCCAGTTTTGAAGTCGAGCGATTTGGGGGAGAACGTGCTAAAACTGTGTAAGTTATGTAAAAGAAAGCTGGTGTTGAACTGAGATGATCAGTTTGTAGAGAGCATCTGCTATTGGTCAGGAAGAGTATGATGCAATATCAAATTTCAATTTATTCTGTAATTAACATAGGAAAGACACTGAGCTTTCAGGTTGGATTGGATTCTGTCCTATGTTCTAGCAGTCCGGAGCAGATAAAAAGAGAGCTGAAATGTGCCTTTTTTTCCTACCTTCTTCCTCCCCTCTTAGTCTCCTCCACAGAGAATTGACACTGACTGGGTGATACAGCAACAAGGAAGGGGAATTTGATTTCTTCTGATACTTGCAAAAATACTGCTGCTTCTTTCTTAATAGCAATCTCTGTTCTCTTGGAGATGAACAATTTAATGCACATGGGCACACTTAGCACTGATGGTTTATATAATGTATTTTAGATGCTGGGTATAATTTCTATTGAATTCAGAGTCTCTGTTGATGTAGATGTACAAATATCCTGTGTCCTGGGATGTCTTTGTAAATGAATTTTTCTTTTTTTTCTTTTTTTTTTTTTTTGTCCTGTCTTCAGTGGCTGATTTGTGCTATTCAACATCTGTTGCCTTTTATCACAGTGAATTTCAGCAATAGGCAGAGTGATTCCTGTCAGTTTATATATCATTTTTAGTGCAGTTATGGAAGGAGCAGGAATGAAACACTATACAAATATTGTTAAGACAAAAAAAAACTCACACCTCAACCAACCAAGCAAACCACACTACTGCTGTGTGAAAAAAAAATGAAATATGTTAAGTTTCTGTTTCTTCTTTTGATAGTTTTAATCTGATGAGTTGTTATTCAGATTTATTGAAATCCACATTATAATAAAATGTGGATTTTATAAAAATATTTTTAAAAATATTAAAAATATTAAAAATATTAAAAATATTAAAAATAAGTGATCTGATTTATAAGACTATTCACCATTTTTCAAAAGTGGTTAAGACTGCATTGCATTTAATCAGCTTTTGAAAGAAAGTGAAAATTTTTTAGAGAAAAGACCAAATATGACATGAAGGCGCCATGTGTCAAGTGGATGGTTTAGACCTCCTTCACTCTTGTCAAAAGCTGAACAGTTGCTTTGAATTTTTTTGATCACCAAGATTCAGTAGGTGATTAGTGAAAACAACTTGTGAAACATTAGCAACAGGAATAAGATCAGAGTTGGGTAAGTAAACATTGAGTTACTGTACTAAAGGACTTTCTTCAGGTTTCTTTAGAGAGAAAACTTCTTTTTTAACATTCAAGAAAACTGAAATTTTTCATTAAGAGTTGGAGGTCCCAGAAGGATCAAGTAGTTAATTATTTAGTAGGAGTCAGGTTATTTCATTAGCGTCTAAAGGCTTAAGAAACACAGTACACATGTGGAAGCTAAGTAAGCAGGAAAGAGAAGCAAAGGCTCTGCTTGTGTTGTGCAGAGGTGTACAGTGTTTGGAATATGCTGTAAGACTGAACTTGCAATATACTCAGAGAAGATGCCAATGGGGAAGGGGTATAGGATACAGCTTTTGTGTTCTAGAGCCTTGTTTTGTAGGAGTTAAAGCAGTATGCAGGGTTGATAAAACTAATGAGGTAATTAAGTGATTTTTTTTTTGATGGCCTCCTTCACAGAGACAGGGGATCTGTTTCATGTTGAGGTGACAGTAGGCAATGTTACAGAAAAATAAGAATAAAATACAAGAGGACATTCTTGCACTGGCTGAAAACATTCAGGAAATAGGACAGGAATATGATTTTCATATTAGAGGGTCTTCAGTGGTAGACTTTTTTTTAAAAATGTGGGTTCTTACCTGGTCATGAATCATCTGGAAAATTACAGTTAAACTTGCTGATGATAGTAAATTATTCTGCATAGCAAAGACAAATGCCAACATGAAAAGCTGCACTGAATAATTGAGAAATGCTATGGCAGAGGACAGGATGTTTAGTATGGAAAAGAAAATATGCAAATATGAAAGAAGCACTTCCTACTTTTGGCTCAGCAGTGAGCACTGGGATGGCACCATTCTGGTTTCTGTGCCTATAAAACATCCGGGTTGCTTTCCTTTTTTTTTTTTTTTTAATTTTTTAATTTTTTTTTTTATAATTTGATAGCTGAAGTTACCAGCTGGTGGTTTTCCCTAAAAATAGTTTTAGCGTGAGCACAGTATGTGCATTTTCTTTCACTGATTTTGTAAAGGTACATTACTAGTGGTACAAAACAGCCGTAATTTGCTTTTGGATACTAGAACTACACAAAAAGATGAATGGGGCATATATCTACTGTATAGACAGCTTTCCTTTTGTTGCTTTGGGCAATCATATAGTTAAGTGATAATGTTCCTGGAGATTGAGTCCATGAAGCAATAAATGGCTTTTATAGTTTATTAAATGCCGAAGTGCAGCTGGAGCTACAAAAGCCATCTCAAGCAGTGAGTATGTTATTACCATTATGGAAAGATGAAATGAGAATTTCTAAAATTTTGAGGCAGGGATAGGAACAGAAAGGATAATATTTCCATTAAAACTATCCATACTTATAATATCCCACCTTAAAAATTATATTTGTAAAATTCCACCTTATTGTGGGGTAGATATGAACCAGTGCTGTCTCTAACCTTTGCAATTTCAAACAAATCCAGATCCATAATATGTAACTGAACACTAATAACATTATGTGTAAAATTTTGCAGCAACAGAGAGAAAAAAAAGTTACATTTGAGCTGGTTTGGATTTGAATTGAGCACCTCTTTTTTTTCCAAAAAAAAACACTGAAAAGGAAGACCAGTGAGTTTTGCAGCAAGAGTGGTTTTGCACAATTTTCCTAAATCAATATGAGTACCAAATTATTGGAAGCTACCCTGTTAATTTTTCTTTATAATCTCTGGCCTGCTAAGGCATGTCCCAGCCCCTGGCAAATGCCTGTTATTATTACAGAAGGTTTGAAAAGGAAGCAACTGTGGAAAGGACAATACTAAGTTCTTTCTGACTCTGTCTCTAGTTAAGCAGAGAAAAGTCCTGCGGCAGCTGAACACATCTTGGCCAAACTTATCAGGCCAGGACTGGAGTGAACAGAGGCTCCTTCTATGGGTGCTGTAACGAGGACAGTGGTGACCAAGTGGTCATTCAGGAAAAAATCTTGATGGATTAGGCCAAAAATTTAATATCCCTAAGCAGTTGTACTTTAACCTAAGTATCTGAACTGATTAATTTTCTCACCTTCTCTGACCCAGTGAAAGATATAAGAATAGCTGTATGATATAAATAAGTGGATAATTGTGTCAAAAATTATAAAAAATATGACATAAATATTCTGCAGTATTTACCCAAAAATCATATTTCCACTTTTGAACCAGCTCTTCAGGATTGGGGAAGCAAATACTTCAGCATCTAAGTTTATGAACTGAGTGATGACACATTCTCTGTCCCAGTCCATTTCAGTCATTGTCATTATTTTATCCAGAAAAGCAACTGAGTTTACACTGCATTACTAGGAGCTCAAAACTGTAACCATTGGCACCTGAAGGAGTGATTTTATG
Source organism: Vidua chalybeata (assembly GCF_026979565.1). NCBI lineage: Eukaryota > Metazoa > Chordata > Aves > Passeriformes > Viduidae > Vidua > Vidua chalybeata. Next base: position 61,280,748 of record NC_071534.1, on the reverse strand, counting down.
CCACATTTAACCAACTACGTTGTGAGCTCAGATCTTGTAACCAGAGTCAAACCTCCAGCAACTATGGCCCAGTATATGTGTCCCTGAATTTAAGACCAAAATATCAGTCAACGAACAACTAGTGGACTGAGCAGAACTGCTTCTTAATGGATGGCATCTTCATTGCCTGAGATGCTTGATGATCTCCAGGACAACAGCTCTGGAGTCTTCCATTTTAGATTAACAGATGTGTCTCCTTTCCACATATTTTAATATTCATGAAAAATTATTCAGGAATGAGGGCCCAATCTGTTCCCATAAAGTCACTGAAACTTTTGTCAGTGACTTACATGGAAGCAGACCTGAGCTCAATATAAAAGCATCCTGTCACTAGAAGAGCAAATTGAAAGAACTCAACCAGGGATACTTTGGGTATTGTATGGTTTAGATCAAGTTGTCTACAAAGACGTGTCTCTACCATAGTTTTAGCTTTAACTCTCTATTGAGCTTGAAATATATTTATTATAAATAATATTAGCAAGCAGTGATTTTCACTAGATCTTGTATGTAGATCTCAAATGCATTATGTGACAATTCCTGGCAGCTGTCTTTCTATAATGTAATCCTGATGAACAAAATCTGACTGAATGCCAACCTTTATCCTGAATTACAGTTGTTGGATGTCTCTTTTTTTCAGACTTATTGAAATCTTTGCCTTGTTTCTTTAAGAAATTTTTAAAGCCTTGGGAAGAAAGCAGGCTTTATATCACATTACTCCTTTTATATAGAAACTAATATACATGTTATTTTCTTCTGCCTTTGCTAAAGGCATGAGAGAAAAACCATACCTGCACTTTTCTCTTGTAAGTGTATTCTTCTGGCCAGGCCTTGAAGAGATTGCAGTTCTTAGCTGAATACTGTAACTTCAGGTAATTATAGCAGCATATATTCACCTAGGTGGGAAAGGTCTCAAGAGTCCATATGCTCAAAGCAGAAGCAGCACTGAATTCAGAGCAGGTTGCTCAAGGCTTTGTCCAATTGGGTCTTGGGAAGTCCAAGAATGGGAACCTGCAGCCTCTGGGAATCTTTATCCAGTGCTTAATTATCCTCACAGTGATTTAGTGATTTTATTTTTTTCTTATACCCAGTAGGATCCCTCTGTTTCAAGTCATGCCCATCACCTCTCTTCTGCACTTCAGTAGAGAGCTCTCTTCTTGATCACTCTTTTGATATTTATTGGCAGGATGAGGTAGCTGTCCCTGAAGCCTTCTCTACTCTGGACTTAAAAAAAACCCCAATCCCTTAGACCATACTTGTGGAATTATATATGTTCTGTTATACCTACAGTGTCTTTAGCTGCAAAGCACATAATTAATTGCATATTCTGTTGTGTTTTTCCTGAGGTCAGATCATTTTTAGCATTATTCATTACAAATATGAATGTCTTTTCAACTAACCCTAACCCTAACCCTAACCCTAAGCTATTAAAGATTAGTCATAGACAATGTCTATCTGAAATTGCATAATTGCATTTTCAGTCAATAGAGTTCATTATGATTGTGTGTTTCTTTCAAAAAATTGAGATGCATAACTTTATACTTCATGTGTTTTAATCCCTAAAACATCAACTGTATAAGGAAGTGTCAGGTTCCTTCAGCCTGCTTTCAAATAGACATTTTAATGTAAAATGCATGCAAACACATCCTTTTTGGAGCAGGACAAGAACTGAACATCTACCTGCTGACACACACACCAGGGATCTTTTTTTGTGCCAGTCCTACGGTCATCTTCAGAGGCAGCATCTACTGATCACAGGCCAAGGTAGCCCAGGCAAGCCTTTTCTTCATGCTTTCATTACTTCATAATTACCAGCTCTACCCAAATGAGGCACAAAAGTTCTCTCATTACTAAATTACTAACAGAAATCTCAAGTGAAAGCCATGAAAATTTTAGTGTTCAAATTAACTGAGTGTGCATCACATCAGTGCTTCAACATGGCAGCTCAGAGATTTCTCAGCAGGCCTTGTTCCTGTAGCATCTCTGTGAGCTGTCGGGAGCTGTTCAAACAGTCAAGTTCTTGCTGTGGGACCCATGTTTGAGACTAAATTATGTCCCTTTTTTCTCAGTTGCAAATATGTGGATGGACACTCATAGCTGGTTTATGACTTTGGTAGCTCTCCACAAGATTTTCACGTTCAGTTAAAGGGAGTGTAAACACAGCTGTTTACTTGGTTCCTGCCCTTGTGACTGTAATTGAAGCAATGTAATGTTTTCACTTTTCAGCAAGTGACATGGGCATCTATTGCTGACATTTCAGCAGCTAATGACATGAAATGCTCCTATTCTAACCCATGTTCCACTAGAGTTGTTATGGTTTGCAGAATTTCAAACCCACAAAATCACAGTTTGTACTTACTTCATTTTTTTTTCCCCAATAGCTCAGCTTAAAATAAAAATGGACCAAAAAGCCCCCCCAAACAAATTTAATGATCATGCTTATTTTTCACAAAGACATCTGACTCCTAGCAAAATAGGACTTGATATTTTGTTTTGTGTTTTGCCCATGGAAGCAACTGTTTGGTAAGTGAGGCTGCTGTTGATGAAAGTGAAGGTGTGCAGGGTAAATGGGATTTTATAAGCCACTGCATTTGAGGGTATAGGACCATTTGGGTTCCTGGTTCATGGCAACTGTAGGGAATCAACAGGCATATGAACAAGATTTTCCTGGTTGCATGAAATATTTATAGACAGTCTACTATATCTCGAATATTTAAATGATTTAAGTGATACAGACCCTGTACAGTTCTAACATGAAGGTTATATGTTTCTGGTAAAATATATAATTTACTTTTCTTTAAGGAATTATGAAGTGTAGATTTATAGCACTTGATGACCTTTGGCAATGCAGTATATAAACAAGTAATTCTCTGACTTGGGGCATGCATGAATCTTTTTTCTCCATTTTTCAATCCAATGGTTACACAGTAGGTCATTCTGTCATTAGATGGTGTATTTCTGTCTGGTAAACAGAGATTTGTTTACTAGGGACGTTACTGACTGTGAGAAATGAAAAGTATTTCACCTGCTCTTGGCATTATTATTAATTATTTTTATTGCCCACAAAAGTATGCTAAGCACTTGAAAGAGCCATTTAAGCACTTTAATGTATTTTGTAGTGGTTCAACAACCAGGGATTTTTTACACATATATTTCTTTTTATGTAGATAATTTTACAAGATGTGCTGCAAGCAATCACCTACCAGCTCCTTGTGTTGCCATCACGTGTGATGCGATGTGATGTGATTTTTCCTGCTGTCTTACTCTTTCCATTTCACAAGGGATGCTGGCATTCTGGCTTATATTGTCACAGTGCTTTATATCTTAGTGTGATCATTGATTTGCATTTATTACAATATAAATTTTTATCCTGCCCATCCTTAGTCATGCCTGTATGTGTTAAACCTGTGGATGTAGCCAGAGAGAGAAGCTGAGGCCAACAGGTGCTCTTATAAACCCACACTTGCTTGAGTTGTATCCCGAGGGAGAGTTTGTTTCAAAGGAGAATGAAAGAGCCTGGCTCTTTTTGTTCAAAGGTATCTCTGCTTTTCTTGCAGGTGGTGAGGGTATGTGAGAGAAACAGCCCTGCAGACGCCCAGGTCAGTGCAGAAGGAGGGGCAGGAGGTGCTCCAGGTGCTGGAGCAGATTCCCCTGTAGCCCCTGGGTGATTCCCTGGTGAGGCAGCTGTGGCCCTGCAGCCCAGGGAGGTCCATGGTTGAGCAGAGATCCACCTGCAACCCTTGGGGGACTCCAGCCTGGAGCTGGGATGTCCAAGGGAGGCTGTGACCCCGTGGAAGCCTTTGCTGGAGTCCTGGCAGGACCTGTGGTGCCATGGAGAGAAGGGCCCGTGCTGAAGCAGCTTTTCTGGCAGGATTTATGACCCCTGCATCCCATGAAAGGGGACCCACACTGAAATAGTTCATGACTGACCGGCTGTGGGAAGAACTGGCCCTGGAGAAGTTCATGGAGACTTACCTCCTGTGGGAGGGACCCTGCACTGGAGCAGGGGAAGAAAGAGAGGAGTCTTCCCCCTGGGAAGGAAACTGTGGCAGAGACAGTGTGGGATGAACTGACCACACTCCCATTACCCATCCCCCTGTGCTGCTGAGGAGAGGAGGCAGAGAATTCAGAGTGAGGTCCAGCCCAGGAAGAATGGAAGGGTGGAGGGAAGGCGTTTTCAAGATAGGTTTTTATTCGTCATTACCTTATTCAGATTTGACTGTAATGAATTCAACTCATTTCCGTGAGTCAGATTTGTTTTGCTGAGGATGGTAATGTGTGACTGGTCTCCCTCTGACCATATCTCAGCTCATGAGCCTCTGATTATATTTTCTTTTTGTCCAGCTGAGGAGAAGAGGGATAGAACAGCTTTAGTGGGCACTTGTTATCCAGGCAGGGTTAAACCACCACATCTTCGTATAATTTTATGTTTGGACCAATCTCATTAACATTTTTTCTACATAATTTGTGACAAGGGTTCATCGTTATGTTGTTAAACCAAATGAGGATGCTTTTACATGTGATATCAAATCTTGCATGTTTAAGCAGCCATTCAGAATGTAAAAACCAGATGGACTGTCACCATCTCTTGTCATTCCTAAGCAAACCTAAATCACATCTTAATTAAAATGTAACTTTTTCTTTCATCTGTGTGGACCTGGAATGAACTGTAATAAAGAGCAAATGCTGCTAGGTTTAATAAGAATGAAACTTATATTGGGCATCCAAGTGGAATGTTGGAAGCAGACCTTGTTAATCAGATTGGGAGCATTATATATGACATTGTAAAGGGGTGCAGTAGCAAAAGACCATTAAGTGCCATTTGGAATAGAAATGTGCCATTTCTATTTGTGTATGAGGTTTGGAATTGCATATATACTAGGTCCAAACAAATTTAAACTGCAACGAATATGCTTCTGTATTTAAAAGGCAGTCAAAGTTTATAAGATATAGAAACTAACCTATTAATTTGAGACAGTTCCACTAAGTAAATAAAAAAAGAAGAGGGAGAGAAAAGGAGCTCAGTGAAGCATAACTGATTCCATTTATGTGCTGAAATAAAATCATGGTGATAAAGATTTGTTCAAACAGCAGCTCAGGGCAGACTGGAAGTTGTTTTAGAAACTAGTGTATGTTTTTAGTGCAGGTTTTTAATGGTAGAGCTGCTATATTAATATTTTTCTTTTCAGTTAGAGAAAGACAGTGTGTGTTTATGAGTCCATGCATCCTTTTGGCATTTAACATCATTTCCCTGGAGGGGGGAATGCAGCAGTTTGTTTAAAAGATCTGGAATAAAGAGAAAATATTTTGTGGATATCCAGAGAGTAGAGTTTCAGTGTATTTTTGTAATAATAGAAATATTTTATGGCATTCTTTTTCATAACACATCCAAGAGAGCTCTGCAAGGTGGTGAAACACAAATCTGCCTACCTGGAGGTATTTACTGCATCCCCATGCAACCTGCAGGTGAAATTAGTGCTTTGCAGCAGCACATGCCTGCATCGGAGAGGCACGGGGAAATTTCTTTTAAGATTAGCTGCCTAAGATATGCATTATTATTATTTTAATACCAAGGTTGTCCTCGAGTCTATCCAACTTGTGTAAAAATATTAGGGGGTTGTTTTGATACCTAAATGTTCCACATGGTGTCCCTTGTTCTTCCATCCTCCTGCTTATGGGTGGTTCTGTTTGGGCCATGTGCACACACATGCAAGTGCTTCCAGAGCCCTCACCATGCATGCATCTTTTAAGCTTGGTCCAAAAGTGTTTGGAATTGGGAAATGAATCAGACACGACTGAATTATTGTAGTTAATTCAAAAACCTCTTCTGACAACAGTAAATTAATTGATTTGTCCATAAAAAAAACCTTGCTGTGGAAATGGGGAGAGCTTTGACCCCAGTGTAAGGGGGCTGTGTAAAAGCGGCAAACGCCCATGGGCTGTTGGCTCTGGTGCTGTGCTGATCCAGCTCAGCGCTGAGCCCCAGCCCCATGCACAAGCATCACCATTGCCTTCACAGCTGGGCAGGCTAGCATTTCCTAGAATTAATAATGACTGCAGGAATCTTCTTCTGCCTTTGGAGGGCAAAGACCTTTCCATAATAAAGCATTATTAGCTGTCAAATGCCTTTTTTTTTTTTCTATTTTACTTCTATCAGAAATAGAAAAAAAAAAAACCCTGTTGAAATCCATTAAATTAAAGCCTTGTATTTAAAAGGTCTTGAGATTAATTTCATTAGTGAAGCTTACAGAATATCATTATTCAGCATTTTTTTACATCCTATTCAAATTGCTGGGGCTTAGGAATTGTTTGCACTTTCAAGTGTAAAGATTGCTCAGAGGGATTTGGTGCTTCAGAAATAAATTGCTCCATATTTATTGCTATAATCTTCCAAACATGAACTGATGGTGCTCTGACTTCCTGGGAGCTTAGCACTTCCACTGTAGAAAACCTTCCCAATTAACAAAAGAGGGAAGCTGCTGATTACTTTGATAAGCTTTGCTACCTGAAAGCCTGAAGGACAGAGATGGTGTGATGTGACCATAAGTACTTAAATATTCACAGAGAGTTAAAAAATGACATGGATACTTGGTGGCTAGGAAATGCTTCTGAGCATTTAAAAAAATAGGTTTTTTAATTGTAAAACTATGCCAGACATCTTTTTCACTAAACCAGTTTCTGCATGCCTTTAGTAGGTCTAATAGTTGTGATTCCTCAACTGAGATGTAAGCTGCACTCTTATATTTGGTCAAGTTGGCTTCATTAAATTAAAAAAAAATGCTTAATGGAGAAAGAATTTTTTCTATGAATCTACCACTCCAGTTTCTTACAATTTTCTTTGCCCCTCTTGTTTTGGAGATTCTTTGCGCATAGGGATTACACAAATGGTGGAAAATAAAATAATCTCATAAAAATAGTTCCTGCCTTCCTGTTGTTCCAGTCTCCAGGAGAACAGATTGGTTTGGGCACCTGTTATATGTAATACATATTTTATATTTTTCTTTAAACAAATATGGTGATAAAGACTTAAGAAATTATGAATTTTAGACACTGTAGGTGCCGAACAAACAAATTCAGAGATTGAATTACAAGTCAAAAATGTCTGCAGGCTGTAGCATGGGGCTTGTTAAGGCAGAGGTAGATAAAAAGGGTATAGTTGGAAGAAAATTTGTGGAAATTTGTGGAAAAACCATTAAGCAGCAAACTTTAAAAAAAAACAGCTAACCAAAAATCAAACAGATTTATTTTACAAACTTATTGTCAGTCTCAGTGGAAAAATGTAGCAGCCTTAGACTAGACAAAAACCCCTTAATGTTTTTAATTGGACGAATACATTATCTTTGAACGAGAAAATCGATGCATTGTTGATGTGCTTGGCAGAGATTTCTGCTCCTCAAGATTGCTCCTGATGGATTAATTTTCAGGACTGAGGTGCCATTTTTTGGAGTAGCATGTGACATATTTTTGTAGTGCTTTCAAATTACTGAAATCACTGCCTTAGGAAACAAGAAAACCCAATATATTTCTTTTGAATACAAATGTACAACATGTTCCTTTGCCTTTTAGGAGCTAACTTTTGCCTTCCATTGCAGGTCTTTTCCATGGGCATGATGAACTGAGTCACATGTGACATGGCAGTCACATTTCTTACATGTGTGACAAAACCAAAGCTATATTAGAAATTGAATTATTTTGGTTTTTTTTAAGACATGATCTAAGTATTTTGAAGTACAACATACACATTTTTCAGACCTGTGATTACATTACGGTCTAGTCAGTGTCTCTGTTAAACCTGAAAATATCTATTTCCATTCTTTTAAGGATATTATCCACTGCTACTGAAGTGAAAAGTGAGAATTCATTAGATTTCGTTGGTGTTGGGGTGTTATTGGCAGTGAGAAAGGATATTCTAGGATTGATAGCCTTCTTTCTTCATGGTCATTTCAATTTAAACTTCAGAATGAGAAAAGATGAACCACATAAAACCCATTCATAATCAGAGAGTATATTTCACTGCAGTTATTCAGCACAACAGAAGCACGCATCACAATTTCATCTCTCTTGTTAAGACTTAGAAGCTGTTCCAGTGCTGAATAACTTCTAGAGGTGAATAAGCCACCAGCTTCTTTTCTGTTGTGAGTTTTGTAATCCAACTCTAACCCATTTTAAATGTGGAAGTGATACTGGTGAAGTGTAGGCTCCACAGCGACCTTGGGATCAGTTGTCTTTCATGTTGCTAGAAAGTACCTCATTACCTAATAAAATCAGAAATTTTATATTAACTGTTCATATCTTTTGTTAGATCAGATAGCATCATTGGGTCTAAATGACTTGTTATCATGTTCCTTTACCATGTCTTTTTATGTATTGTGCATATATTTTGTTCTACACAAAGTCTTGATGAAAAAGTGACTCAGCTTACTGCCAACTTGAGACTGCAATAAAAGAATTAGAAACATCAGATGATTTGGTTGCCCTGAGATAACATCCTTTAAGTATTTGTACAGCTTTATAAAAATAATGACCTGTTGTCAAGCTGAGAAGATCAAAGAAGGAAAATGCAAGTATTAAATGTAATACGTGTGACATTTACATACTCCCTAAGTCAATAATAAATTATTTGTGAGGCATATTTGGATGATGTCATAAAATATAGGGCTAAATCTGTAGAAACCTTCTCTACTATTGATCAAGTTCTTGGGTAAAGCCATTTTCCAAATAGCCTTGAACCATGCTCTTCTCAGTAGAATAGAAATAATTCCAATTGATTAACTGATTACAAATTGAAGAAATGCTACGTGATATTCAGAGTAAAGTTCAAAGACTTCTAGAGCATAGCATGAGTTCAGTCTGTTCTCTGGCCCCTGGAGCAGCTGGCAGAGTCTGGCTCACATCCCTACTGCTATTCTCTTTTCCAGTCAGAGACAATGGCAGGAGCACTACAGGAAAATTCATTATCTTATCCCTTACACTTTTTCCAGTGGAAAATTTCTTCAGTTCATATATTTTTTTCACAAATTTAATCCTTATTTTGGGGCTTGAGAAGATTTTCAAGTCAGTAATCTACACCTTCTTACACATGTTTGCAGGCAGCTTTAAGAGCGGCTTATACAATTCCCTGTGAGAATTTTCAGTTAAATTTTCATTCTGATTTACTTTGTAATCCACTTTGTTCCCAAGATGCTAGGTTTGCTATTTAAATATAAGAGCCATGCATGTTTTTCTAAATGTCAACAGGAGCTGCATCTAATATTTTTTATAAATATCCTGGTCATCTGTGAGGGCTCTCTACTACACGAAGGTCCCCAATAGTTAAACCAAATGAGCTTGGTACACGAACACAGTGTTCTTGGGCATGCTCTGCTTTTCTGCTTAGAAATCAGTGGCATAAAAGGCAACACGGAACAAATACATAAGGAGCTGTAGTGCTCAGTGAGGACTTCAAGTTGAGAACAACAACCTGGAATTTCATATTGTGCTAAAGAAGGTGATGGGATTTATGATCTTGGCTCCATTCCAGCAGTGTAGTTAAAGCCAAAGCATAATCCCATTAGATAAATCTATTTATGGAGGTAGATATATTCCCTCTTTACTAAATGCAAACATTAATAAAATTTGTGAGTAAAGTAAGAAGAAAATGTAACAATTAGTTTGGACAACAATTCTTTTGGGTTGGGTTTTTTTGGTTGGTTGGTTTTGTTTTTGTTTTTGTTTTTTTTTTCAAAAAAATATCTACACATTACATTCATTCACATCATATCTCTGAGAATCTCTATGTTCTTTTGGCACACATTCATTATTTCAGCTGCAGCTTTTGATATACGGCTTTTATTAAAAAAACCCAAACAAGCAGAATTGTAAATTAAATTACTGAATTCATAATAAAATTTAAGGGAGTATCCACAAGTATGCTTATTTTGTAAGAATGGAAACCCATTGATAGTCCCCCTTCCACAGTGTCTTTTAAGAAACTGTTCTCATGGATTGTAAGTCATTGATGCATCATTTATTACAGGATCTTGCAATTATTGATGAAAGTTCAGAAGATTAATGTCTAGAGGTTGAAATAAGCATGAAAAATTCTTATTCAACAGGCTCTGGAAAGAACAAAAGAATTATTTGATATAAAGGTAGAAGAGACTACAGGCAACTAAAGTTTTGACAATATATATTGTTGTGTTACCTCAGAAAATAAGTAAGAAGCAGCAGAGTATTATCTGTGCTTTGGATTCGAGTTCAGCCAAATACTGCCTATTACTGAACTGTTTTTAGGTTGAACCATAATAATAGTTTCAAACATGACCCACTTGGGAGTTCAGAGTCTGTGGGGAAAAAGCGCTTGGGGATTGGCAGAGAGCAGTGAAGGCAGGAGGAGATGCCTCAGAAAACCCAATGGAAAATGAAAGAATTTCTTCAAGATGAGATGAAAGGAAAGGTTTAGCAGAGGTACAGAAGAAAAGCAGGAGCCAAAACAAAGTGAGAAGGGAATTCGGAGCAAGACTGGAAGATTCACAAACCTGGGGTAAGGGATGCAGAGGGCAAGGAAAAGCCAGGGGTGATACAGCAGAGTTGTGTGTTGTGGATAGGCCAGGTTTACTGCAGTCCCTAGGCTGGTATCTCTTACTTCTCAGCACTACTGGTAATGAAAACTCTTCATCATCAGAACCAGATCAATGCTGCTTGTTAATTCTGACAAAACTGAGTATTTTTGGTTCTAAGTACAAGAGAAAAATCCCTCTCTGGCTGCTGCACTATGGGGGAAAAGTGAACACCTCCCTCTGTTTCCACCACCCTGTCCCAGGCACACAGACTTTTGCTGGTGGCAGTAATAACAGCAAGGTCATCACCTCAGGACAGTGCCATTGAGGAGAGATGACAGCCAGGACATCTTTTACTAGGACAGTCTGCCAGTGTGGACATCTACTTATTTTGCCTCTGCCTGAAGCTGTCCTTATGCTCCTCTCTGGGTGGTAAGTCCACATAGAAAGAGTGTCCTCTTACTGCCAGCCCCTACTCTTTCTTCTTGCCTGGGCCATGCCCCTATATAACACCATAACATTTTTTATATTTGTTTTTTTTTAATACATTAAATTACTTACAGTTTCCTACCTCCTTCTCTTTTTCCTCAGTGCCCCTGAATCCTTGTTTTCTCCACAAAATTATTGTCTCAGTCAGAGCAAGGGATAAGTGGTGATCACTGAACAAGTAACTCCTCAATATTTCTTTTTAACATCAGCCATATGGTAAGTCTGTGATCATTGCTGAACTCAGTCAGGGGCTTAGAGACTCAAAGCTTCTTATGCCTTTGTTAGGCCAGCTGTTTCAATTGGGATGCTGAATATCAAACATCCATGGTGCTGAATTTAGCTAAAAAAATCTTTCTATCTAGGGAAGGATTTAAAAAAAAGCCTGACTCTAATATGTGCTGAGGATTCTTACCTAAGAATTCTTACCAACTATTAAAGGCTAGCCAGAACATAACATCCGTTCTTTCTTATCCTTGTTGCTGGTTTTCTCCTGTTGTTAATCATAATATCAACCATCCATGTTTTTTATTTTAATTGCTTTTAGCAGTTAACATCAGAAGGGGAAACAAGAATATTTTATTTCTCATTTTATTTTAAGCAGAGGTCAAAAGTTTCCATAACAGCTGGTGGTAATGCAAAAAACATTTTCTTTCATACTAGTTTAAAATAAACTTTCCAGCAATATCACAAAAGCAGTAGCATTTTAATAAAATTAATTAATGACAGTGCAATTACATGACAGATGTTTAGTAACTTCTCACTTTGCTGCAGATTATAATCAGATGTGTTTTAAATGCACCTTATCAAATAACACTGTCCTTAAAGATCTTCAGAACATTAATAAACTTCCTGGTGATGTCATTGCTGGGAGTGGGGAGGAAAAGGGTTATTACCTATAAAAGATTAATTTAAAAATCTTGTATTTTTTCAATATACATAATGGTTTTACACTGAGAATGGAGCTGGGTGCTGAACTGTCTGTGGGTGTGTGCTGTGGTCCCAGCCAGAGCTCGCTCAGCTCTTGCTTTTGGCTCGCCCCAAAGTTGTCCTCTCAGCTGACTCCCACAGGTGTCTCTCCTGCCTCTGTAAATTGAAGAAATTGGATAGACAGAAATCATGCTCACCTTGTGCTTGAAAGAGGAAGAGAAATTGGTTGAAAATAACTTATTATCAGCATCTCCCCTTCAGCTTAGGAATTGTGTTAGAGCTGGAAGGGTTTCTGGGTATGTTAACCACAAAAAAATAGTCAACCTTCACCTTCACCCTGACCCCCCAGTAAACAGTGCTGGTAAACTGGTAATGGATGAGGAGGAGGGTGAGGTGTTCAACAACTTCTGTGCCTCAGTCTTCAGTGGCAATGGGGATGTTGCTTGATGAGAGCCTGGACATGACCCGGCAATGTGCAAAGCCAATTGTGTCCCAGTCTGCATCCAAAGGGGCGTGGGCAGTGGGGCAGGAAGGGGATTCTGCCCCTCTGCTCTGCTTTGACCCCACCTGAGTTGCATCCAGCTCTGGGATCCCCAGCAGAGGAAGGACAAGACCTGTCAGAGCAAGTCCAGAGGAAAGGCACTAAGATGATTAAAGGGATGGAGCCTCTCCTATAAGGAAAGGCTTAGAGAATTGGGATTGTTCAGCCTGGAGAAGAGAAGGCTCCAGAAATTTTGGCCTGTCAGTACCTGAAGGGAGCCGACAAGAAAAATGGAAACATTTTACATGGGCCTATAGTAACAGGACAAGGAGGAATGGCTTCAAACTGAAAGAGTGTAGGTTTAGATTAGTTACTAGGAAGATTTTTTTTGCTGTGAAGGTGGTGAGGCGCTGGAACAGGTTGCCCAGGAAAGTTGTGGATGGTCCATCCCAGGAAGTTGGCCAGGTTGGATGAAACACTGAGCAACCTGGTCTCATGGAAGGTGTCCCTGCCCATGGCAGAGGGGGTTGGAATGAGGTAATCTTTAGGTGATATCTTCCAACCCAAACCATTCTATGATTCTTCCCTGAATTTGTCAATCAAAAAGTCCTGTTCTTGAGTCCAAATCCCCGATTAGAATTAATCAAACGGATCATTCAAGATCAAAATTACAGAGCCATTCCTGTTGCAGAGTCTGCACAGAGGACTTTTTGCCCCCTGGAACAGGATAAAGAAAAGTTGCAATCCACTAGCAGCATCAGCTACTCCTTATTGTAACTTTCCACAGTATCTCACAACACATGCTTCAATAACTGCTGGCAAGTATTGACTTTGGGAACACTAATCTCCCTGCCAGCTTGTTCATGGTACCAGAGTAACAGTGTGTCAGCAGTTGTAGTTACTGCCTCCAGGTTAAGAGCATTTTCCCATGCTCTGTAATTACTAGCCAAACACCAAAGAATTAGCTGTGTCCATCTGACAGATTCGGTGATACTGTGTGATTGCTCCCGCTGAAGCAATAACCATTCACTGACCGACTGGTTCCTGCAGGAGACTTGTTTTATGGCTCCATTCAAACACATTTAAGAAAGCAGGAATCTGATGAGAGACTCTATGGCCTTATAAAAGTAAAGCTAAGATGTTGTAGCTTACACACTGACATTTTCAGAGCTTTGATTTCAGACACCAAATTGCACAGTCATCGAAGCAATCAATTTAGAAATGACAGAAAACATCCAGATAAACACAAAATCATATGTTGCATAAATAAAGGTACAGAGAGAGAAAAAAAAAAGAAGAAGACATGAGTTTCATAATGGAAGAAAACAAATAAAAAGCCTGTCTATAGAAGAAAGCTCAAATAAAAATGGAGTGATGGAGAGGTTCTCTCCAAATATCTGTTTATAATGTGCAGTCATTTCAGTTTAGCACCATGAGGAATGAAAAGTATAAGCCAGAATCCAGGGCTTCAGGCCAAGCCTAGTGTTCTGGTTGTCAGCAAATGGTGAAAATGCTGTCAATTAGCAGAAATCGTTCTCTGTCCTCTCACATCAAAGCAGTGATAATATGCCCTTTGATCGTCTGGCAGCACTGGGATGAGAGAAGGCAGCCTGCTGATGGGAAAGGGCCCACACAAAGATGAACACCCTGTGGAAGGGTGGAGAGGCTCCTGCACGGAGCCACAGTTGCCGTGTGGCCGGGTACCTACTGAGAATGGGATGGCTGATGGGCTCAGTGGGGAACAGCATGAGCCAGGGGTCTGGAAAATGAGAAAAGTCAGTTTTCTGCTTAATTACGTCACTGGGTGATGCAGCTAAGACCTCCTCTCTGCTGAAGGAGTGAGGAAAAAGGAGACTAGCAGATCCCAGGTAGACATGAATGACTTTTCATTAGGTGTTTAACATTTCAGGTGTGCAATCTGTCTTGGTTCTGAGATGCAAAGGAGAGTGGGACATTAAGAAAATCAGATCCAGTGCCAAAATATCACCAAGAATTATTTAGGAATCATAGATACAGCGGTACAATTTGTATTTTGTTTAGGAAAATGGCTTCACGGGCACTGAAATGAAACCTGATCTTGATTATATCGCTATAAACTGGTAGTAAACATAGCTGAGAGCAGAAATAGATCAATAAAAGTCAGTCATAAAACTGAAAATAGAGAGAGGTATTAGGAGTTTGTTAAAGTGGAAAAGAATATGAACGTGGCATGTGAGAGCCAAACCCTTTAGCTGGAGATTCAAATTTGTTTCTATTAATCACAAAGTGATCCTGCAGAGTTTCATACTGCACAAGGGCAAAGAAACTGAAGACTTGAAACTGGTCACCTTTTGCTTCAAACTGTGGTAAATGGGAAGCAATTTTTCATGATCTTGTTCTTTGAAATTCTCAGATCATTGAGTTCAACAATAAAAATGACATCAGCAGCATAAAGCTTAAAGTAGCAAATTGATTTTTAAGCTCAGACAGCCAAAGGCAAAAGTTCTTAGTAACAAAAAAATGCTAAGCCATGGGGTTCTGGATCTAAATGTTGCTGTAGATCATTTCCACTTGTAATGCAATGTGTATAGGACAAATCTATGTCTTGGTAAATGCCTTGCTTTGAATTTCTCCACCACAAGTACATTAAAATCATTCATAGGTACTTAGAGCATCAGCATCTGAGTAAAAAGTCTGAATAGGAAAAAAATTTAAGAATCCTGTACATCACTGTAAGTGAAAATTCTGTATTACTAAAAGGAAAAGAGTTGCTAATAGATATTCAATAGTGAAATATGCTATTTAAAAGACCTTGCTGATTAGGAAGTGCATGGCTTGTCCATGTCAGAAGTACTGTGCTGTTGTCACATCCTTGGCTGAATGCTTCTTTTAATCACAAATTTCTGTGTTGTTAATTCCACCTTTCTGTTGTTCTTCTTGCAGTTTTTGTGAAGGTTTTCAGCCTTTCAGAGCTGAGCCCTTTTCTGCTACAGGCAGCCAACATGCATAGCACAGTGCTGTGCTCTGCTCACTTGCCACAGTTGCTGGTACTGCAGTAGTAAAGAATTGTGATGCAGGTTGCATCTGCCTGTTCAGTACACTTGGAACTTAATAGAAAAATCAAAATATTTTGTTATTAGGAAATTGAAAAGACAATACTCAACTAAATTGGAGTTAACAGCAAAGCCTGAAATCACTGCTGATACTAGGAACTGTGTGGTTTAAGTTTGCTTGCATTTTGCCTCTGCAATTTCACTGATAATTTCAGGCTGCTGAGCAATGTTTAATTTGTTCTTAATATTTGTGGTTGCAAGCTTGTGTCTGTATGTTTTGAAAAGCAATACTTTTGCACATTTGGGAACATTTATGTAATAGAAAAATATCAATAGAAAAAAAATGTGTCTCTTTAACCTCAGGACATGTTCTTCCTGCTGTTGCCAATGAACTTGGGGAAAGCTGAGGTTTTCCTGAGAGTGTTGACAATATTATTGCATGTTTGTACTGCATGAGGATGTTTCAGACTTTCCCATTTCAAAATCCAGTAACTGCTAACCCTTTCTGCCATCAACTATTATTTTAAATCAATGTATAGGGCTTCTGATTGTGGGGTTTAACAGTTTAGAAGATTATGGTTAGTTTGTATTTAATGTTTCTTTGATATTGGAGAGTAAAGCAGAAAAGGACACGGTCTCACCTCTGCTGATACTTTGGTGGCAAAACTGATAAAATTATATCCTTTTTACATCTGATACTTAGTGAAATTTCAGTGGGAAGTTTGGTCAGTGTTTCTTTCAGCAGTCATCAGTCTTGTAGTTATTTTGATAAAACTACCTGAGCAAGGGATGGCAGCAGTGAACATGTAGTTATTAACTTTGATAACACTGCCTGGGCTAGGGATGAACAGGAATGTGCACCTCACTTGTGTCCATCCCAGGCTTGATTTTAACCTTGCAGATCCTTTCACTGTGTGGACAAGCCTGCAAGGCCCCTCTGGAGATAATAAGGTTTGAGAGGTTGCATCTAAAAATATGATAATTAACAAGTTAAAGTAATGTTGAGCAGCTGGAGAAAAACCAGCATCAAAATTAAAACTAGTTCCAGCAGAGGATCAAAGAAATGAAGGACTTTTAAATTTTTTATTTTCCCCATTGAGCATGTCTAAAGTGTAGGTAAATTTTTACAAGGCAAAATGCCGTATGAACCTTTTCTCCTTATTTTTAATTCACACAATTTAAACACAGTCCCTACACAGGAGCACAGACAGTTCCAAAAGACAGTAATTCAGCTGGAAGAAGCATTAATCTTTAAATATACGGTGGTTCACTTTATATTCTGTTACGGATTATTTAGTGCTTTTCATGTACTATAGCTCAAAGCATTTTACTAAGAAATGAACTATGGAAGAGATGTGTCCTGAATGCAGAGCTCCCCAGAACTGCAGATACAAATGCATTAGAGTTATTTTTTGTGTCTGAATGCTGTCACTTGGATCTATACAAATGATGCATTGGGATGAGTCCTCTGCAAAATAGATGTCTGCTTTTATGGACTAACCAGAAAATGGGAATCCAGGAGTAATATTTGCAAAGAGGAGAGGTGTCTTTGAGATAAAGATTTTTGCCACCCCATGAAAACACAATTGAGTATGTGTGAAAAATGCAGGCAGAAAAATATTAGTAAATATGAAGCATTATTCCACTTTTTGTTTTTCATTGTTTTTTTTGTTTGTTTGTTTGTTTGGTTTTTTTTCATTTCACCAACAGCTAGAATTCCACAAAATAAGCAGACACCAAATATTGCCATGCTTTGCAGAAGTGTGTGAGAGGAGACAGTTCTTCCCTGAAGACTCTTCACTCTGGATAAACAGGACAGGAAAAGGGTGGTGGCAACTAAAAGATGAGAGTTGATGCTCGAAAGCAGATGACTTACAATTTTATAACAAATTAATGCTGAGCAGCTGCTGAACAATGAACATATTTTTAACCTCTTCAGTCGTGAGGTCATAGTAATATGCTTCATCATCCTTCACTGGAAAGGCAGGC
Source organism: Vidua chalybeata (assembly GCF_026979565.1). NCBI lineage: Eukaryota > Metazoa > Chordata > Aves > Passeriformes > Viduidae > Vidua > Vidua chalybeata. The sequence continues at coordinate 61,263,256 of NC_071534.1, read as the reverse complement.
CAGTCCTGGCAAATGGTGATACTTCCTTGGCTGCTCTGAAGTAACTTTTTTCACTACTGTGACTTGGATGTTTTTTGGTCATTTGCCCACATCCTCAGTCATGTAGAGATTGGGGTGGTTTGCACCTTCTTTGATATTTGAATCTTACTATTTCTATTCCTCTTTCCAGTATCTTGAACCATCCTATCTGTCATGGAAATCCCTTGTTTCTTGCTGTTTTTATTGAAGCTTATGAGAATATAAAGAGGATATAATCTAGAAAGTAAAGAGAATTATATTAATTATATTATATTATATTATATTATATTATTATATATATTATTTTCTACTGTGCTTGCTTTAAGCCTCATCCTTCTGTAGCACAACAGTTAAAGGCAGCACTCTTAAGACTCTGGGAATAAGAAAGAAGAAGGGTATCTTGAAAATTAGGTATTACAATAAACATGTCTCCAGTCACGTGGTATGTTACAGCATTTCTTAATGGATACCTTGGGCAAAGTGAATATTTCAGTGCTTACTGCTCTTACTGGTTGTCACAGAAAGGAAGCAATCTGAAGGTTGTTTGAAAAAAAAAGAAAGGACATTACATTGAAGTAACTACAGATTCTTTTTTCTTGCTCTCCCCATTCTTCTTGTTGCCTATATTCAGAGGAGTTTGGAGGATCACTGAAATGAAGTTATAATAATTTCCAGAACTAAAGTTTTTTCTTATTCTAGAAGAACAGAATACCCATTTTTTTTGTACCTCATGCTGATGTAAATGTTATTGTACAAAAAGCACAATTCAATTAATATAATAATTGGCCTGAATAACATCAGCAGCAGAAGACCACAAGAACATTGCCTTTTGGAAGAAATGAATTATGGTCTGAGTAGCCCACTTTTATCAGTTCTTCATGTCCTGCTGCAGGTAACAGTCCAGTTATCCTTTGGAATGGAATGCTCATCTTTGGATTTTGAGTGGGGTTTTATTTTGTTTTGTTGTATTTTTGCATCTGTGCAGAAAGGTTATATCTCCTTCAGGCCTTGGACAAAGTTAACTTTTTTTTTTTTTATGATTATTAGATTGTGTCTAGATATTCAGTGCCTCTACTTATGACTCTGGAGTTACCTGATTTAAACAGGCATTAAACTCATAATATCAATTAATCTTTTTGTTCTAAGGAGTGGATAATCTATTTAGGTGAGCTATGAAACTTTGGCATAAATGATCCAAGCAGATTGAATAGACCAGACCCATTTCCTTCAAAATCTTCGTCTTTTATTCTATGCCACCAAGGGAGGTCAGCTCTGATGCCCTACAAGATCTTGAGGGCAGGTCATTACAACAAACATTAGAATAATACAGTTTTCTCTGTGGTTATGTTCTTTTGCTGTGGAGATTTAATAGTCTCTCTGTTCTTTGCTATGAATTGGTTGGTTCTTGCTACAAGCATGCCAATCCATTATTATATTAAAAATAAATAAATAAATAAAATCGTTGTCCTGTTAACATGGGGTCTTGGTTCAATGTGAAACAATATTTTTTTATGTAAGAAGACTGGCTATGGCTTAAGATACCAAGATCTGTGTTCTGACCCTCATTCTCTAACAGCTTCTTCACAGCCCCAGGCAAGTCACTTTTACTTTATTCTCTGAGAACTGTGGATGATAATGAATACTTCAATATCTCACAGGGCGCCGGAACACAAAAATTCTGCTGGCTGATCTGCAGGGAGAAGGCAGTATGGCAAAGAAAAGACACATTATTAGCCATAAATTAAAACCAAATGTGATTAAAATATCAATAAAATCATATGTGTTTCAGGGAAATGTACCCTCTGAGTAGCTAACAGAAAACAGCAGCTATTATATGCTGTCAGGAGTGGAGAATTAAAATATCAAATGTGCTGTGCTTTGCCACAGTTCTTGATGCACTTGTTGTGTGCTCCAGCCCTCAGATTGCTTTTGTGTCCCTCCCTGGATTGGGAGTGTCTGGCTCGTGCTGGGGAGCCCAACCAGAACATACTCCAGGGCTCCAGCTGTGCCCTCACCTGTGCCAGAGTGAGGTGGGAATCACTCATGAGAAAGTCACATGTAGTGCAGGAACAGCAACTACCTCCCCAGTTTAAGCTCTTCCAGAGCTTAGCATGATTTCTCTCTTTAAAACCACTGAAGAGGTCTCAAACACTTTAGGATTGGAGCTATATTAATTCAGTATTCTTTTGCCCTAAGGAGCCTGGAGGGTGGAGGATTCTGTAGTGTCTTATGTGTAGAAAGCCCAGGGTAGGTTTCTTTGCTGTTAACTGCCAAGGATCAGTCTCTCTGTGGAACAATTTCATTCATGTTCTTGCAGTGCATCTGATGTATTAGTTGCCAGAGAAATAAAATCATCTGACTCTTCTCATGCATAACTTTTTATTGTTGTTAATATTGAAAGTTTTCTAGCAGAGACAAAGCTGCTGTCAGGAGTGGCATGCTGAGAGGAATGGTGCTTCCCAGCTATGCCTGGAAGTTGTATAGGAAAACAGCTGTGGGAGAAGTCACCTATAAAACAGATGAAATAGCTTGGCATTGATAAATACCATGGCAGTTATGTAGAACTTAGGAGTGGTAGTAAATGGGAAAATATGAAAGCTCATTTACTGTTACACATCAGTTTGTGACACAAAACATCAGGGCAATATTCCAGTACTTGGTGTGTTGATTACAGCACAGGGAAATAAAGTCTATTGCTTTGCAACTTCTCAAACAGCTCTGTAAAATGTGGAACTAATCTAATAGGTTATTTTTCTAACTGATGATATGGCACAATTGATGTAAAAATATGTACATTTATATAAATAAGTCTTCAGTCACCTTAGAAGAATATCTATACAGGTGAAATCCATTTATTTCTCTGGTTATGCTCTGGTTTGGTGAAAAAATGTTTTTGAGTAAGGGGCAGCAATCAGATCTTAAATTACATAAGCAATCTCATGTACCTGACTAACATTTGAAGCTGTCTTATGGAATCTGTTTCTTGCTTTGCTCTTAGCCATTTGAACTTTCCTGTTGTCAGGAAAATCTATAAAAAATGACAAGGGGATTCTGGTTTATACAGAAGTGAACTTTGAGCTCTTCTGAGACAGTGGTCACAAGCAAAACCTAAATATTTCAGAATTGTTGTTATTATTATTAATTCAGAAAGATCCAGTGTCTGATGGTTTAGTGCACTTGATGTTCAACTCATCCAGCTAGATTCTAAAAAGAAATACCTCTTCCTGCAGAACTGCAAACATTATCCTCAAGTAACTGGTTTCTGGAGTGGGAGATATGATGTTTCTTAAGATTCGTTCTTATTTACGCAGCAGTGTGTTTTAGACAGCAAATTGAGTAGATCAGTTTTAGCTGTTATTTGGTAGTGGTCTATATGCAAACGTGTCCAAGTTTCTGTGGTCTTCAGCTATTAAGACTGTCAAAGTACTTTTGCATGAAATAAACCTTGTAAGAAAGTCATGGCTTCACCTTTGAACCTCAGCAAGATGTTTTTCCTTAGTCAATACAATACTGTTGTCTGAGTAAAGTGTTTCTTGTTTTGTGTTTATCTACATCTACATCTATTTCTAATGCATTAGCTGTATTTATGCACTTTTGGAGAGGACTTAGAATGGCTTTTTTTAGTATTTTCATGGCATTTATTTCCTGGGGTAAGTATCAGCCAAGGTATGGTCTGGAAAACATGTATTCTGTGAATGCCTAAATGATTATTGCATTGAGGTTTTAGGTAAAATTGTAGCCTTTATTATATATTTCTCAGAAATTACTTTCAAATTGCATTTGACATATCCTTCAATTCTCCGTAGTTTAGGAGGTGACATGTATGAAATATATTCAGAGATCTCAGGTACTAGCCTTACAATAAAATTGCTTTCCTGATTCCATGGTGTGCTTAGTAGAAGCTTTATGAAAACGGTTTTATTTTTCTTTCAGGACTCTCTTTTGGTATTTGGAACTTCTTTTATCTAAATATTCATCTGTTATAGTATTAGTGAGTGACTTCCTATTTAGAAACTATATACAAGATTCACAAAAGTGCAAATAATTTATATTAAAAAGTCTGTACCTTTCACTGTAGGTGTCTGAAGGTGCTGTTAAAATGGCTAAAAATAAAAGCAATTTCTTAGGTATATTATGTTTTATTTAATATTTTTCAACATCTCTAAGGTAGCGCTGCTATGTTTAAACCAAATTTTAAGACTAAAATCTCATATTCGCTTATAATAATTGTACAGTGCAGAGTAAATCATATGTGGTGTATGTGAAAGGGTTGGCTCTGAACAGTAAAGGCAACAATTTTGCTGTTTGATTCCTGACATGTTTAAATATGAAAATAAATGTATAATGCTGCTTGGAAAAAAAATCAGCAAGGGCTGGTTGACTGCTGCACACCTGTCAAGCTTTCAGCTGGAAGAGTTGGCAGGTTTCACCAAAGGTCAGAGAGGATATCTAGGGGATTATGGATCCCCTTTGTTGGCAGATGTTACCTGATAACCCTTGTTACCAGCACCAGCTCAAGAGGCTGTGCAGGTTTTTACCAGCCAATTTGCCAAAGCACAAAGAAAGGGCAAAATTTACCTGCAATTATACTGACAAAGCAGGTCCAGTCCAGAGAACCTCAGGCTAAAGCCAGTTATTCTCATGGACAAAAATTTAATCATGTGATATCCAGGGAGTTTGTTGTATAGTTACTATTTTTAAATTTTGCAATATTCTTTAATATCAGGTATGACAGCTTTGCTTTTTCTCTTCTGTGTTTCTGAGTGCATATAAAACCCCTAGTATAAATATATGTGGAAATAAAAATGTCAAAATAATGGAGCTGAACAGGGCTAGAGGGATAGCCAAGGTCTCCTCTCTTAAAAAGATATGTTTTGAATTGTCTTTATTTCTGTGTCACAAAGGTTCACATCCTCTAAAGCATATTATTAAAAGTTTTTATGACCATGCTCAGACAATTTATGAAACAAAATTATTGAGCAAGACCAAACACTATGTAACTATGATAAGCAATACTTCATGTCCTTGCTAATTAAGAAATGGAGCAAGAAAATATTTCACTCATTTTTCTATAGTAATGAGTTTCTAATTTTTATTGAAAAAAATAATTAACTAAATTACAGAAGAGCAGTCCACTTTCTTTATCCCTCTGAAATATTTTATTAAAACACCCTCATTTCTTTAGAAGTAAAAGAAATTGTAAAACAAATTCATAGTTACATTGTCACGATCACATTATCAGAAATATATTTAGAATAGGTAATTTGATAATAAAAAAGTTATTGTGCCTCTTCACAAAGGCAAGAAGAGTTGGTAATACTAAGAATATAAAAAAAGGTATGCTTGGAAAAATAAAAAATAAATAATAACATTTTTAAGTAAAGAATGAGCTACAGTACCTTTTACTAGGTCCACTTTTGAAATACTACATATTTAATACACTTTACATAGTTTTAAGTTAGCTGCCCCAATATCCACCCCAAAATGAAATTGTTCATCAGCAAATGAAGACTTTTGCATCACCTGCAACTGGTAGCGCTAAAGAAAATTACATTAAATAAGGAAAAGAATGATTAGCAGTCTGAAGAAAATTGACTCAGTGCCGATGATCTCCTGCTAAGAAAGAGTAGCTAAACAAGAAGGTTTCACAGAAAAGCAAAGTAATTGATCAGAGACTTTTAGGAAGCAATTCTCATGGAAAAAAAATTTGTTAATAAAATTGAGATTGCTTTTCTTTTTTTTTTTAAAAAAGGACAAATAATAGTAAATGTATATTGGAGTTGACTGAATAATGTGAACAATAGCACATTGATCTTCAGAATTTTTGATCATAATTAATTTCAAAGACTGTGAAGATGTCCACATCAAGGCTTGTCCTAATATCTACTGTAAGATATTGATCAAGTCTTACTGCATATATGTATGATACAGACTTCTTGCACCTGTTTCTGAAACATCTGTTACTGTAAGGAACAAGATACAGAGACAACTAACAATTTATGTAGTAGCAGATTTGAATTTCCTTCTGATTAAGATAAATCAGTCAGTGCCTCACTGCTGTCTCCAAACCAAGACTATCAATCTGTGGGCACTTTCAGTACCTATAGTTTTGCATGCCCCATTCATGAAAAAAAATCTGTTCAGTTGAATAATCTTAGTTTCAGTCTTTCTGATTCTTCAAGGAATTAATCTTGCTGTCCAAAGGATCCCTTTAGAAATGAACTGAATTTTTTGTTGTTTAGTAGCTCAGTACAATGCACTTGAAATGCAGCAGTGGCCATGAGTATTTTGAAGACTTCATTACTCTTCATGCTAAGTTCCTCAGCAATAGGATCAGTGGATATTCTGGTTTTAACTTGCATTGTAAAATGCCTTATGTGCTTTCTATTATAGTAGGAAATAAAATATTAGTGTATTGTGCTTCCCTATGAAAAAAAAAAGGAAAAAAAAAAATTATCAACTTTTTTTATTTTTGAAGTTGCAATTTCCCTTTTGCTCATGCTGGGGTCTACCCTGGCAAAGGAGGTAAACACTGAAGGTCCATCTCTTGCCTACTTAACAGGCCTGCACAGAAAACTGACTTCTGAGGTTCCTGCCCCTGGAGACTCGTAGCTTGTTTGATCACAGCTACACACAGTTGTTTCTGATGTGCATCAGCTCCCCACTATGCCAGTGGAAACACAGGAGGGCAATTCCACATGGAAATTGATCTTACTGATTTCCCTGAGGAAGTTCCCATTTCTTTTGTTGTGTGTAGAGGCAGTTTATGGTAATTATAGTGTAATTATGTTCACCTAATTTTAGATCTCTGCAGGCATTTGTAGAGTCTGGTTGGTGTGGCATATACTAAAGCAGCTGCTTTAGGGTGAAATTAATCATGTCTAAAAATGCTCATTCCTGCCCATTTACTGTAAGGGAAGTCTGTGTAACTACCTCTTAAGTAAATGTCTCTATTTTCTGTGTAGGAAAATAAATAGGCCGTCAGCATTTTCTGTGATGAAGGATGTAGTCTAAATTCTTCTCATAAGGGCTGTTCCACTTGGCCTAAACAATTAAGATTCATCAACTAAAAAAAAGAAAAAAGGATGTTAATGAACCTTAACATAAAAAAAAAAAAACAGAAGGAAAATTTGATTGTCACAGTTAATTAGCCATACCACCAAGGAACACTAGTTCTGGTTTCAGGAAGTGCTGAGCAAAAAGGTACAGCAAGAACTGGAGGTCAGAACTAACATCACAGATAAATGCCCTAAAACTAAGCCTTGCACTGAATCTGTCTCTTTCCCAGCAAATATTTATGCAAAGTGGAAATTAGGAGCAATTTAAAGTTGCCTGTAGGGCCCCTGGAATACCTTAGACTTGTGCTTGGCAAACTGTGCTTCTTGGGCTGAGCCTTGATGGGTTTGAATCACTTTCTGCAGAAGAAGGATTTGAGTGCAGGTGTCCTCATGCATTTCTGAGCATATTCCTTAAAAGCTGAAAGGCAGAGAAGAGCCACTGGGGAAACAATCACCATTCATTCCCTTGTTTTGAAGGACAGTACTCATTTCCCTCTGACTTCTGAAGGATCTGGCTCATGCTCCTACCTGCTAACATTGCACCAGGTGCCACCGTGCCTGGGTGAGATTCCTGCATGTTGTAGAATGCAGGCTGGTTTTGAGGCAGGAGTTTCCTGTTCCTTATTTTGTGGAATTTCACATGCAGCAGATCTATTGCAAACACCTTTTACTTTGTGCAGTCCAACTCTTCTCAGCATTGTCATCAGCCTGTCTCAGTACTGTGGATTCTGTCTGGGGAATGGGAAAAATCTCTGTGTTGCTTAGTTTCTTTAGTGCTGAACCTTTCCAGTCCTCTTCCTACATTACCAGACCTCTTGAACCATAAAGGACATGCCTTCTGTCAGCTCACAGAAGCATTTCAATCTCAGCTGAAAGTCTGAAGGTTATTAAAATAAATAGAAATAGAGTATGCATATGTGCAAATTACTTTTTCACAGAGCAAAAGACAGCTCCAAATGTGTTTCTTCCTTACATTCTCTTAATTACTTAGTGTGCTCCCTGTGTGAGATCTGTTTCATCTTTCAGGCATATAGTCTATCCTCAAAGTAAATGATAGAGGACACTATATTCTATGAAATAGTGCTCATGCTATAGTTAAAAAAACATTAAAAAATAAATAAATAAACCAGACACTTCCAATGCACCAATGCACTTGACAGAAAAGTAGCATAATTTTAGTCTGTTCAATCTAGACTATGCTTGATAGTAAGATCTTATAATTATATTGAACTTTTCATTTTCAGCAATCTATATGTGGTCTGTAGAGACAATGAGTTGCTGTGCCACCTTCAAACAAGCAATGAGACATAGAACAGTGAGAGAGTAGGAATCACCTGACCAAAACCAAACTTTCCTACACAATGGAATTAATTCCTTATTACTTCTTGATTATTTTTGCCCTTTGTTTAATCTGAATGAATGGACTAATAAAGTAGCACATCAGTTGTAAATGCTGCCACTGTGCTTTTTTGATTGCCAGTTTGCCATGTGAATGAGTGTATTTTCATAAGCAGACATTACCATTAAATTTTTTAATGCTAAAGTATATCAAAATAAAAATATGCATGCATATTTTTGTCACACAGGTGTTAAATTAGATACTTTCATTTATTGGTGGAGTGTACCAAACAGTAAGGAAACCCAGAAAGAATCAAGGATAACACTAAAGGTGAAGCTAAAAATTTCAGATGCTTTAGTAATTGAATAGTCTAAATTTTAAGTTATATTTTTAAAAATTGCAAGTTTCTTTTTTTTTAGGAATTCTCCTACTGAATTTTTTTGCATTTCCAGAAGGAATTACAGTCTTTCATACTTCATGTGTGAAGTATGCTATTATGAATTAATATGCAGCTATGAAATTTAGGTATACACAAAACCAGGTCATATCTAATATCTGTGCTGTCTTTATTTCACTTTCCTTTGAAACATCTAGATTAGCTACAGCCACTTGGACTAAATGAACTTGAACTCCAGAAGCAACCCCATTTTTTGATGTCTGGAAAAAAATTATTTTAATTTCTTAATTACTATTTTTCCCATTAATAAGCTTTGATAATGCATGCATCATAAGAAAAAAAAGTTGTTCTTTAGAGTGCTCGTTGAAGCTTCTATATATTTTCTATATAACCTGATTATAAAAAAAGGGAAAACAAATGTATTCTGTCAAGAAGCATTTGTAGTTTGTGATCATTTACTGGTTTTCTCAGAAATCACTGTAATTATGGTGTAATTTGTAACAGAAGACAGAAAAATATGTCTTCATTAGCTGGCACTTATTTAAGGCTGCACAGACCCTTGTAAATGTAGTTTACAATGAACCACCCATGAAGCCTCATATTTTGCTAGCGAGTGTTATGAGGCTGTACAGAAAAAAACCCCAACAATCTTTCTCAGGTGTTTTGGGACCTGTCAGAGTAAACATTTTGGTATTTGTAACACAGACCATGTAACTTCCTGAGCCACACTGAAAGACGTGATTGGCCATTTAGTGGGTTAAAATTATATTAATTTTTATTACCTTCTGAAAAACTGCTTTGTAAAGATTTATTCTTCTGTACTGAACAAAAGTGACTGTTTTTTACACTAAACATACTTTATTCAAATGGAAATTTAGAACATAAAACGTTGATAAAACTTAACTCTAAATAATGTGTTATAGTTAAGACCTGAATATTTGCTGCGTGCAAATTTTTTTTCTCTCTAAAGAACAATGTTAAAATGTTGGCCTGTGACTTGGGTTAGAGGACACATGAGTCACCACCGTGCCATGAGAATATCCAGTTGTCAAATCAAATTTATCATTTGTGTTAGCAGACTTGTTTAAGTAGAAATAATTATTTCGCATTGGACTTTAGACAATTAGGTCAAAATGTCATTTAAAAATGGAGAGAAAATAAGCTGCCATTATACACCCACTACTCCGGGTCTTAGCTCAAACTTCTGTCTTGGTAAGAGAAATCACTGTTTTCTAAAAGAATTTATGAGTAAAGAAGAAATTACCAGATTCTTAGACAAACAAGTAGATTATGTATAATGTGCAAAATATAAATATTCTTATAATGAATCAACAGAGTTTATTCACTTACATAAATGCACAGACATCTCAGTTTGGGTGAGCCCCTTTTTCAGCCCAAAATTATATTATGTTTTTCCAGGGAAAATATGCCTCTCCAAACTGTTTCTTGCAATTTCTAAGTAGCTTAGATAAAATAGCTTCTAGATTTTGCTGTTCTTATGATTCCTGAAACCAGGGCTGTAAGCAAAAACTAAAAAAAAAAACCAAACCACAAAGACAACACCCCAGAAAAACAAAGAAATAAAGCCAAAACCCAACAGCAAACAGAAAAACTGTAAAATAGACTAAACACACCATTTGCAATGGAGCAACTAAAACTGGTATGTGGAATAACTGTTTCTTCACAGTTTAAATGTGGTTGTTCCCAGTGTAGATCCCAGTAGAGTTTCTTGGAGGACAGCAAAGACCTTTTCCTCTGGGTCAGACCTTTTCTTGCCCAAATTTTCCTTTTCTCGCCCAAATTTTCCTTTTCTCATTGACTTTGTGCCCACATATGGCACCCGGGGCAGCCAATGCCCTGCAGCAATACCTGTGGATGTGGCAGTGGCTGGAAGAAGGGCAGCAATGAGTTTGTCTTTGCAGCACCCAAACTGATACCAGTTTATCAGCCCTAATAAAGAGTCTTTAGCATCCATCCTTATAGTCCCCTTGGAAGCCTTTTGACTCAGATGGAGATAAAACTGAAACCATCTCCTTAGGAGAGCTAAAGGCCTGCCATGCATAACCATGAATGAACTGCTTAGCCAACACCAGCTTTTAGCTTCTCTGAGCAACTGTTGAGATCTTCAGTAATTACACAGCACTACAAAAGACTGCAGTTTCAATGTGTTGTGCGGGGGAGTCTGTATTCAGTTCATTTACCCTGAACAGCTATTCCACAGCTGAGATAGGAAGCTATCCCTTGTCTTTTTGTCTCTGTTTTACATATAATTATGGTTTCTTAATTGCATTTTAATACCATCTGATTTTTAATTCTACATGCGCCCTCTAGGTATACTTTAATTCATGCACAAGATAAATGTATTTTTTTTTATTTTAACATTTTTGCAAGTAGGTTATTTTGTTTGCTTTTTAGTTACAAAATGTATTTTAAATTATTTAAAAATGCCTAGATCATTTTTTCGTATATGTTTCAGCATTGTAATTAAAACTCTAATTCAGAAGAAAAAATTACAAAGTCTTATGACTACATGGCAGGTCACTGAGTGGTAAAAATCACAATTAAAAAACTCATCTTGAAAGTTATCTGCTTTTGCACAATGTACTGCTACCAAAACAATTCGCAGAAAGTTTCTTAAAGTTAAAAAAAAAAAAAAATAGAGCCAATCCTCACTTGATTTCTTCTGAAAATGTCCAGGAAAAGCCTCTTCTTGGAGGTTTCATGCTGTACTGCCCTGTACTGCCCAGTTATGTTACCAGTTTGAGAATAGCCTCTGGTACCTATACTGAATTTTTCTTTTTGAAATGTGCATTACCCATATTTTCCAATTCCTATTACCTACTTATGCAGCATCTGTGCAGTTTGGTTGACTTTAGTGGAATTATTTTTGATAAAGGGTGGATTATCCTGGGTGCAAACTGTGTGAGCTCATGGCTCTTTGTGCTAGAATTCAAATGACACTTTTCCAGCTCTGCACAAACCTTAGAAAATATAATATTTTCAGCAAAATATCTTCTGTGAGGAGTGAGGAATCCTATTAAGAGGACCCTCCTTCCAGGAAAAGACCACTAGTAGAAATCTGGGCAAGCAGAAAGCTTGCTGCTGCTTCTTAATGACAGGATCATGGTGAGGAATGTCTGCTGCTTTGTATTGGCAGGCAATTAATTGTGTAAATGCAGCCCTGTAATAAAATTAGCCTGTTGGTAATGTGTTGGGGACAAAGCAAGAAAGGAAAGTCACTCATAAACAGGTGATTAAAGTCAAAGGTCTTACAGATGCCACGTAAGAAGTTACTGAAAAATATCAGTAGGTCTGTCTTCCTTTTGCAAGACCAAGCTTCATTAGATTTCTTTATTTTCACATTCATTAAAGGCTTTGAGTAGTTGCAGGTTGAGAACAGTAATGTTCACATTTTAGGCCCCTGATCCCAAGAGAGTTATGAAACCAAATTGTGTAAGAAGGATGTGTGAGAAGGAAGAGCAACTTCAAGTGGTCATAATTTTAATATCTAAAAGGTGAAAGATGAAGGTGTGGATTAAGCACACCTGAGCAAGGGGTTTTTATTCTTCTCTAATTTATAGATTTAGATGTAGTTTGGTCAGAATCTTGGGGTCCTCTGCTCAGCCATAGCCATGCTTGTCATTAAACAAACATATATGCCTGAGGAATTTTTGAACCCTGAAGCCAGGAAGTTCATTTGGAGTCTTTTTTGGACCTAAAGTACAACAGACTGAAGTATGCTACATCTTTTTCTTGCCTTGGGCTCAAAGCACATCAGATGCAGTTACTAAGGGAACAAGGACGTGTCCGTGGTTTAACGTAGTCCTTTTTAGTGTGAGGTGGTGGTGTGTTCCCCTGGTAGCACCAGCTAGAAAAAGGGACACCAGGAGAAGGGTCAAGTGGTGTTAGCATCAATCAGTCAGAAGTGGAATTGGTATGCTCCAGCTCCATTCACAGGACTCTCTGTTTTATGCATTAATGCATAGTCTCACATACTCAGTCTGACTTGGAAATTCTTTGCAAGTAGTCACTCATTTTTTTGACAGTTTAAGGAAGTTACCAGCGTTTTGTGCTTGTGCTTAAAAATTAAGATTTTTTTTTTTATAAGGCATTCAGTTGAAAATGCTTCCTGTGTTAAGTACTTGCTGAAAGAAAGGATTAGAATGTAGTTAAGAATTGGGCAGGTCATACTGTGCACCCATAAAATATAAAGGATATAAATAAAAATGCTAATATAAAGGATATAGCTATTGTGGGTGTTTGACTGTTCAGAAAGTAGAAAGTAACAAATTAGGCAAGGATTTTAGTAAATCTTCAACAGATTTTCTGTGTGCTGCTATGTACAGTAATCTGAATGAGTCTTCTCAATGCAGCAGACCATGAACTGAAGTTGTTCCTTTTAACTTAAACTGGGTCATCTAACTCACCATACTCCTGCCAGGAGCACACTGCAATAGTCATAGAACCGTAGAATAGTTTGGATTGGCAGGGAAATTAAAGATCATCTCATTCCAATCCCCCTGCCATGGATAGGGATACTTTTCACTAGACCAGTTTGTTCAAAGCCCCATCCAGCCTGGCCTTGACCACTCCCTGGGGATGGTCAACAACTTTTCTGGGCAGCCTGTTCCCAGTGCCTCACCACTCTCACAGAAAAGAATTTCTCCCTTATCTCTAATCTCTATCCACACTCTTTCCTGAGCCTTCTCTCCTCCAGGCTGAACAGCCCCAACTCTCTGAACCTGTTTTCAAAGCAGAGGTGCTCCAGCCCTTGGATCATCCTCATGACCCTCCACTGGGCTCATTCCAGTGTCCTCCATATGCTGGAGGCCCCTGAGCCACATGCAGCTCTGAAAATAGTTTTGCAATAAAGGAACTAAGTTTGAGTCATACATGGGTCACTACAGAAACACTTTTAGAAAATGTTACCAGCTAATGGTAGCTAGCAGTGCAGAACACCTTGATTTGAAAGTAATTCTTTCTGCTAGAAACTTCTGTAGGAAAAAATCTGGGTTTAAGATTTGAAGAGGTTAGAAGTTAAGGAACTGGAGAGATGACTTACTAGAACTCATACATATTTTATTTCTTTTAATACCTCACTTTTCACCCCACCAAAACAGCTTCTAATGGATTCTCAAGTCTCTAGAGACGATTTTTAACATTATTTTTTGATAGAATAAAGTGCATCCATATGTCTGCTTTATTGAATGTTCCTAGTGCTCTCTGGAAAATAGCACTTCTATTGACAGCAATACTTTTTTGCCTTATGGGTTTTTTTTTGTTTGTTTGTTTGTTTTTTGTTTTTGTTTTTGTTTTTGTTTTTCCAGTTAAACTTTTTGGAAGACAGTCCATACAGATTTAGCCTTAAATTCTGATTCTGGTTGCACTGCTATACAATGTACAAATTGGACATTTCAATAAATGCCTGAAAAGAATGAATTAAATGATCCTAGTTTCTATGTCTCTTAATCAATGTTGTATCTTTAGTCAGATATGGAATCAAAGTGATATTCTTAGTACAATACAAGAAAAACTTCATAAGCTTATTCACTTCCCATATGGTATTGTAAAACGAATCTTGATGGATACTTTAGCAAATTTTAGTTGGTAGTTTGGCTAGGAAGTTAACTGTCCCAGCATGAAGTCTAATTAAGAATTATGCCAAAATGTGGAGGGTGGAGGGAAATGCATGGGAAGGAGTGACAAGGCTGTAGGTGGAAAGTTTGCAAGTGGACTCCAGGCAGTCTTATGAGACACTGTGTTCTAAATGCTAGTGTCATGTTTTCCTGCGTCAGACTAGGAAAATTTTTTTTTTCCCTCTTTCTCTTTTATGATTCTACTTCTCTTTTACCCTCTCTAAAGTCATGTCTACAATGTTAGAAACTGTATTAACTGCCATGGGAGACCAAATGACTAGTTTAGACTGGATATCTGATTCTTAGACAGCTGAAGATGAATCATATTTGTTCAATGGTATTATTTAATTTATCCCTGGTAAGTGAGAATGGAAAATGAGTGGAGCTGTGAGAGTCATGAATCTTTCAGCTTCAGTGGTTTGGGTGCTTTCATCTTTAATTTTCATGTTCCAGTATCTGTAGCATTAATTCCTTGACAATTCAAAACAGCATCAGGGAGGCCTTTAAGAAATTAAAATCTGAAAGCAAATGAAAGCAAGCCGTGTATGGTGGTGAAAATGGATGAGGAGTAAGGCCCTGTAAGACCTGACCTCTGTAAGAATTGTGAATAGCCCAGGTGGTGCCCCAGCGTACCTGAGGGCAGCCAGGCATGGCCAGTTCGCTCCCTCTGTGGCCTGTTTGGAGTTTGCAAGTTCAGATCAGACACAGGTATTTTCTTTTGTAAGAAAAAAAACTTGCCTTCAGTTTTGCAACCAACCTAAAGGGATTTTGCAGGGAGTCTGAAATTTATACCCTTGCAGATACTAGGCATGTAGAGTTCTCCTTCATAGTATTAACAGAGAAGTAAAAGACGAGAAGTATAGGAAGTGAGGACAAAAACAAATGGCTAACAAGTTAAATAAAAGAAATTGATTTAGCAGCATTCCTTACCTCTGTCACTGTAACTCCCTTGTTTTATAAGTACAGCATTTTTACTCAGGGTTATGCAGTGTAAGAGCTACAATGCTGCCTTATGTTGGGAGAAAAGAGTACAGGGAGAAGCAAATCAATTGATGAGAGTAAGTGCTAACAGCATAATACCTCTGCTTTCATGCAGTTGAATCTACGAGTTTGTTAAGCAATTTTTTCCTTGAAAACCAAGGACCATATTTCTGTGATTATATTATTTCTGTAAAAATCCTATTGAAGAAATCCTAAGCATTTTGTAAGACTCATCAACACATTTTTAAAAGTCCTTCTCTAACAGTGGAGCAATTTGATTTTTGTTAAAGTGTAGCATGCTGTGGCTAAAACCTACTGATGTGAAAACACCACTGAGGTATTTTTCTGCAAAGACGTTTATGTGCAAATTGCAAGTGGTGAAGCACAGCAACAGATTAGCTGTGAAATTTGATCTTACTCATTTTCTGTAGGTATGTAGAATTAGAATTTCCAAACATTTAGCAGTTGCCTGATCCAGAATGCAACTTCATAAATATGCTGGTTTAACAAATGGATTTCAAATGCTGGTTTCAAAGGCACAGGCTGCTGAATGATCTTCTAAGACAGCACCTCAGCAGGAATTTATTATCCAGCCTGGGAGATGTGTCCTTCAACTGATTCCAGTCTATGAACAGGAGGACAGCATTATTCTGATTGACCTTTGGCACATAAAATCGAAGTAGGTTTTTTGACCACTTAATAAACAAAGGAAAGAAAACAAGGCTTTATTTTTAACGTGTATATTCTTTACCAGATACTTCAGCTTTCTAAAAACATCTAACATTTTTAAGGCATCCTAAATATCGAATAAAGGGGCTATTTATAGATTGGGCTTTTTATAGATTTTTATCACCTGTTAGATATTCGTTCTTCAAGGAAAAAGTGAATCATATTACTGCGAGGTAAGAGAAGTTCCACCGCTTCTCAGGTCCTCTCTTCCACCTGTAATGCACTTGACAGCAGTTGATCTGGTGTCTGTAATTAATCTGTTCCAGAAAGCCCTGGTTAAACAATTGTTTTCAAAATCTAATGCCAGCTGCAGCACCACAATAGGTGAAATCCTACTTTTCAGAAGTCTGAGTATCATTTCACTGATACTCTGTATCTTTTAATATCATGTAAAGGAATGTTTTATTGCAAGAAAAGCATCTTCCAAAATAACTTTTGAAGGAATATATGACCTTGGAATAAATTGGCAATTGTTACCAAATAAAAACACTCTTTATACACAAACTTAAATTTCTTTTAAAATAAAGCTTGTAACATTTTTAATTAGTTAAAGCAAGGAAGCCATATTTACTCTTTCCTTCTTGAGACTTTTAAATGCAACAGCTGGAAATGAACTTTGGTTCTTCCTCTCTTAGGCATGCCAGCACTGGAAACAAATAAGCAAAAATATCGTGTTGAGAAACAGGCTCAAAAAGTCCTAAAACATCTGTCTCTCTTATAAGCCTTTTCTAAGGGAATGACAGTTCATATTTCTTGGAGAAAGGACCTGTCAAAATGCTTGTTTTTAAAATTTAGGCAATTATTTTCAGCTAAGAGTATTCTGCGTTGTATCTAATTCGGGATGTAAATATTAATATACCAGTTGCAAAGGATTGAACATGTTTATGGAGGTTGGAGCAGAATTTGATTCATTTTTGCTCATTGATTCATTGATTTCATTGATTCATTTCAGTTTCATTTTGCACTGAAACTTCAGGAGCATGGAGGAAGGCATCTTGAGGCCTTGAGTGATGAAAAATTTTAACCACAGTGCTTACAAGCAACACAAGCTTACACAGCTATACAAAAAAGGCTAGAGTATCATGAATTTTACATGTCCTGTTTTGCCACAGGAATCAGCTCAGAGAAGTGGCATTTTAGTTGGGCAGGTCAGCAGGCTTTCAGATGCAGGAAGACATTGGCTCACCTGTTTATCTTAGAAGAGCTTGGTTGTGAAAAAGGTCTTAGTTACAGTGAAAAAGGTCTTAGTTACAGAAAGATGTGAGTGATGTACTATACCAATCATTATAGAAATGTGGCATAGCTTAGGTCATGATCTAGGAAAGGCAGAGAAAGGTTTTTGTTACAGTAAACTGGGAGAATTTGAGAGAAAACTAAGAATTATCATGTTGGATAAACAATGATCTGCTCTGTGGACACTGACTGTTATATCTTCCATTTTTGAGGAACTTATATCTACAGGAAAATAAATGTGAAAATGAAATAATACTTCATTTGAAAAAATCATGTTAAGTAGAAGGACTAATATAATCCTGTCCAGCAAAATGGTGTCCTGTCTTCTGTGGTGCACCAAAAGGAGTTTGGAAATTTCAACATATATCCTGTGTTCATCAGAATAATTTTCTCATTATTTTGTCCTGCCCATCAGCAATACATATTTTCCTCTGTCAGTGCAGCCGCTATTTAGCCACCAGCAGAGTGCTTTGGGGAGAGGGAGGGGCAAGAAACCTAGCTGCAATAACATTTGCCTTAGCTAAAGGACTGGTGTAAAGAACATCCCTTGAGTGCAAGAGGAATGTTAATGTCAGAAAATTAAGCCTTCAGAAGCAGTGAAATGCCAGTTAATATGGCATTATTAACTATTGAATAGTGTAAGCTGTCCCTTGTGCACAGGTATCTCCTGGTATTCCTTAATGGTACAATTGCTTACAGTTTATCACTCAATATTGTATAATGTCACATATTTTTCATCTGTGGCATCAGACCTGTCTCTGTTATTAAACGTGGGCAATAACAGAAGAATTGTTAATAATAAAAAGGAGATAATTTTCTGTTGGCCTTCCCATATGTGTACAACTGAAAGTAAGACTTTAAATATTTTTATTCTCATTTTAAATTTGTTCAAATATCTACTAAAAAAAATAACAAACAATTTAGGGATAGGGAATCTCAGTGATCAGCACATCTAAAAATATTTTTTCTCATCAAATTGCAGCTTCTTATTTTCCTAAATTTCAAAGATTTAAGAAAACATTTTTTCAGTAACAATAAATGTGAAGGACTGGAAACAGAAGTTAGAGACAGTCAAATGAAAATTAAGGCCTACATTTTTAAGAATAAGGCAAATGAAATCACCACAGAAAGAGGGAAGGGTCTCCAGCTTTTCTCATCTTCATGCCTGTAGATGTTTCTGGAAACAGCTGTAGCAACATTAATTAATAGGCTTAGTACAAAGGTCACTGTACTGGTTGAAGTAGCATATCCTGCAACATGTGGGAGGTCAGACTAAAGGATCTAAAGGGTTTTTTCTGACCTTGAACATCAACCATTAGTATCTGGAATCTTAAAATATAATTGCATACCTTTGCTCATGTTTGGGGTGATTTTTGATCTTTCCAAATCAGCAGCCACCAAATGACAGATATGACTTCTGTCTGTAT
Source organism: Vidua chalybeata (assembly GCF_026979565.1). NCBI lineage: Eukaryota > Metazoa > Chordata > Aves > Passeriformes > Viduidae > Vidua > Vidua chalybeata. The sequence goes on along the minus strand of NC_071534.1, from coordinate 61,244,438 downwards.
TATGCTTTTAAATTCTCCACATTTTTGATGCAAAAATTCAGAAAATGTAATTTGCCTTAAAACAAAAAAGAAGTAATCTTAAGTCTGTCTCATGCTCACTTCCAAGTTTAGAGACATAAATATTGCTCAGTGACATTTTTCTAACCCAATCATTCTTTCAGTAGCCTTTGGCAGCCTGGCTAGTTTGAATCTGAAACTCTGAATAAATTATTTCTAAAATCCAGCATCTTTCAGTAACATTTTTTTTTTTTCTTGTTTGTGGTCTAGTAGTTGGCTGCTATCCCAAAATGCATCTTTTTTCCCTTTGGGATGTTCTATTTTTGGCACAGACTAATACAGGCATTAATATTAATATTAATAATAATAATGATGATGATGATGAAAGCAGTGATAGTATAGAGTACTGAAAGTAGTAATAGTAATGAGTATCTTTTTGGGTGCTTGTTAGGGCAACAGCTTACCATTATGCTTGCAGAACAGAAGCAAAAACAAGACACATAGCAAAAGTTAGTATAGCATGAAAAGAAAGAATTTCTAGTATGAGAAACATATTTGCAGTGAGAAATTAACTTTATACATGAGTTTTTCCTTCAGATAAGTATCACAAAATGCAGGCTGGATTCATTTTTGGTGAAGATAAACCAGAAAGTAGCCATCACTGAGAGGCCCACCATGAGTCCATGGGCTTAGACTAGTTGATACTTTTCAGGAGATGCTATAGTGCTGGCAGCATCCTCAGAAGTTAGCTTTCCTCTTGGTTTTCCTTGATGTAAAGCATTCCTTTGACGTTGAAATAGCTCCAACCAAAAAAAGTTGGTATTTTCCAACACTGACTATTCCCTTTCTGAATAAGGGCATCTGCCAGCTCTTCTTTGACAACTGGTGAATTAGTACATCTTTTATATGTTCCTTGAGAATAAAACCCAGATCCCCTTTCCATGGTGTCTTTGGTCTATTGCGGATTAAAAGATGCCTCCAGATTGCAGTACAGGACAGACTGCTCTACTCAATTTTCTTTGAAATGTCTCTCCTCCATTTGTTTAATTAAAGCTCCAAAAATCAGATGCCTTTGTGGAATACCTCTGAATTCACCTCAGGAATAAGATCATAGCTTCAACTGAAGTCAGTCTCTAAACAGCCAGCCATGGATGTTCTGCTCCAAGCTTCGACCAACATCACACATTCATAACTTTTTGAATTGTTTTGGTTTCTTTCTTTTTGCTGGCAGGAACAGGATTTTCACTTCCCTCACTGTCTCTGTTAAAACAAGAGAGTTCCCCTGCTCTAGATGTTCTTCCTCAGGAGTTCACTATTTTGATGTAGAAACTAGTTCTGAATCTGAGTTAAACTGACATTCTGACACCATTGCAACTTCTTATTTGTGCAAAAGAAATCTGATTAGCAGGGGATCTAAACTATTTTTTGTTTATAATGTTCTTTCACTGCAAGCAAAAATATTTCTTCCCCTCAGTATTATAGAGTCTGAAGGTCCTTAGGGTGGTTGGCTTGTGCTGTACTGATACAGACACATACAGATATCTCCTTCCTTATGAGGCATTTCTTTAGATCTGACATCTATTGCAAAAAAAAAAAGAGGTATAAAGATACAGATGTGTTAGGCTCATGCAGATTTATACAGACCCAATACTTGCTTGTTTGGGGCATCAAGAGCTTTGGTCCTGTGGGATTCACTTCCTCTGAGGACTCAGTGCGGCTGGCAGGGCCAGCAGGACCTGTACTCTATTTAATACTGATCCCCAAGCTGAATTATTTTTTCAGTTATCTGTACAGCTTCTGGGAACTTCACATTGAGCAAGTCCAATGCAATCTTTAAGTTCTTCTGTCATGTAAACTACCTTACAGTTTTGGGGCATCACATGGCAGCTCAAGGAGCCTTCAGAAGCAACTTCAACATTCAAATTGAACCCTTAGCATGTTTTAGTCTGAAGGGACATCTGAAACAAAAAACCTTCTTCCTAAAGTGCAGCAGATTATATGGTTTATTTATTGCATGAAATATACATTTTAAAGGCATTGTTTCATCCTGAGCCATCAGCCTTTGCCTGATTTCCTAAAGCAAGAGACACTTGCAGAGTCCCTAAATGTAACCATCTGTTTTTTTCTGCTCTGACACCTTATACCCCAAAATCTGAATGCAGACCTACTCTGGCATTGGCATTATTTGAGCTTGTTAGTATAGGATGAGTAAGCAATGTGACTTGCACACTAGCATTGTTCTGCATATGAGGCCCAAGTTCACCAATATTTGTCCAAGAGGCCTCACAGTATTGTTTCAAAATGGGTAAAGGTAAAATTCTTGAAGCCAAATACTGAAATAATTCTGTTTCCTTTCAGTCTTCAAGTGTGCAGAAGAGAATACATGACATGAACAAAAAATTTCTTTTCTATAGCTGCACAAGCGTCCAAGAATCCGGTCTTTTATTGTTTTAATTTCCTGTTTTATTGCAGTCTTAAAGAAACAGAAAAATTTTACTAGCTTCTGATTTAAAACCAAAGATCTCTCCATTATATCAGCATGCTAGTTTAATACTGTCAAGCATGTTAAAAATAGAAAAAGGTAAATTGACTTCTGGCATTTCTTATATGGTTAAAATTTACTTACAGTATATTGGGCCTGTAGCATTAAATGAAGGAAATGGCATTGGGAAAGTACAGATCTAATATTTTATGGGGTATGCATCAGAATCTCAACAGAGATTGGTGAAATTATAGGCACATCCTGCTTGATAATGTTCATGTTTGAGGCTCTTTTAATGGCTTTGTACCATATGCAGACTGATATTGACCTTAACATGCACAGATAAAACGGGAAATGTGTAACTATTAATCCACACCTCAGTGGCTTGCCAAATTCTTTATTGTCCCATGATTTTAGCCCTCTAGTGTTCTCTTTTAATTAAGTAATGACTGTGAAAATATAATAAATTCTGTGCAAAACAACTAAGCATACTCCTGAACTACAGACTATATTGATTTCAGTCCAGTAGATCATAGCCATGGGGACAATGTGCCTGAAGGGTAACAAAGTGAACCTACAGCTCTGTCATTTCATTTTTGTCCCCTGATGTGACACCTTTCCGCTTCTGGGGATGCAGAGCGAGCAATTTTAGTCCAGCTGTAATTGTGTGTTTTGTTCTGTGGCTCAGCAAACTGGGGTATTAGAGAAATGCAGCAGCAGTCTCTTCCCCAGAGGTTGAGGGCATCGTGTCTCTGCAGGCAGAGTGCATGATCTTGCTGGAGTACCCACCATCTGCCTGCCTACAGCTCCTGGGAACAGGAACATTTTATTTCTCTGTTGAAACATATTATGTAAGCACACATATTTTTCACAATCTAATTTTGCACAATACACAGTGTCTCTTTTGGTCATTTGCATTTTCTAGCAGTGCTAATTAAATCAGCATGAGGGGACTCAGCTAACCAACTGAGACCATCCCAGAACATAACAGCCTCTTCATGTACTGAGCAGCTGGTTCAGTGCTCCAAGACCAAGTGCTGTCTTTCATGCTAAAGTACCATTCTACACAAAAGGTACCTTTGATGGCATAAAGGCATTGCTCTATTGGCTACACATACAGCAATTTTGAAGTGTTTATTGAGTAGCATTAAAAAGACTTCATTTTTTTTTGTTTTAGAAAATCAGTCCCATTTTTGTAGGTTTTTGACAGCAGGCTAATTTGAAACTACATTGTGTTTGCATGCTGGGGATCTATTATTTTTTTCTGACCCAGAGACATGGGCCCATGCAGTCTGGCTGTGCCTAGAAGTGAGGAACGGTGTTGCATTGCTTAGAAAGCTCTGTCAGCAGTAAGTACATGGAAATCATTTGCTTTGTCATCTACAAATCTCTGTGTTGTATTTTGTGGTTATTTATTTGCTTTCATTTCATCCTGCCAGCTAATCTCTGAGGCAAGTAGGAAGATTTTCCTTTCCATATGTGTAAAAAAGAGTGACTGTAGGAATTGTATCCTCAGTGGGAGTGATTCAGAGGCAGAATTAGAGAGTGTCTGCCCTGCCACATTGCACAGCCAGAACACCCAGACTCTGATGGTTCTTTTTTTGCCTTGACAAAATGTTTGTCAGAGACAGACCACCAAACATAATGACCCAGACTGTGATCCAGAGCAATAATTATCTGATGGGAAATGTTCTGGTACCTGAAGCTGAGCACTTTTATGACAAATATTGTTATATTTAGCACCTAAGTAGGGTGTTAATTCCCTCTCAGAATGGTCTTCTTGTAAATCTCTAAACATTACATCTACTGCTAGTCTAGTTATATCTTGTTTGATTTGTTTTTAAGCCTAATAATGACCTGTTCCACTAGTAGAGCAGAATTTGTTCCAAGTGACATCAAGCACTCTGCTGTCTTCACTCCCTTCTGTCTTGCCTGAAATGCAGGTTTCTTAGTGTGCAGGGCATATCACCACTTCACTGTTATCCCACAAGGGCTAACCAGTGTATCCACTGCTCCAGTGGCCTCTCAACACGCCCAGGCACTCACCTGCTCTTGGCTTGGGGACAGATGTGCCACTTGCTCTTGCAATTTCCAGCATGATTCGTTTCGTTTTGTGTGCTAAGAAATTTTCTGACTGTCCTGGTTAACTTGTGTGATAACTGCAAGGTGGTGTCACTGTGGGCTGCAAGCTGAGAGGAGCATCCCACACAAGTGAGATACAGAGAGCTGCGACACGTAACTGATGCTCAGTATTGTGTTGTTTGTAAAACTGGAGGATACCTTCTCAACCTCAGGCTTATTTGCAGCTTAATTTCCCATTGCTGAAAAACAGCTGCAAAACATTTCCCCTATTAATTTTTCTCAGCGTTTTACTCTTCTTTTGACTTGATATGAAAGCCATAGGAATGAAACTTGATTCTGGAAAACAGCATTTTCAGGGAAGGAAACACATTTGATAACATATATGCAATTCAGTCTCAGAGATTATCAATAATTTTGTGAACTCTGAAAAGTTCAGATTATCTATTGCAAAACTGAGTTTGCAATTGACAAGTTTCTTGAGTACAAAGTCTGCAAAATGCTGTTGTGATATTTATGACTATTAGAAAGCAAGAAAGTAATGTATTATAGTAGTGACTTTTCATGGTACATTATGAATTCAGACTGAGATGCTACAAAGACTTTAAAAAACTGGGCTGCCATGATTCAGATACCAACCTGAATCATATTTTTAAACTATTATTAGAACTCATACAATGGTAACCTCTGTGAGCTTACTTCCCTCATAAATTGTGTATTACTGGGATTCTTTCACCCAGATTAATTTTTCTTTTTACAAAATGTCAGCAATTCACAGCCTATTAATATGGCAATATTATTTCCAGAAGTAAGGAAAATAAGTCTCTATCTCAAGCAATTAAAATTGTGCAGCTATGATTTAAGTAAAATACCTTTCAAATAATTCAAGTCTGGTAAAATTATGCCCCTATTCCAATTCAGTCTTTCATATTTTATTTAAATACATGTCAGACCTCAAAGTTCCATCACAGTTGTCTTCCACAGAGATAAAATGAAAAGGGTATTAGAGAAAAAGAATATTTGTTTCACTAGTAAATGAACAGTTGTACTGATATATTAATAGAAAAAGAGTATTAAGCAGAACAGTAACTTTTCCATTAAAGGTGAGGATCAATTTCTGTCTCCTTTAGTGAGGAGCTGCCTTTATCCATTGCAAAGCAAGGACAGGAGAATGTTTGTCCACTGGAAAAGGAATTTGAACATATAAGTTCTGCTTTTGCTTGAATAACAAAACTTGTTACAGAACCTTCATGAAGACTGACAGTCTATCCATGTAGCTCCCAGCACAGGGTTTTAGGGGCAGGTGGCCCAGAATGGAGCTCAGGGGGAACTGCAGAGGCTCTGGATGTGGACAGCAGAGGTGGCTTTTGCTACAGTGAGATGTGTGTGGAATTCCTGAGGAATACTGTCTGAGCAGGCCCTTCTTGCAGGTGTTCTGGGCATCCACCAGCTGACCCCAAGAGAGTTTACAATGTTTTGGTGCTGGGTGAGTCACCCCTGAAGCACAGAGAATTACACTGATGGAGTGAGGCACAATTTGTATCCAGGCAGAGCAAACGAGGCCCCCATTATCACCATTACTGTGTATTACAGATTAATGCTGCATTTTTTAGAGAACTCAATTTGTCTCTTTTTTTTCCTAATAACATGTCAGTAAGCAGCACATGGGTGTTTATTTTTAGTTCCAAGTATACACATAAAAAATATTTTGCTACAGTTTGATTAAAAATAAAATTCTTACATCTTTATGACATTTTTTTCCCTCATTAATTAAATCTGTCTGTTGGACATTTCTGACTAATATAGATCTTCCCAGAACACAAAGCATCTTCCTGGAAATATATCCAACTCAAATAACAATATAAATGTTTTTCTGAAGCTAAAACCAGCCTTACTAGTCTGTTCAAACGTTTTTAGTATGATATAGTCAATCTCTGGTTAAACCCGTTCTGTGAGTTTTCATCTTTATGTGCCATCAGTTTCCAAAGAGGTTTTGTCTTTAGAAAAATACCAATAAGATGTATTATTTCCCTTTTCCAACTGACTTCTTGAAGTAAGTTTCTAGAACTTTGCGAGCTGTATCTGAGAGCTTGGTTACATAACAAACATTGGTGTTAGCAAATTTCATACTCTGTTGTGACACCCTTTGACCAAATAGAAGGAGATTTCCCAGAGTGGGAGCATCTAAATGCCAGGTAGTGTTTGGCTGCTAGTAAAGACTTCTGTAAATATGTACAAATTTCAAGAGAAAATATTGCTGGCTTCTATATGACTGCACAGGATGAGTGTGGGTTTTGACAGTCTCATTTTGTAAGTATAATATCTTTCAATTTTATGTTTGTCAAAAACATCTGTAAAGATAATTATTTGCCTTGTAGCAAGTCTAGTAGGAACAACATGAGTCTTTTAAATATCTCAGTAGCAGTCATTAAAGTTTGTGTGTCAGTTAAAAATCAAATCATTCATAAACTGGAGGCATCTACAAACAGCTGGTTCATAATTAGCTTTAGAGAATTTGAAAAAGTGGAGTAAAAGGCAGTTCATTTCCAAACAGGTTTTGTAGACAGTAGCAATATTATTTGAACATCACTTTATTTATGCACCTATTAAATGGAACAGCTAATAAAAGATGAGTATTCTGAAAGCAAAGTGCCCCAAACTGTCCTCTCTGTTGCAGGAATGACAGCTGGACTTTTTCACCAGCCAGTTAAATCATGGCATTTCCCAGCAGCTTCAATTTAAAACTGTGCTCAGCAGTAAATTAACTGAAGAAAACAAAACAAAGTACATCTAAAGAACAAAGGTACAAAATTATTTTACTGGGTAAATGTCCATTTTTTGAGGTTGACTTGGGGTGACTTTGAGATTAGAAAGTCCATGTTGCATGCTGATAGCAGCCTTTGGAAGGTGCTGCAGTGGAAAACTCAATGGAAAACTCTCTCTGTAGCATGAGGAGTGGAGCTCTATATTGTAATAAGAGCTGAAGTTCAGCAATCTGAGGTAAAGTACAAAATGCAGATGTGTTTGGCTCAGTTGATTCTCCTGCTGACACAACCTCTCTATATCATTACAAACCACATTTTTGCTTCCAGCACAGTGCACACTTGTGTCTTCACATTTCAAACAGAGGCTTGAGGCTAGCCACAAAAACTAAGAAAATAAATCCAGGGAATGATATGTTTTTACAGTGTTCCTAGAATCAGTCTTCCCTTGTGGTGCTGCTCTCATTTGTGGCTGCTCCAGGGTATCCTGTTTATCTGGTCCTCAGACTACCCTAGAAGGTACAACAAAGGCAGGTGTAACACAGTGCTGAATTAAACCCAGGGTGTCCTTAGGCAGTGAGGACTCCTCTGTTCCCAGAAACAAAATGGAAACTTTCTCCCCTGTGAAGTTCAAAGAGTGTGCAAACTTCAGCCAGTCTCTTGGTCTGAGGAGAGCAGGTAGAATATATCATCTGTAGAGATTAGGGAATTATATATTTTTATGGAGACATACATCCAAATATGAATTCTCATAATGGAGAAAATCAGTCATTGGCTAGAACTTATTGCAGATTTTTTAATATAGTCTGGATGTAGTGTCATCCCCATGCAGTTTAACCTGTAAGTCCTACAGTCCTGTATTTTAAAATTTTGAATTTAAAATGCTAGGAGGAAGAAATCAAAAGATAAAGCTAAGGATGCAAGGCTAAGTGTTATAAATATGATACATGTGTATGTAAAAGATCCCTAAGCAAAAAGGTCAGTAATAAAATCCATACCCAAAGAGAAAGACTACAAAATAGCAAGCTGTGAAAGAGAAGGCCATTTCCCATCAATAAATTAGATCTTTAAATGTTTTTCATTGTATATAGCACATAGAAGAATACCAAGATCTAGTTTTATCCAAAGCCTTGAAATTTGTTTAGAGCTCCATTAAAGGATCATGGAATACAATTTATTACAGTAGCCTCAAATATGAAAGAAATTCATTTTTTCCTTGAGGATTTTCTTGCATAATTCCCTCTTGGTTCTCCATCACACACATTCCACAGAGCTCATAGCGCACCCCAAAGGTTTGAGGTTTTGCAGATAATTCAGATGGCAGATTTGGCTGAAGATAGTGGTGAAAGGCAGGCAGAAGTGCAAAGATGATGCACAGTTTTATCTAGGGATAGAAAGGCTTTAAAATAAAATGTGTGATCTTCAGCTGATGGCTGGCAGTGAAATCAATGCTTCTTTTAATTTACTATAGTGTTTTTTTACTATTATGGTGTTTACATGTTTTGCATGGAGACTTGAAGGATCATCCCTTGTTGAGTACGCCCATTATACCGTGACTGGGGAAATGCCAACACTCATCTTTATACTACTCTGAGCACTATATAGGTTTGTTGAGAATGATTTCCCTCAAATAATAGTCTTAACTACAGGCTGGTTTTTAATAATGAATCCTTATAAAATCCAACCAAATATTTTCACATTATTTGGAATTTTCATATTCTCTCTTAAAAGTAGTTTTTCTGGTTAACTGTTGCCAGTTAAAGAAACTATTAAAGTAAATCATCTTATACTGACTCATATGTTTTAAATGCCTGAGATCTTTATTAATCAAGCACTAAAAAAGACATATTTCAGTTTCTTAAAAAGTACCATTTTTACTACAAACAAAATTAATTCATATGATTAGTGGTAATCATATTTTTTTCTTTAATTAAGGCTTTCTAAAGGTTATTTTTTTAAGTTTATTACAATAAAATATCACTGAACATGTGGGAGGGGAAAAAGGAATTGTGGTGCTCTTCTTCTGAGAGGATCGTCTAGGGAAAAACTGGGGGATACAGCAGGAAATTTTGGTTTATGCTTAAAATCTTTCAGGATGTAAGATAGAGGGAGTGTTTAGGAGCTGTGGCTGACATGAACTTTCTCACAGCTGTATGGTGCCCATCCCTCACTGCTGCTCATTTTTTGCATCAGCCTGGAGGTGTGTGGGTCTGAGAAGAAAACAGGAAGAGGGGAATTATAGGTCACCTCACAATAGGTTGTATATAACAGAATGAAAAAAATTATAGAGATGTTTAAAGATAAGTGGTCATTGTGTCACTAAAATGATTGAAATTACTAAAATGGGTTCTCTAGGGTAATTTCAGATATTCTGGATTCTTACCAGACCATTTGAAAAGACATTCAGAAATGAGCACTTAGACCATGCACACAGCTTTTTACCTGTGATGACTATGATTTTCTTGATATATCTCAGAGAGAGTCACAAAAAAAATATTGTTCCACTTACCTTCCTGGGTAAAAGAATAATAATAATAAATCAGATAATAATCTGATATAGCTGATAATAAAAATAATAAATCAGATATTCCTGATATAGCTGATCTAAAGAACTTAGGTCATCATTTATGCTACTTATAGAAAGGTCAATTAGATTATCTGTGAACAGTGAAAGATAAATTAATCTAGCAGGCGCCAATTTGCACGTATTCTACTGCAGAGGTGCAGAAGAAACTTGAACTGTTGTCAGATGGCCATGGACCCACCCAATGGTATGGATATGAAGCTGCAGATACCACCTGAATAAATAATTTGGATGAGACTCTCCAGTAGAGTACTCCTGCTGAAGCTGGTCAGAGTCAGGTCATTCAATGCATTTGATTTTGCCAAATATATGGCTTATGTTTACAGTCAGAAGTAGAGGCTTGTTAAAAAAAAAAGGGAGAGCCAATCTGATTAAAATAGGGCAGTAGAAGAGAGGGAGTAGTTTATACTGAAAGTTTATGAGCTTGTCTGATTTCACAGAGTAGCTATACTAAGATATTTCCTTTAGTTTCTTCAGATGCAGAGCATGTGCATATGCAAATAAAGATCTAAAAGTCTTGCTTACATTAGATATTTCTAACCAGGAGTATTTATAAATGCCAGGGAAACTGAAATCTTTTAAGTTTTAATCCCAGCAAATAAAATATCTAAGGCAAATTATTCTCAGATGAGATGCAATTGATATTCTGTTAAAAAAAATCCTGATAATTTACCACACCACATTTTGGGAAGTCAATTCAATGAAAGATTATGATACAAAATAAGCAAATACTAATGGGTGAATACTCAGGAGTGTGTGTTGAAAATTTGCACCAAACAAATTATTTAGAGCTACCATAGCAGGAACAAGAGGGATATTCATGTTTACATGTTCTTCATGGAAAGTATAATGCAAGTGTAGACTCCAGCTGGAGCATCAGTGAGTTAGCACATAGGAAGTTGCAAAAAAACTGTTGCAATTTTTAGAATTAGAGAAAATTATGAACCTTTGTCCCTGCCATTTTCTTGGAAATAGCAATTATCTTCAGATTTGAATTTTCTAATGAGCTAGAAACTATTTAGTACCCTTTTTTCTGTGTGTTTTTTACTGTACTTCTTTTCTGATTGGACTTTTCTACTAGATTTTTTTAAAGACAAGCAGACATTAGATAAATGCATTAGAATACTGTAAAAAGTTATTCTTTGCTCATTAGATTCATAAGTATAACATGCAAACAGAGCAGGTTTTAGTTCAGCCAAGTGTGTCTTATTTTATAATGTCTGGAATCAACTTCAGTCATGGTTATGAGTTTGCCATCATGATTGGTAGCTGTACCTAAACCACACATACATTATGCAAGAGATCATTACTGGAAGTATTTAACTCACAAACTATGTTTCTCAGCTAGCAAAGCAAGGGGGTTCATTGGAGTGAAATGAAACTGAAACAGAGCAGAGGCCTCAAGCCAGCAAAAAGAAAATAAAGCACAAAAGCACTGCCTGGCTGCAAGCCAGTGAATGCTCCATCATGCAGTTGTCAGCCTCCTCCTGTGGCAGTGGCCAAAGAACCCTTTATATTATGGTCTCTGGGTTGGGCTCCTAAAGCTTGAGCTGTGTAATACCTCTGACACACACCAGTGCTTCCTGCTGCTGTCACATGCAGTGAGCAGGATGTGGCCTGGGGAGCTCCTTCCCTCTGAGCCCCAGCTTGAGAGTCCCGGGCAGCGCGGGGATCCGTGGAATGGCGCGATGGGCACCGGTGGTCCCTGAGCACTGTCCCCAGCTCCTCCACTGTGGGCAGCCAGGGAATAAGAGAAAAGACGGGGCTTAGGTTCGTGTCAGGAATTTTTCAACATCTCTGTAACTTTCAACATTTTGCAAAAAGAGAAAATAAATGGAAGTTGAATTCTACAGAAACAAAATCAGTCACTTGTCTACCGGGGCTGGACAGAACCATTAAATAGTAGTTACTGACTGTAAAAATGCTTTTCCCCTGTTTCTTTCTCTATGAACTTACTGTCAATGTCGCTGTTCTTCTTTCCCTCCAAAGTAAACCAAATGATAGCATTTTCTGTGTCTTATTTTCAGCCTTTTGGAGGACATAGTCCTATTATTATTACACTAATAATAATAATAATAATAATAATAATAATAATAATAATAATAATTGCTTTATATAGTCTGTAACACAAACTGTAATTCACTGCTGCTGAATCAAGGCTGGTTTACATATTTGCAATTCACTATAATTTCCTTGCAAAAGGTCTTATGGACCCATTACTGCACATGCAAGATGTTGTTCTGATTGTGCTTCAAAAGGATCAGGCTGCTCCAAAGCTCAGGAACTTCAAATACCACAAAAGCATTTCTGGAGTCAATATGCTTTAAAAAAAGCATCAGGTAAAACTACAGAAAAGCAGAAGAATGACAATTGAAAGGATGAACTAAAAATATACTGCATCTGTTTTTCTGGGCTCTAGAACTATTTTATTTTAATTTCCAGGAAGAAAAATTCATTGTTATACCAGATTAAAAAAAAAAAAAAAAAAAAAAAGGTAGCTTATGCCCAAAGTATTGAAAAATATGAATTAGTTCAGACAACAAAATTGCTTTTGAAGAAGAAAATTTGTAATTGTACATTGTAGTTAATTGTAGTTAATCTGACTGCTCTTTAAAATCAACAAAACTCTACACTATATACTCAGATATTAAGAAAAACTTATATTGTTTCCATTGTGCTTGGAAGTTTTAGTTCCCCTGTACCATGATTTTATTTCTGTTTAAAAAACAGAAACTTACTTTTGAATTGCATGTAACTAATGCAAGGCTGTAGGCATCTCTTCCTGTAAACACACGTTTTTGTATCTAGCTTGGAATATGCAATTTGCCAAAAGTATCAGGTGACCCTTTTTATGAAGTGCTTAGGAGGTTTTAGTGCATTCATTACACATGTTGAACTAAATGAACTAAATGGCTGTGCTTGAAACAAGAGGCTGTAAATAAAAAATGTACTTTGAGGGTCAGAAATCTGTGTAGGTTCCTAAACTTACTAAGTTATAAGTTGAATGATTCAGGTTTGTGTCAGTGGGCAGGCTACAGCTGTTGTTCTCGAGCTGGCATTTTCTCAGGCTGCCAAAAAGCATTTGCATCACTGGGCATGTTCTGTATATTAGAGTGAGAAGAGCAGGAGCTGAAGGACCTTTACTCTCTGCAGCCGATCACGAAGGACAGCAGACTCAGAGAGTTTCTCTACAGCCTCCTCGGAAATCTCACAAGAAATCAGAAGTAAGGATGGTCTTATCTGCAAAATCTTTTCTATTGCAAGAAACAGGGTTAGTGGTACAAAGTAGTAGATTAATTAGAGCTTGGGGATCCTGGAGGAACAGAGATCCATATGGAAGTTCTCAGCCTCAGGGAACCAGGCATACAGGTATTTTGTGTCTTATGAGCTGGGGTGCTTTTTCCCTCCTTCCTTTAATTATGAAAGTTTGCTGGCCTTTTTGCCTTTAGCTAAAGAAAAGAGAAATTATTTATAAGCTTTTATAAACCTGGAACAAAAGGTGTTGAAGTTACTGACAAAAAGCAGCAGTAATAACATTATGGACTTATAGTAGGCAGATAAATAGGAATTTCTGTAAGAAGAAATATATTTTAATTTATAATCGTTTGTGCTCTGCAGTGACTTTCAAATAATTTGGTAGGGATGTTATGTGTTCCTATTTACAGGAAAATCTTTATATAGTCTAAGTCAATAAGACTTTTGGCAGAGGGTTCAATAGCAAATGACATTTGAAAAAATGTTTTAATGTTGCATGTGTGAAGCAACAAGTTAGGGATCTATCTACTTGCAATTTTTCATCTTGGGAATATATGTCAGAACTCAATGTAGTAATGATTTTCTATATTTTTCCTATGTCAGAATTTCAAAGAGAGAAGAAATTGAGTTATTTATAGACATCTCCATAATTATAAATGTGATCCTTATTCAAGGTTAAAAGAAATGGGGAGGAACTATATTGGGAAATGCTTATTAATCATGTTGGATTAGATTTATAGATATGCCTTTCATAGTGGAAGATGATACACCAGTCACTAGTTTAAATTGTTTTGTCCTAAAGTTATAGTAAATGTGGCAAATACAAGGTTTTTAACTCAGTTTTTTTTCCCATTTGTACTGCTTTGCTGAGATGTTGTAATGACATTTTTGGTGGTAGAAATAAAATATGAACCCTTGTTTTTGGTAGTTTCTCTTTCAATTGTGAGTTATATCAGAAAGGAATAAAAAAAACATATAACATTTATATGATTGCTAAGTACAGCCACATTTTATTCTGGTTAGACATGGACTAAAAACATTGAACACTGCAGAGAGATTTTGAACCAGGATTTTTAGTTTAATAAGAAATGGAAAATTGGTACAAGGTCATGGGAAATATAATACCTAATATATTATTTAGATACATATGTATGTAGTTGTATGGTAAAAATATATTCAAGTTTTGTGCAGAAAGAAAATTGACAGCTCTGTTTATAATCATCTATGTATTTTCTGAATGTACAGATTTAGCCAGTCATTTATATTTTCTGAATGTACAGATTTAGCCAGTCATTTGTCATTAACTGTTTTTAACCTTTACAATTATCAGTAGTAAAAGATACTGTACCAACCACATGCTTTAACCAGAAAGCTCTGTGTGCTTTTGTCCTCCATCATGACAGAAACATAAAGGAAAATGAGCCACAAAGACTTCACAACTGATTCATTGCTTCCATCAAAACAATATAATTTTAAATTGTACTTTCATTTGTCTTTTCCATGACAGGAGGCATCGTTGATAAGGACCTTCGTCACTACCTCAATCTACGGTTCCAGAAAGGTTCGGTGGACCATGAGCTCCAGCAGATCATAAGAGACAATCTCTACCTCCGCACAGTGCCATGTAAGTAGGGGGGAGATGGACAAACCTGGCTCTTTAGTGGCAATAGATTATCTGAGTGAGTGCTGCTGAGGCCCTTTGCAATGCCTGCAGAGGTGGTCTGTGGATAAAACAACCTTCCTGTAATTAGATTTGTGGCTTGGTTCCAGTCTTCTACATTACTGCTCAGAAATTCAGCTGTGCAATGCTGATGTTTTCATGGTGTTTTCAAAGCTGTAATTTCATAAAGTTTGTCTCTAGAATAATAATAATCTTCTGTAGTTTCAGAAAGCACAAATTTAAAGAGAAAAAAAAAAACAAAACCGTTTTCTGGGCTGGTTCAATGGATGTCCAACAGAGAGAGTTTGATCTGCCTCATGTTTCACATATCCATTATGTAATAATGCCATTGGATTTAGAAAGCAATAGGGCAACAGAAGAAATGTATTAACTAGATTTTGTTTGAATGCAACAGGCATAGCACTGAAAGTTTGTACTTTCTTGCATATGTGTTTGTTGCCACATAAGTCAATATTCAAACTATTCTGAAACCTCTAAAGTAGTTTTTGTGGTATTGACCACATTCAGCACTTCGACGATAGACACGAAATTAAGCAGAGTCACGCAAGCCAGGTCCGACTGTCAGGGCCATGCCTTTCAGAGCAGAGCTACTTGGCTGACAGACAATATATCATTTAAAATGGACTGAAGTTCCATTATTGTTCCCTCAGAAAATAATGGCTTACCAGACATAAAATGGGTCTTCTGGTTTTGGCAAAAAAGGAGTGCACTTTTGAACTTACAGGCTTGACACTGGAATGATAAGCAGAGGAAGAATGGAGCATTGAAAAGATCCTCCTAAAAAAATAAATATAAATTCCTAATTTCTAATGTTCTGTTTGCAACTGATCAGAAAGGAAGGTGGAGAAAAACATTTAAAAATTATTTCCTATATGCAGAAAACAAAAAATGTTATGTGAGAGTTATGATGAATTAGGTTTGCCTGAAAATGCTGAGAAACATCACAGCTGAAGTGGAAATGCATGTACAGAAAAAGTTTTGACTAAATCCCACTTCCAAGGATGTCTGAGAGCATCATTAGCCTTAGCATATACTTATTATAACCCCAGTCCATGCTTATGAGTGACACACGTCCAGGTTAAAGAAGAAGGAAAACACAATATTGCAACTGCTGCACACAAGTGTATGACAGACACTATCTGTCAGCAATATGGGCACAATGAGTATTTTTTGAGGTTGTTTTGTTTTCACTCAAGGCAATAATAAAGTGGTGTCAAATAAAATACAGTACCCACAGAAGCAAATTTGTCATTCAAAATGTAACACTACAACCACAGCGACTACAGTTTAGAATCTATAAACAATACAACCATTTCTTTCTGCTGTGACTTCTCCAACTTCTGTGTCACTTTAGGTTGTTAAATTCTTAGGTCACTATTGTATTATAAAATGAGTGTTTTTGACTAAGTAAAAACTATGTTTTGAAATATATTGTAAGGTTGCAGATGGCAGGTGCTGATTTGCGAGGTAAGTTGGCAAATATTCTTGGAGAGTGGAGGACTCCTTTCAGTAGTAGTGGTAGAAAAGAAAAACAAAGCCTCTATAGTGCCTAATTGGTATATTTTCTTCAAAGTGTTCTTGAAAATTCTGTGAAAGTAATCCATTTAAAAAGTGAGTATTAAAAAAAAAGCCAATTATCAAATGCAGACAGGATGATATCTGGTTAGCTAAAGGATTTTTCATAATCAGTCAAATAAAAAAGACATCATCACACAGTTTGCAAGCCAAATTTCCTCTAAATCATAATTGTGGTGAAAATCTTTTTTAATGCAAATTTACTCTGTCCCCAGCATTCATGCCTAGGAGGGAAAATGTTCTCAACTGTTTTCTTATTTTCATATAACTTAACTAATTTTTGAAACACAAACTTACCTTTAAAGGGCATTGGTATTCAAAATCTTCTGCTCTGGGCAGTATTTCATTTTTAAGTTGTGTACATAGTCTAAGAGTACAGCTTGGTTGTCCTACCACTGTTTTTAATATACAGTGGTAATGTTTAACTGACTGTACCACTGCCCTCAAGTTCACTTATGAGTGCACCTAACCATGAACTTATTACAAATCTTGCGACAGATACCAACACAGCAAAAGCAGCACTCATTTTTGTCAAATTCTTGTGCAGAAAAATTGAGAGGGAAACCCAGATGCAGGCAGCATGGACTTAATTTCCAATGGCAAGGTTGCAACACAAAGAAGGCAGAAAAAATTGAAAAATAGGTGGCAACATTTTCCTTTTAAAAATGCATCTACAATCTTGGCTCTGTTACAGAGGCATAATTTCCAGTAAAACCATTAGGTTTATAGATACCTTGACCTTGTGTTTTTCTGTCCTTTGCTTTCTGTTCACTCTGGCAGCACCAGCCCCACAATGTAGTGGGTGTGACCATGTGGTCTCAGCCCTCTAGGTTAGACTAAGTCATCTTTCACTTCCATTGAATGAGTTCCATTGTCCTATGAAACCAGAAGCAGAGAACTAATCCATACCTCTTTTAAATCAAGATAAGCCAACTCAAGTTAGACAAATGAACCAGTATTTACTAAAAACTAGATAAGGTTGGGCCTTGGACTCAACCCTTGCAGTGTTTAAAGCCAGGCTGGAAAAGGCCTTAAACAACCAGCTCTAGTGGGAGGAGTCCCAGCCCATGGTAGAGAGTGATGGGATTAGATGGTCTTTAAGGACCCTTCCAATCCTTAACATTCTATGACTCCAGATAAGACAGCTTTCCAGTCTTCACTAATGTGGGAAGAGGTAGCTCTAGCTCTGTGTCATCTCAGGAATAAAGCTTTGAGGAGAGTAAATCACGGGAAAGGAGTTTCGGTAGGGACACTCATGGTCAGACCTGTCTCCTTTGCTATGTCCTTTCCAACAATTGCAAATTCAATTTCTTTAGGAGCTGGCAAAATGGTAGCTGTGGTTGAAAATAGATTCTGTGTATGCTCCCTTTCCAGACAGGGAATGTGAAATGATAGTGGAAAACATTGTGATTTAACAGCAATGTAAAAAGTCAAGGACAAGCTGATTCATAAAAGTAAAAAGTCATCCATTAATTGAAAGAGAAGCTCATTGTTATCCTCTGGGATATAAGTTCAGATTGGCAGTAGCTTGAATGAGTTGGTCTATCCTGCTGCACCACAGGAGGATGCAGCCCAGGAATGCTTTCTTCACAGTGAAAATGGTGGGGGGAAATAGTTTTAAAAGCACTATGGGGATGAGGAAGCTCCTTTCCTAGTCTTTCAGTTTAGGAAAAAAAAGAATGATGTAAGAATAGAGAGGACTGGGTATGAGGATCAGCCTTACAGCCCTGGATATTGCAGTGTTACCATTAGCTCAGAAATTGGAGGAAGGATGTTTTATTTAAGATATTTATCAGCAGCATAGGAAAAAAATTATATTTGTAACTGAGCCCTATGTTGTACGTGAGTGACCAGGGCAAGAAATGGAGTCATTATGAGCAGCAGTTTCCCACATGCCAAATTGTGATAACAAATTTTCCTTTTTCTCAGCTTGCCTGTTGATGCCCTGGGTGCTCTGTGTTAGGTGAATATAATTAACACTGCACTGCAAATATGATGCCTATGAACACTTAATAAGTCACTTCCACTGTGACTTATTTTTTTCCATCTTCTATGAATATTTAGATTTAGGTCATTTTGAGTCAACATAAATAAAAGCCTCATTTTCAAATATAGTTTTGTTCTACTGTATTTTAGTATAATCTGGTCTATATATAAATTTAACCTATTTACTGCAATGTTGTCTGTGTACTGTTGAAATATTATATCTTACAGGATGCTTATGTTTGTTGTCTAGTCCTCTTCACAGAAGAAAAAGTACACGCAGTGATACATTTTTTTTTCTGGGTGTTGGTTTAATTTATCATATATAGTAAAAGTAGAGCCTTTAGCTTATATTTCAGTGATACTAAAGTCAATAAAATATGTTTAGACTTGAAGCTGCAGGGTAATTCACACTTTCAGACCTGAAGAAATTTCCATCTGCAAAACAGTGCAAAACAAATAAGGTCATTCCCTCTGTCAGAGAAATGTAATATATTGGCAAACCTTAGTCATTCATAATATACTTCATGGGTAGCAATCAGAAATAAAGAACTTCTGGGAGTGTGTAAGACTTTCCTCTCCCAGTGAAAGGTGTTATCAAAGTTTGTAGTTCTTCTAATACCTTTTATTTTGGTCACAATAATTGGTAAATACTGAATTAAATCCATGTTACATACTTAGCTTTCATATGAGGCTTCTAATTTCCAAGGTGAGGAAAGAGTTGCAGAATTCAAATGGGCAATAGCTCTGTATTGGCTGAGGGTAGCCCAAACTCAGAAGTCCTCTGTGCATAGTTCTGCTGCTCTGGATAAGGTTGTGAGCTATACCTGACTAATCCATATTTGGACAAATATGAAGCCTTTCAAATTTTTTTTTGAAAAATACTTATTTTCTTCTAAAAAGTATGTAGCCAAGAAAATTGAAAGGGAAATCTGTGAAACAGACTTGCCAATGGTATAATATATTTTTCTTACAAGTTTGTTCATGTCAAAAGTATCTTTCAGGAGGTATTGTCAGTGAAAGAGCTGTCAGATTGACGTCATATGGAGCTATTGCTAGGATAAAATAACCTGTGTTTAGCATACCATACTGCCAAGAAATGTCTACATCACTGGAAATAACAGTACCTAGCTTTAATGACTACATTATTCTTCCAGTGTAAGCTATTGCTTAGACTTTGATGGTTCAGAATAGAGCAATGCAGAGCTCTTAAAAAAGGTTCTTCTTGTGTATCTCATGGAGCACATCTCCACAGTGTACTTTAAGTGAAGTCATTGGCATCTCAAGCAAACTCAGGTAATTATGTGAGATGACAGCCCCCCATTTGCTGCTTACAGCACAACCACATGTACCAGAAGATGAGAGAATTGTCACTGCTTCCAACAACAGACAGCCTAAATAGAAGAGGAAAAGAACAGCTGACAAAAAAAAAAAAAAAAAAAAAAAAAAAAAAAGAGCACCAACAATGCCTAAATTAAATTGTCCTGCATGAGGTGGAGTGGTGGTTAAACTGTTGCCTGTGTGCCTGTGGAGTTTGCTTTCTTTTTCACCGCTGCATTCACTATTCCTAATTACCCACTGAAAATACGCATGGGGCAATGACCTGTTTTTCTGAGTGCACTGGGAATGCCTGGTCATCAAAAGAGTTTGGCTTATACATCTTAGTATTGACTTTTCATGTTATTTTATGAGACCTTTTGTCTGTTTCAGAGCAGGGTAGTAAAGGTGGGAGTCAGCTTCTTCTCCATCAGTTTGTACAGGGCATTGCCTGTGCTCAGAGCTGCAGCTTTGGGCTGCAGGCACTGCATTGCCTTCAGCAGGAAGTAGATAAAAATAAAACCAGGGAAAAAACAATTTTTTAAATATATTTATCAAGGTGAACTCCAATTTTAATTAAGTTCTAGGGTAAACAGATGTCCAAACTATATCTGCAAATAACACTGATGGAAAATACCATACTGTCTGTTAGTCATGAGAGAGAAAATGTACATAATGTCTGTCTTTTTTTCTCAGAAATTTCTCATTTCTACGTATGGGGGACATCAGCTTTCAGGTATTCAGTGACTAAGTTCTCATCTTAAAATAACATGTATACAAAGAAAATAAATACAGTTCAAGAGGAAGGGGGGAAGGAATGTGTCTGATGTGTAGAACTGTAGTAGGAAGTGAGCACAGTTGTAACAAAATGAAGAGCAGTAGTTGTGTACCACTTCTGATATTGTACCTTAAATGTTCCATAAAGCTGTATGAAGACATTAGGGTGATTTCATCGACGTTACAGTTACAACAGTTCTGTTTCTCAGAGATTTTTGCACCCAAATCACATCTGCAAGAGTCTGAGGCTGATAATTCTGTCCCCTACTCCCATTCTGCCCACTCCTTTATTCCATCCCTTCTTCTATTTTAAATACCATGCTTTTCTTCCATTTTGAAAACCACGTCATCTGAAATCTATAATTTTTATTTTGTAAAACAGTGCCAATATAAATTATTTTTCTAACAGGTAATCTGATGTCCTGCCAACTGGGAAGTTGATACAATATCACTAAAGTCACTAAAAGCTGTAACAGTGAAAAAAAGGATGAGAAAATACTCTGAAATTGCAAACCCAATCTTTCTAAAGTCATTTTCCTACAAAAGTGTATCACATATCTTCCTTAACTGATGTTACCTGGCATGTGATTTAAAGACTGATGTCAAACATCTCAGGTTGCTCATCACATCTGTCTGGAATTATTTATATGTGATATAGTACATGCATAACTCAAGATGAGAGTTTAGTTACAACAGTTTTGCTGATTGCCCCCAAGAATCAATAAGTGTTTGTTTAAACTCTGGGGAGGGTCTCTAGTGTTGCAAAATGGGTTCTCTAATTCATGTGGTACCAAAAGGATAAAGGATATTGGCATTATTAAGTGAGTTTTCATGATAGCCCTAATTTTATTGATTACTAGCAGCACACTAGAAGGGCAGTAACATGAATCTGGTGTAGTGCCTTCCCTCAGCAGAAGAATAACAAACAATAGAAGAGGCCACAAATAACTTATTTCACAAGTACAAGTCATAGTTCCTGAGTAGCCTAAAGCAGCTTGAAGTTTGTGTAGAGGTTGTATCTCCCTATGACAGTGGGCTTTTCAAGCCTGAAGGTCTTAGATATACTACTGACCTTTCTCCTTGAAAAAAACCAAAGTATCTTAAAAATTTAAGAATTACAAATATGATGAACAAAACTTGCAGCATTGTTGAATGTAAGCATTTCTATGATTTCTAAAGCATTTTAATTACCTACATGATCTTTCCAAATTGTCTTTTGATGTTAAAAGACTTTAAAATATATCCGCTAGATAAATTTAGCCTCCATCTGCAGTCAAAAAGGTCAAAAAAAAAGATTTTTTTTTTCTTAAGGTAAGCTGAGATACTCTAAATATCTGTGTTTTCTCTCAGTCTGGAGAAGATAAACTGTCAGAGACAGTGGATAATCTTCATTTGGTGATTCTTAACTGAACAACAACTGAACAGTGAATGTAGAACAGAAACAGCTGTCCTTAGAAATTCAGAACAATTTCAACAAAAAAAAAAAAAAGTTGTGTAAAAAAATCAATATTCTAAATTGAATGACCAGTTAAACTACTAAATCTGTATTGGCGTCATTGAACAAAAAGGTCCAATATCAATTTTGGGAGGATGTGCTTCTTTTGGTTTGTTTTTGTTCTGGGGCTTTCCTCTTCAACCATAACAAAAGCAAATCAGTGATAGTGATGACTGATCATGAATTGGTCATCTGGTGCCCATTGAGTAATTTATGTGAATTGGTAAGCACTTAGCCAAGTTCACCAAATAACCAACTTTCATATTTATGTCTCTAAAGTGCACCTGAAGTTCAGTAGTCTCCTCACACCAGCTGGATCCCAGGTCCTTCTTGGTTAGTTTGGACATTGTGCTCTGTGCCACCACTCCCTTTGGTTAAAAAGGTCACTAACTACATTCATGAGACTATACAACTTTAGATGTTTTCTCAAGATTTAAGATTTTCCCACCTGTAGAGAAGAAGGCACACCTTTTTACATATTTTCTGTGTCTTACAAAAAAGAAAGAATTTCAACCTTCTGTGCATGATAAGCCCAGGTCAATGGACAAGTGTCTCTAGTGGCACCATGTTTTAGATCCAAAGGTACCCTGGCTAGAATAAATCCCATTGAGAAGAAAAAACATTAGAGAATGAAGATTACAGAGGTGCTGTAACACCTGAAGAGGTGCTTAAGACCTGAAGAATGAATAAAACTTTGGTTTCATCAATAGGGATGAGAATAATTTGCGATTTACTGGCTGAAAAACTGTTATGAGGAAACTCCTTTTCTGCAAGTCCTTTTCTTTTTATTTTCCTGTATCCTGAGGAAACTACTGTCCTGGTTTTGACCCATGACAATTTGTCAAAGCTTTATATTTCTCCTTTATCTCCAGGTCTTGATTCTACCCAATGCATTTTGCCTTTTCTAATGTATTACTGTTATTAACACATCAACCTCTTGACTAGCTATCAATCTATTATGGATTATTCAAATAATTCTGTCAAATTTATTTCATTGAGTCTGAATAGAGAAACTTTCTTACTGTAGAAATGGCAGAAATCTGTTTTGGTTGGAAAAAAAAAAATAGAATAATGCAGAGGTTCCAGACCTCTGTATTTCAGATGAAAGCAGGGATCTGGATTTAAATGCAGAACAGTGTTGTAATTTTAGCTTTTGAATTCTTGTCTCTGAATTTTAAAAGCTTGCAGGGACATACATTACAGGGTCTAGAAAACACTATGCTTTTCAGTTAAGATACCAGGTTTTTTAGTACTAAATTTCACAATAAATTACATTTGCTATTATTTTATCAATGTGTCTTTGTTGAAACTAATCACTAATACCTGTTATATGTTGCTAAGATATTTTCACATTGCTCACAAAAATAGTGGATCGTGTTATATGTAGGAAAGCACAAAGTTCTCTCTAGGCTGCTGAAGGTGCAGTCTCTACACATGTTGTAGTGGCCTTTGGCTAGTGACAAAATGCACACCAGCACTCAGTTTAATTTCTGATTCCTGTTTTTGATTTTGACTGGTTATTGATCTTTCTTTTTCAACTTGGTACTGCTATGATTTCTTCAACTCATACTGACTTGAGTAGATGCTTGACAGTTATTTCATTTGGCATTTGTTAATACAGAGAAACCCAGAAATGTCTTTTTTTCTTAAAACTTTAAATCAAAACAATTATATTCATTCTTGCAAAAATTGATTTTTTTTTCTGCAGAAGAATCTGTAGAGTCCTTCCTGATCACAGGTGTGTCAGAAGTCTTGCAGTAAAGTTCTGCCCTGTTATGATTCATTCATTTCACTAAACACTTCATTTAATTGGGAAATGCACATTGCACTGTACTTCTTCTTGGAGAGCTCTTAGAACCCAGAGAACAGGCTGTCATTAATTACCTTTAATTCATTGGGAACTGTATGCTATGGGGGCACTCAAAATGGTAATTTGGCAAGATTTCCTTTCTTATGTAAAAGTAGAAGTCACTTTTATGTAGAATATCCTCGTAGTAGCAGCATCTATAAAAAAATTCTCTTGTTCCCTTAGAGATGTCCTGCTTTGACTCTCACTAAGATGCTGAGTGGTTCTGAGCCTCTGCACGTGGTTGGTTCCATATTTCTAAATCCTGGCTGACTGCCTGCTCAGAAAGCTCAGGGTTTGGTGTCTGACTCTGAGCCTGCCATAACTGATCAGGGAAAGGGAGCTCATGACTTCAGGCTGTAGGTCTTACACAGGTTCCAGAAGGTGGCTTTAACCAAAGCTGATGCTTAGGGCATGGACCTTTGTATGTTTAGTTCATACAATAAGCAAGGTATATTCCCAAATAAACTTCAAAGTTTATGTCCTCTAGATAAGCCAGTGCAGCTACTTTCTCAAGAACAGGATAAAAATCAGGCTGCTTTCAAATTTCTCTCTTTCTCTCTTCTGAGTCATGTGAGGACATCGTGAAAGGTGCAGCTGAGTAGTGAGTCATTCTACTGTCCAGGGTTTCATTCAAGGAATATGTGAAATGTAAAGTTCCCCATCAATTACCAAAGATTATTCCCCCTTGTGCATCATGTAATGAGGCTAGCTGTAATATTTATTATCTAATCTTTAGTTCATCTTTGTGTACTTCAAAAGAAATAATTATTTCCTATAAAGCTTCAAAACTTGCCATGAGATCATTAGTCACTTTTATCTACACTGCAAATGCATCTCTACTTGTATTAAGAGTTGGGCACCAACAAACTATTATTTAAATAAACAGTTAAAATTGCACTGACTCAGAAACATGGCACGTGGAGCCAGAAACAATTTAGTAATCTGGACTGTAAACTGTCAGAGAATAGTTGTTGTTCTGTTTTTATACTTTATAATGTAATGTCCTGGAAGAAAGTGATGAATTTTGGAGAAAACCCTTTCTTTCATCATCTTCACAAAAAGAGAGCATCTAATTACTCCTTTCCTGTTGTTGTCCTTGATTTGCTTTGCCCAGCTCCGGCATGTCTGGTAGGTTTTTGCAGGGAGCTTTAATTTTCAGAATCTTCAGGGTAAGATACAGGGTTATTTCTGTCCTGGACCAGAACTGCTCAGTCTGAACTGGAGAAATCAAGTGGAAAAAACCCAGGATATTTAAGGGTTTCAGTCGTGACCTTGCTTCCACTAGCTTTCACATTAAAAAAAATTCTAGAAGTCCACATGGTACTGTGTTTCTAAGAGCATTTTTCCCTACACAGTTGAGGAAGGTAACCAATCTCTAAGTTTTGAAAAATTTGTTTCTGTTAAGTAATTCCTACTCTATTTAAATTCTTTTAAAATTCTGAAAAAGCAGCAAAGTCTAAAAGAAAAGAGAAGGCTTCTGCAAGATGCAATTATATTGTCTCTCTTTGTCCCTCTTTCTTAAATGTGGGAGATTTGAGCAACAATAATAAACATGAGAAAATGCTAGTTCTTGTATAATCCTCCATTAGCATAATAAAAGAGAATTCTGAATAAAGATTAAAGGTTTATTTTTTAAAAAGAAAGAGGCTCTGATTTAAGTTCTCTCCTACAAAACAAGGAAGCTGGAAAGATGAACATAAAGGAAAATGGAAAAGCAAAGCAGAAGGGTTTGTTCAACAAGGGAAGGTGACAGAATCTGCATGAGGGATGGGGCAGCCTTGGATGTACAGACAGACTGGGGAATGAGATGATGGAAAGCAGTGCCACAGAAAGGGACCTAGGGTCCTGGTTGATGCAAAGTTAAACATGAGTCAGCTCATTGGTCACTGCACTCTTCTAATGGTAATTTTTACTGAGTTTGGAAAATATGGAGGGTTGCTGAGGACGTGTATTTAACTGCATTATGGCCAGAGGACAGATCATGCTCTCACAGGAGCTTTCCTGGCTCAAGCAAGAGCTTCCTGAGGATCACAGCATTGTTGCCATTGTTTCCGTTAAGGACACATGATGTCATAAACTGCAATGTAAAGTGCAATAACTGGGAGTTTTTTCATTGCTTTGGAAATGTCTGTGCTCATAAACTGTTACCAAACACTAACCATAAGTTTTAAGAATTTTAAAAGGATAGTGATGGATTTGGAGGGACAGCAAGCTCTGACCAAAAAATGCACCTCCTATCCTCCCATGGAGTGACACCTCACAGGTCTCAGGTACATGCCACAGTATCAGACAATAAGGCAGTCATCTGTGAAGCCATTTGTGTGGTGGATGGAATCCCAAAAATAATTGTAGAAGGTATATTTATAAATGTTTGTGTTAAAAACTGAAAACTTTCTACAGTCTCCTGACCTTTGTTAATACTCAATCTGAAACCAGATAATTGTTTTAGACTGAAGATCATCTTAAATCCAGTTAAAAATATATGTGCAGTTCAAAAGAAAGAATTTTGCATTTCATTTCTTGAAGCCTTTTCTGGTGTGATTACTATTTATTTACCCATTTCTGCTCTGACCAATCTTAAGGGAAGGAAGAAAACTACCCTTATCTTGACTTAAGCAGTGAGAATAAACTGTAAGTTACTTGAGGGATGACTTTAACCCACTGGTTAAGAACATAAGAAAAATTACATAGGAAGTGTACAGAGAAACAGTCATAACTTGGAGCACAATTTTTACTGTTCAAGTGAAATATCATCATGAACTTTCATTGAGTTGAAGTGAGAATTAATTTAATTCTCTCTGTCTCTTGTAGAATTTTGTGAAATTATTACAGGCCTTAGCTTTCTACAGGTTAGAAAATAATGCACCTCTTCCCCAGATAATACAGTGAGGTTTATAGCAGCTTAATTTTCTTTCACTATATCATTCCATGTAGGACCTATAAAGATGTGATCTGCACAACACTTAACATCTTTCAAAGCTAAAGCTTGAACAAATCAATGTCAAGGTCCATTAAACTCAAGCACAAAGCACATCACATTCCTGGACAGGATTAATAAGGGTGTAAGAGTACACAGAAATAAGAAAACAGTGAATAATTACAGAAACTAGTCTCAACCTGATTATTCCAGAAGTCATTCACAGGAGGCTCTGTAGTGCTCTGGCTCTGTGTTCTTCCACTCCACTTATATTCTGGTGTAGATCATGGCACAAGATAGAAAATATCTTCCTGTTATGTGGTCTAGCAGAGGTGTTTTAAATGGGTTCACTGAAACTGCTTCTAATGTAGTCAGTGCAGAAAGAGATGAGAAGGCGAATTTTAGTGAGAGAGTGGAACATTTAAAATATGTAGGTCTGTTTTTTTGGTTGAAACCATGTATGTACCTCACTGTGCAGAGCTGCTCTGTTCCCCATGGTTGTGTACTGTCCCTGTTCAGGCAGTACTGAGCACTACTGCAGCATGTGACGGGGAAATCTGTCTCCTTGCAATACTCCATGTGGTGCTGTAGTCTCCCTTCATATCCCAGTTCTCCTTTCATACCCCAAAAGACACCAGAGAAAATGTGGGAGCACAATTTCCCTGGTCAGTATGGATTGTCCTCATTAACAATGCACAGTCCTAAGCATTTCAAGGTGATGGCTGTGTCTGTGCCAGAAAAAACAGACAGAGAGGAATGGAAAATAGTGACCCTCTGGGCTGGTGGGAAGGGATTTCTTTCCCTTCACCTCCACTTATAAAATCCTATTATGTAGTTAAATGTTCTATTTGTTTATCTCCGCTACTCCATCCATCTCCTACAGAAGTGTACTTCCAAGCTTATTTACCAATGACATGTGCTTCCAGGTTTAAGATAGGAAAACTGATTCTGAATGATATAGCCCAGTTTGCTCTTCTGCAAGTTGAAGAATACAACAGCAACTTGGCAAATATTATTCTGCAGTATTAGAGCAATATTTAATATATGTCTCTTGGCACACATAGATTTTTGGAGGTGTGGATGGGGTTTTTTATTTGTTTGTTTGGTTGGTTTTTTTGTTTAGTTGTTTGGGTTTTGTTGTTGTGGTTGTCTGTTTTGGTATGGTTTGGGGTTTTTGTTTGGGTTTTTTATTTTTGCTTTTGTTCTTGGGTTGTTTTTTTTTTTTTTTTTCATGTTCTATGTAGCATTACTTAAAATATTAGGAGTCAGAGTTTTGGTTTTCTTCTCACTGTCCTTGTTAGATTTGGAATTCTGGCCCACTGCTTTGTTAAATCTGGGCCATATACTACTCCTCCTTCTGTGTCACTAAAAAGCTTGAGCAGAAGAAAACAGTCACAGCTCTAAAGTGTGGAAGAGAGTAGCAATAAGAGTTCACCCTCACCTTTCCCTCACCCTCCAGCTCCTCAATAAGTTCTGCAGTAGCACAGGGGAGAGATGAGTATTGATAATCAGTCTGCTCTCACTTCATGGCCAGAAGTACATGAACATGACTTGCCTGTTCATTCTCTGCAGGTACCAATGCCACTCTGCTAAGAATCTCAGCTTGTTTGCTGTGCACAGAGGCAAGGATTTGGTTGTCTAAATGTCACTGTATCCAGTAATGCTGCAATAATACTGTTGATTGGGTAGATTCCTGATATTGTGTATTGTGCATGGCTAACACTTGAATGATGTTTCAGGATCTGTAAGATATTTCAGATGAGTAATGCTAGGAAAGTATAAATAATTGTTATTAGAGCAGTTTGGTGATTTGAGGAAGCAACTTATTTTACATGAATGCAAAGAAAAGGGGTTGGCAATCAGATAAAGCCCTTCTTAAATTCTTAATATTCTTTTCTGTTTCATCTGTTTAATTTTTTTCTCGTTAATTGTATTATTCAAATGAAAATTCAGTGCATGACAACTAAAGTGTGCCTAACAATTCTATTTCTTTTTAAAAACGCTGAATTTTCTATTCATCCCCTGGTGCTTCAATCTATGAAAATGTTATATTAATTATGATATTTGCTGTTCCCTGTTGATACTGCCTGGAGTTATGCAGTTATTGAATTCATGCATGCTGGGAAAATGCACTGCCTGCAGGGATTGCAGATGTGAAGGGATCCATGTGTTCTTGGGGGCCACACACAGCACCTTGGAAGATCAAGGTCTGAAGTGTAATGCTCACAAAGACTTGGTGGAACAGGGGACTTGGGAGTGTCAGAAGCTGTGCCTTACTGGGGTAACAGCTGAATTACATCTGCAGGTGGAACTCTTCTCATCCTCTTCTGCAACTTTTTCTGTACAGTGAATTTTAAGTTATTACTCTTAAGAGTTTCCAGTAGTCCGAATACACAACAACAGCAACAGCACAGCAACAGCAACCAGCAGCAATTTCTCTGTTGATGTCAATCAGTATAACTTCATTACTGTTGAAGATTTCTAGAAATTAGCACAGTTTCAGGCTTTAACCTTGTTATGACAGCCAGGAAATATCAAGTTCCTTTTCCAAATGATTACTGAATGCTAACAGCTCTCTGGATGTTACTGAATGTAGATTGGCACAACCAGTTTTGTTCAATGTTGAGCTAAATATGTTAAAGTTTTGTAGCATTTTTCTGTAGAGACTAGTAAATTGCTTTGTTCTCCTGAATTACAAAAGAAATTAGCTAAAAGTTTAATCATAGAACTGTAAAAGGTTGCAAATCTGAAAAGCAGAAGCAACTTTATTGTTTAACCTAAATAATGTATTGTTATTTCCATTTGCACAGTTTTAAAACAAACAAACAAACAAAAAAAGCCGAAAGCCCAGTGCTCACCCTAAGGTTTAAATTAAGAGAACTGTTTTCATTCATTTTTATGTTTTTGAAGTAATTCACTTCGCAGGCTAATTTTGCAGCATGGTGAAGATTGTCATAATTGCTGCCTAGGAAGGGACACCTTTGCCAGGGTCGTTTCTGTCACTTCTTATTTAATTCTTTGACCTTTACCTCTGAGAATAAATGTCATGTTATGGCTTAAGCACTATTACAAGCAATAGCATGCCTGAGCACAGCTGGAATTGAGGACCTACCTATTTTTCCCTTTGCAAAATTGGTGCAGGCTTCACAGCTAAACCCAGGTGCTCTGATCATAATCAGGGGCAATTTGGAAAACTGAAATTCTGTGTGGTCTCATTTTCATAAACATTATTTTGATGGGGCCATTTTAGCCCACCTGTGCTTCTGCAAACAGAAGCAGAGCAGTAAGACCCTGGGCCAGCACTGTTCACATAGGCAAGAGATATCTATTTCCTTGAAAGAAAAGACAGTAGATACTGGAAATAGATGGTGTTTTTTTATGCTGGGCTTTGCACTTTTGGTTTGTTTTTTGGGGTTTTTTTTAGTGCTCATTCATGCTGGTTTTCTACATAAGGACTAAGAACTAGAAGGTGTGAGATGAGACTGCACAGTGATCATGGGTTCAGAGAGAGCAGCAGGGAAGGTGGACAAGGGGAGCACAGGGTTCTCTGCAGTAAATAAAAGTAAGTGGTTATATTTTTCACAAGACTGATTGAAGTGGCAAAGCTGTGAAGAGAGTAATGTGTGACAGGATTATTAAAGATTTCATTATAATAGAAGTAAGAAAGAACATGAATTAAAACTGCTAAACTGACATTTTCTAATTTTTAGTGCTATGGTTTATAAGTGTAGCAATTTTCTTCCGTCATAAGTTACAGTGTAAAGGTAATCATAAAGCACTGTTAATTTTTTTTTTCCTTGCAGAAAATAATAACATTTCAAGGGGTGGGGGCTTAAAAAAAAGAGACTTTTATCTTACTTTTCTTTTTATCTTACCATTTCTGCTAAACAGTACTCTGCAAAAAAAAGAAATTTTCATGTAAAAGAAGCTTTAATGTAAAATAACTACAGCTCTCAGTAAATGTGAAGACTGAAACAACCCAACAAAGTTTAATGGAATACTCAGTATTGCTTTAAATATTAAAAGAAAAAATTTAGTTGGTATTCACAGAGAGACTTTCTTCCCATAAATTTGCAGTTTTTCAAATCGTTAATTAGTTTTATGCAATCATTCTGATGTTGTTGGAGGAAAGAAAAATAATAAAATATGTGTTGGCAGCTGCAGCTAGAAACCTTGAGTGATACAGAAAACAAAGATAAATAAAGATTCTGAAAAAGTGAAAGCTTGCTAAGAGCATATCTAGCCTGGTGTTTATAAGATTGAGATTATGTTGTTTATTTAAAGCAGTTATGTAAAGCTAATGTGAGTCATGAAATAATTAATAACATATGAGAGAACTAGTTCCTGATTTTTGTGCCAAGCAGACATTTAGGTATCAGCTGGAAAAGTCAGTAGCATTCTTTCAAAAAAATACAGTGGAGCTATGTCAAAGGAGAAGAAAAAAGAAAATTTTCTGCTCTCAATTGATGTGGATTATGCTCTTTTAATCCCAAACATTTCTCTGGTGTTTCTCCTAAACTCAAAAGCATTTCAGATGCATTGTGAGTGCTGGGGTACCTCAGAAATAAATTGCAGTGATATCCTTTTAAAAATGGGAGACATTTTTTGTCTCTCAGTGTGAACTGAGCTTTCAAGGAGTTTTCTCTAAGCAGCAGTACTACCCAGTGTTCCTTAACAAGAAATGTCCATGAACTTACAGTCAGAGGTGCTCGGACATGTCCTGGTTCTGTATGGCTCATGTGAGGAACCAGGAATGACTCCAAACTCTGCAGGGGGGAAAGAAGTGGGATAAAGGAGTCATTCCTTATGAGAAATGAGATGGTTTTGACAAATTGCTGCAGTAAAGAAGACTGCTAAAAAAAAAAAAAAAAAAAAAAAAAAAAGTTCTATGTTTCATTTATTGTCTCTTTAGAGGCTTAAAGCTTTCTAGACTAGCTAAATATCTACAACAAATTCAATCTTGAATCTTATTCACTGGTTCACATTTACCTTTGGTTCTAATATAAGCATCTCTATTTTTCTTGACTCAATATATTCGCATTTGAGCAAAATAAGAATGTAATGTGAATAGTTTCTTGGGTTTAGTTTTGTTTTTGTTAGTTTGCTTTTTTCAATAAGTGTTTTTAGTCTCACCTTCACAAGTTCTAGCCAGGAGCTGGAACAGCTTCCTGTTAATGACATGTCAGATGACCCAATAGAAGAATGCTCCTGAAAAGGTATTTTGTGTTCATTTTAGTCACAGAATGACTGATGTACAACGGGTGGGCAAATTAATGAATAGTGAAATGATTTAAATGTGTTTAATTTGAACACAAATAAGTGATCATGAAAGTGATGGTTTCTGCTATTGGCAAAATGCAAGCATCAGTGTAGTGCAAGGAAGATAGGTGAAGTAGGAGCAGATTGAAATATGCTGATTTCAAATGCCTAATTTGACCAAAAATTTTATGCTGAATCAAGAGATATGTGCTGTAGGAAATTAAGGTCATCCTGTAGTTAGAAGGGAAAGTTATTTAAGGTTCAAAAGTATTTGCTTTCATTTTAATATGCCTCTTTCTTCTGGTGCAAACCTAATAAATTCACTAAATTATTCCTGCAAAATCATTTTCTTCATATACACACCAAGAGAAACAGTAGCCTTTGTAAGTTTCTTGTGAAGGCAGATGAAGAATCATTAAATTATTTCATATCACCAAGTGTAATGTGAAATGGAACATACTATCAAGTAAAATATATTTGGTTAGTATTGTCAAAGTCTAAAAAGTTACTCAGATATGAAAAAAAAACAAAACAAACAAACAAAAAAAAAACACCAAAAAAAAACCAAAAAAAAAGAAAAACCACCCTCTCCAGATATATTTTAGATAATGGTACATTACAACACCCAATTCTTTTAGGCTTTGTTTCCACCCTCTTTCTGTAATAACTTCTTCCTATGTATTTTAATATAAGTCACAATACATAGGCACTATAATCCTTGAGCAGGGTGTTTTTGTTAAACCCTAAATTAGTAAGACTTCACAATATTGTGGGAGGACTGGGATTATTTTATTATTTTTGAATTAAAAACATGATTTTTACATTAATGGTTATGGCTAATAAACATAGTATTTAATATCTTTCAAGTGGGAGAATATTTATTGAGAAAAATGCTAAAACAGTCTTTATTTGAGTAATCTCCTCAGCTTCATGGTACTGTAATGCCATGAAGAGAGCCATGAAGAAGGAGGTATTTCAGGCTTATATCAGGTGGTTGATTTTGATTATTTTTCATAGAAGGATGCTAAAATAAAAAAAGATAAAAAGAAAAATATATAAAAAATTTCAGACTTACTATCAATATAGATCTAGGTCTCTGAAAAATCCATAGCTCATTTGGCTTATAGAAGTTCACTTAAATGGAAGTTCTGCAGTATATTTGACCAAGGTCTAGTTCTTATCTCTTACTCAATTCTGAGTTAAAAATTTGAAATTAAATTTGGTGATTGTAAGTGTATTACAGGCCTTAGTGGATTTCTACTTCAGCTGAGAGTATCTTTGATTATTTTTAATTTAATTTCTGGTTCATAATTTTAAATATGTAAACACGGGTTGACAGAACTGTAAGTGTTATGGATTCATTGTGTGTTCATTGCCCTGAGAAATGCTGCATGAAGTATCCAGTTATTGTCACTTGCACATGCAAGCACAATTTATATGAACAAAAAGCATTCCTGTTTCATTTTGGTAATTTGTGTGGAAAAATAATGCTTAATCAGTAGATAAAAACATCTTCAATAGGACTATGGCACAAAAAGAATTACAGCTAACTCTATGACTTAGATGTCAAGGCCCTCAATTACACTTTTATACTCTAGGAGAAAGTAACAACTGAGGAAAACATGAAGTATCATTTCAATGGTGTACCACATATATGTGAATTAAGCTCAAAACATCCATTTTCAGATAATGTCACATAGCTTTCCATTTAGCAAGCACTGAGATAATAGTGTTTTGATCAAAGGGGAAAGAAAAATGCCAGTCAATTCCACAAAGAAAGTTTGCCATTCATATTTTTCTTGTTTTATTTTTTCCTTTGATAAGAGAAGGTAAGAGTGCATGACTAACTGAACACAAATAAAGGGAAAACAGGTTGATGCAAACAAGAAACAAGAAAGCAAAACTAGGCTGAAGGATGTTTTACAAATAAGCACAGAAACAAGTCATGCATGTTCACACATTGAAGTATACTTTTATTATTTAGAGGTTTTATTGAAAGATGTTCTTTCTGGGATAAGTGAGGAGCTGTACTGAGTCAGTTAACTTGGGAAATTTCATAGTCAGGGGTAGAGCTTCTGTAAGATGAATATGTAAATCCATCCAGAATTTTCTTCCAGGCAAAGGGAAAATAATCAGAAAGAGATTCAATGTTTAGCTATCAAATAAAAAAATTAATAGTAAGTGAAGAATCTACAAGGAACAACAAAGATATTTATCAGACAAGAAAGCTCTGCTCTAGTGGTTGAAAAGTAAGACTGAGAAAAATAAAGATGAATTAGACATCCAGAGAACAAAACAAAAAAAATAATTATTTGACCACCTAAATAGAAATTGAATAAGGAAGATAAGAGGCGATTCCATAGAAGAAGGTGATTAGGATTTGCTATACTTCAGACAAAAAAAAAATCAGTAGGGATCATTTAGAACTTAGACATAGAGGAAAAATGGCTAATGAGGAAGTGCGTAAATTTGGGGAGTTTTGTTTTTGGGGGTTTTTGTTTGGTTAGCTGGGATTTATGAGTACTTTTGGTTTTGTTTTTTAATAAAAAAAACCTTATTTCATCTGAGATATGGGCAAAACCAAGAACTTGACTTAGGACATAGGGGAGCAGATTACCTCCATAACAGAATATCTGTAGAATATAAATACTAAATTGCAAGTTTGACATCCAGAATGTTTAGTTCATTTGTAACATCACAAGAAACACTAATAATAGCAAATATAGCCCATTTTAGGAGAAAAACACCTTTCAGAAAACTATTTATTCATTTGCTCACCTTTTTAGAAAGCAAAACATAAAATAATTTTGAAGTGTTGACAAAGGAAAGTCAGAGAGATAAATAGAAAATGAGACATAATACATCCAAAAGGATTTAAAAGGTCAAGATAATCTGATAGTTCTTCAATGGAATTATTGATTTTATCGGCTCAGGAAGTGTACCACAGAATTAATCAGTCTGTAATTCATTGTGATGTTTAGTATGGAGAGATGAGAAAGAGTAAATCTGCTATATAGTAGATTGTAAAACCTTATCTGAAATTTTCTGTATTATTTTGCATGTCCAAGAATGTAAAATTTGAAGAAGCACTTAGAAAACATACAAAGTTGCTCAGCAGAGCAAAGTTCTTGTCTTACTGGAATAGCTTTACCTAATTACTTCAGCAAAGTAAAGATCAATATATAGGAGGAGTTTTATTCACCCTCTATAGAAAGTCTCAGAAATTTACACCAGAGTGATAAAAAGAAATTTTAAGATAAAAGAAATTAAGAAAGGGAAAAAACTGATTAATCTATGAAGAGTGGAAATTAATGACACTTTTGAACATCTAATGGGTTTTGGTTTTGAGGCAGCAAATTGAAATTTTAAATATGTGAATGAAGCTAGCTTGTATTTTCCCTGGGACTGTAAACTGAACATGATGATGAAAGTAATATCTTTTTAGCTAATCATTCCTATCCTGTATGTGATGCAGCCATTCACCTTCAGTGATGTGTTGTGTGCTACAGCCCCATTGACAAAACTGGGATACTTCTGAATATGAGTTTATGTTTTAGTTCAGATTAGCAAAGCATGTCAGTATATGCTTCAGTGCCAGTGAAGCCATGAGTTATTAAATTTAATTAATAAAACATACATCTCTGTATAAAAAATACTCAAAGAAAAAACTGCTCTTTTTTTTTTGTTTAAGCCTGGATATAGATAATTCCATTGATTTTTTAACATTATAAAAATAGAATTTTAACGTGCAAACTCAGAGAAGCGGTGAAAAATTTCTCAGCTCTTCTTTAAAAAAAGCTTTTTCTCAGACCTAATTCACAGTTTTGTGATTGTCATCAGTTCATGCCAGCCAGCAAAACAGTGGTGATGTTAGTCCATGATATAAAGCCATCACTAGAGTATCAAAAGTGTAAGTGTCTCTATGAGCTGAGTGTTTATATGCTGATATGATATGTTTAGAGAATTATTGTCAATTATTCTCAGTGTAGTCACTACTGTAATTCTGTGTGTGTCTAATGTAAGTAAGAAATAGAAAAAGCAATACACAGATGTATATACTTTTTTGTTTTAGCAGTTCCTATTAAAAACAGGGACCTCTTCATGTTAGGGTAATCAATGGGGTATTCAGTGGGAAATAAAAGGATAAATGTGCCTTTTCTCTGAAGCTTTTGTTTCAGAACATGGTGACTTTTTAATTTTGCTATCTATTAGATTTTTGGTAGTTTTTTGCTTCATAAAGGATCTTCATGTACAAAGTGTCATGCAAGCTGTTATTTAATGGCCGTTGTTGATTTAAAAGCAATGTGAGTAAAAATATAACAAATTTAGAGAATGGAGTGAAGAGCATGTTTCAGAATGAGGGAGTATTCATGAACACAAACACTTTCTTTCCCATATCAACTGTTGCTAGTGAAGAAGGGTCTTTGCCAAAGAAGACAAAAATTTTCCAATCCAAAACTGAGGGGCAGTTTGTATAGCAGAGTTTGATACAAAAACAAACAAACAAAACTGGTATGTTAACCTTCCCTGACACCAGAGGAGAAATTATGTTTATCCTATTCCACTCCCAATTCTTCGTACATGTGTGTGTGTGTGTCTAAGTTAATTCAGAACATAACTGTACAAGTTAATTGTTAATACCTTTTTTTTATTTATAAGAAATGAGCTCTACAAAGCAGACCAAACACAACACTTCTGCTGTTTAATTCATCAGTACAGAAGTGCAGAAGGTCACCCACCCAATGCACTGAGTACCCTTGAGGAAAGAGACATTTTGCAAAACAGAAGTAGCTTCAGACACATATTCTGTGTAAAACAAATCATGTACAGTAAAAGGAATGTGACTGCTCAAATGCATTACATAAATATTCTCACATCTCCAAAAGGTTGTTTGCACAAAGAGTGTCATTGCCAAAAACGAAAACAAGAATTTATCAAAATGTAATGATACAAGAGATATGTACCTTGATACTTTAATTGCCTGAATCTTTTTTTTTTTTTTTAATAGAAGCCTTTTTACCCAGAACTCAAGAGAAATTAGGAATTTGACAATATTGAATTAGGTGTTTACTGCTAGAGTTTCAGATGCCAAAGACTCAGGAGAGAATTTAAAGTAGTGCTTCTCTTTAGGAGTACCTGATGGATGGTGTGATACAGTATTTTAAGTCTGCTTAGGTCATCAACATCATCCACAGGGTGAACATCACCCAATATAATTAATTTCCTTATCTGTATGGAATGGTCAGTAGTAAAACTTTTTCATTTCAAACTCTGTAACTCTATGATTATTGAAAATTAACAGTCTTCGGTTTTTATATTTATTTTCAAAAATAATTTCTGTGTCAGATACATTGTTACCTGCTATCAAAAATGTTAATTTCTGGGAAGACTTTACATTGGCACAAAGTGAATGCTAACCCCTTCTTTTAAGTGCAAAAGAACCCTAGTTACATCAAGAAATGGATTTGAGTGCAGAATCTATTCACAGGAAATTTTACATTGTGTCTTATGAGAAAGTGGCAGCATTGCTTCTGAATTACAACTGTGCACATTAAACTATTCTGTTAAATTTCTGTATCTTTGAATAGTAAGTTTTGGATGTATTGTGGCATCATAGAGTTTTACTAAGAAAACCAATCTAGAAAATCAGCAATGTCACACCTATTTAATCTCATTGTAACTTTTATATTGACAATGCTTTAGGTGTTTTTCTGATTTGAGATTTTACAGCTTCTCAATTATTACCAAAAATTCTCAAAAATAACGCCTCCATTTATGAAAGTCTTTCAAAGGAAAGCATTTAAAAATTATTTAAAAGCTATCCAGGGAGCCTTCTAATGGTTTTCAAACCATGAGTGTCTTTTATGTAGCTTCAGAAAGATGCTCAAAGAGTTAGGCAGGAATTTCCAGACTATCTGTCTCTGTTATCACCCACCAATGGCAGTGACACCAATGGCAGTGACAGCTGCTATCATTGCAGCTCTACATTTATACACAGAAAGATAATCTTTTATACACAGAAAGAGTAATCTCCCTTCTCACTTTCCAAACTGAAACCTACATATTATTGTCTTCTCATTTACCTTATGCTCTTCTCACTCTCCCTCAGATTTTTCCTCATTCCTGAAGGAGACCCAGATCATTTCTTCATTGCTTTAAGGGGCATCCAGTCTAAGTCACAGTGTAATCACCTTGATACAAGCAGGGCTAAAAACTGTTGTATTTTTCACTGGTTATAAGCATGTCACATTGACCTGTTTCTACACCTCACCTGAGGAGCTAGTCTTTTTAGGTAATAAAAATTTAGTTCCAAGTCACACAACTAAGATGATGCAAACATCTAACGAGCAGTTTTCCTCACAAAACTTCTCATCTATGTAAATGTTAATATATGTGAAATTTATTTATTACCAGCTTTGAACTTGCCATGAATATCATGTTCACAGCCTGCCTTCTTAGTGTCATTAGCTTCACATGTCAGACACTACTAGGACTTTTCTTTCTTTATATTTTGCTTACCACTACCATAATAAACCTTTCCCTCAAAGCATCATTTTGGGATTCCAGATCTCAGTGAGCACTGTTTCCAACAGTACCAAAATATTTCTTTGGTCACATCCCATTAAATAGTGATGGGAACCCTAATGTTGCTTTGGTCTCACTTGTGGCCAACGAGGCTGCACCACTGTAGAGCTGTGGTTTTGCTTTGATCTATTTCTGAGTGTATTCCAAGCCATGCATTTGATCTATTCTGACATCTACCCTGGGAAAAAATGTTCTTTTCAACATTTATACACACAGGCCAAATAAGCATTTTAAACACAGATGTCTAGGTACACAAAGTCGGAGTTCCCTTACAGAGTCACTATTCTATTTATTCACCTCTTGCATTCATGCTGATAATTTCACTTTTCCTTTGTAAATTTTCATCTTTTTCTGCAGCTGGTATTTTAAAATCTTTGACAAAGATAGTTTTTTCAAAAGTTAAAAAATTTTATACAACAAATTATCAAGGTAACTTAATTCACTTTGAAGTATATATGAAGGAAACTGCATTACAATTGATTCTTCTTTAGGACATTTTTCTCTACGGTGAGGCTGGACACACAAAATAAACCCTGCTGCAAAGGGGTCCCAGCAGTGCTTTACTTGCAGTGATTTTTGCATACAACATTTTATATGGAACCTTTTGTATATATTATGTGAGTGATCTTCAACTGTTGCTAAGTTAATTCTAAAGGGGCTGAAGGAAACTTACGGAAAAGGAACAGAGCTGATGTTAAAAAGCAGGCAAGGACTGAACTGCATGCAGCACTACCAAATGCAGATGAGAGCAGGCAGAGCTATTTTGTGACTAATTCCTCAGATGAACAATTTGCCACCACTTCCCTGCCCCCAAGGAGATGTAAAAAATGGAAAAAACATTGCTAGTGCTGTTTTCTGTTGACTCTTGTTCAATGGAAAGTGAAACTGCCTGCAGTAGAAATTAATGGAGTTTGTCTGCTCTCACACAAGCCCACTCAAATTCCATGGCTCATACTTAACCCTTAACTTATTTCACATTTCTTCATAGCTCCCCAAATGTGATAAAGTTACAAAGCTATAAAATCCAAGGTAAACTCTCCCTTTAAGTATGGCTGTTCTGAGATATGTTCTTTGCAGAGACATCCATTTTGAATGTCAGAAAACACCCTATAGCTAAAGAGACATTGACAAAATCTATTTGTCATATTCAAGTAAAAAGAAATTGTCATCCTTTTGCTGTGAGGTAGAAATGAACAGGGGAAAAACTGAGTTAAGTATCTTATTGTATGCTAATGAAAGCCTGAGATTGCAAATATTTCAGTTTTGACTCTGAGACATTTTTTCTTTCCTAGTGAAGATGTGAAGAATATATCAAGCTGCTTCTGTCCAACCAAATCCCTTTTTTGTTCATACAGAACTTATAACAAGACATTGACATTTATTACATCTTCTGAAGTCCACTGTATACAGCTAATCATAAAGATTACACTGCCAAAATTATAATTAATATAATCCTGACTCCTTCTGTGCATACCCTGATTTACTGCTGCCATTTTCTTTGAGTCAAATGAAAAGAGAATACTTGAAATAATTTAAATAATCTAAACTTATGTACAGCTGGTTTTTATTAAGTGTTTGCCAGGCCTGAATAATGACATGCTTTCTTTGGCATGTCATAATAAGGCTGTGGTAAAATATATACATTATGATTACATGAGTTAGTAACCAAGGAAACTAAATTGGTATTGTACCAGTGTCCTCCAGAACATATATAATTAAGAGCCTGTCAGGTTTTCTAAGATCTCCACTGTCTCAGAATGTTAGACATTGTTAAGACAACAGCCTTGTGAAATTCTGATATACAGACTGAAATTTATGAGGTGAGAGGGCAGGTACTGCATCAACTGTAACACACTAACACACTTGTCTTTGTCTGTAAAGGTGTTCATCAGCAAACTATTTACACAGTTTTTATA
Organism: Vidua chalybeata; assembly: GCF_026979565.1. Classification (NCBI taxonomy): domain Eukaryota; kingdom Metazoa; phylum Chordata; class Aves; order Passeriformes; family Viduidae; genus Vidua; species Vidua chalybeata. Next base: position 61,203,925 of record NC_071534.1, on the reverse strand, counting down.
TTTTTCAATGGCATTTTTGATGTCTTCTCAGTTGCTCACTGAAAGCAAATGCCTCAAAAATAAAGCCGTCCATTAAAATTGAAGCCAAAAATTTCACTGAAATCACAAGCTGTTGAAAACACTGGGTGACTTCCTGCTGGATAAGATTGTAGGATTAGAATTATTTTATACATTCTCTACATTAAGACCTTCATTCATTTCACCTAACCTTAGGTGAAAAGTCAGTCAAGTTTTTACATGTTACCCAACTTGAATCTCAGTCCTATGGGCACCTTTTGTCCAGACAGAAAGCAAAAGTATCTTGGGTAAGATTAAACAAAGACCCTCAGAGAAAAATCATATCCACTTTGAATACCTGAACCTAAATTAGACAGGGAGTGCCTTTTTCCACTTTTGTTTTGAACTTCTTTAAAGCTGATGCCTTTTTTGTTTTGAAAGTTCCTTTAACTCCCCATTTCAATTTAATTTAAACTACTGGTCTTCCCCTTTAAGATAATTTTGAGAAAACACCTGCTTAGATATTCCTAACAGCCTTTGTTATCCAGCCAATTTTGCCAAGGGCTGTCCTTGAAAGTCTCCCACAGACCTTGTTAAGGTCCTATATTAATTGGGGACAGCTATGTAACAGTGAATGCTTCTATTTCTACCCATGGAGTTCTCAAATTTTATGTCTTAGTTTTATGAACTCTTGCAATCTGTTTGGGTTTTATTTTTTGGGGTTTTTTTTGTTTGTTTTTTTTTTTTTTTTTTTTTTTTTTTGTAATGCACTAGGGCTGTATCCTGACAGTACAGTTAAAACAGTGACTTAACACTTCCCTCAAAGCAAGCAGTTGAAGCTTGACAGCTTCATAGTATTTCTTATAATTTTAAAAGAGCACATACTGCAACTCAGTTTGTTGTGAGCCACAAATAAAATATGCTCATAATAAGAAATCTGAGAACATCACTTTTCTCTGACTGGAAAGCATGGTGATTTGCCACTAATCTATGTCACTCAGTAAGTTTGGGTAGTATGCAAAACTCCTCTTGCACTGAGGAAAAAGTTATCTGACATTGCATCTATTTATCAAACATATGGGTACAGAAGAAGACTTCAGAGCACAGAAAAAGAAAACATAGCTTTGTCTCAAGGTGCCCATGTGTTTAAACAACAGCAAATTCTGCTTTATTTTCCTAATATTTTCAATGATCAAAAATTGTATCCTGGTATGAAATGGATCATGCAATTACTGAACACACAAAATGCCCAAAGTCATTGGGTCATAGCGCCTAAACTGATGTGTGTAGAATAACTCCTTCTCTTGCATGAGTGTAAGGCAGGATGCCCAGGGTTTGCTGCCAGTAAGTTTAAGTGATTTCTCCAATAAGTTCCTAAAGAGGTAGAGGCATAGCATAAATATATGTAAGGTTTGTAATTTGAAATATCAAAAATAAATACAATGATCCAATAGTGTTGTCATATATGGAAATCATTCATATTTTTCACAGGTAAGAAATTCCACAGTTTTCAGACTTTTTGTCTACTTGCATTTAAATACAGCTGCTTTTTTTTTTTTTTTTTTTTCTTTTTTTTTTCTTTTTTCTGTAGAGAACTCATTTGGTTTGGAGGTATTTAGACAATTGGGTCTGTTATGAACTTTCTACTCTTTAAATGGCCATAATGAGTGCACACCTGAAATCAAACACTACAGAGCAGAATCAAAGTCACTTCTGGCATGCAGCAGAGACCAACACGAAAAAGAAAGGTGATTGTTATTTCCACACATCGTATTATAAAGATCCAGGCACTTTAATATTTTTTCTGTCTGCATGCTCCACAGTTGCATGAAAATAATATGACACAGCACAAAAATTGTATCATAAAATCGTTCTGAAACCTCCTCCAAGCTGTTGTCATGGCAAAGGAATTTAATGAGAATGCTTTTATTTCAATGATGTTTCAGTGGCCTTAAAAAATGTGAGTTAGAGCCAAATAGAAAGTGTTTGCGAGTGAATTACAACCTGACATTGTCTCTGTGCATTTTAGATACTGTTTTTCATCATAACCCCAGTACTAGGAATATTGGAGGGTGAGATCCTTCTGCTTTATACATTGTCAAGCTAATTGCTGGACAACTCACACTGTAATAATGGTGAGGAAGGAATAACTCCACTGATACCCCCCAGTCCTTATATAGTGTGTGGAAAATGCCACCACGCTGGGAGGTTTATTCTTTACATCTCTGAACCTGAAAGATGTAAAATTATCCTTGTTTTGACTCTTTTACAGCACAACTGGAGAAATTTCAAATTACTTCTGCTTATGATTTCAATTTAGGAATAATTTCAAAATAATCTCCTTGGAAAAAAAGTTAAGAGCATTCATTTTCTCTGTAATTTTTGCTCTTTCTAAGGAAGAAAATAAAGAGATGATTGGTCATTCATCTGTTCAGTGTGGCGGCTGGCATATCTGTGCCAACATACACAATTATGAAACAGATTTATTATATGAGCATTTCAGAATCAGTAATAACACTAATTAGTTTTCTCTTTTCCTGGAGAGAAACCCAAGTAACTCATCTTTGTGTCTGTGCAAAAAAATTATTTTAAGATCCAGCTGCTGGAAATAGAAATCTGAAATATTCAGATTGGAAATAAAATGCTGCTTCCTAACAATGAAGGCGATATGCCACTGTAAATTTCTTAGAATAACTGATCAGAGGAAATTAGAAATTCATCTTTAGTAGCAGAATCACAGAATGGCTGAGGTTGGAAGTGACTTCATGGAGGCATCTCCTCCAAACCCCCTGCTCTGGCAAGGCTGTCTGGATCCAGGTGCCCAGGACTCTGTCCAGACTCCACCACCTGGAGTCCTTCAGGTCCTCTCCTGCCCAGCTTATTTCTGGATGGGTGTGCCCCAGCATTGGTGAGTGGGGTTGTTCTTCTGCACTTCTTGTTGAATTAGCAACAGAAACTGGAGAGTTTTTTAAATTTCTTTAAGTACAAGATGGTATTTAATTTCATAATTTGAAAGAATAATTTTTCTTTCTGCAAGTTTAATTAAAATTTTTTCATCAGATGGAAATTAAAGATATGCTACTTTTTCTTTTTTCCTTCCAGAAGACTGGAAGGGTTGAAGGCAATACGTAAAAGCTCTCATTTTAAAAGGAGAAATTTATGTTTTACAGCTAGTTCAGAAGTAGTGTGAGTCTTAGTCTCCTGATTTTAAGTGTGTAAGAACATGTAATCCACCCTGAAACAGAAGGATGTCAGGTTTAGCTATTTTAATTAAACCAGAAATTATGAGAAGCATTCTAGATTTTAATTACTGATGCCCCTATTACTGACCTGGACAATAATGGCAAGAACAATAGTATTCTGATTTCTAATCTGAACCCTATTTGAAATGCAACAGAGTGCCTGGCAGAAGGAACTGGCAATTTTCTGAGTGAGGAACAGCTATGGTTCTTCCAGGTCAGCAAAAGATGTCTAAAGAGAATCCTGTCACCCGGAAAGTGAAAATTAAAGATGAACTTACTAGGCAGCAGGACAGTTTGAAATTTAATGCATGTAAGAGCAATGAAAACAGTGAGAGGATAGGTAAGTGATGAAGAAAAAAAAAATACTGTAAAGTTCAGTCATTCCACTTGAGACAGAAAGCAACTTAGAAGTGTGGTAAGGGCATTATCTTAGATAACTGCATGTCAAAAGCTTCTCCCAGTCATTGTGATACAAGTGTGCATCTTTTCTTGACTTTCCATGGGCTTGTAGCCTGGCCTTGGACCAAAGAAGGTGAGTTAAATGGATGCCCTGGGAGATCATGATGAAATAAGCAATCCTGCAAAAGATTTAATGATCAACCTGTGTGTGTGATGCAACCTTTGGTTATGAAGTGAGCTGCAGGAACACAATAAATTGTAAACCAGCAGTACTAAGAGTCTCTTTGTTGTAAAGAAATGAAATTTCTTGGTGTGGTGAATCTGTGCTTATGTGTGTAAAACTCCCAAACCAAATATGTGTACCAAGCACCCTAGTTGCACACTAATAGGAACAAGGACAGAGTGGTGCAGGATAGCAAGGAGATTATTGAGTTTGTAAAAAAGCAGTTCTATCATGCCCTAAGTGACTCAGAACACCTGATTTCTACAATACATTAGAAGAAAAATTAGTATTGAATTAATCCTAATAAAAATGCTGGCCTTGAAAAATAATTGAGTGTGAGGAATAGTATCCATAAAATAATTAACTTCTCTTTATGATGAATCACAAGTTAAAACTTCCTATCTGTCCTTTCACCTCATTTTTAAAAATAGGGATGTCAAGGAAATGGGGGAAGAGTATAAAATTATACTAGAAATGAGAACTCAACTTAGTGTTTAGTTAATCATAGTCATAGAAATGTCACAAGTAAGCAAACTTTTAAATGGTCACAAAAGTAAGAACAGGAACATACCCATGTGGAAAAGACAACATTGTTTTGAGTGGGGACATTTTTTGCTTTCTCCTAAGTTAAGCGAATTTAATAAGCTCTAAACAAACTCATCTACACTGAGTCATTTATCATTTTAAGTTGCTTCTTTAGGAAAATGAACAAAATATTTGACAGTTTTGAGATGTCAAAATGCCTTGTTCTCTGACATGTCTGACATAATTTTTTGTTCTCGCATTTCTGCAAAGTTATAGCTACTTGGACAAAAATGTGTGGTGAAGTCTTTTATTTATAATTTGACATATTTCCAGTAGTGGGACATGACATTTAATAATATTTTTAAGACTTCCTGGTCCTCTTTGTCCTTCTTAACTCACGAGTATTACCAAGATGTATACTAATTAGTAAAATGACCCTTCCCCTTCATCGAAAGTAGCATGAAACTTCATTTAAGGGACATGGAGTCACAGAAGCAGTGGTATTATCAGGCAAGATGATAATCAGGAGCAGTGGATATGGGCATTCCATGGTGTTCTGGGTAAGGATCCCTTCCACAATTACCCAGACCCATTCTTTGGTCTGCTGACAGCAGTAGCTTGAATGGAGGCTGCAGTATCTCTGTCCTCTCCAGATGTACTCATGCAATTTTAGATGTTTTTTTTCCTCACAGGAACACATGGTTCACCTCAGAGAGCAGAGTGCTCAGAGAGCACTTTGCCTTTTTTCTTTTCTTGTGTGCCTATGACATTTCTAGGGAGCTTTTAGCAGCTTGAATTCTGACTTCAGCTATCTTTGAGAAAGCCCCATTCAAAGGAGTAATTACATGTGTGGCAACAGTCTTCTCCCCAGTAATTCCTAAATAGCCCACCAACAAAAACTAAAAGCCATGCATGGGAACAGAATTTACCTCAGTATTGTTTGTGTGAAAATTGTGTTAAAAGCTACTGTTTTCTAGAAATGTCTGGAATTATATAGCGAGTGTAACTCTTTTTATAGTTTCCCATTTAAAATGTCTCTTAAGGTAAAGTGTTCAATTGTGAAAGTGCTCTGTTGATTACCCTGGTCAGACTTTGCTAGAGAAATGTGAGACAAAGGGTAGCTCCAGAGTTAAAGGGAATAGCAGTTCCTACTAGATGAAGTATCACAGAATACTGTTATGTCACCAGACAGCTTGGAGGTCTCTTGTTATTTGTACCCAAATAGTTAAATAAGTTATGCAGGCTGGTGCCTACTATCCTCATGATAAGACCCAGTGCTACCATAATCCCTGTGCATAAAGTAGTCCAGAAAAAAACAAGCAGTAAAGAGAACTATAAAGCTTACAAGCAATAGGAAAAAAAAACCCAGGTTTGTACCAAAAATAATTTAATTGAAGCCAGTGGAATAACTACAGATTTTTTTAAAAGAAAAATTAATGAAAAATCTTAATTCCCAAGATAAAGCCATCAATAATACCACTTTTATTTGGTTTTAAACTGAACATGTTTTTAATAGGCTCCACTAGAAGATTAAATGAAATATTCCATGAAAAATGTTCTTTTAATAAATGTTTATTTTGGGGTTAGATTGCAATCTGTTAAAAAGAGCAACTCTTCCAAAACTGTCAGAGTAGATCATGCAGGAATGTGAAAGATGCAGAATATTTACTTAAGAGGAAATGGCCTAAGGAATTATTGCTAATTTTAATTAAGTTTTTTGCATACCCAATTGGTCTGCTATATCTGGACGTCCTTAGAACTACTTGTTTCCTGCAGAACACATTGCTTCATGGCTGCAGCAGTACCTTCTGGTAATTCATTCACAAAGATTTCTTGTCATTTGATCTTTATTCATGGAAGAGTGGAAGGAACAATTTATTTATAGTATGGTTAAGGAAAAGTATTTGTTAAAAAACTAATTATGTGTGATACTGTGTCTTCACTGAACTTATTACATTCATAATTTTTTTGCTCTTTGCTGCTTGTGTATCAAATGAAATACCCTGACAATTTCTCAGTAATATCTACATGTTTTTCTTTTCCTGTAGAAAGTAGTTGGTCATTTGAGAGGCCAGCTGAGAATATTGAACCCCAGAAATTTTTTCTTCAAAGTGACCTGTGTAGCCCAAGCTGCATTCAAAGACAGTTTGCTAACTGACCCGTGAAGTTTATGAAGGACATGAACTTGCTTAACATGCCCTGTAATAACCACTAATGGTCTATTCAGGGTAGCGAAGTAGTTCTCCTCTTGTCCATCTCTTCTCTTGCATCATTGACCCTTTTTAGAAAATTACTAAGACCTAAAGAACAGTTTAGTATTCCTGTAAAAAAAAAAAAAAAAAAAGAAAAAAGGCTCAATTTTTACAAAAAAAACCCACAAACCAAGCCAAAAAACCCCAACAACCTCCGTCCCCAACAAGCCCTCACCAAAACAACCCAAAACTTCTCTTCCCCTTTGCTGAAGCTATATTTCAGTCAGTGTAATGATACAAAAGAACAACAGTCCAAGTTGGGCTGTTCTGTTGTGGTTTTTTCTGTACATGTGCATAGTCTGTGCAGTAAAAATCCATAATCCAAAGAGCAACAAAACCGCAGGTGCAGGGAGATTATGAGAAGTCTCTGGGTAATTACCTAAAGCTGTGGGGTTTGGGTTTTCCTGTTGTCTTCATTTAATGGCTATAATTAGACTGTGTATTTTACACAAAGCATTTTAATGAGCTTCCCATTCCAGTTTACCTGGCAGGTACCCAGTTTATCCCAATAGATTTCTAATTACCTCCAGTGAGTTGAAGGGGAATGACTTGCCGAAACTACCCCCATTCTTCGACCAGGGAACCATTGTAACTCAGTGAAGTTATTTAGAGATCAAATTTCTTAAAAGAGCTTAAAATTCAGCAGCTACAGATGATTCCTCTTGCTGGTGAGGAGCCCTTCCTGGAAGCCAAGAAATTGCTAGACATCTTATAGTTCCTCACAGGTTGATTGTAAGGGGGTTATTGTCATGGCAATCATCTTTTTTTTTTTTTTTCCCAAGTGAGATGCTGTTTTGTTATAGTCTGGTACCAGCCAGTGAAGGTCACTTCAGAGAACCAAGTGGGGAGTAAAGTGCATGCACAGTTCTTTGGATATTATGCCTTTGATATAATGTCTTCATTCATTATATCCCTCGTATTTTCCCTCTTTCTCCAAGCTTAGATGGGAGAATCTCACTTCTTTCAAGGAAATTATTTTAACTTAGTGTTCAGAACTTGAACTGGATTATTTTTATTTGTAAAGAATTTCTGATTGATAAGAGATAGCAGTGTACAGTGGGAGGCCTTTAGATCAGAAGAAGGCCAATCAACACAAGATTTTTTGGGGTCGAAAGTGTTGATTCCATGGATATATTTGTTATGCAGTAAGTTCACTGTGTCGATGACAATGCAGCTTTTTGGTTTTCAGTGTTTATAGTGATCTGCCTGAAAGATTTTGAAAAAATCTGCATCCACTTGACTGGATAACTGGACCTGCAAATTCCAGTCTTCCACAGGAGGTTTTACTTTGGGTAAAACAGCTGCAGATTTTGGCAAACTCAGACATGAATCTACTCTAAATGAATCAATATAACCAGAGACGTCAGCTTCATTGAAGCTGATACATCAGCATTCCACCTCAGAAAAATTAAAATCCTGTAATTACAACAAGTCATTAAAAATGCTCTTCCATGGAAGGATTTTGGTCACAGCTCTCCTGAACCCTGCAGCACAGTTGTCGTGGGCACTTATTTGTGATCAAACAACTCAGCTCCATGAGCAAGAGTTTGGCCTTTGTGGATAGAGCAGCATTTTCATCAGCCTCTGTGCTCTCAGGAAAACTAGATACAGAAGGATAGCTCTACCGGGGAGGGGATTTTCATTTGAAGAAACAGCAGTTTCTGTAATGAACATTTTTTATCCTGATGCAAAGATAAGTGACATTGATAGTGACCTGATAATATTGAAATATAACTTGCTTTTTAAATCACAAGTAAATTTATAACCAATACAAAGAGAAGGTGGGTCTATTGTTATGATTTTTTTTCCTATCTGTCCCATTGGTAGCATATTTCTTAAAAAATGCTAATGTATATAGTGCTTGCACAATGCAGTGAAGGGTGTGTGTATTTAATGACTCCTTAACTTTAGATATACTTTACAATTTCAAAGAGTTGAAGTGTCTGGAAGCAAGTAGTTTAAAGAAACAACTCTTTCCCCACTTCCTCTGATCCAGCTCTTTGCCCACTGCTATCGTATTAACACATGCTGTGCATCCTAGAATGATTTCAGTTGGCATGATATGCAAAACTCATTTAAAATGAATAGGGCAGTGTCCACATATCTTCTTTTTACTTAAAGTACTTGTTAGATATTTTCCCTAAGGATGACCTGATCCATCTTAAGGCAAAGTGTTTAAATTCTGAGAGTGCTCCCTTGGTAATAAGGAATGGTAATAAGAAATCATTAAACCAGTTCAGACATTAATACAAACAATGTGTGTTAAAGCTGGGGACTAACTCCTCATACCACCAAAGTGAATGTCTGTGAGAAGAGCACTTTGGATAGTTCCTTTTGTCTGCTCTTCCTGGCTGCACACAAACACAGAGACACCCTCTCACACTCCTTCCAGCATCCTGGCCAGCACTGCTAGGAAGGTAAAGAATATTCCCTTTAGAAGATAAAAATAGGATTATTGGTAGCACTCAGATTTTGTCTGGACCAGTGAACCAGTGTCCATTTTGACATTCCTAAATCTAGTTGAGAATTTAATCTTGTCAGAATACCACACTAGGGCAAGGCCTGGGCAGGCAGACATTCCTCCCTTAACTTATTTTTGGTGTGAAGGATGCCCAGAAGCATAACCTAGAAGGGAATTGTTGATCTCTGGTTGGGATGGGCAAGACACCAGGGCTGACCATGGTGTGCATCTGTATTTTAGCCTGTGTATAGGCAATCTGTGCTAGCCAGGGTGCCCTTTCCTCCCTGGATGGCAAGCCTGCCTCCAGTGTACCCTTGCTTCTGCCAGGGCTTCTTTCATCTTTTCGTTCTAAGTAATGAGAGATTAAAAGTCTTTGAGACAAAAACAAGGTCAGCTGAAAGAGCCTTTTTATGACTGTACTTCTCAGTTGTATAAAACCTTAAATAAAGCATCTGACTTGGCATAAAAGCTCAGTGCCACGAAAGTTAATATCTGAGAAATGTATTCATGTTTCCTGAGAAGTTAAGGGTGCAGTTGTAATTTCTTTCCTTTCAGATCTAGGTCAAAAATGTCAGTACCTACCAAAGAGGTGAAGCCTGTGAAATAAATAAAAAAAAAAGAAAAAAGAAAAAAACCATCACTACAGAGTATGTGAATACTTTCAGGGACACCATCACTGCCAGTCTCAAACAGGAGAGAGCATCTGTCATACACCAAAAAGAGCATGAGCATATGTCATGGAAAAGTGGGGTTTTTAAATGAAAACCAGTAGAGAGAAAATGCAGAGGTAAATTTCACTATCCAACCAGAGTTTTCGCATAATTTAATATTTCATTCTTTTTTATTTCCTGAGAGGAAACAGTTCAAGTTCTTCATTCCAGACAATGGAATAAAAACAGCTTTTAGCCTAAGGTAATAACTCATTATCATAATCTTCACAAGAACTTCCTCAGACGGACATGAGTGTACCTGGGGATCTTTAATCAAATTGAATGGATATTTTCCTTTTGCTAATTAAAGCTCGGAAGTTTGGTGTGAAATAAATTAGCAAAATCTGGTTGTTCTATGAAATGTTAATGCAGTACTAGCACATCTTGGTCTAATTGAAACCCAGTATGTCATACATCATAATGATTCTCTAGAAATGCACATGGAAAAATAATAGCATTTTGAGGACTATAAAGTATTATATTTCATTTAGGAGGTAGAAATGCATGCTGATACTGCAGAAGGCTATATATCACCACCTATTTTGAATAAATGTCAAAAATATTCATGTTTCACAAAACACTACCAAAAAAAATCCATGAAATTATATTTACTCTTTGTGGTTATTTACAACATAGATTTCCCAGGAGCAAGAGAGATTTCAGTGCATTTGTAGTTCCTTCTCCCACAGCCACTGGCCTCAAAGACAATGTATGTACTGGATGCCAAATGTTTTAGGACTGTCTCCACTACAGGTCAGCAGCAAATTCAGTCAAGGTGGGTGTTTGGTTCAGCTGTTCAATTTCATATTTTTTTAAATTTTATATTATTTAAATGTTTAGACTAACATATTTGAATCCATGCATATGGAAACTCATGTTAGATGTGCTGCTGCTTTTTCTGTGGTGCTTTTTTTTTGCCATTTAACACACACAGTATACTTAGCTTTAGACAATAATTTCATTTCAGAAACTTAAGCATCAAGATTAATTAGGCATAAGGCATTTTTTGGTTTAATGTTAAAATGATTGCCTCCACAGAAGACTGTGTGAATTTTAGTCCATCTGAAAGGATAGGCATATCTAAGTAAAATCAGTTCAGCAGATAAGATTAACATTGGGTTGTTTAATTCACGCTATACTAATGTTAAGGTGAACCAAACCCTTACAAAATACATCAATCCTTAAAAAAAAACTAATTAAGGTTTTAATGTAGCAGAAGCAGTTCAGTGGAGATTGAGTTTAAATCTGTGAGCTGTCCTATTAATATTAGTGAAATCATATACAAGTACCTGGAGAATATTCTTAAATAGTTTTCATGGATAAAATCTGTAAAACAATATATGGTCATATGTAAGGTAAACAACCACCATGCTATCAACAAGGACTGCATTTAAGATCTTAAAAATGCAAAATCCTACAAAATATCTTCATTAATTATTCTTAAGATATGAGCTCTCACATGTGGCATAGTTAGTCAGGAGAGATTGACACAGTTGCAGGTTTGAGCATAATGTGTTACTTTGGCAGTATTTGAACATGCAGCTCTAATGGATTTGGAAATCTGCTGCAGCATGTTTATTTTAAAAGCACACCCAGTCTGAGGAGAAATCTTTATTTTTCAGCTCCAGAAATCTATCCTTTTTTCATTAAGGCCACAGGAATGACACAGCCTCATTGATGCTCTGCAACTTTTCCTTTGCTGGACTGTAATTCCTGTGCAGTTCCTTCTCACCTCTGCTTCTCCACATAAATACTTGACATTCAGACTGTGTGAATGTCTTCCTATGGAGGATTTGGGCATGGAAATACATAAAGCTCTAAAATTAGGCTATGATGTTCAAACTCCCAAAGATAAGGTACTAGATTTCAACTAGTATATGAAATAGGAATTGAGTCGAGTTTCAATTTTGTTTTCTAATTTCAGTGCTGAATGAATAAATAGTGGCAGAATGAGATTAGAAAGGTCCTTATGACTGTCTGGTATTTTACAGTAGTTAATATTCAAAGCAGGATATTTCCTTTGTCACTGTTTAAAATGTGGATTTTTTCCTGCTAATGTGGCTGTGGTTCTCATATGCCTTTGAAAATTATAATCATGCTCATGACAGCATAGAAATATATACTGTCAACATTCAGGTACCAGAAGAAGTTCCAACAAGTCTAGTAAATCATCCACCATCATAAGGCACAATGAACTGTGATTGAGGAAGTGATGAATACAGCAAAGCTTGTGTGTGTCATCTGGCTCACTCTTTATTTTGAGTTCCAGTTAAACAATTGTCACAATATGTTCTGAAAATGGTGAATTGCTGCTAAAGATCAAAGAGATGAGGAATAGCAGAGGATCTGAAACCTTAAACTGTAAAAGCAAAATGCCATGGCTAAGAAATTACTCTTCATTTTATAAGGTATCTAGACTAGGCCTAATTAAACTTGCAGATTTCTTCAAGGAAATCAGATTTTAAATTTTCCTTTACCTCAATGAATTCTTGTGCGATGACTAAAATCAACATAACTTTCTACATTTTTGACTAAGCAATTATCTGTGCATACACAACCTATGTATCATTGGCATTAAAGACACTGCTTCCATTGCAAATCCCGACACTTTCCTGAGGCTTTTAGATTATAGAATTTCCTTAAGATCCTATTGTGAAGTACATTCCCTGGACAATACTTTTTGTACTGAACTGTGAACACTTACTGATTTTAACAATACATTCCTTCTCAGATCAGGGAAATCTATCATTGTTTATATGTGGTTTGGTGCTCTAGTTCAATATGTCACCAAGAGAAGACTTCAGTTTTTCAGCATAAGAACTTCAGGTCGGTAAACAGAGTAAAAAGTAAATTGAAAGTTTACTTTGCAAATTCTTAAGGAACAGGTTCAGTCACACATCCAGTAGAGGGAACTCTAATACAGTATATGGCAGGTGACCTGGGCTGCAGAAGAGTAGAATCACAAATATCACAAATAGTAGGATCAAGGCAAGTGTAAAATGTATTTGTGCTACATATCATGTGTAAAGGAAAGTACCTACCTCATAAGTGCCATTAATTTTTTACTGAGCTTATTCCAGTTTGTTTATTTCCTTTCCTTATTTTCCTTGTATTCTTTGGTTACAGTTCATATATGTCTGCCAGATTTAAGGGACGAATTGCCAATGACAGTGTCACATTCTAATAGTTCATAAATGTTACAGATCATGTACCATTGACCATTTAGTTGAAATTTGGCCAGAAGAAAAAAAGAATTTCTTTTTTTTTAGGTTTTTTTTTTAGTTTTTTAAGATGCCACAATTATGTGTCAAAGTCGCAGATAGTAGTCTCTCTTGGAATGAATGGCACACATCCTTTGGAGGAGAGGCGAACAGTTTACAACACTAAGACACAGTAGTCACCAAAAAAACCCAATGTTTTATTAAGCTGCCTTTCTATAGAAAGTACTAAAAGGGAATTCACTCACTTTCTTTTTTCTCCTTTTTTTTTCTCCATGCTTTCAGCTGGTGTATCACTGTTTCATTATTTTTAAGGCTTGGTGTCTTCACTCAGTCATCATTCTGTCATTTACTGCTTTCTTGTTGTAGTTGTTGTTGCTGGTGTCCTTAGAGACAAAATGTCACCACCTTGGTTGATCACTAAATAGGTTTCTTAGGGAAAATTGTTTCTTGTTTCTTCCAAACTGCTAGAAGTCAGAAATAGATGTAACATTTCTCTGTTGCAATTTGAACTTAAGATCCTTCCCAGATCTGTGCTCTTCGAAGAGCCTTAGATCTTCTCCTATACTACATTGAGACATTTTGTTATTTCTACACATTGAGATGTTCTGTGGTCTTCTATAAAAGATAAAGTTTAAAAAATGCAAAAGCTGCTGACATCACTGAACATTTTCAAAGCTTTCTCAAAATGCGTTCACCTAGGGTAGGGTATTCAATATTAAGCTCTCACATGGAAAGGGATTGAATCATATGGTTTTAACAAGTATTTGTTCTTACAGAAAGGAAAAATATCCCAGCACATATGATGTGTTGGCATTTCCAGTGGCAGCATTTCAGATCCTGTGCACAGCTGTGAAACAGAGCAAAAGTCTAACCCAGCATCTGCTGTGGACTTGACCAGTGCCTCGGCTGTGGCCTCTGCTCTGCTTGCATGCATTTCCAGAATTCAAGTTGCAGAAGGACAGGCTTTATTAGCTAACTAATCTGCCTTTTCCATGAAGTGCCCTGACTATTGTCATTTTCAGATAAAACTCAACTTAACTTTCCACTATATTTAAGTAGTAGCTTTTTTGAAAGGGAATCATCATGGGTCACCCTGAAATGATTGTTAATAAAGTAAGTTTCAGGAAACTGAATTTCTTCTGGTTACATACCTACAAAAAGAGATTAGCTCAGTTGGTTAGAGCATTATGTTGATAATGTCAAGTTTGTGGGTTCTATCTCTCTTTGGGAGACTCACTTAAAAGTTGGACCCAACTACCTTTGTAGGTCTCTTCCAACTCAGAATATTCTGTGATTTTGTGAAAAGCTTGATCTTTAACACTGTTAAAGTCAATACAAAGCTGGTTTTAACTTCTGCAGAACCAAAAGGGGAAAAAATGCAGGAATGCTTACAATTTCGACCAGTAATATTTTTTTATTTGCAGGGGAGTATAAATTTTCAAGAAAAGTGGAACCAAATGAAATATAGATATGATATCTAGTGTTTCTCATCGCTCAAATATTTTGCTGCACCCCTAGGAATAAGTCTAAAAGGCTAATTCTAAGCTGTAGCACAAAACCTAGGAGAAAATGAAGCCATACATTCCAGAGATCAATTCAGAATGTCCCAAGGATGCCAAAAATAAGGAGGAATTAACTTCATGTTTACCTTTTAATTCATGGTCACTCTTGAATATATATTGATATCAAGATACAGAAAAAGATGTCTCGGAAGCTCCAGGCTGTGTACCTGCGTAAATTCCCTGTTTAGTGTTTTGTATTAGCTTCCTGTAGAGTATCCTCCTATGCAATGTATCTTACATTAAATATGCTAAATGCATCAAATCTTCCTTGAAATGTGTCTAAACACAAGGGAGAGAAATAGGTTCTTCAATTCATCAGAATTCTGCAGTGGTGTCAGACTTGAGAACATCACTTGGGCTCCCTGAATGATTACACTAATGCCAGATATTTCATTATATAAATTATGTGTCTAAATGAAGCATAAAGTAGACAGCCAGAATATGCCCCTTATTCAGGATATTTGTGCCATATGTTACTCTCAGGTTGGGTTTTCTATTCTCTGGTCATTCAGGATGGCAGAGCAGGATAGCTTGCTTTGTTTAGGAAAAGAGTTTCAAAAATAGAAAAATGTAAATGCATATTTATCCACCTAAACAATCTGAAAGCATGAGTCTTGACAGATAGCTCTTGCTGCTGAAGTACAAATGGTAGATGATAATACTTGTAGAGCCTTGACACACCATGTCTTGTGTGTGTTTATTTTTGGGTTTGGTTCAGAACAGTTTTTACTGATTTTTTTGCCCTCTGTTTTCTGATCTATATCTAGAGGCAATTACCAAGTGCCAAACATCTCCACAGGATTATTTTGATCAAATAAGCAGGTTTGTTCTGGAGGAAAAGGACTGCCTTGAATTCAGTCCTTTCTCCAAGATGCTATGCACTGTAAATGCTGAGTGGTATTGACAAAGGTAAATGGTATGAAGACTTATTTTCATTAATTGTTAAAAAATGGATTATTCTTTGCAAGGGTATTGCTATAATGATTCAAGATTGTTTGTATGGCTCTTGCATTTTCAGAACATTTCCCTTTTCTTGGCATTTACACCAATTGTATAGAATGTTTTTTTGTTTATTTGTTTTGTTGGGGTATTTTTGACATTGTTTTTGAGGTTTTTTTGTTTTGTTTTGGTTTGGTTTGATTTAGCTTGGTTTGATTTTTCTTTTTGTTCTGAGATAAATACTTCTCTGTATATACAGTGCAAAGCAGGTCTGTGCAAATAGATCGCCCATTCATGTTCTAGTTTTCCTGATACTGCTGGCATCTAAGATATTTCTCTTTTAGCATGTTTGAAATTGATCTGAATTGTTAATACATTACTCTATGTGATGGAATGGATAATATTTTCCTAAAGTAAATGCAGGACATATCATACAATATTAAATAAAATGTGTAGAGGGACGGACACATGTACAAGACAGGAAGGTAATTTGATCTCTGTTAAATTATTTAGAACACATTTCCATTTAAGTAAGGAGCTAATGATAAGTAACCAGGTGAAGATTTGCACATTGACTTATGGATCTGTATTAAAGATTTCACATGGCTGATTACATTTCAGGAAGTTTTCAGGGTTTCTCTTGTAAACAGACCATTTTATATTCTGTATATTGAAATGAGAGTTGGTGTTTAGGTTTCCAGTGCAAACGTGTAACAGGAGATATGTAAAAGGGCAAAAGGACAGTCACTAAAATACTGGATTTCTTTTTTTTATTGGTAGTACTTCTGTCATATACACAGTGCTAGCAGAACCTCAGGAAAGATAGATTTTTTTAATGAATTTTTTCAGGACATGAATATGCTATATTTGAAGAAAACATTGAGATGTTTTAATTTTTTTTACAATCTTGAGTTGTTTAGAATGTTGTTAATTAGTAGATTGCACTATACCTAATATGCAATGGTTGTCAATAACATAGACAGCAGGATGGCTGGACCTGATTTATTGGAAAATATTCAATAAGCTTTTTTAAAGCTGATACTCTTAGCAGATTCAGTTTGTCACTGAAGTCAAAACTAAATCCAATGTATTAATCCATGTTATTATCTTTTATTAAATGTATCATGACTAGCTTGAAGGGGTTTATTTTCTACGTTATATTTGTAACATAATATTCACCTAATGTTCTTGATTTAAAAGATAACTGATGCTGACCAAAGAACAGGTCAACAATTCTCTTCTTTTTGAAATGCAAGATGAGAGAGTAACCAAGTGCTTGTCTGATCTCACACCTTGGTGGCTGTAGTACCTAAACTTGACTGAGTGAATTTCCTGAATAACTAACATTTTTGCCTGTGGCTTGGCTGACATCACTTGGAGAGTGTAGATGAGGTGTTCCAAGCAGGAAAAAAGCAACTCTTGATGTTTGGTATCCATTTGCAGCCATTCTTAATCTTCACTTTGAATGCTCCCCTACACAACGTGAGCCAGAAAGATGCACTAAAACTGCAAGGTAAATTTGTAGAGCTTGTGATGCCTTGAGCAACACACCTACTCAAATAGAAAATCCAGAGGACATATCTGCTCCCTTCAACCCTTAAAGGAAGACACCATAGCCCCAGGATCAGTGGGTCTAGACCTCTGCAATTACAACTGGTGGGGAATGCATTAGCATGATGTTCCAGAATCTCTAGCTGATTTCAAATCTATGTCTTTAATCATTAGTGTAAAATTATTTTCTTCTATGTGCAATGGGATTAATGGGATTACTCTTTTGAATAACAGATGAGAGAGAATTCAGTAACCTTTAATCTCTGCCAGCTGGTTCAACCAAGCAGCATAAAGAGGTGTGCAAATTTCCTATATATAAAATAGGAAGAAAAAAAACAGCATTAGATCAATGAATTCTGAATGTCAAAAGGGCATTTGTAAAAATAACTGATTACGTTCACTTTATCTGCTTGCCAGTCTGCTTGTTCCCAAATGTTTGCTTTGTGGAAGATGATAAATAGTGAATTTTCTAGACATGTATGTGCAGACTTGTGCCTTAGCAGAAGACAAAAATATGCATATAAAAGATTGAAATTTTTCATTTTTCCGTTTCTGACCTTAAATGTTTACTACGTTCAGCCTCAGCGTGATGATATAGTAGAGGGGATTTATTTAATTTCATTTTGCACCTTTAGAAGATCATATACAGGTAGTGCTGTATACATCTCTCCCAGGTACTTGTATGGTTCCATTATTGTGTTATGCGGGTATTTCACAATTTTTATTCTGTAAATTTATGGCACCTTTGCAAGCAAGAAAATATAACTGGACCCATTATTCAATTAGGAACTTAGGCACACCATTAGGGAATGGAAAACAAAATAATATTTAGTTGCTCTAGCATGCTTCAAAGTGCTTTCTTCCCTTTCCTGGCATTTTTTGAAGTGACTTTTAAATTCAGATAAAATGGAAACCCTTTTATATCTAGTCTGTCTAGTCTAGCCAGATCTCTAATGCAGAACAAGATTACTCTCACCTACGTTTGTACTTTTTTAATTCAAATTTTGCACTTGAACTAGTTGCTAAACTCCTGTTGTTTAGGCCCTCAGAGGAAGCTGGATGATGAGAGCATGAGTCGTCTTCTTAACCACACAGGGAGTCTGGATAACTAGCTGAGATATCTACAGAGAAGATGACTAATTAAGCTAAATCTAACTTAAAGCAACTAGATAACTTGGTCAAGACCACATAAGAGCAGAACATGACGCTGAAGTAGTATTCCACCATTCCTAGGTCTGTGTCCTAATCTCTGATACAATCTGTCTTTCCATTACCTCGATTACATGCCTATCTCCTGGTCTTAGTACTTGTCGCTCTACAGCCATAAATTATACAGTGAAATTCATCCCACTGAACTTCCAACGCCTATGATGTGGCCACCAATACAAGTGCTACGCACTTTAGGCTCTACCTATTAAAAATGTGTTGTTGAGGTACTTATTCCATTAATTATCAGTGGAGATTCGAGGATTATCTCAAAAGTGAATGTTGACACAGTCTCATTGTCAAAGAGTGTAGGCTTTTGTAGCCATAAAGTATTCATTTCAGGCAGAACAGTTGAAAGCAACTGAGAAACCAGACATATGGGGGGACAAAAAAAAAAAAAAAAAAAACAACCACTAATTAATTTCCAGTATTCAGAAAAAAATGGAGCAGTAGACTCATGGCATGATTTTTTAAGCTTGCTATTGATGCCAGTGTTTGGGATTTGATCCCATTCTTTCTGCCTGAGAACAGTAGTTGCTGTGCAAAAGCATTTGTGTGTGAATTTTATACATATATACTGTCAGACTGCATTCTTGCTATTATCAGTCTCTTAGATGTCACAAGTTCTGTTCTTTGTGAAGCCCTGGGATGAAGTAATCGACAACAGGACCGATATTCCTGATGTAACTTGAAATAAGTAGAACTTCATGTATTCTTGACAAGATTAACCTAATTTATCCAATAAGATTGGGGTCCATAGCATACAGAATGTTTTCTACTTCCTGGACCAGAATTTTTTGCTTCATGCTGTGTTCTTTGAAAGTAAATTCTATGTAAACCTGATAGGCAGGTAGGTTTTATAGTTTTTGTGTTCCTGTCTAATTAGAGAATCTGCTCAAGGTGATGCCAACTATTTTTTTTTCTTTAAATGATATATGAAGTCTTGAGACAAGAGATTTTTGTTGTATTTCATGAAGGACCTTAGGTCTACCAAGGTGATGAACCGTGTGATTGGGAATATCTCTGGGAAGCCTCTGGTTTGCTGAGATTTACAACTTAGTGAAGGCTAGGCTTGTACAGTGACTCAAAGAACATATAAATCAACTAAGAGATTTTGGGATGAGTATCCTTTTCATTCATTCAAGCCCTAGAAAGAGAAGAATTCTTTCTCTCCATCCCATTTCTATCTCTGAGTCTCACTGCAAATTTTGAGGCTTAGGAATATTAAGATATGAGCTGCTTTTTTATTTCAGAATGGTTTTTGTTTTTCCCTTCTGTAAAGAGCATAATAAAGACAGCTCATAAGGGTTCTGGAAAATTTTTAAAGTTTGAAAGGGGACAAGGCAGAAAACGTTGATAAGTGGAGTGATTTTCTGCACCTGGGTTTCTGTTGAGTACTTATTTATCATCCCTTTTCTCTTTGGTCTCTGAAGTCAGTGAAACCATTTAGCTGAGTAATAGTGTAAACTTTCAGAAAAACAGATGTCAACAGGACAGACATTACAATGAACATAGATAAGTTATAAAACCAGTGAGTATAAATGAAAGACTATTAATTACAAGGAAAACCAAAAAAATAAAGAGAGAATGATATTAAAAACAACAGAAGAGTTAACAAGGAAAGAAATGGGATTGGGAATGATGATGCTTTTGCTCGTTTTGAGAATAAGCCGAATGCTCATTATCAAAATATCTATTTTATAAAGAAAATCAAAGAAAAATATGGAATTTGCAAGGTGTACTGTAATATTTATATTCAAAACCTTAAGGATTTCCCTTTTCTTTGTACTTTTTCTTGTCACTTGCTGATGAAGACACAGAGTATCTGTGTTTCTAATGAATACAACTGTCAGAATAATATGGCTGTACAAGAAATTAGGTCTGTGTTACGAAACAAGGTGCACACATGTTGAGTGCATATGGGAAAGGACAAGAAAGAATTCAGAACTCTGATCATTGGTAGAAGCCCCATAATAAGGAGTTGATAGTGCAAATATATGGTCATTAAAAAAAAAGAAAAAGTTTTACTAGCCACTAAATATGAACCTATCAGTAGCTTGAATTAAAAACTTGAGTCTTGTAGTCCTTAGAAAATCCCAATGTGAAACAAGTGATGGCTGTTGAGGACTCAAAGGAGTTAAAGTGTTCAGTATTTGCTGTACTGCAATAGTACTGAAGCTGCTGCAAACAGAAATTGATATTTCATATGTGTAGTTTGGGGAGCAAAAAGCAAAAGAAAATGAAAATAGTTGTATAAAAATTACTGTTCCTTCTGTTTAGGTCATCTTGTATATTACAAAGAAACCTCATGGTTTTGGCATTGTTTTGTGCCAAATTTTGGTATAATTGAATAATTTTATTATTTGGCTAAGGAAATAATATAAAAAGGTCCAGTTCTGAATAGCATGCAATGATATTAAAATGGTAGCTGGAACAAAAACTGTATTATGGTGATGGGGTAATAACAGTGGAGTTAGGAAATATCATCTTTGTGGCTTACATCTCAATAAACAGAAGAATAGCAAGGTCAGTTTATGATTCAGAGTTGAGAGAATTGGACTTTATCTAGGCAAGTGCTGGTCTTGTATACCCTTCTCAGAGGGCATCATGCAGGATCCTTATGCTTTTCTTAAGGAATAAAACCAGGGCCTCACACTTATGGAAACAGAAACAGTTCCAGGCTTTCTGTTGTTTCTATGGAAACAAACTCCCACTTTGTTTACAAGGCAGAGGAAATGCTTTTTAATGCGTGAATTAAGGGCATGAAGCACTGTGCAAAACAGGTGAGCCTCCAGGAATCCTAGGAGTCAAGACCAGCAAAGCCAGCTGGGTCAAAAGCAGGGTTTAACAAGAGCTCATGTGAGCACTTTACTAGTTAAACAGAGGAGAAAACTAAAGCATTAGCTGCTGCTTTAGGGAGGATGGATCGCTGCTATTACACCAACGAGTGTTTCAGAGGTTCCTAAATTGTCTTCTGTCTCACACTCAAAACTGCCACATTTGAACACTGAAAAATATTGTTTCACTTCCAGCTAAATGCACTTTAATGGCTTCTAGACAGCCATAAAGCTGAGCAGCAGGCATAATTCTTCCAACAGGATATAACATCCAGTGTGTTTCTTGATTATGCAGCTCAATCTGATGCTCTACAAATTTCCAGTGCTTCACACTTTTGTATAAGATGTATTTCTAATAGAATGGATTCATTTACAGGTTTGGATATTTTTCTTTATGTTATACTGTGAGGATTTATCAGTCCCCATGAATCTGTATTTTATCAACCTATCCTCTAAATTTCCATAACAAGAAATTATTTTATTTCATGATCTCCGTTAGCTTGAAGGTCATATTTGGCTTTCTGCAACTTTTTTTTCAACCCAGCAACTTCAGAAAGTTTGGCTGCAGGTCAGTAATTTGGTTTTAGTTAGGCCCAGGTAAAAGGGAACATGAGGAAAATAATGGGG
Organism: Vidua chalybeata; assembly: GCF_026979565.1. NCBI lineage: Eukaryota > Metazoa > Chordata > Aves > Passeriformes > Viduidae > Vidua > Vidua chalybeata. The sequence continues at coordinate 61,182,173 of NC_071534.1, read as the reverse complement.
TGTATAAATGCTTTGTAGAAAGTATTTTCTTTGTTGGAGTCATTAGGAATAAAACTCAGTATTCAAACCTGTGCATCCACCAGTCACAAAAGTTTTACTGCTATCCTGTGAATACCTACTTTCACCTCCAATGGTCTGCAAAAAATCTGTACTAACAGAGTAGAATATTGTAGAATATCTCAAGCTGTGAGGAACCCATAAGGAACATTATTGTCTTAGGTACTGGGTATTTTTACTCGTTACATCTCTGTAGTAAATTAATATCTTAGAGTAATAGTGAGCTCTTAAACAGTACCATCCACAAACTCACTGCACAAAATCATATGTGTGGATGTGCATTTACTCACTAGTATTAGAGTTAGCCATTCTGAGACTGCTGTGCTGTCTGCTGCCTTGTCTGCAAGGTTCAGTCATTGAGATTGGTTGTTTGGCTTTCATTCATATTGTTTATTCCTGTATCTTAAGTGAATTGATTATCATCTTCAGTGATTTTAGAGGCTTTCCTGAATGAGGTGGGATGGGTCCTTTTTCTGCAATAACTCAGAAGAATGCATGATTGTAATGTCTGGTGAACGTCAAGTATGTGACAACAGATTTAAAAGGCAGGAGATGGATAAGTATCCAAAAGAATGAGGTTAGGATTAACACTGTGGCTTTTTGTTTGATTCTTTCAATCAATGACATTTATAAGAATCTCTCATGACAGTTGTTTTTCAAAGCTACTCAGTAATCCCAAAGGCAGTGGCATTTTTGTAAGGTTCAAATACAGTCACATTGTTCTCCATTCTATCTCTCTGATATTTTGATAGTCAAATAAAAACCCTATAATCTTAGTTATCATCCTAGGGTCATGCAATTTTTAGAAAATAAGATTGAATGAAACATTAGGTATTCACTTCTACACATTTTTGTTTCTCTCAGCCTTCCAGTTGAACTGGCGGGTCTTCCTGATGCACGGCGAATACCCATTCAAAAACAAAATGAGGATTCATTTACTGTGGTGACAAAGAAATGCATTAATACTGACTGTGATACAATAAAAGATGAAAAAGGGCAAAAAAGACCTGGACAATGTGCACTATTGTCTGATTGCTCTGAAATTTCATCATGTTATTTGGTCCTGCATGCTATTCAGTGGCAATTGAACCTTATTCGTTTGCTTTTCTCATTTTTTTAAACCACATTTAATGCCAGGAAAGCTGTTGAACATTGCATGTTAGAAAAACTATTGGCTACATTTTTGCTTTACATATAGCTAGAGGTCTACTAGTTTGATGGGGATCTTAGGTGTCAAAGTAAAAAGTTTATACACCGAGTTACTTTGTTAAATTACATGCAAAAGTACCCCTGGAGTTTCCTTCCTGATGATGCTGTTTTCATTTTGAACTGCTGTTTTGACATTTGTAGAGTCTTAGCAAATGCTTCAGGAAAAGGTCAGTTTATAGCGACATTTTCCCTTTACAAAAACCTGTGGAGAGGACACTGAATACAGGTTTACTTGATAAGCCATTACGGATTTAAAAACAACTCTTTTTTTACTGTGTTTTTGAACACTCATTTTTCACAATCTTTTTTTGTTTTTGAACCATGCTTCAACCTTCTACTAGAAAGTTCCTTTCATAGAACTCCATTATGAATGTTTTCCTTGCACACTGTTAACTTTTAAAATATTTCACAGCTTTGGGGTTTTTGATACAAGAATGAAGTGTTTAGAAAACATAAGGCTAGGGTATTAATGTTACTGGCTAAGTCCAAATACACTGAAAGAGCTCCTGCAAAAACCTCCCTGCATGTCTGTGTGGTTGAGCAGTGTTTGCTCCTGGTCATCTGTGCTTCAGCTATATGTGCAAACTTTTTTTCCCCCATTCAGCTGGGTCATTTCCATCTGTCAGTCAGTTCTGTAATGGTTTGAAATCCACCAAATTAATTAGATACTGTCTAGTAACATCAATACTTTCCAACATAGCCAGAGTTTCTGTCAACGATGTCATTGAGTAATTTACTGTTTAGGGAATAAAGGCCCATTTATTAATGAGAATGTCGTCAACCTTTTTTTTTTTTCCATATTTTCAAAATCAGGATATTCCAGTAATTTCTCTCTGACATATTTTAAAACAAAAAATATGGTTCTTCAAAAAAGTTATCTAAATATTAAAGAAGAAATAGTGCACTTTTTCAAAAATACAGAGTTACAGCATGAGAAAATATATTGAGAAATGTATTTCTGTTTGTCTATAAGTATGTTCCCTGCCCCTGAGAATTCTGTGCTTTTAGCTATCCAGGAATTATATTGGTGTCTTAGTGAACACAAAATTTGTTTGTATCAAAGCAAGGCCTCTTAACTTCAAATAAACACTTAAAGAAGACTTTTAAGAAGCTGTTCAATGTTTCTATTGATGAGGTGGTTGTTAGGAAATAAATATGAAAAATGTCCATAAATATATTTTTTTAACTATGGTATTAATACCATGAATGCTGTATTTTTAATGATTGAGGGAATTGGCCTTTAGTCATTATGTACTATACACTTTTTATACAGCAATGAGACAGAATATGCAAACTGACCTTTTCCTTGAATGAATTAGAATAGAAATGCTACTGAGTTCTCAGGACTGTGTGTATGGAACTCATTAGAGTTGTCAAATTACCTGTGCTCACTGAGCTGGTAGGACAGTATGGTAGCAATATTTTATGTGGCCAGATGATAGAAGTCCTACGAGCAAAATTGCTCAGTTCAACTTGGATGAAAACACTAGTCAGGAATGTCAATAACATATATTTAGTCAAACATTCTATAGCCACTCTAACCCCAGAAAGCAGAGAGATCTGATTAGAAACACTTGGTTAATTTGATGGATGAGGAGGATGAAAATACCCACAACAATATTATCCCCCTTTTGAGAGCCAGTAGACATTCATGTGAATTTTCAGTCTTTTTGTTTTCTATTTTTCAACTTCTATTGTTTTATAGGGGATTATTTTTCAGCATGTATGTAGCATGTCCTTACTGATACACTCAAAGATATTTTTGATTCCATCAAGTCAGAGCAAATTTCTTCCTAAATTGTTTACTTCTCTTTTGACTAACCTAAATTGTATAACAAGAGCATTTTCAAATAAGATCTATGTTGATGTGTAAATGGGAAGCATGTGGTTATTCAACAGTTATAACAGCATTATAACTAGGCCAATGAGAATATTCATAGCATGTACTCCTGTGAACTGCTGCTACACTATTGTTTTTGATAGATTCACTTACAAAATGATATTATTCATGGCAGAACACATCACCATATATCAAGTAGCATAGGTGTTTCACTAATTGATTCTTTACTTTAAAGGCAATACATGTATTTACAAGATATTAATAGCTTTTACCCTTTAGTTTTCAGTTGCATGGTCTTGGACAGAAATTTGCAGGGAAATGAAAGTGCAAGTGATATGCAATACAATATTCAAGCATTAATGTTATGTGTAATATTGAATTTTTCATACTTTTCTCTAAAAAAAAAGTCATCTACTGATCCATAAGAACTTTAAAAGAGCTTTCCTTGCAGTATTAGCCATACTTTTTTCAAAGCATTTTTTATAAGATTTGTTCAATTTTCACCCAACTTGGCTCAACATTGTTTCATGGGTTTCTGTTGGTAACCCCTTCAACTATAATAATTTATTACCTTTCATTTTTTGTGTTCAAGCCAAATGAACAGATTGCATGAATTATTTCTTTTCTATACTAACTAATTGATTTCATCAGACGTTTTCTTAAGAGACCTTTTTTTTTTTCATTCTTCAGCTCAAAGTAGTGAAACTTTCAAAAAATTTCAGTTTAAGCTCTGTCAATGAGAATCTCCTTCCTCTTTCCCTTTCCTGTTTTGTTTCTCCATTAAAATTCAGTAGTGGAGAGAAACCTGCCAGCAGAGCAATTGCCCATCTGACCATGTGAACTCAATCTGAGTCATAGTCCATCCTGTTCATAATTGACTAGTGATTATTTGGGGAATTTAAATCTTCTGTCTATTATGAAAGGGCCTAACTGAATTTTTTAGCCTAAATATCCAGTGTTAGAAGATTTCAGGTTAGACTCAATGCTCCTAAACATATATGTATGTATTAAATGCTGAATCCTGAGAATACAATTTAGTTTTGTTTTTATTCTGATGTGGTGATTCAAAACTATATCCTTACCATAGGTCTGTGTACCTGCTGGGGTTAGGCCATGATTGGCCCTGCTGAAATTGTTGAAATTAACTATGCATAGAACTAAATATATGACTTTTTGTTTTCCCAGTCCATGCCTTTAATGTAAAAGTAAAAAACAGTTTCATGAGGCTTGTAAGCTACCTGCAACAAAACAGAAGATTTAACCATGCTTCTTTATGCCACTACATTCTCCAAAGCCTGTAATAGTTGTCAGCCAGAGTTACTTGGAAAACATAATTCTGAGTTTTCAGTAATGTAAGAGAATAGAATTTTCACAACAGAATTAAGAGATATATCCCGTTCAGTAAAATCTGCATATTTGGAAAGTGTTCAGTAAAAAAAAAGATAAATGAAATCTGACTTGATCATGCAAGAAAGTACTTAAGAGGTAGTTATGGAAAAAGTAACTTCTGAGAGCAGAAACATTTTACTTTAAAAGACAAAGACTAATAAAAGCTACAGCTGGGGACTGGATGAGATCTGAAAAGAAATGAAGGAGAGCAGGTGGCGCTGCAGCTCACCCTGGAGATCAGTGGGTTTTTCACTTGATTGTTCAGACTTCTACAGTCTTTTACAATGTTGAATTGATTTCTCTTGAACATAATGGTAGTTAAAGCACCGGGTTTAAGTGGAGACACCTGTGCTTGGGTTTCTTAAAAGCAAGTCATTTCCTTCATGCTTTTCTCAGGAGGAGTCTCTAGGTCAATGAGACGCGATTGATACAGGATTCACCGTATAAAATCCTATGTGGGCCATGCCTTTGAAAAGGTCAGATTAATCTATCACATCACCCTGTGAAAGGCATTTTCTTACAGCCTGGAGCTTTCCTTAATTGCTTGCTGTGCCTACATGAGTAGTAGAAATCATAAAGAATTTTCTAGATGCTTTGTCCAATATGTCAGTCAAGGTTTCAGGTTATTCTGTGTATTTCTGGATGGTTTTGATAATGATCATGTATTTCTGCACTTATGTTGAAGAAAGGAAATTCATGGTTTATCCTGTAGCTAAATTGACCTTGCACTTGATTCAGACGTCTCCTGTTGGGCCTGGAGGGAGGTGCACCTGTGTGTATCCCACAGGGATTGCACCCGCAGGAGAATGCACAGGGCAGCTCTAAGGACCTACTGAGCTGCTGAGTGCTGATGCATCAAGTGGGATTGTGTAAAATCCATATGCTGCTCTGATGTTCCACCTGCATTCCTGGATGATGTCAAACACAATGACAAGAGTTTGTAAGCCAATCAGAAGTAGTAAAGGTTGCTTCTGCATTAGAGGTTAGGATCTAAAACACTGAATAAAGACAAGTGAAGAGTTTGGAAGAGATTTAGGCATAAAATATATATCCCATAACCCACTTCTGCGCTTTTAACTTAAAAAAAAAAATCCTTCTTTTAAAAGGTTAAAAAAGTAAGAAAAAATAGTGTAGAAGCTATTACATTTATATATTTTGCACTATGCAAATGCTGATTTCAATATGCCAAGTAATCAGAGAATTAAATATTTCTAATTACTTTAAAAGTAATGCTGCATATTCTTTCATGTTAGTGCAGTGCTATGCCATTTTCAGTATCTGTGAATATTATTTTCTTCTAGCTGATCTGCAGTAAACTTCAAAATTTGTTGCTCTAATTTGGTCATGCCAGAATGCACTTATATTCGTCATGGTATCAAAAAATTTATTTTTTTTTTCTATTCAGTCACTTAAGACATACAGTGTGCTATAAAAAATATTAAGTATTATAAAAAATCAATTTAGGGTCAAATGTATATTGAATGTGTTTTCTGCAAGGCTGTAAAATATTTCAGAGTGTAAACGAGTGCTAAACTTTACATTTAGTTAAGAAGTTCATTACCTTTTAACATTTTGTATCATCTCTCTCTGAGATATGTAAGCACTTCCACTGAAGCACTTAATGTTTGTAGTCCACTGGAGCACTGGTGGCTATTTTCTGGAAACTGCTTGGTCAGTTTTATTTTATGACTGTGTATACCATAAGTACTTAAGTACTTAAGTATTAAAGAAATACCTTAAGTATTAAATACCTTAAAATATACCTTAAGTATTAAAGAAAAGTTTATAAAAAGTTCTATTCTGTTATGTGTAATGTTATGTGCAAAGATTGTCGAGGAGGTCAGACTGGCTAATCACAATGGTTCCCTTGGGCCACAAAAAAAAACCCTCTAAAATAACTACTAGCAGTTTTGTGTGAATAAGTGAAAAGATAAACACTAGTTTAGTACTTGAAAAGTATTGCATGGGTTTTTTTTATTTCTAATAAAATTAAAGAGGAAATTGCAGTTCTCTTTTCACTTATGACCTCTCATATGTATTAATCTCTTTGAATTTTATTTATTCTCTTTTAGGAGGGTAAATGAGTAATTTCATTAATTTTGTGTTACTTCAATATGTTTCTCCTCATTTTAAAGAAAACCATTGTAGTGCTCTCTAATCATTTATATAATATGTTTTTACAGCAGGAAGAAAAACATCCTCAAGCTATAACCTCTGTTGTCTATTGTGAAATTACTATTCAGAGTCTGAAGTCTGAAAAATATAGTCAAAAATTTTATCACAAGATATTATTGGATGATCAAAATTTACTTGGATTAAAAATTTAGAAGTGGCTACCCTATTATTTAGCTGAAAAAGTGTTGAACCCTTCTCTCAGCTGAGATGTGAATGCTCCAAAACCTAGGCTACAAGCTTAACTTTACAAGGAAGATGGGCATATATATTTTAAATGTTACTTTACAGTGTAGGGTTTTTTCATTCATTTTTTTTATCAGGAAGCTTCTAGGTTTGTTGGTTTAAAATAGATACCCTGATTAAAGAATCCATTATTTTCCTCCATTACAGCAATATTAGCTCTAGCTACATTTTAAAAAGGTTAAGGTACACAAACTTTTTCAGCCATTTAAAATACAAGGTGAACCTGCTGTTTCCTTCACATTCATTGTGTTTTATACAAAAGGCAACATGTGAAGCTGAACTGAAATCTAAGAGCTTATTGTGATATTGGCAGTACTACTGTTGCCCTTCTGAGAAAAGGTAAAAGATATCAAGGACCTGGAAATCATTTTAGTGAATGAAAGAAGAGTAGTGTATAGGGTATTCTCATTTGTTCTCTTTATGTTTTTTCTTTCCCATCAGTCCTCCAATAAAGGTTCTTGCAAGCCTGGGACAGGTGCATCTTAGTTTTCAGAGATCTCTCAATCTAACCTGACTCTCAGAATGAGCTTCTCATGGTGAAAGAAACTTCAGCGGAGCTGGAAGACCACAGCAACAAGCTATCATCTTTGATGCTCACAACAGCTCCTTCCAGTTCAGTTTTTTGCACAGCAATGAAGTCAGGGAACTTTCCCCCCAACTTGGACAGAAGGACTGTGCCAGGAAGATTAACTAAACAGATTAGGTGCAGTAACTTTTATGGCTTGTCTAACAGAACCATGCAGTGACATTCACAATGCAATATGACTACAGTGTTGTCTTGGAACCCACAGCCAGGGATCTTCATGCACTCTCTCTACATGGCATAAGGCAGTTTAATAGGGCATAGCAATACTATAAAGCCATTTGGAGGAGGAATAAAGACTACCCTAATTACATGAAATTCTAACTAGTATTTTGCTGTAGAGTCAGAACTTAGGCAGAAAGACCACCACTACATGATAGACAGGAAAAAAAAAAAAAAAAAGAAAAAATATAAGTCAAAAATCCAGATCATTGCAATAAGTATTTAAGAATATTAATAATCAGCCAAAGTCATGTTTATCAGGCTTAAGAGTCTGTGTTTCCTGCCTGAGACAGTCTTTCTCATAACATGATGGGAACTAAGGGAAAAAGATAACAGAAACATTGTCAGTTTTGCTTACAGTTAATAAATCTTTTACTGACAGAATTTTGTCTCACAAAAGTGAGATCTGTCCCTTTAATGCTAAGAATACATTAATTAAAGAATCCTCCTTTTGAGTTTTTGTGTATATGAAAAACCACAGTGCCAACAAAAGTGTCCATTGTGCATGTAGCTGCTCAATTAATAAAAAATAGGTTTGTGACCTTTGACTCCTAAAGTGCAGATGTATGCAGAGAGGATCAGACCTCAGCATAATATTTGAAAATAATTTTAACTAATTATAAATTACCATATGCCAGATTTCATCAGTATAATGGATTAGTTAGAAGACACATTCATGTCTACTGCATCTTTGAAAAGTCTTGTGCCAAATATAACCACTTAGATAGCAACAGGACCCAGCAAAAATGATAAAATCCCATGTACAATGTGTGGTTTTCCTTGTAGTCCTGGTTCTTCCTCAGGGTGGCTTTGAAGACTCATAAACCCATCCTCCCTTAGCCAAACATAAGGTAGCTTGATTTGAAAACAACGATCTTTCATGCTATTTACATTTCTTATGCTGCACCCAGCATACCTTGCAGGCTGGTTTTTACACTAATAAAACCCAGTGGAAGGCATGATTGGGGACCATTAACCTTTAGAACACAAAAAGCTTAAGCTCAGGGAATATTTCTGAGCTGCCTCATAGGGCTTTGAAGCTACTGCTTCCATCCTTCATCTAAATTGCCTGAATTCATTTTCAGGGCTGATAAACTGTCAAGTGAATTATGAGACATGGACCTTGAGTTAATTTATAGAAATGCTCTTGCACCAATGCTGAGCAAATCCACCTTGCTTTGTTGACTATACCTGCTTCAGCTTTCAGAACTTATTTTGGCCCTTTACAACCTCTGCATTTCAAATGCTCCTTTCTTCATTTTTTAAAAAAATTAATTTACTAAACAGATTATTAGGGAGGGGCATTTTTCTGTCTCATCTTTCGCACTCTTTCAGATACAGTAGTAGCAATACAATATGTAAACAGATGGTCAAGTTGACTTATTAATTATTATTTTTAATAAGATGAGAAAGTCTGTCTCACTATTCTGCCATCACTTCACCTGTCAAAAATGAGTTCAAAGGAATAATTCACCTTTTATCTTCCTATATTCAATGGCTAGACAGACTGCAATTTATGCATATCTTGCTAGATGAGTTCAGAGGGAATTACAAGGAAATCCTGTACTTGCCAGTTACCTTTCAGAGTTGAGCTTTGGCTCTTTATTTCCTTATGTGTTCAATATAGGTAATATGGAACTGGAATAGCTTGGCTGTCCCTTTTTAATTAACTATTTTACATATTTTATAGATGCGGGAGACAAGTACCTCAAGCTGAGATATTTAGAGTGTATTCCCATGAAAATTGCTAACAAAAAACAATTAATCACTGCTATGTTTTGCTTACCTTTGGGCAGCTCTCAGATTAACATTAATGTTCATATTTAAATATTTGTTTGATTGGACATTCAAATATATCATAATAACTAGAGTATAAATTGTCTTACTGAGTGAAAAGTTGTGAACATATTTCTTTGGAAAAAGAGATGAAAGTAAACTGTTCACACTACTTTGGGGGTTCTTTGCATACATCATTGTCGTCTCTTGGCACTTCAACTTGGATAAAATCTATTTACCCTTCAATCTTTATAGTATATGCATGATTAGTTCCCAAATCCTGCATCAACAAGGTCCTTTCCATGGTAATGGTTGTAAAGACCTTGCATGTATAGCAATTATATATAATATGCCCCTAGAGAATGCTTAGATTTCTTAGCACTATGTAAGCATATTGTCATGATTTAACCCCAGCTGGCAACTGAGCTGCATACAGCTACTCACTCACTGCCCCTGGAGGGGATAGGGAGAGCATCAGAAGAGCAAGAGTGAGAAAGCTCATGGGCTGGGATAGAGACAGTTTGGTAGGTAAGGCAAAATCACCGTGCAGCAAAGCAAAACAAGGAATCCATTCACCATTTCCCACGGGAAGGCACATGTTCAGCAACCTCCTTGAAAGCAGGGCTCCATCATGCACAGTGGTGACTTGGGGAGAGAAATGCCACCCCACTGAAAACCTCCTGCTTTTTCCTTCTTCCCCCTGCTTTGTGCTGAGCATGAGGCCATGGTGTCTGATGGGGTCAGCTGTGTCCCCTCCCAACTCCTTAGGCACCCCTTGCCCAATTGCTGGTGGGCTGGGGTGAGGAACAGAGAAGACCTTGACTGTGGGTGAGCTCTGCTTGCCAATAACTAAAATACCCCTGAATTATCAACACTCTTTCCAGCACAAATCCAAAATCCAAATAGCCCATAACAGCTGCTATGAAGAACATTGTATCCCAAGCAAAAGCAGCACACATCTGGAAACCTAAAAGTCCTGTGAATGAACAGAGTTTACCAGGCAGTCATGAACTGTAAATGGCGCTGATAGAAAGTATTTCTTGTCCAGAGAAGAGGTGCTATACCTATCACCACATATCTAATAGTTATCAGCTCCATTCTGGTCACTTCTCTACCAAGAAATCTCCATCATGTCTGCACCCATTACAGTAGTTTTCAGTAACGAAATCAGGGTCAGTAAATATGCATTCTGTTTCCTGCAGAATCTCTTACTAAAAAAAGCACCACATTGCTATGACATACTCCAAGCATTTAATGTTTGAAAGAAAAATGCATAGAATGGTAACATAAACCCAAAAGAGTTTTTAGCTTCAGAGGTCTTTAAACTTTGTTATATATTTGGCACAAAGAACTGAGAAGATCTGCAAGGAGAATGATTTGATTTTTTTTTTTCAATTAGAATACTTTGAAGCAAGTTACTTTTTTTGCTGTGAGTTTTTCCTGACCTGAATAATTGGAATGGTAATGTGTTCATAGATCAGAAGTGTATTCTGAAACTTAATTCCCTCGGCATCATAGACAATGAGTATTGAAACAGTAAGCATTATTTTCTGAGGTCCTGATCTTACAACGAGCACCATGTAAAAACTTGGAGAGCAAAGTCACTGTGTGTGGGAACGGGGTATGAAAGGAGATGAAGGTAAAAGAGGTTGTGGTTGATTGGCACCACTTTCATCCCTACTATGGAAATGGCTGTACTGGTAGGCATTTCCCACTCCTTGCCTTCTATACATACACAGGGGTTGTCAGCTGTCCTGAATTTCTTCACTTTTCTTCCTGTACATCATCAGAAAGACATTCTGTCCAAACACGGAAGCCTTCAGACTTTATTGTAGGGCCTCAATAGCCCCATGTAGAGATATTCTCCCCAGTCATAACACAAAGTTCTTTACCCACAGAATTATCCAGGTAAGACACAAAGCTGCACATCCATGCAGCATTTCCATCCAGTGCAAACCACTGTGGCTTTACAGAGGTCACAGCCTCAGAAGAAGGATTGTTCTCTAGATTTTATGTTGCTCTCACTGTAATGTCCAAGCTTAATAAACAGAATGTAATAAAAAAATACCAAATATATGAGAACTAGGCTGATCAGACATGCTTATTGTAGTAATGCATTTTTTTCTATTTACCTTTGGAAGGTATATTTGGGTTATAAAGACTAAATTGATTGTGTTTTCTAATTAAGAAGAAAATGAGGAAAAGGGCTGAATATTTATTTCAGAATTGCTGTCTACAGTATTTAAAATGCATGACGAGCTACAGTCTTGCTTCCTAATTACTTAGTCCCTGTCACTTCTCATTAACATGTAAATCATGTTATAAACATAGTAAAGGTGGAGTAAAATATGTCCTGAGGGGAGGGGGCATACTGGAAAATTGCTTTGGGCAGTGTGGTGATGAGAGTGTTTCATTAGCAGCTCATCTGTATTCCACTTCTATGGGAAGATGCATATATGAGATTTAAGCAATCATATTTTCTTTGTCCTAGGCTGGTGTGTTTGTTGCACTTAAACAAATTGATCTCAAGGTTTTAAATTATCTACAAGGAAATTAGCATACTAAATCTATGACTATCAGAAATATTGATAATACATTTAAGGAGTAATTGTATTCTTCTTTAAAATGAAATAAAATTTATTTATGATTTTAGGTGATAGTCCTGAAAATAAGAACATTGCTAATAAGATGTTTTGATTCATAGCAATCCATCAGCAAAAGCCTCTCAGCTCCTTGCTATATAAAAATAGATTATACATAAATAAGACAACATTCAAAATATTCAGAATTACTCACTTGTCTTTTAGTATCTCATATTTAATATTTGTAAGAATATTTGTATCAAAACAAATTCATGCAATATCATTAACACTTTTTACTTACTCAGAGGAGTCTGCTTCTGAAAAGACATCAAGGCCTATAATTTTAATGAGAAAATCAGTTTATACGGATGATTTTGCTCTTAATTTACTTACCTGTCACTGACTGAATGATGACTAAGGTAGAATAGAAGTTCTCCTTCTCAAACACTACACTCCAATATGAGGGGAAAAATACATACTTCTAAAAAAATACAATATTGGTGCTTTTTTCTTTGTGGATAACTACTTTGGAGAATTTTATCTGAATGAGAAAACTGAATTTGAAAATTTCACCTTCTCCATGTAGTCAAATCTTACAATGGCTCATGAAGAAAAATATTTGGATTAAATATTATAAAGGAGTGAGTGGCTTATATGTATTTAGCATAGTTAGTAATCTGATTTAGCTCAAATTTCAGTGAGCTGGTGAAACAGAAATAAAGGTTCTGGAAAGACAAAAATGAGAAATGAGCATGTTATTGTTTCATTAAAATTAGTCTACAGCACATAATTATATATATTATGTGTATATCATGTTATACTGTACTTTTTAGCACTTTCCATATGAATATGGCCTCATATTTAAAAAAGAGGTATTGGCAAGTGATTAGTGGACAGCTGGGACTTTTGGCATGAGGGATGTGTAGTTCACACATCTAGAGCTTACTGAAACACTTAATATTGAGGAAAAGATGAATTTTCTGTCCCATCTTGAGAAAGGGGAAACAATTTTCTTCATTCTGGAAAGAAGGATTATCTCATTCCCCAGCTTCTGCAGATTTTCATGACAGCTGCTTTCCCTGGACCGTGCCCTGTTATCTGCCATTACATCCACTTACAAAGCATCAGTTCAATCATTCCACTAAAATGATGTGTTATGGTTAGCAATAGTGTAAGTGAAAGTAGCAGCTTTGATTAGAGCAATTTGCTTGCCTCTCAGTCTTCCTATTTCAGGAAGCCAGTACTCTCAGGAAGACATTGTACTCAGGTTTAGTGTTTTCTTCACAGACAAAAGAGCTGGAGATATGTATTTTAGTGAATTAATTGAAATTTTAGACACTTCTTTGCAGTGTATCTTTTTTAATTAGATGGCAATGACAGTACAAGAGCTACTCCCTCATCTTGCCTTGTGGTTTACTGGACATACCAGGCTCTCAAGCAGAAAGGAGATAATGGTTTCAGCGAACAGTAAGTGAACTTTAAACTTCCTGAGTTAAGAAAATTGAAGAGATTTGAGAGATGAAAATGAGATAGGAGTTTTGATGAGGGGAGAAAGAAAAGGGATGTTTCTCAGGATGGGGGTGTGCAAGGATATGGGCTGAAATAAAGCTGTCATCACATTTTTTGGTAGAAGCCAGTGTTTAAAAAAAAATCTGTTGATTATTACAAGAAGTTAAAAGTAAGAAAGGTAATATATCTTCAGCTAAAAGAACCTGCACACAGACTTGCTTCAGCATACCAGGAGGCAAATTAAAGTGGGATTAATCCTTGCATTGTGATATTTTTCCCTAAAGAGATGAAATTTAGTTCATACCTGAAGCAGGATTCTGGCTAAAGGGTCAGAGTCTGTAATTTCACAACAAACTGATAATAAAATGGATTTACAGACCCTGGTACACTTGTGTGCTTGAGTCACACAGGAGAAAATGTCTTTGCTCAGAGTGGTAGGAAAAGGGAGGAGATGGGAAGTGACAAATTTGGGTCTCTCAGAGGTTACATAAGGCAGTGCCAGGGCAGGAGGAGCTGAGGCTGCCGGGGGTCAGTGGCTTGGCTGCCAGGCAGCTCAGCAGCACTCAGCCCCCACAGGTCAGCAAAGCCTCCGTGGGGCTGACAGGGAAGGTAGCCCTTGCTCTTCCCATCTGTAAGGGCAGAAGGGTCACAAATGCTGAAGAAGCTGCAAGTCAGCCCCTTTCTGAGCCTCCTGGGGGCTCTGGGTCATGAGGGACAGTACCTTATATAAAAAAAGATGCTCTTTAGCAAGGATGAAAAAAGGAATTCCCAAAAGCCCATGGTTTGTCCTTTGGCACTGCTATCCTTTAGTTACTCGATGGCACTCCAGCTCAAAGACAGTTCCCAGATGGGTCAAGCTGAGTACCCTGTTGATCACCCATTTCCTTAAGCCAATAACTGATTACCTGCCATCACAGCAGCTTCTCACCCTGCCCGCTTCATTGGCTTGGAAAAGAGCCTGACTCTAGGAACAGGCGCTTAACCTTCCCTTTGACCCATCCCCAACCAACTTTCCTGAGAGCACTTTTGCTCCCAGAGTATTATTCCCCAGCCACCAGCTTTGCAGGACTAGAAGTTTGCAAACTCACTCAAAGATTTTGCAAAGATTTTGCATAGTGTCATACATAGGCCAGCAGGAATCTGTGATCTGCTGAAAAATAACAGGAAAGCACTGGAAAGGTGACCGTTTTCTCCAAAGTAGAAAGGAGGATTTGGTGAGTTAGCACAGAAGTACAAGATCCTAAAATGCCTCACTTACTGAGGGCAAAATTGTAGAGGGAGAAAAAGATTAGCGCCAAAAGCAACCTTTGGAGGACTGCAATAAAGAAAGTATGGGGAAAGGAATGGTCACAGGGTGTGGGTAGGCATTACAGTAAATAGGGTCTAAGTGGTGCCCTACAGAAAATATTTTTTCTTCTGTACTTGTCTTTTGCTGTCTCTGTGATTTCTTAATGGTTATTTAAAAAAATAATCAAAAGACAAAGTTGTGTAAGAGATATCAACAAAAACTGTTAGTTTCACTTAACAATAACTGGAGAAGAAGAGTTAAGTAAACCAGAAAATGGACAATTAAGAACAGTCTCCTGGTAACCAAAAAATTATGTGAAGCACAAAGCAGAAAATGAAAATTGAAATTGAAGTTGGGGAGAAGCTATGCACTTTGGTTAAATTTTTCTATTTGAATTCTGACCTGTTACTAAAATTTTCTGAGCCAGACAAAAAATTGGAGGCAGCCTGGGAACAGTGTTCAATGACAGTGACATTTCCTGACAGAGCAATTCTTTGCATATCACTTGTACTAATTGTATTCAATCTGACAGCAACAGTTTAACCCATTCACCAGGGGAATTGTCTTGCTGCTAGACCAGTGATCTATGTTTTCATTTAGATGTCAATCTAGCCTTGTGCTGTATATTTCAAAGATAGAATTAGCCTTAAATGATTGTACTAATATGATAAACACCATCTCCCCTAGAACTGTTGCACAACAGAATCTTAAAAAATCAACTTGTTTTCTCCTGCAGAAAAACTTAGAAATCTAAGGAATTTTGCCTTTTTCAAAGCCAGGCTGAATGAAATCACTTATTTCCTAAGGCAGTTCTCTTTATTTGACCATAAAGGAAAATAATTTTGGGCATCAGAAAGTGTTTTGCCTCCAAAGATATCCAGAGTGCTTCATACAGTTGCAACAACTACAATCTAAGTGCCTGCGCCATTTTCTTCCAGTGTGAGTGGGTTTTTATTTTTCACATGAGAGGCAGGAGACCCTATCAGGCTGGAAGACAGAAACATCAGATGAAAATCAGTTAAATTCATTGTAGAAATTATGCTGCCCATAGAAAACTTAATGGTGGGTGGAAATGGAGAGAGATGAAAATCCTGTGTGACTGGCCAAGCTCAGAGGGTTGGAAGCTGCTTTAGATGCACATTTGGTTGTCCTTTGAAAACTGTCAAGCCTTATAAATGCTTCCCAGGCCTGTTTCTCTGCTTCTACAATACTGCTAGCTGCTGCAGAAAATATCACCAGAATAAATCTTCAGAAATTACACCCTGCCACTGGATTGTACTGAAGATGATGGGTGCCTGAATAGACTTTTGAAATACAACTAAAGTAGTCACTAAATACAGTTATGGTGTGAAAAACTCACCTATACAGGATAGGCTATTAATAGAAGGTGTGAGCTTATTTGCAAAAGGGAAGAAAAGAGGAGAGGGAGGAGAGCATTGTAGGTAACCTTCAGGACCTGAAGTCCTGTAGCTTTTAATATATGGCTGTTTTCTGCATGGTGCTATTGGCTTGAGTGGTGAATTTTTTATATACCATGTTAAGAATTATGGGAGTGGCCCACTCTTCTGAAAGACTGGGCAAAGAGAAGAAGCAGAAAGTTTGAAGATAGCTACAGAAAAAAAAAAATCAAAACCAAAAAAAATTAAATGCAAGAGAAAGGAATAAAGTTTTTAGAGAGATTACAGAAAGAAGGATAAAAGAGATGGGGAAAAATAATGAAGATAGTTTGTGTTTTGCAGAAAATCAATATGTGTTAAATTAAAAAAAAAAATCTAATGAATTGTTTGACATAACACCGAAAGCTACAGTACATTTATTAATGGACAACTTTTGCAGAGCCATGCTGTGAAGACAACATTTACCTATTAGCCCAGGCTCAATTGGTGTGGTGAAATTTTTTCTTTAGTTTAAGTCTGAGCTCTCTCTTCCTGTGGACCCTTGAGAAATAAAGGCTGTAGAGCACTCCTTGAGCTTTTAGTGGAGATACTTCAAAATTTTCCTTGCAGAGAGATGAGGAAAAACTTGAACATAACCAACATGATCGTGAATGAATCTTTACCTGAAAGTAATGGACATTGATCCAATGCAAAGTTCTTTTAATAGACCCCCTTTGCAGGCTCAACATTTACTTGATCAATGGATTTACACTCAGGAAAGGGATCTGTGTGTTACTGCATGGAACACAACGAGACATTGTGGTAATGTTTAAATACTGTCTAAAAATCCTTGCAGATATAAAAATAAATACAGTATTAAATACCAATCCTTATATGAAAGACAGATGATTTAAACAGGTTTAATTTTATATAACTTCAGTCCTGTTAGAGTTGTCTAATTTCATGCTAGTCACAAAGGCTTCCTTTCCAGTAAATGGAATAAATAGGCGTAGCTGAAAGATAAATAATCTGGCCTACTTTAGAGGCTATTTTAGGATGAAACATATTATCTTTTGGAGGTGCTTGTTTCTCTTTGACAGGAATGAAGAGAACTGACTGTGACTGACCTAGAGTAATAAGTTTAACTTTTAGACCCCTCAAACATGGCAAATCCACTGCATTCTTTGTCATATGAAGGATGGTCAAAGTAAAACACTGGTCTGCCAATAAGAAGAGTTTAATTTTTTTTTCACAAACCATGAGTTGTTGTGTGTTAGTAATTCAGATATGGAGTAATTCAAGAATCTGCTTTGTTCTGCCTTGCTTTCTCACTGTTACCCACAGCTCTTGCTGGTCTATGCTTCAAAAGCTATGTCATAGAAGTTTATGAGGAGTCTGAATATGATGTATTTAAAAAAAAAAAACCAAGAATACTTTGTGGAGGATTTATATTTCCATATTTTCTATGTTCCGCTGAATAGCATAGTAAAGTTAAAAATATCTTCCAGTATGAATTTTTTAACAAACAAAATGTCTTTAGATTTTTCTGAAAATTATATAAAAATAGAAACAAAAAAAAAACCTCTAATGTAGAACAGCACACAGAAATGCAGCTTGTTTTGATAGATGACTATAGATTGCTTATTGTTTGCTTTCACCTGGTGTCTAGTTTTGAACAGGTTGGCAGTAGTTTTCCAGAAGCTGTCCTGAACATTTGTACCTATATTTGAGTTGTGTGCTTCTCACAGTACACTAAAGATGATACTGTGCTCATCTCTGGACATTTTCCCAGTGTTATGTGGAAGCATTCTTGTACATGGATCAAAATATGGTATTTCCATATATATACAGTCATCTATTTGCCTTTAAATTTAGAGCTTGCTGTTGTGAAACACTGATTGTAATGAGACCTGTTGTTTTAAGTAAATATTTGAGGTTCCATCTGAGCAGATCTCTTATTACGTGGCAAATGGCCTTGTTACAAACTGGCAACGAGATGCAGTGCAGAGCATGCACAGTTGTGGTCCAAATACATACAGCTGCCTGTAATTCACTGCAGAAACTGAAAACCTGATAATGTCATTTGCATGACATCGTTTTTCTCATGATATTGATCTCTTTTTTACCATTGTGAAGTTACAGATTTCTGCTAAGTAAACTGTGGCTGTTTTATTCTTTTTTTAAGGATTTTATTTTACTGTGTATTGAAAGGGCTTTAAAAACAGGAGCCACTCTTAGCAGAGCTACTGTAGTGTACCGTGGTGATGTTAAAACTGTCAAGGACACGAAATAGCATCATAACATTTTGACTGAGTACAAGTGACTGACTGTGCTGTAGTTTTGAGATTGTGGTTTGCAAGTCAAGTGTCAGTAGAGGTAACTCATTAGCTACAAGGCTTTCAGTAAAAGACCATGTAGTGGATTGGCAGTCACATAATGTTCAACTGGGTCTTCACAAGTGGAGTGGGTTTTTTTGTTTGCAGAACACAGCTTCTCAAAAGGTTTGCTTCTAGGTAAGCAAACGTATTTTGGGTCCCTAGACTTCAATCTCTTCCTTATTAAAATTATTCAGATATGGATAGAAGATGAGGAAGGGCTATTTTTCTGGCCTGACATTTAAAAAAATTAAAAAAGAAAAAGGACAGGCAACAAAAATGAATGCACAGACATCACCCCCAGCCTCACCCCAAGAATACTTCACAGTTACCGATCAGAGAACAGTACAACCATATACTGGCTGCTTTGCTCTGGGCAGTCATCATTTGTACAAAACACCTGATGTTACCACTGTTTTGAACTGCTATTTTTCACTTTTTTGTTTTAAACATGGTTTCAGATTATATTTTCTTCTGATGTTGAACCCAGAAGAGGAAACAGAGCATCTCACATAAGAGATGTCTTAATAAAGAACACATGAGCAAGTTCAGTTTTCTGCAGTCATTAATGGTGCTAATTAAGACTGCATTTTCTTACCGTCTCTTTCGACTCATGAGTCAATCATCTGGAGAAAAGTCAATGGTGTCAGCAAGGTGACAGAAAGTTTCTTGAGAAGTTTTGATATCTAAAAAGCAGATCTTTTCCTGTAAACTGCCATCAATTATATGTAACATTTTCTAGGTACTATATTCAACAGTCAAAATAACTGCAATTTCTCTCTTTCTAAGCAGTAAGTCTATATCAGGTTTTTCAAAGGTATTTTAGTGAAGAGAAGTGAAAAGGGGATATGTTTTTCATGAAGTGAAAGAATTTTGTTTGAATCACCACAAGCTTCCTCTAGACTTGATGGGAGTTTGAATCATCTTAGAGACAGTTTTAAGTGAGAGTGAAAAGGACTGTCAATAAAAAAACCTCCAACTAAGGGTAAAGTATTTTATGTATATGGTATGATATAAATGTCTAAACAGTCTGAGAGGTGTTGGAAGATGTAGAAGCTACAACAATCTTATCTCAGTCATATAGGAAGAGGGCCAAGGATTCTTTTTCAGAAATACATTGGTCTGTTTGAGAGGAAGATTCCAAGAAGATCATGAAAAATTTTCCATTTAGATCAGTTCAACAAATAAAAAATTGAGACAGGATATTAACTTTTTGGGTGTTTAAAAAATGCCCATGCTTTTTAAGCAAATCAAATCTGGCTCATGTACTAAGAGATTACAATAAGAAAACTATGACTCTTGGAACATCAACAGCTACACCACAGTAGTCTTACTAAACCTGACATGGGTATCATGTGTCTAAAATCTTAAAATAAATGATGAAATAAGTGAGCAGTGGAACACACCAAACATGAAAAAATGTGTTTCTGTGAGCCACTCATTATATTGGTCCACTAAGGGCATGAGACTATGGGAGGCAGAGCTCTATGTAACATTTTTTTAATCTGTCACCTGGAACAATAGTTTGGAACATGGATGTTAAAGAAATACTGCTTACTTGTGTGAGAAAATTTGTCACTCATAGTCAGGAAGAATCTAGTAATCTTTTTGTGAGTGCACCCTCAGCAGTTTTGCCGATGATACCAAGCTGTGCCATGTTGTCAACATGTTGGAGGGAAGGGATGTCATCCAGCAGGACCTGGACAGGCTTGAGAGGTGGGTCTGTGTGAACCTCATGAGGTTCAGCGAGGTCAGTTGTAAGGTCCTGCATGTGAGTTGAAGCAATCACAAGCACAAATATAAGCTGGGTGGAGAATAGATTGAAAGAACCTGCAACTGAAACCCTGGAGGTCTGCATCTAGTTCTGGGGTCATCAACATAAGAAGGGCATGAACCTCTTGGAGTGAGTCCAGAGGAGAAATCAAAGATTATCAGAGGTCTGGAGCACCTCTCCTATGAAGAGGCTGAGAATGATGGATCGATCTAATCTGGGAAAGAGAAAGTTCTGGGGTGACCTTAGAGCACTTACCAGTACTTAAAGGGGGTTTTAAGAAAGGTGGAGAGGAACATTTTACAAGGGCATGTAGTGATAGGACAAGGAGCAATGGCTTAAAACTAAAAGAGGGCAGGTTTAGATTAAATATTAGAAAGAAATTCTTCACTGTGAGGGTAAAAAAAAGACTGGAGATACTGGAACAGGTTACTCAGAGAAGTTGCAGTTGCCCCATCCCTGGAAGTGTTCAAGGGCAGGTTGGATGGAGCTGTGAGCAATCTGGTCTAGTGGGAGGTGTTCCTGCCTGTGGCAGGGGGTTTAGAATGAGGTGATAATTAAGGTCCCTTCAAATCCAATCTGTTCTATGATTCTATGATCTTTAAAGCACTGATTGTTCAGTTTATTTGGTGTGGAATTTGTGATTGACTGTAGTAAAGACATGGTTATTCATTTAAGGTTATGAAATGTCTTTGCAGTGGTTTTCATTCTTAGTATTGCACTTATAAAAAAATTCATTATATTTCTCTTATCTGACTACACTGAGAAATTATTTTTTGAGAATTTGACTAATTTATAGGACTTGGTATCAAAGTAGGAAACCACTGCCAAAAGTGCCAAAGGCTAGAGAGGTAAAGATGATGGCAATATACTCTGTTAATTCAGTATCTCTGAATATTAATTAAAATATAATGCAAAATACAATGTAGAAAGACCAAAGGGCCCAATATAAGTTTTGGGTAAAGTTTCTTATAGATGGAACATCAATGACTATATATTGTCAAAGTATTACAGTACTTTTTAAAAGGAAGTAGCAATAATATGTGAACAAAAATAGTCATATAATTAATGATAACATTAATAGTATGTGTATCAAAAATAATCATAACTCCAGCAAACTGTTTTTGGACAAATTAGGCAGGTTTATTTTGTTTTGTTTTATCTTGTCTTGAATAGAAGCACTAGAAACATCTACTGCAAATTATTAAGTCTACTGGAAAAAGAGGAAAAAATATTTCCAAGATGCTTTAAAATATGGTATATCCAATTCAAATGAAATATTACTGGTCTAGATATCTACTGGTACACCGCAGTCACACAAACAGACATCAAAGGATTTCCTAGGTTATAAAAGAGCTATCCTTGTGATTGTGGAAACATCTGGAGATTACATCTGGAAGAAAGGCATTCTGAACAGATTAAAGAAAAAGATTAAATTCTCTGAGAATGCACTAATAGGAGAACTCTACACAAGTAACTGTGAAATCAACAAGGATGTGAAATAGATTCTATATTTAAAATAATTCACAAAATTACTGTGTGAGCTAATTAAAGAAGACTAGAGGGAGTTTTATTGCTTGGAGTGTTAAAAATTAGAGTGGATGAGACACTAGGGGGCCTGTTCAAAAACCTTTGAAACCTTTTGAAGTCATCATAAGCTTGTTCCTTGAATTTCAGCAGTTTTTGAGTCAACCTCACACAGCTGTGCTAAAAGAATTGCTCTCCATTGTTAAGCTAGGAAATACATAACTGCAAAGTGTTTTCATTTTTTAACTTAGACATATGTGGGAGAATATAAACACTTGTATTTTTATCTCTCTGAATGAAATTAGTTGCAAAATGAACAGAAAAGAAGATAGATTTCACGTTTATATGACATAAAGTTATATATTTCCATATTTCTTAGCATTGGTAAGGGATACAAACTCTGTTCTTTGCTAAAACTCAAGATCTTTTGCTAACCAAGATACAAAGATAGGAGTAAAATTTCCAAGCAGAAAATTACTGCTGAAGAAAATTTAGTAACTGAATTGGGAGTCAATAAAAAAAGTAATTTTTTGTTATCATAACTAATTAATTGGGTTGCAAAAAAGTGGACTATAATATGGAACCTAAGAGGAAGGAGACATCTATTTCCCATAAGTTTTTCATTAGGTATTCCAACATTCTAGAATAAAATTTTTAAAATACTTTAAAATGGATGAGTACATTCCATTAGACTTGCATATTCATAACGCAGTTGTTTTTTTCTTAATAAAGACTAGGAAAGCCCATGTGAAGTTTCATTTCTCCTCCTGTAAGTCTTTCAAAACTCTGTTATAGGTAAGAATAAGTGTATTCAAAATTCTCAGTTTGTGCAGATATTTACATATATTTATACTTGCATGTGCAAGTGTGTTCATGTGCTCCCTGAAAAGCCAGGTGGGTGGAAATTACTTTTCCAATCATTAATGTAACATCAGAACTGGATGAAAGTTTTAGCCATGTGTTTTTGGAAATGTCTCTGTGATCAGTGTAAATGCTGACCCTTAGCTGTGACAGATTGAGAACAAACTGGAGGAGGGCAAAACCACTGGCCAAACACCAGCTCCTGTTCCTGTGCCAGTGTCCAAGGGGATCTGCCTGTAGGAGTTCACTCTCTGGAGCCAAGCCCATGTGAAATAACAGCAAAACAAAAGTGGCTGATATCTGTTCACTCAAAATCCATTCTGCACTAGAGCTGCTACAGAATTCCTAACTGTTCCACTTCTGTCTAAGGTGTCATTGGTTTATGTTTCTAAATAACAAAATTCCATACCTTCTAGCAATCAAAGAAATGAAACTAGCACTTTTAAGGTCATTAAAAGATGGCAATTTGGGATGCCTTTATATGACTTAGAGATCAGAGCTAAATTTGTAGATTTTTTTTTCTGGTCATAGTTTTCTACTCTGTGGAGTTAGAGCCTCATTCAACTAGCTAGCTTTGAATTCCATTCATTGAGCACCATTCATCTGTATCTTCTTTACCAAAGTTAAAAGGAAAAAGATTTTTATTTACCAAAGCTTGAGTACCCATTTAAAACACCTAAAAAGTTGCAGTTTAAAATAATTCCAAGTTGATCCATTGAAATTTACTATTTCTATTGATCCGTGTATGATGAATTTGTGTTTCTAGGTCTTGAATAATCCACTCAGCAGTTTCCACTCAAGCAAAACCGGATAAACAAAGAAGTGGAGCTGAAATCCAAGATAATGATGTTTTAAAAATATCTATACACAACATTTAATTGTACAAGAGAGTTTTTACTCATTACATTTTTTTTATATCTGTATTTCTCAGAGAGGAATAAGTGATAGTTTTTTTTTTCCCCAAAGATTAATGACATTCTGCACAGCAGTTTGATTGGTTTAATCAGTGGGTTCCACGGACAAGGTATGCAAACAGAAAATACCCCATCCCCAAAAGCTTCTTTTATATTTTTCTCTAACGTCTTACTTGGCATAAGAGGCTGTTAAAAAATTAACAAAAAATATGTAATTGATGCAACTTCAGTACTATACACTTGAAATTAGTCAGAAAAAACCTCTTAATTTTCTGTCTTTTTATTGTAACTAAATGCAGAATTAAAAATATTTGCAAGAATCATTTGAAATCAACGAAATACGGAACAACATATATTCAGGTTTAGTGATCCCATATTAAAGTATCTGTTTGTGTTTGTTTTACAAAGAATAAAATTAAAATTCCAGTGCTGTTCATATTTTTTGGAAAGAACTCTTTTAGAATTCCAACATGAAAAAGTGATATGAACATAGGATAACTCTGTAAGGGAGGCCAGACACTGAGTCCTGACAAAATGGGTTGAAAGTCATTCTGATCTTTTGGCTATAAACAATCCCCGGTGAATAGGATTTGACATCAAATTTTGTCAGTGACTTGGTTTATATAACAAAACCATTAAAGACTAGACAGAAATGGCATGCTCCACTCAGGGAAAGCTTAGGGGAAGAAAAGAACTATAGGCATTACATAATTTCTCTTCAGATAAGTTACATGAAGGATGGGCTCCATACAGTCTTGCAAAAAACCCAGGACTGACAATCCCTGGATTGGCAGCACCCAGGCAGAGCTTGGATAAGTATAATTGAGCATTGACATCAAAGAGAGCATGGGAAATATCCCCCTTTCTTTGACAATCATAGGAAAGACTCTATGATGAACAAGCCAGGTTTGATAAAACATTCATATGCCAAAACAAACCAGTACCAACAAATTTTGCTAATGTTCAGAGCATCTCTGCAGTGTTTCCAAAGGTGCATCGAGTACTGTTCCATGTTGTCCCTGAATACTGTTAATTATTTTTTCTTTTACTATCTATCCATAAGTAGGGTAGAATGAATCTTCATTTAATATTCAGTATATATTGATGTATATTTCTGAGGCCCTATTTCCTTCCAGTATGTTTCGCTTACCTAAAACTGAAACTATACTGTTCTACTGAAAAAATACCCCAGAAAACAAACAAACAAACAAAAAGAAGCAAATAAATATCCCCCAAAAACTTCTATGAGAATAAAAATATCAAAAAATGGTAATCATTCATAGTATTGGAAAGTTTTTACTTTTACCCGAAGTTTTTCATCTCCAAAGATCAGGTTTAATAATATTTTTCAAGTATTTATAGAATATTTTCTTCTTAAGCAATCAAAATACTGTGAAAAGATTTAAATCAGGATTTCATTGGGAAGATGTGAACCTGAAAATGTAATAAGTCACATAAATTTCCTGAGGTCACATGAAAAGCTAGTCGAAGACTTAGGAATAGACCAGGCATTGTGTTCATAAATTAAGACACCTTGGCGACGAGAAATTGGTTTTAAATTCATTAGATATAGGATTTTCTCCAGTTTTTGTGAAAGAAAATATTTTCTGTGTCGATGGGAAAATAATTTCAGTACAATTTATGACTTTCCAGAAGTTTCTTCTTTCTTTTTTCTGAGATATGAAGATTTTTGCAGCATCATAGAAATTATTACATGCTATAAGGTTAAAGTAGTTTGCATGTCACTACCAGCAATTTAAAGGAATCTAAATATTACAAAAGGCTTTCTTTGGTTCATGGGCTGGCAGATTTAAGGTTTTATTTTTGTTAGTGCAGTTAGTGACAGTAGATATATTAATAACCAGATATTTGAAAAGTAATAGTTATTTCAAAGTTCCAATAAGATTTAAAAATCTATTTTGCTGTTTGCTATCAAAGCATAGAAAACTTTTGACCCAAAAAATAATTTCTAGTAAGGCATGTAATAAAATTAAAGTAGTGTCTTAGAATATGACATCCAAACAAATAAACACAGAAATGAATTGTGTATCAAATTTCCTCCAGGGCTCAAATCTATGAGCATGGCAACTTGCTAATGCAACCTGAATGATTAGGTTCTGTAACTCCCTAAGTTATTTCAAAATTTATTTTGTGTGAGGATATGCTATTTGTATATGAAATGAGTTGGATGAAAAAATCCCTATGAAGAAGGGTGGAAGCTTATTGACAAAATGAAACTTATATTTAATTATGTTATTCTTCATCCATTCTAAAATCTAAAAAACTGCAAACATAAACATTTATTTATTGCATCAAAAGTTTTAAATCAATTTTCTCAAGGAAGGTAAATTTAAATTCCAATTTAACTCTGCAGGAAGGTCTGTGTTATGTAGTAAAGAAAGGAAGTGGAAAATAGTGGAAAACTCATTATGTCTCAGAGATCTAACATTGCTTAATGATACTACTAGTAGTTTTATAAATTCTCTTCATATTAGATTTATGGATTGGTTGCTAATAATTTCAGATTATATTAGGCATTTATTTCTGCAGTCCTCATTTACAGTGGTCTGTTGCCGTTCACACTTCAATATATAATTTCCTCAAGAAGAAATTTCTGTATTACTGAGAAGTAACTGAATATTTTGTGAGATTGCAAAAATCATTGTTAGTTTCTGTTTATTGCAATAATAAAAGGTCTTGATAAATATAGTGAGGGAAATTTAGAAAATTACCTCCATCAAATAAGACTGTCTTTATGCACATGTAATTGGTCAGAGATGTCTAACATTCTTCCTCAGCAATGTAATGTTATTTTCACAAAGATATTTTTCTAGCCTTAGACATTATCTCTCTGAAAATTAGTAGCTGATAAATTAGGTGCTGATGGGGAGCCAACAGAGTGCAGTCAACTGTGAGTGTGAAGATAGCACTATTTGCATTCCTTATTATTCATAAAGAATTACAGGACACCCACACATCTGACATGATTAGAACACATGAACAGTAGATTAAAATCATTCTGTATTAAACATAGAAAATGAAGTTGAAATGAAAACACATTTTGGCCATTATAAGAAAGTGATGTTTGTTCAGTATCTTCTAGCTGATCTCTGTGTTTCTGTGCCAGTTATCTTTTCAAGCAATAGAAATCTTTACCTTTTGCTGGAAATTCTTTGCTTTAGATTTCAGTACAACTTATTGCCTAGGATTTACTGTATTGTAAACCCTAAGTCACACTGGAAGTGAAAACTCAGAGGTGATATTTCTCCTTGACTTGCTTCTTGGTTTGTTTGGGTTTTTTTGGGGTTGTTTTTTTTTGTTGTTGTTGTTGTTGTTTTTTTTTTAATTGTGGTATTAATTACTTTAACATGAATTTCTAATTGGAAAGGTTATTATTGAAGTTCATGCATCAGTCTTAAAAGGTGAATCCTTATATTCTGCTAAGCAAATGTAAACATAACTGTCCTTAAATAACTACACATAGCAATGTTCAATGTTGCAAAAAATAGGACAAGAGAAACCTAATATGCCTGGAAAGATACTTGTCTTGAGGTTGGTGTGAAAACTCACAGGAGTCAAAGAATTTATTTTGGATCACCCCTGTGCTCCTATAATCACAATATATACCCAGACGTGTGTTACTGCTTTTGTTTAGCTTGCAATTTTCACAGTCTTGAGTTCCTGTGAGAGCTTGCAAGTCAGAAGAAGTTCATTGGCCTTTTGTGACAGAAGTCTGATTGACACAAATACATATACTATCTTTGTAATCAAAACATCCAATCTCTACAATCAGATGCTTAAATTCCGCTAGATACTTACTCTGATACTCACATTGGTATGCTGTAAATCAGTAATAATTACACTAAAATTCCACTGATTTGGGTATCTTTTCATGAGTAGACACAATCAATCATCTGTTCACTCTACCTGCAATCCTGGTCACTGGTCAGCTGTGGTCCAGGTGCCAAGGAGCTGTATTAGAGTGCTGAGCCTGAGGTTATATACCTATTTCAAAATCACACAGTTTCTGGATCAGAAAGCTATAGAAACAGTGATTTTGTTTGATTTGACAATGTCTGTCATACTGCTTGAGCAAAATTTTTCAAACACTCTCCAGGAAAGATCAAGAGCAGCAGAGGGGATTGCAAATTAAATCACAATAGTTAAGGGTTAGGCATACTTAGCTTCTGAGAGACTTAACAAACCTTTATTACATAGTTGCTATGATAGCAGAAGAAATTTGGAGATGGCAGATGCAAAGTAAAGAATACTAAAATATATATGTGAATTATCTATATACTTCACTGGGCCTAAAGATATGGAAATTGCTCCTGCTGAGGAACAAGGTACCATTCCATGGAGTTTTTGCTACTAATTCTGTTTAGAGCACAGGAACTTCCAAATAGACAATCACGTTAAGG
Source organism: Vidua chalybeata (assembly GCF_026979565.1). Taxonomy (NCBI): domain Eukaryota; kingdom Metazoa; phylum Chordata; class Aves; order Passeriformes; family Viduidae; genus Vidua; species Vidua chalybeata. The sequence continues at coordinate 61,154,055 of NC_071534.1, read as the reverse complement.
AGATCAAAGACTAACTAGAAAATAAAATGCAGAGTATTCAGTATCATCTTATCAGTTTAAATTTCCCACACTAAATTTTAATAACCTCATTTAAGAAAAACTGAAAGAATTTTGAAGATCAAAATAAATAGGAGCAGAAGACTTTGAAAGTAATGAAGAGATCTTGGGAAGTCTGACGCTAACTTGTGTACACAAATGAGATGTAATAGTAAGAGGTAATAAATTGGAAGTACTACCAGTGTAACCATAGCTCCTATTGTATCTTTTACCTTTATACCAAACAGAAGGAGTACTCATTAAAACTGATGATAGTCACTAATATTGAATGATAAAATGATTCATTATTTTCTATTTCTTTTCCCTTTGTATGACATTGAATTTGTCTTTGAATAAATTGAGTTTCAGAGTTGAAAGTATTAAAAAGCACAAGAAGATATACATGTGGCTGAAGAATGTCACTATGACCATAGTCATATCAGATAAAGCATGTCCTTTTGAGAAGGGGTGCAGACTCATAAATTTCTGAGTATAGGACAAAACATTAACTAATGGCACTTTTTTGCCTATGGGCTGATTGTTTCATAATTGTCAACTGCAGAGTTCCCTTCACCTTCATTTGAAGCATGAGGTGATGGCCTCTGTCAAAGATGGGATAGTGGATTAGATGGATAATTGGTCTGATTCCTCATGACAGCTCAAATTATTCTATGTAAAGTCAAAGTAAGCAAGAAAATCAAGCTCCTACTTTGGTCTGACGACAAAAACAACCATCTAGTGGTGGGGGTTTGTGGGATACTTGCAAGCATTTCTGCTACACCTAGATAACACTGCAGTGAGAATTTCTGGAGATTGCAATTCCTTGTAGAAGTAGGTTGTGCTAATTTAAGTTCTGGAAAAGGTTTAAAACTGTATGAGCAAGGCCTTCTGCCTGCAGTAATATACTTTGCTGTGCTGCAAGCCTCATCACCCAGGCAAAATGCACCAGTAGGTGTGGTAATATTCCTTCTGGCATCTGAGCTAGCTTGCCTTTGACCACTGAAATATGTGTGTGGGATCCCATATTCTGCTGTGTGAACTTATCCTTGTGGAACAAACATCACAAGCCACTTAGACTGGTTGTAAACATTTTGAGCCTTTTGGGTCCAATAGAATGACAAGATAAAAATAGATGTAGCTACCTTTCAACATCTACATGATTACCAGATCTGTATAATGAAGTCATCTCTTCATTAGAGAAATAGCAGGAGCAGTTCTTTTTATGCTGAAGGGTGCTTGAAAAAAAGAAGAGTCCTTTCCTTCCTTCTTGGCTTGCTTTTGGTTTTCAAGGAGAGTATGCACAAACAACCCTGAGTTATTTAATGAATGCAACAAACTTTTCCCCCATGCAATCTCTGTTGTACATCAGGACATAGAGAACATTTTATTTATCTTCCATGTTCTATTGCTTTTTTCTGTGTCTGTTTTTGCACTGTTTAGAGCAGCTGTGGTCACTGGAAGGACGAAATGCTGATCGTAAGATGAAGGGAAACTTAGAAACAGAAAAGGAGACTGTTTCTGCGAGGAAACAGAATGTATAAATAAAAAAAGAAAATTATAAGACTCATTATTCTCAAAACAATGTATCTCATATTTTCAATAATGACTAATATTGTGAGTTCTGCCCTCCTCTAATGTTACCTTTTGATAGAAGTTGATTACCTATTTTACACCTCTTCTAAAAATTCCAGTATGATTTGGTTAGTAAAAGACTGCTGTGGAAAAATAACAAAAAAATAATGTTTCCTGAGACTGCTTGTCAAGCAGCAGAAGAAGAGGAGTGCGACTGTAGAAATATGAGGTCAAATGGTCTTGACCACAATGAATTTACAGCAGTAGCTTTTAAAGCAGCACTTAGCTCCTAATCACTAATTTCAGACACTTCATCGTAGATCAAGAGATCATGAGCAAGTCATGAATTTCTTGCGTCCATTTCTATAGATAACTGTGTGATGGCCCTTTCAACCCTGTGCTTCTTGGGTCCATGGGGCACCTAGGGCATCTTTAAACCACATCTAAGTTATACAAGTTTTCCAGGCTGTCAAACAGGGTCCACTGAATCAGCTCTTTGGTCAGCTGACCAGCAACAGTCCTGCTGGGGGACCAGTGAAATCAGAAACACATTAGATGGATTTTCTTGTACTCAATGAAGTCTGAGAATAATGCATGGCATGCAAGAATGACGGAGTAAATTTTATGCATTGGGTTTCCCATCTTCTTTACATAAAGTCTGCTGGCTTTTGTTTTTCTAGTGGTTTGGTTAGTTGGCTGTTATGTCATGTCTTAAGCTAGACAGTGTACCTATAAAGGTTAAAATGGTAGAGTCCTCTAAGCAAGAGGGTGGTAGTGCTTTGCTTTGCCTTGCTCAAGATGTAGCTTCTCTGGAATTTTTTTCCAATACCCAAAATACAGGCAATTCCAAGGAGAAATGTAGGTACAAAATATGCCAATAGCGCCCTACACAAAGGTGTCTTGGATTCATTTAATGCACTCATTTATCAGTGCCTTTATTTTTAGAATTTTCAGACTTTATAGTGCTAGTGATTGAAACAAATCCTCCTGTTGATTTGCTGTATTCTTCCATGTAGTGTGTGGGTTTTTCTGGGAAACTTTGACCAGGAATTGCAGTGATATGGAAGGCTGCTCAGATCATGCAGTTGAAAGTGGCAATTCAAATGTCAAGCACTGAGTGAAAAACTGATTTCCACAGTTTCATAATTAAGCCCTTTCTTATGCAGCCTTGCTCATTTTGTGGTCCCAGGTGTGAGAAGCAGCTGGTTGGCTGAGCTTGCGTTGAGTGGCCAGCTGTGCCTGGCACATATTCACACAAGAGGAAATTGCAATGAAAAGGTGCATTACCTAAGAGAACATACTGTGTCCACAGGTTAGTATCACACCCTGCCCCACAGAGCAACCAGATGAGCCCCTGCTTTTCAGACAAATAAATGTATCAAATGTAGCAGTTCCACAGACTCCTCTACATGTCTAGTGCAAGGATGGTGCAAACAGCAGGTAAGACCAACCCAAAATGGCTTTTCATGCATAGACTGAATTATATAGGTGTATACATACATTTTGTGTCTGAGTGACACAACTTGGCATCTATAGGTAAATGTTAAAAATCTGTTTGCAACTAGAAGTTTTTCAACATGTACCATGATAGTGCCCCAGGATTCACAGTGATAATAAAGTCTTTATGTGACAGGATTTACTTTTATCCTAAATGAATGAATTGTATTTAATCTTGCAAATGTTAATATGATTAGAAAAAAAAAAAGTGTTTATGTCAATGTAACTAAATGCCCATTTTTCAAATGATGATTTTCTTGCATTTTTAGGAAAAGATACAATTATGATAAATGACAGATTCTGTATTTTTCATTATCCTTGGTTGCAAATGCTGGTATTAAGGTTGACTGATGCACATTGCACAAATATGATGCTTTAAACTCTGGACCAAAACACGAAGTAAACAGTTTCATGTGGCACATAGTAATGAGTAATCCTGGACAAGCACAGGCTTACCAGTAATACAACCTTTAGGCTATACAGTTTTGTGCTCTTGCTTTGTTAGACATTCTCGAAAAGAAAAAAAGTCCTTCTTATTTATTAAATGCTCCAGTCAGAAAACAAGTTCATAGACTGGATAAGGAGGCTGGAGAATATATTTCTTTCCAACATATTTCCCCATAATCTGAGTTTTGAGACTTACCTACAGTCTCTAGGTAAAATAACGGGGTTTTTTGTTTGTGATCTTGTTTCACAAGTATACAATATTTTCAACAATATTCTAATTTTAGAAAGGTAAGAGACATAATTTGAATGTTGAAGAAGAGTCATAATAGAGAATAATGTGATAGGTAGACAAATAAACCTGAGCTGCTAAAGCAGAAGATGGGCAAAAATGAGTCTGGAAATAGTAAATAAGTACTGGACATTGATGGATCATGGGTTTACAGAGAAAGATGAAGGAGATGAGATGATTCTGAAGGAGGTCAAATGCATCCATTGAGACATGGAGAAAGAAACAAAGCAAAAGGATGACAAGGTTGAGCAAGTGGTAAATGGATGAGTTGATCCATGACCAAAAATCAGTCTGGGAGGTAGTGCTAAGGAGTTGAAGGGGAGGATGTCATTGCAGCTGTACCAAATACCCAGTATGAAAAAAAGAGGCTTTAGTAGAGGAAGAGTCCAGTCAGCATTATTTTTCTTTATTTTCCTCAGTCTATGTAAGCTTTGAAATATTACATATATCCTATCTATAGGCTGTGAATTTTGGCCATGTCAAAAGTGCAATAGGCACAGTTTGATTCCTAACTCTTTTTCTTTGTTTGAGTACTCACTCAAATGGATATAGATTTATATGTCCAGATATATATTTAAGGATATTGAAGCCAGTAAGATCATTTGGTAAACTGCAGTTTTTTCTTCTTATATTAAACAGGAAAGCACTGAATGCTAAAGCTGTCATCATCACACAGTCACTGCTGAGGCATTATTATGGAGCTGTAGGCTCAGGAGCTAATTTTTTGAGAGCTTAAAGAAATTATATGAATAAATCTGATCATAGAAGAAAGTTTTTATGTGGATAGATGAGATTTATTCTTTATAGGCAGCCTCATTTGGCTTCTGATTTTAAAGACAATGTCCTTGTCTGAAACATGAAGAAAATCATGTTAATAAGGTTTGTCCACAAATGTCATTTAGCTGTAGGAAAAGATAAACTGAGTCAAAAGGCTCTCTTCTCTTGGAATTCTACTTCAGGGACTCCTCAGAATCTTTGGAGACATGTGCAACGGTGAGCTGGCATTTTTTCAGAGTATGCATTGTCACTACTACTCTCTTTAGTATTGTTTCATCTTTTTTCTATATTCCTATATTATAGAGGGCAGATATAATTTGGTTTTCAGTGTGTAATTAGCATACCATTAAAAGTGGCCCAATGCTTTTGTCTCAGAGACAGAAAGGAGCACTTAATGGTTCTTTGCAGGTTCAAGAGTTAATATCCTAAATATGGGCCTGGGAAATGTTTTCCTAAAACACACTACTCTGAGACTGCTTATGTTGCATGAGCTCTTGTGCCACTGCTGTGACTGACCTCCACAAACTCTCATCATACATTTTCATGAGCTCTAAATACCCTTAATTTTGTTAAAAAGAAAGAGATGCAATGGGGTAAGTTACTAAAGCCAAAATTTAAAAATATACACCAGTTTATCCTGCAATGAAAGCCAGTGCCTGACAAATAAAATTACAGCAGCTATAAAAGTGTCCCAGTCTACACAGTTAATGATATCTTTGGTAATTAAGTTACAAAACTAATGTAAACACTGCAACACCTTAGTTATAGCAGAGCTTGTAAAGTGCTTTTGTCTGTTCTATTTTCTTTCTGAGTGAACATATAATAGGTTTATTGTTTAAATTGAGAATAAACTGAATTACAGCATTAAGCCCTTAATTATTTGACCATTTGGAGTACAATTAAACATCTCTAAAAATTGTTTGGTACTTTAGTTAGCACTCCCAAATTTTAAAGGAAAAACTGAATGATATTTTAAATCTAATTTACTTAAACAGCCAAATCAAATCTTGCTGTGAGCACTTATCAAACTTAATCTCCACTTGTGCTTTTTATAAATTGGGAAAACCAGCTGTATTCAACCTGTTCTTTAAACCTGGCTTTCTTTCAGTGGTAGTGAACAAACATCTGGTTGAATAGGTATTATCTTGAAATAGAGTAATTTTTATTTAAAGGCATGCTTGCTGTCATATGATTTTTAAAAAATGCAAAAAAAACTACTAAAATTTTGAAAGAACAGAGGATATGGTAGTAATCTTGTGTTTAGATTCTCTTTCCTGCAAGTAGCTATGTTCTGAAATATGTCCATGGGCGGGTTTTTGTGATTTGGTATATTTTTGGCATAATAGCCCATTGTGATGTTACCTGATTGCAGGAGAGATATACATAGCATCTAGCTGTAATTTGATTTTATCCTCTCTCCATTTCCTACATGGTTCTATTTCAAACTGTGTTTCAAATAAACTGTGTATGCAGCAAAGTTGTCTGGCAAAAAAAATCTATGGAGCCAAGTAGGTATTTACTACCACATAATTTGATCCTTTACCTTTTAAATCATTTTGAACTCATCTTAGCTTGCTATCATTTACACTCCACAAGCCAAGGTGAAAGTCACCCATATTTCCATGAACATAAATAGAAAACCAGAACTTGTCTGATGATTGAGGGAGTTATATAAATACTTACTGCATTTTATTTTTAAAGATCATTGCATTGAATAACTTCTGAAAGATGAGGAGTTGTATTTTTTATCCATATAATGCTGATCAGGTTCTTAGCTGATAGTTGAATTTATTTCAATTTGTTTGAATACAGAAAAAAAAAAAAAAAGCACCAAAATGACAATAATATTTATTTAGACTTCATTGACCATTTGGCGTTGACCATATCTGTAATGTAACTCTACCCAGGATAATAGAAATATTTCAATATTTTTAATATTTTTACAATATGCTAAAAGTTTGATCCTACTGCATGTCAATTTCAACATTTCAATAGTTTCTGTGTTTAAGTACAGAAGACTTAAACAATTTAGTCCCATGCCAAAACTATGTAGGATGAAAGGGAAAAAAAGTGATAATTAAAATCAAAATGCAAAAGCAAAATAAATTAATGCAAAAATTCTATAAATCTCTTTTTCTGACTGAAAATATTGGTTAGAGTTGCTATTTTAGACATGCACATATAGAAGTCTAAAGAGAATAATCCTGTCTCTGAATTTTGTGTTGGCAAGTGTGAGTAATGGCTATTTTTTCAATTTTGTCAGAGCAACCCACAGTAGTAAGAGCAGAATATCTTTTCAGTGCAAATGGCTATGACAGCCACAAACAGGCATCCTAACGTGGTACCCACAGTTGTAGTCAACAGCTACTGCAATCTGTCCTCTACAACACCTCCTTTTATTTTCGATTATTTCACAGCTTAAGGCTCCACCAGGCAAGTTGTTTCCTTCTCAGCAGGAGCTGCTGCAGCCTGTTGTGCCAGTGCTGTGAGGTGTAGTGAGGCTCAGGGTCACTGTGAAATTGAGAGATGGGCAGAGAGGAAAAAAAAAGTAGGTAGTCAGGAGGACAGAAGGGAAAATGGAGCAAAATCTCATTTGTGTTGGATAGGATTGTGTTGGTGCCCTGGTGGAAATCAAAAATCCCTGGATGCGCTCGGCTGGATTTTCAAGTGATCAGGGCTCACCTGAAAAAGGGGTAGAGTTTCTAGACCACAACAGAGGCTACTGACCTTTACTCCAGGAATTCTTACATCTTTCTTTTTCAATTGAAGCGGGGGTGGGGGGGGGGAGGTAAAAAAAGGAGAGAGAGACTAGAATTTATTTTATGTAGCCTCATTTCTGAGATCCTTTTTTCAGTTCACAGTTTTCTTACATTCTTTATTCTGATTTGTTGGTGAAGTTCCTAACAGACCTTGGATTTAATTGTCTGTTCTTTGTCTGTGTTTAGGTGGAGGTTTGTTGCCTTCTTGTGCCCTTGCTATCAGAATTCCATCTTACCCATTAACGTATCACTTTATCAACTCACTGCAGCTGAGATGGTAATTGAGATAGATCTGTAGGACTCAGTAACAATGATAAGACACAGACACAGTGGGTACTGAGAAGCATTCTTGTACAGCTTGGCTACTGTCCATCACTTTCACATCAGTTTTTCTCTCACAATTCTACTTAGGGGATTTTTTGTGGCCCGATATTACCTGCTATGCCTAGTTGAAAAGGGCACAGAATGATGCCCCATGGATCACCAGTGAGTGGTTTTAGTGCTTGACCTGAAAAGCACTGAGAAAGGAATTGTTTTTCTAAGCCCTGCTGATGGAAGATTTGCTGTTATTTTAACTGAACAGAGGAATAGGCTGCATGGTTACCATGCTGAGTACCTCAGAGACAGCTTTAGTACCTGGAAATGTTCAGGGAAGCTGAGTGAGGAGACTTCTGATGTTCTCAGTACCCATACACTGCTGTGAAGACTCTATAGAGATACTCCCAGAGTACTTCTGACAGAGGATTTAGACATCCTTATATCAACCATTTCTAAATTAATTTAAACTTGACATTACCTTTCTTCAGTTTATATGGCCAAACACAGTAATTCTTCAGTTGTAAGAGGTCACATCAGAAATTTGTCGCTTAAACAGTTTTTTATTGTTGGAACAGTCTTTTTTTTTTTTTTTAACTTTGTATGTGAAAAAATGTAGAAAATATTTTCCCCAATGGGATAAATATATATATATATATTTTTGAGCCATGTGCTTACATTTCTTTGCCTCCTTGTGACTTTCTTCTTTTGTTATTGGTTAAAATGACATAACTGCTACAGACAGAGTAAATAATGCCATTGTTTGTAGAAGTCTCACAGAAGGCCACTTCTACAGCTGTGGTCTTATTTTTGCTTTTTCCATTTCCATTAGTATCCCCTCACACCTGGCCAAAGCTCTTCACTTTTCTATTGTAACTTTTGCCTGGAGAGTACCTAAAGAAAGGTAAAAAGTCCTGGCTTAGATATACTCATTGCATGTTCACTGTTTTGTGATCATGGAATCACCTCTGGAGATCATCCAGTCCAATCCCTTGTCAAGGCAGGGTCACCCAGAGCAGGTGACACAGGAACTCATCCAAGTGGGTTTGGAAAGTCTCCAAAGAGGGATGCTCTACAACCACCATGGGCAGCCTTTTCCAGTGCTCTGCCACCCTCAGTGTAAAGAGGTCCTTCCTCATGTTGAGGTGGTCTTTCTGGTGTTTAAGATTACAGCCATTGTTCCTTGCTGTGTTGCTGGGCACCACTGAAGAGTCTGACACAAACCCCTTGTCACTTTGAGATACTGATATACAAGAATGTCTTCTCCAGACAAAACAGGGCCAGCTCCCACAGTATCTCCTCATGAGAGAGATTTTCCAGGTTCCTAACTGACTTTGTGGCCCTCCACCAGACCCACTCCAGTAGCTCCTTGTCTTTCTTGAACTGTGGAGACCAGAATTGAACACAATACTTCATATGTGGCCTCACTAGGGCAGAGTAGATCACCACCCTCTACTTGCTGGCCACGGTTTTCCCTGGTACTTGGGGTTATTCCTCTTCAGGTGCCAGACCCTTCACTTGCCCTTGTTGAACCTCATTATTCTCTCCACCCAACTCTCTAGCCTGTCCAGGTCTGGCGAAATGGCAGTGCAGCCTTCAGGTGTATCAGTGACTTGCCCCAGTTTCATATCACCTTCAAACTTCCTCAGAGTGCATTCTATCCTTTCATCCAGGTCATTGGTGTTGAACAAGTTGAATAAGACCAGAAACAAGCTGAATATGACTGAAACAAATTGAATGAGACTGGATAGTGATCAATTAGAGCTTTAGGTTGAATGGCTCAAAGGTTTTGCCAGCACAGAAGAGATTTTTCTTTGTAGCATTATTTGTACAGAAGGCAACGATCACATATCCCCCCTGCCTGCATGTGTCTGTGTCTTTGGCTTCCCTTCAAAAACTTTTGAACTTGGTGTATTTTAACTGAATGTGACAGGAGTAGAGGAGTCTAATTAATTAAATAATTAGATTTCCACAGATTTATAAATGTTTCAGTTAGGCATCAAGGTCAATCAGTCACAAGGCACTTCTATAATGAATTATGTTTTATTAGTTCCAGTGACGTCAGACCTTACTGTTGTCTTTCATTAATCATTGAACTGCTTTGATGCTAAAGGATGTGTAAACACACGTGATAGATGTAGATGGCTGTGCAATCCATGACTTCTGAACAGTCCAGATTTTCAAACATATTTAAAAGCAATTGTGGTGGTATTTGAGCATCCAATAAAATGTCAAGCACCTAACAGGGTTTCATTTGTGGAAAACTTGAGCATTAAGTAACTAAGCATTTTTATAACTCTCCGTGTATCTTTTCAAGTGCATGAGAGAACATGTGTTGCACTTTTGTAAGTATGAGCAACAAAGGTTCCTTTTCAGTCCGCTGATGTGCTCATTTTTAGGAAACACTGATGCTCTGAATTCCAAATTCCTCTCTTGTACCCTAAATTATGCATATGGACAAGGAAATAAAAAAAAAAAAAAGGACAAAGAATTTAAAAAAAACGCTTCAGATTTTTCAATCAATTATCTGCAGACATCTTTCTTTCCTGAGGTGCATTAAAAATGTTCACAAGTAAGGTACAGTAATCTGCTAAGCATATAAATCTGAGATAGTTGCCTAGGATTCCCTAACAGAAAAAGGTGATGCTGGAGGCTAATTTTCCCTAAGATAAGTACAAAAGCTAAGTGGAAAACATTGCCCTGTGGACATTCCTGTCTCTTTTTGTAAGGCAGACTAGATGATTACGTTATATTTGACATCTATCATTTCTGTTTCTAAAATTAACCAAAATTATAGCCCCATCTAGTCTGCAAATTGGCATACCAATTTCTGTGAAGTGTTTCTCAATGTGAAACAGGTAAGATCTACCCCTTAATATTCCTTTAAATCGTCTGTTCTATTTCACAAGGTTCATCAATATAGTTTTGTCATCATATTTAAAACTGTAAAAATGAGGGCCAGTATTCAAAGATGGTTATAAGATCTGAATTCATACTTTTACAGAGACTAAAGCAACTTCAAAATTGCCTTAATCTGATTCAGAGCCCAGAGATTGGTCCTGATCATCCTAGTATTTTTCCTACTGATTCCCATTGTTTGCAGTTAGTCTTGCTAATTGAGAACTATTTGCCTTGACCAGTCTAAAATCATATTCATGCCATCACAGAGTCTCTGAAATATTTACCTTTATCATCAATAGATAAACTATGGATAATCAGCTCAACATTGTGGGTGAAAGTTGAGCTGAAAGGTTTTTGCAAGTTATCAAGAAACACTAAAGATGGCAATTTATCTATATTCTCTGTAAATATATTCTGAAATTCCGCTAGGAATAATTCAGTCCTAGAATAACTTAGATTATTTGTGAGAAGTTTGTGTTGATCTTCTAATCCACAAGAAAACAACATGCCCTCTTCTGGGAAGTGTGCAATTCATTGTCTCCACTCATAAAGTAATCTCAGGCTTGAGAATGTGGACAATTGTTGTTTTTTTGTTTTTTTGTTTTGTTTTAATGTATTAAATTTCCTTTTAAAATCTCTCGGTACAAAAGATCCAAGTAGCAATGAGCCTGCAAGCAGCTTACATGCTGCTTCTAAATAAAGCTTTTATTCCAGGCTCCCTTTTTTCTCACCTTACACACACAGGCACACAAGGGACTCACTCTTGGCAGTTTCTGCCACTTTGTCTCCTAAAAACAGACAATAGACTGTCATCCTAATTGTAAGCTCTTGATGTCCGATTACACCAGTGACAATTCAAGAAAAGAGAGCTTCCAAGCTTGGCAAAGGGTAAAGTCTCCTCTCCTGCTTCCTATTCATTCACTAGAAGTATGTTGGAAGCATGAGAAAAGAAGGATGCAGCTCACACTGAAACACAAATATCATTCATAGCCACCTCCATGCCGTGTAGCTGCAGGTCTGGCAATGCCACACTGGCCACACTTTGAGGGACAGAGCTATAAACCTGTCAGATGTTCCTTTTTCTCCCATGTACCATTAATCTTATGCTTATTATCAAGGCATTTTCAAGGACTAACACAACCAGTTTCCTTCCACAACTGATATTTTTGGGTGACAGGACTGGAAGGGCCATCTTCCTGTGAGTTTGCCTTGGTCTTAGAGGTCATTGCAGCATCTTGCAAAGCAGCAAAATTAGAAATGGGTCCCATATGTCACTGGAAACCTACTTTTCTGAAAAAAAAAAAAAAAAGAAAAAAGAAAAAAATGTTATTTACCCAATATTTTATTTCTTTTTTACTATAATGTGTAAGAAGAGAAATAAACACCTTCTGCCCATGAAGTGTAAATCTATTGTGAAAGTATTTTTATACTGCTAATTCATATTGGCCGAATTTAGTAAAGAAAACAGTATTCGTTTTGGAGGATTGTTTTGGCTTTTATAAAAAACTATTCCAAAACCTACAGAGATGTTGCAGGCATGAGAAAGGATCCTATTCCCTTTCTGTGCTACAATTAGACCATAAGCCAGTATCCCTTGGTCAGTCCATCAGAAGATTGCACAAACATGGGGGGAAAAGTGTGGATGCAGACACGTTATACTGGAGTCAGTGGAAATCCTGAACACATTTGCTGAGGAAACCATGGAGAATAACTGTAGAAGTTGGTAGCCAAAGCAATGCACCAGTCAGGGCAGAGGTGCACTGCTCCCTGCAGAGTTACATCTCTCCTGCTGACATATGCTGTTACTGCTTATCAGTCCCAGCAATTTAATTTCTCCTAATAGTGTACATCACATTTTAAAAGGTGCTTAAAGAGGAGTAGCAATGGTATCTAGAAATATAGCAAGCAAGTGGTTTAAGACAGTTAAGTTGCAAACACCAGTGTATACTCAGTCTACCAAATATGCTTTCAGAAAAGTCTTTTTTTTTCCTTTATATGATGTAGTATTGTTGGGAAATCAGATGCAAATAGACATCTTTGGAAAAGATGGAGAAGGAGGACATTATCACATTCATTTAAATAAAACGAAGTAAGCACAACTGACATTTTTTTTCCTTCACTGCTCGATGTGGTATAATAAATCATCCTTGATGTTTCCCCATTTTATTATCATTATCTGTGAACAAGCTAGAAGTAGATTCTTTATCAGCTATGACATTCATCTGAAAAACAAGACTAAAAATTCAGTCTCCAGAGGAAAAAATTAAAACCATTAGGGAAATATGGAACAGAATGCCTAATCAAATGATTATATTGGATGAAGGAAAACCATGATTTGGCAATGAGGCATTTTGCTTTGTAGTCAGAATTAACTTGGTAATTATAATGAGTTATAAATTTTGCAATTATTATTTTTTAGAAATGAATAACTGTCAAATAGAGTGGATTTAAAAACAACAGTGTTTTCAACATCAGGGAAAAAATGTACCAAAGTACTAAATAGAATTCAAGTTTATATACACACAAAACATAATTGTAACTCTGCAAGTAACCTTAGTTTGCACCAAAACCAATATTTATTGGACATGTGATCTGGGAGGAATATAGAAGCACTGTAAAAACATGCAGGAACAGGGTTAGAAATGTCAAAGCCCTTGTGGATTTGAATCCAGTGGGGGACATGATGGCCAATTAGAAGGCTTCTGCAGGTACATCTGTAGAAAAAACAAAAATAGGGCAAATGTGTCCCTGCCGCTGAACTGTGCAGAGTATCTGGTGATGAAGGATGTGGAAAAGGATGAGGTGTCCAGTGTCTTCTTTGCTTTGATCTTTCCTGGTAAAACTGGCTTTCAGCAATTCCAGGTCCCTGAAGCCAGTAAGAAAAGTCTTGAGAAAGGAAGAATTACCCTTTGGGAAGAAAGTTAGATAGGGGAACAGTCAAACAGGTAGGGCAGGATAGGACATACAGAAGTATGAGTGCATCCCGGAAGGTTTTTACCTGAGGGATTTGGCCAGTCACCACAAGGCCACAGCTTGAAAGGTCACAGCTGTCTGGAAAGGTTCCTGAGGACTGGAAGAAAGCAAATATTACTCCTATATCTAAGAAGAGAAAGGAGGAGGATCCAGGGAACTGCAGGCTTACCTGCCTCACTTTAGTCATTGAGAAAGAGTTGGAGTGAAAAATCTTGGCAGCCACTACTAAATGCACTAAGGACAAGAAGGTGATTGGAAATAATCAACGTGAATTTATGAAGCAGAAATCAGGCCTGATCATGCCTTTGTGCAGTAAAATAACTAGCATGGTGAATGAGAGAAGAACAGGGGATGATGTACATCTTGATTTTAGCAAGGCTTTTAGCACTCTGTCCCATATTATCCTCATGGACTAACTGATAAAGTATGGGTTAGAGAAATGGACTGCAAGGTGGATTGGAGACTTCTTGAACTGCTGGTGCAAAGAGTTTTAATAAACCCCCCAAAGCCAAGCCTTTCAGGTAAATCTGTAATGTGCAGGGTAATAATGAAGCAACAAAAGCATCCTGCTTAGCAGGTGTCTGTCAAACTCAAAGCACATTTTGTGGACAGGCTGCTGCAGTACAGAATAGACTTTTTTGGGAGTAGATGAACCACCTATGCTTAAGTTCAGAGTAGTCAGATCTTAAAGAGAACCTTTGTGCTGGCATGGGGGATCATGTGGTTTGTAAGCAAGCTTGGGAACTGGTTGTAGGACAGGATTTTTCCTGTAAAAGCACCTTGGTGAGCTTTGGGACAGATCTTGATCTGAACTAGATTTTGAACTAGCACAATGAATGGAGGAAGAGAGAGAGGATGAAGCCATGGCAAATTTACTCTGCACTGACATAAACTCTGTCCCTTTCTCAATGTGAAACAATAAGAATAAATCAAAGAGCAAGATTTCAGGAACTAGACCAGTATGTAGTCACAGTTGCAAAGAAGATTTTTTTTTGTACTGCAAATACATCCTAAATTATCTTTCATGTTTTTATAGAGTAATTATCTTTCACTGTAAGAATCACTTGACACTATACAATAATGTTGAAAGGAAGAGCAGTTTAGGCAAAGTTACACTTCTCACATGGAAACAGGACTGCTTTGAAATGTTCCCATTAGCTTGACTTTTTGCATATCTGTTTTAAATTTTAGTAAGCAGAGAAATATTCCCTTTGAAGTAGTGTATCTAGATCTATATTTTGTTACAAACAAGGTTGGAAACATTTTGTTATTGATTGTGTGATTAATTAGAATGGTAACAAGAAGTAAATTGATATTAATATTCTAGTGAATTTGGTATGTTTTTCTTTTGTTAGATAAAGTACTAACTGTATCAAGGGAAATTGCTTTGGAATGGATCAGCCGACTTAAAAGGGTTAACTGCATTTCTGGAAGGGCAAACCTATTTATTTCCTTATCTGTCTTGTTCCAGAGAAAACCAACTGGCATGGAAAGTATTTTCTAACTCTGGCTAAGCTGTTAATTAGAATACTTCTCAGAAACAATGGATTTTGTGAACAAAATGAAACAAATCTGTGATTGAAGAGAGCAATTCAGAGTAGTTAGGTATAAGTTTTGCTTACAGTTTCCTGCATACTATAATTTAAGAGTTTCTGGTTTTTAAAATACGTGTTTTTTAAATTTGTAGATGTGTATTTAAATATATATTTTTAAAATTTGTGTCTTAGTTGGAAAAATACACAAATCTCCATGTATAGGCATAAAACAATAATAGCACAAAATCTTTTTGTTTTCTTCTTTTTCACTTAAATGTGCACATCCATAGCACAAGTCAATGTTAAGGCAGTGATAGTAATAGGCTTAGCTATTGGTGACTTTTTTCTGAATAATAGTATGTTTCCTGAAAAATGCAGTTCAGGGATTAAACTCCATGTGATCTTTGCTTTAAGCTCTTAGATGAACTACAGAGAGGGAAGGGAAATATCTCCTTTCAACTTTTTTGAAACTAAATATTACGGCTTTTTTATTCCAAAGTATAACATTGAGATACCTATAAATACACTGGAGAGAAAAGACTTTGTTTTTTAGGTGACCTCAGACATGGTGGTGATGTTACTTGAATAAAAAGGAACAGAAAACTCGATTAATTATCACAAAAAGTAAGAATTATCCATGCTAGGAGAGAAAGAGACGTCCAGAATTCACTTAACTTTGCCACTGCCATGTAGTGCATTCTTTATGAAAGCTGGGATTGGAATGCTGTTGTTTCTACCTGAAATATTTCTCAGAATTTTTAGTGGGATACTGGGTTTAGGCATTCCTTTGCATTCTGGAAATTGGTGTTTGTTGAAGCTAGGTAAATGAAAATAATTGAATAAAGTACAGGTCCCCTAAAAAATTTGAAGAGTAATGTGGATAGAGTCATTATATTGTAATGTACTGTTATTACTGTATGCTTTTTCTTTAAAGAATATCAGTGTCTGTAAACCTTATCCATTTATTTTTCTAGTAAAATTTTCTTAAAGGGGAGACTTCTACATTTGTTAACAAATATATCAGAGCAAAAATTAAATCTCAATTCTTTATTCTTAGTTATTGCTCTTAAATTAAAATCATGCAAGATAATCAGTCATTGTCACTCATGTGGATTAGCAATATGAAGAGATCATGAACTTTATAGACTTGGTGTGGAAGCTGAGATGCACTTCCACTTTATGTCCAGCAGCTCTTCTCCAACCAGACAGAGCCAGTCTGGGGGGACATTGTGAGGAGCCGTGCAACTCTTTTGGGTTGTGATGGTACGAATTGCAAGGCACATTTGCAAAAAGAAACAAAACCAAAAACCCAAAGCAAACAAAGAAACAAAAAGGCAGTGAATACTTAATTTTGCTTTTGTAAAACAAAGCTGAGCAGCCAAAGTATTAGCTAAGGTTAATGGAAAACATTATTGCTCAGCCCTTCAGAAAACAGCTGAAGAGACCTTGGGACAGTGGGTGAGAGAGCCTCACTCTTAGACCCTTTGGGTTTTAAAAAAACAACCAAATGTAAGACAAAAACACCTGCTTCCTTCCTCCGATGAACCACAAATCCAAGGTGACCTATGAAGACTGGCAATTTAATATAAGCAAGTAAGTTTTAAAGCGCTTTATTAAAAAAATAAATTTAAATTTTATGCAAATTCCTAAAAATAATTAATGCAAACCCCCCCCCAAAACTACAAAAAGGACAAATAATTTTGTGGTGTGAAATACCACAAAAAAGGAGAACTTTCAAAATCAGTCCTTTAGTTATCTCACAAATACTTACATTTTTGCATTTGAATATACAATCATTTAAAACATTTTGCATTTACTAGAATCAAAAGGTTTTTTTTTTTTCATATCACAAAATGGGGACTTATTGCAAATATAAACACAAATAAAACACATGCTCCTGATGAGTTTAGCCAGTAAAACCCACTGTTCTTACTGGCTGGCTACTTGCCGTGAAAACTATAGACTGACAAAAGAAATAAAAAAAGTTTCTTTAGTGAACAAGAAAGGTTTTACATCTACTGAGATTAAATTCATGCTGTATTGTCTGTGTACCACATGTATGCATCTAAGAATTCTCATTTCTCTTTTGATGCAGACACTGTAAATAACAACCTCTCATATACAGGGTGAGAAAGAAAGCAAATACTGAATACTATTCAGACTGAATAAAATAGCTGAAAGAAAATGATGCAGAAAGATAATCATGGGGCATGACTTTTAATTTTATTATATATATGACTTTATTCGAGTTCAGCTAGAGAAATAAGCTTCTTCTTGAGGTGCTTGGAGAGTTAGAAAATCAAGCATTATTCCTTATTCAGAAACAACACTATATTATATGTTACACTAGTTTTGAAGCACAAAACCACTCAGTGTATTTATTCTATTAAAGTGCATGTCCCCAATATATACATCTGTTTTTACAACACTCTTGATGGCAGTATCATTAAAGTAGATGCTGAGATTTTCTTTCATCAAAGAAAAACCAATCAAATTATGACTATAGGCTGTGGCAATCTGAAAGGAATTTGCTTTAAACAGAATTATCTCAAAATCTGCAAACTACCTTATATGTGGGAACTGCCTCTGGAGCCAGCATTATGCTGCATCTCAACTGGTGGATTTTTGCTGTCAAATGAGAATCAGGCTTTTTCCCCCTGTGCTCCTACTGTCCTGCCAGCACAGTGACAGAAGGTGAGGAACATCTCAAGATGTACCAGACCAGTAAAAGTGTGATTTTGGTACTCACAGTTGGTGACTGAAATGCAATGTTGGTTTTGTTTTTTTTGTTTTTTTTTTGGTTTTGTTTTTTTTGGTTTTTTTTGGTTTTTTTTTTTTGTTTTGTTTTTTTGTTTTTGTTTTTATTTTTTTTTAATTTTCCTTAACTTCATCATTGTCTCAAACATAAGCTGCTACATTCAAATTTACTTCATCTGTTCCTACTGGTCTTAATGGATCTAGAAGGTGCCTGATTTTAAATGGTATCTCAAGTACTTAAATAGGTAATTTTTCACTTTTTGTTGCAGTGAGTAGGTAACTTCAAAGGTTGGCTTCCTGTGGCATTTTCCTTCCTAGTTATGGAAGGAATTAGAAAATCCTCTCCCCAAGTCATCTACTGCAAGACCTCTAGTGATAAATTTGGAAATGTGACACATTCTATAATTTGACAATCTTCCTTTCTACCAGATGAACTATTAAATGAATAAATTTGCTTTATAATATTTTTAGCAACTTATTCAATCACTGAATCAATCACTCATCAATCAGTAGTATACTGATATCATAGCTGAACTGCTAGTTCACCTAACCCCCCAAGCTACAATCAATTGGTCATTCTAACAATACTTGTATTTGTTAACTTACTCTGCATCACCTATCCACCTCTGTCTTTACAGAAGGAAACACAGAGATTTCTCTTTGTCCTTTAGTCTCTTGCCCTAGAATGAAAATTAAATGCACTCCTTTCCTTTCTTACATTTTCTCAGGTTTGGCGTGTTCACTTTTGCTGAATGAGCAAACTTTTTTCCATATAGCCAGTTTCTTCCTTCAAATCTAAAAGTTTTGTTTTGCTCTTCAGAAAACTGATGTGTTTGCATGAAATTTTACACAGTAGTTTGTCAGCATTTGAAATAAGAAATACTATACAACAAATTGTCCATACTGAAGTAATGCAGTTACAGTATAATTAATGCAGCTTTCAGGGCTCTCCTGCCTTCATTAGTGTGTAAGAATATTTTCCATTCATAATTCTCTCCATGACAACTCATAAAATGAACAGTTTGTGCTCATTTTGTGCTAGTACTCGTTTTGTTTCTCAGTCATCCAAGACCATCTGCACACTCCTTTTACTCTAAAGATTTATATTTCCATTTCAAATCAACTCGCAGTTTGCTGAATATAGCAACCCAAATACTGTGATTGAAGATCTCTTCAGATAAACTCAAATACTTTAATTTCTTCTTCTAAAATTCCTGTGGACTAGGTACTTCTTCCAATAGTATGCTCTTTCTTGAGTGTGTATACACATCTAATTTTGTCTTTAATTCAGAAGGCCAATAATGATTAGATGTTTTCCGTCTTAAGATGAATGGATTTTAAAGCATAGATCCCATGTTTCCATTTATGCAATGTTATTTATTCTAAAAAAATCTTATCCCCAAATCCAGCAAAAGTTGAGAGTGAACTCAGAGCTGACTTTCTAAAAGACAAACCCTTAACTGGTTGTTATTATGGTAAAAAAAGTTTTCTTAGAAAAACTGCCTCCTTCTGGGGCTGCCCCATTTCTTTTCATGACAGCTGAAACTAACAGTAGTGAGAGCACATCTGCCCTCACAATACATTTTTCTGTCATTTTTATCTCTTCTTTCAAGAATTTGTACTTCTGCGCTATGTGTCTTTAGGTAAACAACTAATAGGATGAAGCATTGAGATAGCTCTCAAAAAATATAGGAAATTTTTGCTATGTAAATGCTATACATTTTGCCCATTTATTTAAAATTTTGTCCAGGACCTTCTTTTCCAACTTCTGTCTATATTATGTCTGATGACTTTTTTTTATTGGTTGTGGTGTTTTTTTTTTAGCTGCAATTTAAAAATAAGTTCAATGATTTAGGGATGGCCAAGGGCAGGCATATAAAATCATGTAAACAGAAACTAAGCATTTCAGTCATGAACACAAGCGAGGGGAAATCAAGTAACATTTATATATTTCACTGCTCCATAACATCCAGCTCAGGTTATTACTTAAATAATAAGCAGGTCATTTTTCCATGTTCAGGAACCAGGCACATTCTTTCACAAAGAACCAGCAACCGAGCACACTCCTTCACCATCCAGGCTTCATGCTGATCATTAAGAACCCTCTGCAAGGAGCCTGAGGTCAGGAAATTTTGGCCCTGTATATATATTCTTTCAAAACTAGAGATTTGTAAAACATCTGCCTTCTTCTTTGTACTTAGAAGCACTGTAGCACACAGAGACTGATGCTATTTAGGTTTGAGAAAAACTAACAATCCATCTCTCTTAGTATCTTAGTAACTCCAGCATTCAGCAATGGGAATTATAGGAATAATGGGAACGATGATTACTCTTCT
Organism: Vidua chalybeata; assembly: GCF_026979565.1. NCBI lineage: Eukaryota > Metazoa > Chordata > Aves > Passeriformes > Viduidae > Vidua > Vidua chalybeata. The sequence continues at coordinate 61,133,861 of NC_071534.1, read as the reverse complement.
GCTGTAGTAATGTAGTCAGGAGTGGAAAAAAAACCAACTTCCTTCTGCCTAATTGCAACAGTTACTCAGCTTTCAACTTCTGCAACATCTATATCCACCTAAATCAGCTTCAAATCGTGTATAAAAATGGATTTGCTTTTATATTTTAGCATTCACAGATCTTCACAGAAACAAAATTAATGTTTATGGAAAGCAGACCAATGTATTAATTGAAATATATGAGTTACCTACACATCTATAAATTTCTTCTGTAGCCTTATTCACAAGCTAACCACTACTGCTTGGAACTGTCAAATTTAAACTGTGGGAAATGAGGAAACATAAAATTAACCTTAGCTCTGCCCTTGCTAATCCATGGCCTGCCACATATAATTTGCATTCTGATTTTGCAGATAATATAGAAAAGTCATGGAAAAAGCACTTTGCTTACTTCATAGAAACACTTTTTCTTCCCTTTAACTCACTCTATATTTTACCACTCGGCCCTGTCATGCACTCTTTTTGGAGATGGGCTGTCACAGATATTCCCAGTGGCTTTTGCAGAGGTAAAATTGGAGTGAGTTAGACTGAGCTGTCATGTACTGTAATTCTTTATTTTATGCTTTTCAGAAGGTTTAATTTTTCTAAGGTGATGCTCTGTAAGAGATACTAAGGAGAGTCTTAAATGTGTGTTAACAATTTTTTTTTTTTTTTTATCAGAGAATGTAATTTCTTAATGTGGGAGGATATAGATTTATATCTGATTTCTGCCATACAGGAATATTGTCTTAAGATTGAAAGCCTAACTAAAACATAAAATCCTCCTACAGCACCAGCAACAAAACAAAGAAAAACCCAACCAAATAATCCCCACAAAACAAACCCCACAAATTAACCCAAACTAAAAGGAAAAAAAGCTAAAAGGAAGATAATAGAACTGAATTGGGGCTGTTTGGTAAGTCAAAGGCACCACACATACAAATTTCTCACTATCTGAAGAGGCAAGGACATTTAGAAAGGTGCTGAGAATGCTGAGATAAGGATATATCTCTAACAATGTTTTGAAGTTTTTGTAGTAAATACTGAAATAGTTTGCTGAACTGTTTTGTCCTGATGGTAATGTGAATGTCATAATTAAAGCTGTCATTTGGCATAGGAACATGGATCTAGTCATGGTTTGTGTCTCTGGCATGATAATGAACTATGGACTTTTAGATTTTGATGCATAACCTTGACTATCTTCCAGACAAATATCATAAAAATGTCCTAAAATGTTATAGATTTTTACAAATGGGATGATGAGTGTTGGATTCTCAGCACAATTATAAAGTTGTCCTATTTTATCTTAGTTTTCCTTTTTCTAATGATGTGTAATTTACTATACAATGATGGAAAAAAAGCACCATCTTTACACCTCCAATCCTGCAGATTACATGTCTTTTATTATTGAAAGAATTGTTGATACAGATGTTATACTCATAGAAATTCATATGCATATGTCTCCTACAATTATCCCCTGTACCTTATGAGCATAATTAAGCCCCACAGCACAGTTAAATGCCATTCTGGTTTCATAAAAAGGTAAACTGAGGCATTGCACTCATGACTTGCTTAAAATTACACCATTTTAACGATAACATTATTGGTGCAAGCCAGGAACTCTGACTAGCAATTGTTTGATCCAAATTGTAAGAACATACAGCATCCATTAACCCAGACCAACTTCAACTACAGCCACACTTCTTTATAACTTTGTACTACAAATGTTTCATTTGCATTAGACTATAATGGTTGTTGACATCTATACTTCATCAGCTACCTCAGTTCCAAGTACCTCTTTCAGAAAGTTCAGCTTTCTAAAGCCACATCATACATCCCTTTTTATACACATATTTTTCCCTTATTTCTTTCCATTTCTCTATTTTCTTTCCATTTCTTTCCACCCTGCTCTGCAAAACCTTGCCACTCGGACCTTGTCACTGCAGAGTGCTAAGCACACTTTAAAATTCTCTTTCCTTTCCTGATGATTTGTTTCATTAGTGACATTCTTCAAATCAAATGTACCTAATCCATGGTTCAGTCTACTAACAGGAAATCGGTTCAGTGAACAGGGTTTTATATAACAAAAGAAGTGCTCACTTAGAGAGTACTTTTAATACTTCGTTCATTGAAAAAAATGCTGACCTTCGGATTTTTCTGGCTTTAATGCTCTGGTGTTTCAGTTTGGATTTAACTGTAAATGAAAGTCTCAAAAGCCATATAATCCATTGATCTCATACTTGCTGAAGCATAAGTTCCATGGTACATGAGTTTTTTTATTTCTTTAATTTTTTTGCTGCTGTAATTATGTCAGCTATGTTATTTCCAGGCATGCCTAATATTGGTGTCTGTTCTGCTGTACATTTCCTAACCAAGGCCCAAATGTCTACTTCATTTCATATTTTTAAATTTTGGAATTAGTAATTGCAATCCCAGCATCTGAATTCATTTGATGGGAGGAGGGGGTATTTTTTTTATGCTATCAGCACTTCAGTTTTTTAACTGAAAAAGGGCTTAGGTGTTCTGCTTTGAGATTTGGGTATCTAAAGATATTGTCATCTTACTTGATAGATTGTTGTTGTTGTTTACACAGACTTTTAACTATTTCCTGAGACATTTCCTGAGACTATTTCGTGAATATTGACAGGAATATGTTTTTATTTCTCTTGCTTTTAAAGAGGGTATAGATATCAGAAACTACAATATACTACAGGCAATTAGATTATTTTATCATCTCTCTCATCAGTTTAACTAGCCTCACAATTCAGTGTTCTAGAAAATACCAAAATCTACTGTCATCACCACCACCACCGTTAGCTTGGCAGGCTTTCAAAATTATTAATCTATTGGTAATTCTCCAGAAAGGGAGAAAGATGGACATTAAGGTCAGAGAATGAAAACAAGAAAGACCAATTATGCCAAAGAAACTCTGTCTTGAAATTGGAACAATGTAAGGAATTATTATGCCAATTAAATACATTTATTTATTAATTTGTTTCTGTCCTCAGGGAACGATTCCACAGTGTTATTGATTAGAATATTTAGGTCCTAAAGTAAAAAAGCCTTTTAACTGAGTCATGTCATGCTTCTTTTATTCCTTCATTTTTAAATCTAGTAAAATAACCTCTACCTCACAGAACACAAATGACCTTGTGTGGCTCAGCTGTCATTAAATTATTAATATAAGTACATTTTATAGTAGAAACATGCATGGTGATCAGATTTCAAGGAAAGTAGGTTTCCAAAGAAAGGAAGTGAAAAGAACCCATCCAGAATGTAAGCAAGAATTATATAACGTGATTTTTTACACTTTTTTACACTTAATATACACTTGAAGAGCTTCTTTCTTATGATTTATCTCATGGATTTTCCATTGCTCTTCAATGGGATATAGGTATTCTTTGAAAATCCTAGCCACAGAATCATGAGATGTGCATATTTTCTATGTACAGATCCCTAGTTTTCAAAAAGGACTTTCAGAAAGGACATAGTTTTCAAAAAGGATATTTTCTGTCACTACTCCTAGAAGTGATGGTCTGGCTCCTCACTCATCTCTGACAAATCTCTTCCTTCCCTCTGGAATATATATCTCATGAAAGGAGATGCATAGATGGCAGTTTTAACCATGCCCTAAATAGGAAGGAATTTCCTCTTGATACATCCTGCTCTATCTTCTAAAAGAGAGGACAGAAGCAATCCAGCCATTCATTATCTAGTTTTCAATTCAGAATGCACTTTATCTGACTGGAACCTGGTTTAAAAGAAATGAGTTCTCCCCATTTCAGTCATCTGTTTTTGCTGTTGTGATGAAATGCCAATAACACTCAGTAGCCTGTGCTACTGGCAAGAAGATCATTTTATTAATTAAGGAACTCTTCCTTATCTAGCACTACCTGTGAAATAGAATATTTGTTATGATGTGAAAAAGTTAAATAGCAGAAAAAAGAATTCCAAAGCTCAATGTAGCATCTGCTGTACATCCCAATACTGATTAATTCTTCTTTATTCACAGTTAAAAATACCCTTAATATTCTACATGTGAAAATTGTTGCCTTGGCCATCACTGGAATAAAATGCAAGACAAAAAATCCACAAGTTGTCTTATGACTCCTCTAAGGAACATGAGGCCAGCAGTAAGGATCTATAATCTAGTCAAAGTTTCAGGTCTCATTTTGGAGTATATAAGTTGCTGCTGCTCTACTCTTTCAATGAAATGAAAAATCCTTCTGTATCATATTTTAATGGAGTGGCAAGACAGAGGTATTTGCAATACAGTATTCTGTTTGTATTTTTTCTTGCTAGGCTACAAGATTTTGACAAAACTCAAAAGTTTATTCTTATTTTATCAAATTCCATATAGGAAACTTGAAGGGTTGAATGAATATGCACTGAATTTTGGTATCTGTGATCTTTTTTCACAAGAATTTTTTTGTCAGTGGAGAACAGTGAGGTAAACTGTGATATCAGAAATCTTGACATATATGTCAAAAATGGGTTTCTCTTCATGTGTGAAGTTGTTCCATAGAATACAGAAAAATACAATAGAAGAAAAAGTAAGATTAGGCTCTTGGTGTTGATTCTGACAACTAGATACAGGCCTGACACTCTGGAAAATAAGTAGTTGCAGCTACCTACCTTCTAAGGAGACTGTAAACTGTGTGCTTGGGATGCCAACTCATAGCTGTAAATTTCCACCTAAAGTATCATTAAAGACTGGGTGTTTAGTGTTTATTTTTGACTTTCACATATAGCAACTGCATTTGTTCTTCTGTATTTTATCTGTTTTCAATGTTCCCACTGCATAAGATACAAGACTTAGGAAATCTTAATTTTCTGTAGTTGTACATTAGGAATTCCTATTGATAAGAGCCACTACCTATTGCCAGTTCTAACTTTCAGCTCACCTTTGAATTCACACATTTCCTATAAAATCTTTTCTTGTCAACTTTCTTTTGCCAAATGTAGGGCTTCTTCATTCCAGAATCCTTATAGAAAAAAAACACTTCTTTAGGAGGTTAAAAGAGTTGTGATTTCCATCAGAGTCAAGTTATCAAAGATTCTCCTAGAGAAAAGATTTTTTTTTGTGCTAGGAAAAAAAAAAAAAAAGATGTATAGAAGTAAAATATTATTTATTAGGAGCATGCTGTACTAGTTTTTGTTTCCATTAGACATTCAGTCAGTGCCTACAGAGTGAATGGCATTATTTGCTCTGCTTTTGAATTTGAAGGCATGGGGTCTCAGTAATAACAATAGATCCTGCTTTGCAATGAGGATGGTTTGCCTTCCTCTTTTACTACATGTGAAAGTACCTGTGATTTTGTGCTGAAGAAATAGCTTCTTCAGCCCAATGAGCTTTGTAGAGTCTAAAATTCACCCCAGACCTATGAAGTTCGTCTGCCAAACATGCTGGTTTTTATCCTTAGTTGCCAGTTTATGTAATGACCTATATGTTAGCCGAATTGAGTTCTGAGTGATCCAGAGTAGGGCTTTGATTCATTGATGGTGTTTGAATATGACTGCATTTGTAGGCACCTTCGACTTACTCTTGTCTAAAGTATACATGTCCTTCCTTATTCTTGCAAATATGTGGGATTTACCCTTTAGACCTCCTACTTTATGTCACTTGATTTTCCTACTGTGTATTGATAAGTGCTTTGACTGAAAGTGGATCTTTGGCAAAAGGTGCCTTGGAGCCACTATAAACAGTCCATCTCAGCATGTCAATGGTTCATCTGTTTTGTCCTGAGGATTTCTTCTTTTCGTGTCTGAATCTTCCAAATCACATTGCATGAGTGTTTTAGTTTATTGTGAAGAAAGAAATGATATTTCTTATTCTGATGGAGGGGCCAGTGCTGAGGATGCACTCTGAATTCCATATATCAGAGTAAACCTACAAAGCCACATATTGAAAGAGAGATATGAAATATATTTTCTGAGCTCTCATGGCTTTTAGAAAGAAAGAATGCTTCCATGATGCCAAATCCACAAAAAGGCTCTCTTATGAATCTTGTGGTTGATCTCCATAAAGTGCTCATTATTCAGGCCTTCCTAATTCCCCTACCCCTTTTTATCTTCATAAAAATTCTAAAAGTTTGATAGGTTGAAGATGACTATTGCATTATAAAAATAATTTGAAATTGTCCATTGTGCTCCAGCATAGCTGGGGAGACTGAAGGACACACAGAAAAATTCATGTTTCTGTATATGCCACACCCACATCCTCCCTTCCTTCTTGCCTCCCTCACATAATGCTATTACAGAAACTTGGTTCTCCTTAAGAAACCAAAATGTAAAAAATTTGCTGGGTTACACCAGTGAGTCTGTACTGACTTTTGGGAATCACGCTTGATTTATATCTCTCTGAGAGTTAATTAAACTCTGAGGCTTAATGAGATCATTTAGGAGCAGGTCTGCAAGGATATATCATGTGGCTTTGTGCAGGTGAATAGGTGCAGTGAATGGACTGGGCCTATTCACCCTCATAAGTTTTTACAGAATCAGTTTTTTAGTTATAATTTCGAATTTTAGCTTTTCTTTCAAGATTTGAAGATAATCTGAACTATTAAAATGTGTGTAATACATGCAAGAAGATTAGTACCTATAACTGCATTGTTATGGCTGTACTGAACTACTTTTTATGACTACAAGCACAGTAATTTCTGATTCAGGATTTCTGTAAAGTAAGTTTTCTAACAATAAACAGTGTAAAAGAATGCAGTGTATCCAGCCAGGTACATATTAACACAACAAAACTATAATGCTTGATACAATAATTATATAGAATGTCCCATGATGATATATCAACATTAAAGGTAAGGCAGCCTTACAAAAAAACAAAAACAAAACAAACAAACAAAACCAACACTCTTTGAAGAATGAAAGGGAGAACATTTTGTTTCAGAGAAAAAGTTGCTGCAACAGTAAATGTCACTATAAGAGAAAAAGAAAATTTGAGGAAGAGGAAGGGAAATATGGAGCAGTCATAGGAGACACACAATAAGAAAAGAGGATAATAATGATTGGAACATGAGAGGGCAGGGCTGAGCCTGTTTCTGTGTCTGCCTGCGGGGCTCGGGGCGCTGCTGCTCTCCAGGGTCCTGAAAGCCGAGAGCCGCCAGGTTGGTCGGGAGGAACAGGGAGAGTCGTTTTAATAGGAAATTTGAAGTGAATGAGGCCAAAATTAATGAAGAAATTTAAATGTTGGATTAAATTGTTTGTTTAAATAAGAACATTCATCAATTTTATTTATTAATTAATTTCTTTATCGACTTATTTATTTATTTATTTATTTATTGCAGTAGGGACTGTTTTGTACATCCTGTGCATTTCGCTATGGTTCTTATGGGGAATGTGCATGTTTTTGCATACTCATGCACAATATTTAGAAAAGAGTTTGATGTGTTCTGCTGACACAAGCTTCCCATTGTTGCATTCCTTGTGCATTAGATCTAATCAGAGATATGCTTCCATTCTGCTTTTCATACTGAGTTAATTCCCTCTTCCAGTGGGCAAGCACACCACAGAGTGTTTCATTTACTTGTCATGGTGAGATCAGGAAATCTATTGTTAATTATTATGGTTTCAATTCCCAGCTCAGCTGCCTATGTCAGATGTGCCACTGTGTGAGTCTTTGACTATTAATGACTAGATGGAATATTACTATGTACACTATGAATATGAGGCTTTCTTTCTTTATTTAGGCAAAATCTTCTAGAAAGAAAAGCAGCCAAAATGGTACCAGAAAAGTCTCTTACAGACTTGTCCAATAATTGATTTAAATACAGAACTATCAGTTTTATGTGTGCATATAGGAATCAAGTGATACAATTCTTTGGACTTTTAAAATGCACATAACATACAAACATAAAACACTGCATGAATACAGAGGTGGATACTATTAATAACAATAATAGCAGATTCATATTAATGAGAAAATATTATGGCACCTAGCTAAAATACTGAAAGTACAAGAAAGATTAAATAAAATAATTAAATTTGTATCTATCATACCTCATACCTACATATAGATACTTTTTTTTTTATATTTATTCTGAATAATTTAATTATTGTCTTTTGTTAATAGGAAACAAAAAATCCAGAATTTCAGTTGAAACTCCTAGCCTACAAAAGCCCCAATGAGTTGCCCACATTTGAAGTTTCAGAGTGGAAGAGCAATTATATGAAAAATGCTTACCTCCTCTTCCCATACAACACAGCAGGAGGGGGGAGAAAGGAAAAATGTGTCATAATTTCCAAATGTTGAGTTTCCCCAGAACAATCATATATGAGATTTGAAATCAGCCACTTCCCAGTAAAATATTGTTGGCTTCAGAGGGGTATTGGAGTCTTTGGTTAGTAACCATTAGGAGTTTCAATAGTGAATGTGTTCCCTTTCTGTAAATATCAAGCTGTGGATTTGGACTATTTATGCAAAAAAGTATAGACCTTCCATTTTCTTTTTCAAAGGTATTATAGCAACCACATAAAAATGTGACTTATTTTAAGCAAGGTATCTTAATATAGCATATACAAGCAGTATACAAAAATGTATTTTGCTTTTTTTTTTGACTTCCTTTATTTTAATATGACATTAAATAAATACATTTTTATAGTAACAATTAATAGGAATATAATAAATTAGTAGAATTAATGCTTTAAAAATTTGTTTTCTTAATTTGTTACTAGCATTATCTTAATCCAAAATTTGCAATAGAAATTTTGAGAACTGTTTTAGAAGAAGGTTGTATCATATGCAGGGACTGAGGAGGATTGAGCAAACATGCAGTTGAGCAAATAATCTCTAGCAGGTAATAACTTGGAAGCACAGTGCAATAATACTAGTTTGAGAAGGCTCAGTCAAGAGTCTTGGTATTTTCTAATATTACATCCATTCCTCCTGCAAATTTAAATTTTCTTATTATTTCTGCTTCATTCCTACTAGTAATACCACACAGGATTAAATAATGTTTGCTAAAATGTAATTTAGCTCTTCTTAAATCATGGAATAACATTTGAGTAAAAACATAGTCATGTCATATTAATTTTGATACAACCACAGCAATTTTTCAAATTTACACCTTAATTGACATTTACAGATCAGGAAATTATTTTTCTCTGTGAAGAAGTTTTGCAAAACTTATTAGGCTTAGCTATTTAACAGAGGAAAAAATCAAACTTGCAAAAATATTATTTTTGTTTAAAACTGTATTTAATCAAGATATCACTTACATAAAGGGAGAATTGGCAAAATATTTCACCACTTTTCATGGATTTAGGTAATTGTCTTTGCAACATACTAAGTGCTTTTAGCAAAAACATTTGGCATCTTTACAGTTTCAGGTCTCGAATTGGATGACAGAGCACTAGGAAGCAGTTAGAAAGATAGGTTAAGGATTTATTTTTATTTATTTTTTTTACATAACTAAAACACTTGAAATCTAGAAAGATTCTTTCTAAACTATTCTATTTTCTCAAAAGAACAAACAAATTTTTTTTTTTTCCTATTCAACAAAAGATTGTTTTGCATGATTCAAAAATTGGTATCTTCTGAGTTCCAGAGAGGGAAACTATCAACACATGGGCAAAGCCATAGGAGCAGGAAGACATTCCAACTCTTGCTTCAAAAAAATAGGCCACATGCTATAAACTCAGACCAGGTAGAGATTGAATTTTTGCAGTCAGTGCCACCAGAGTTGTGTGAATTATGCTGCTGTTTAATAAGATGTTTAATAACATCTTATTCTCTGGGAAAAGGGGAAGAGGTCCTCTAATAAGAGAAGTGTGCAGAGTGAGTCAATCAAATGCCATTGGAAGAAGAACACTGAATAAACCAGTAATTGACATCTTGTGGTTACCCCTATTGTAATTCAATTAAACTGTATTGAGTTCCAACAGGGGAAAGCAGTAGGGGCACAGATCCTCACTGCCATGCTACCACAGACCATCCTACTGGCAGGCACTGGAAGTCAATTAAAAAACTTACTTATCCAAAATAACACACTTAATGAACACACTGTCTGAAGAGGACTGTAATTATCTTCTCCTTCTCATCGTGAGCCTGAATAGGCAATAATACAAGCTCAAGGAGAAACAGTTGAACTATCCCAAGAAAGTTAAATTAATATACTCAAAAATATAACCAGGCATTTTTATGGGACTTTTTTTCCCATCACTACCCACTGGTTTCTGCCAAAGTTATTAAGGCTACTGTGTTTAGCAGTTAGATGAAGACACTCAGTCTTCTCTGAAATACAAGTCTCAGGACTGGTTGGCAAAGTAATCTTGTTAAACTTTTACTGGAAGCTGTACATTCCATTCCCCAAATCATCCACAAGTTAAATTTTATGGAATTTATCTGAACCCTGTGCAAAGTTTGTACAAGGGAATAAGTTTCCTCTCTACTAAGCCCTAATGAGGCTGCATCCGGTGTGCTGTGTCTGGGCTCCTCAGTATAAGAGAGACCTGGTGCTCCTGGAGAGCGTCCAGTGCAGTTCTGTGAACACGACTGGGGGACTGGAGCATCTCTCTTATAAGGAAAGCAAAAGCTCAGGGAACTGGGCCTGTTCAGTCTTGAGAAGAGATGACTGAGAAGGGACTTCAAGAAGTCTGTAAGTATCTGAAGGAAGGGTGTCCACAGGATGGGTCAGGCTCCTTTTGCTGGTGCTGAGCAACTGGAAAAGACCAATGGGCAGAAAATGATTCACAGGAAGTTCCACCTGAAAACAAGGAAAAGCTTCTTCACTGTGTAGGTGACCAAACACTGGAACAGATTGAGAGGTTGTGGAGTCTCCCTCACTGGAAATAATTTAAAAAATCTGGATGCAATTCTGTGCAATGTGCAACATACACACAAGGAAAAAAAGCATGGACATTCCAGCAGACTTGATGGTGAATTTCCTCCTCACTGTCAAAGGAATTTTGTTACTTCTATTTTTATCATTCACCTGTTTTTTAAAGAAGGGAAAGTTTCCATAATTTCTTCTTGTAGCTTCCCATAATTTGACAAGGAAAGGTCATGGATTCCAAAGGATATTTGTGTTAACGTAGCTAATCATCTCTCAGTTCTTTCTGTCTGTTTCAAAGTCAAAGATTAGTTCAAAAACTAGTTCATTCCATGGAAAGGCCGTCTAGAGAGGCTTTCTCTAGCACAAGTTGCAGACCACAAGTCAAAAGGCTTATTTATAATGTAACTGGATTCAGACCACATCTCTATCTTTCACTTCCTTCTTTCACTTTCTTCCTTGTAATCTTTAACCTGTGATGATAAAGGACTGTAGGTAAAGCCAAAACCCAAACCAAACCTACTGTAAAATTGTTAAATTTCTCGATTATAATTTACAGTATTTTTAAGGGTGGAAAATACTTAAAATACTGTAAATGTCATTTTTGTTGTGGTTTGCCCCATTGTATAAATCATGTGTGTAACTTGTATGTACTTGGATATTTTCACTCATCAATAACTTTCATGTAATGGATCTGAAGTCAATAGCTGTTTTCTTCCTTTAGCACTAATTTTCAAACATAGACTTGCAAATTCTGCATCTGAAGAGTAATGGGAAAAGAAGCCATTTGTGCCTGTTTGCTGCACAAATTCAAAAAGACTTCATAAATACATGACATACCCGTTTTCTTACTGATTGAATATAGTTTCATTTTTAAGAATATACCTTTTTGACTTGCATATAAATGAACTGTAAAAAAGATGCAACCTATTTCTATGGCTTCTTTTAGGAATCAATCCAGCCTTAAGGCTGATATTATTGTAACTAAAATAGGGATTTTTTTATTGTTATTTTATGTAGATATATGCATTATTTTACTGTTTTGAAATTAACATTGCAAATATTGAGAGTATTTCTCTCACAAAGTAGACCATTAATTTATTTTTGTCATGCCTCAATAATTTGATTATGTCTGTGTTGTTGTTTGAATTAAAGCTCTAATTTTTTTTAAAGTATGTTTTAAAATTAGTGATTCTTCTGGGAAACTCTCAAATTCCTCTCTAAAGATTACAGGAGATAAATTTAATGATTTAAAAAACCTGTATTTATTTCCTGAGTAAAGTATCAGTTTGTACTGATTTTTATTTCGATAAATACTACTGCACACAATTTCCAAAACAAAATTGTTATCTGCATGGTTGAGACAGGTTTTCATCCATATTTATTACATTGTTTTATTAATTAAGTATACATGTCTATACATATTATTTACATACCTACTTGCATGTATACATACAGCCTTTAGATGGAAGATTAGCTTCCATTTCTTCCAGTGGATTAGACCTGTACTTATGGCATCAACATGTAAAGTCTGTATGTCTTGTTCCTGTCAATTTGTATGGCAGCCCAGACATTATAAAAGGCTTTTTTCTGGAAGCCTAATATCATTGCACTATTTCTTAGAAACGAAATTACTTTCTTTTGAGAGTTGTAAACCATACTTTGCAATAGATGGGTGACCACAGCATTTCATTGTTGAAATGCTCTACTGTAGTCAGCTTTGCTAAAGTGAACATTTTGATGACTGTAATAAGTGTGCATAAGATGTGATCCTCTTGCTTATCAAGAAACTCGTCACATTCTGTGGGAGTCCTGTGCAGAATGACACAACTGCATTCTAGTTATTGACTACATTGGAAATTTTGTTGAGCAGTCCCATGATTACACACTACTGTAACTACTCTTAAGTACCAGGTAGGGTAATTTGTGTCTATTTGCCTTTTCACCAATGATAATTTAGGCCTAGTTTTTTACTAAAAACAAGTTTTATGTTGACTTTATAATAATAATAAAAAAGTTGACAGTATCCAAGTTAGAAAACAGAAATACATGTGCAATTCTGAGTTCTGAAGACATGTAGATTGCCTGGACCTGTTAGCCTCTCCAGGTGGCTTATTCAGCTGGCTCTCTCATATTTGACCCATTGCAGCCAGGGGAACATCACTACTCTGCTTGCAATATTGTGGCTTCAGGAGGGTGAAAAAAAAAAACTATTAATAGAGTAACCACCTGTGGCTACACAGAGTGCCCAGAAGAACTGCAGAATTCCACCTGTAACCAAGAACTTAGACAACTGAGATGTTGTTTTGTTCCTGTCTTGTGTTGGTTCCTATGGCCTTCATTGTTGGGATAATCTTAAACATGTTCCAGTGTTAAGTGTGCAATAGTTGTTAGATATCTTTCTACAAGGATGTGCTTACCTAGGCATGACGAGTGTCCCACTTCTGACATTTTCTTTTCAACATATAATTAAATGAAGTGTAGAAAAGCTAAAGTCCAGTGATTTTTTCCTCATGAAGACTGGTTTGAAATAATGCCTCATATATATATATATATATATATATATATATATATATATATATATATATAATAGTTATGGGAAATTTAGCAGCCCCTTGGAGTCAGTCTTGGCTTCTGCCAAAAGCTCATGGACTGTCACAAAAATTTTTGCTATGATAAGAATAATGTGAAGTACTCCGACTAGAGCATTACTGAAAAGGATGTGTCAGGGTTGAAAACCTTAAGTCTCTGAAAGATAGAGTTGTTATTATCAATTCAGTAGATATAGTAATAGCCTAATCATATGGTGAAGTTAATCCATGATCTCTCATATAACTCTTTTCCCTCAGTATCCTAAAAGAAATCCATGTTGCTCCTTTGTGTACTTATCAAAAGAATTACCTTACATCATAAGAGTGATAGTGCAGAAAGTAAAGGTGGAAATCTGAGTTTGGTGTGTAGTGCCAGAGGAACTGAGGTGTCTGTGGACAGATCAGCAGTCAATACAAGATGAGTAAATGGTTATTTGTTATATTGTTGGAAACATTGGGAACTATTAGAAGTGCCTGGGTTGGATGATGGATGGATGAGTAGGCTTTCTGGCTTTAACCTGAGTCTTAAAGAACATGGGCATAGGAAAATGGATTTAGATTTCTTTTGGAATAGATGACACACTACATCTACACATTTAATTTCTCAGAAAGACTGATTAAATGTGGATGCCTACTTTACCCTTTGTGCCTAGTTTTGCAGGTGTTTCCTGTTTGTTACTATTTTATAATGAATGCATAAGGAATATTTTGAGTGAAACTGTGGTCTCATTAAACATGATAGAAATTTTTAATGGAAACTGGGGTTCTAAATGCAGTATTTTATCAAGACTCACCGTGTATTTCCTACAAGATTTTCATCTAAAATATTGTTTGCAAGTAATTCTGACTGTTGCAACAATATTTGGGTATTTCTTATTACTTGGCAGTAACTAGGATTCTCACAGAATCTGAATTCTTTCAGTCTTTTAGAGGCTAAATTCCAAAGCCCTGCACCGTATGGTAGCTTTAATCAGGGTAATCCCAGGAAGCAGGGCCATTGGATAGCCAACAATTCAGAGTCAGTTTTAAATGTTATGGCCCTTACATCAGAGATACTTTGAATTGCAATATAATAATATGAATAAAGAACTAATAATTGTTTTTAGTTGAGTACGGTCCATTTGCTGATGAGAAATTGAGCAAATAAATATTTAAATATTGTATTGTAAAAAATGTACAATTGGGAAGAATCTGTAAAATCAGATATAGAACCAGCATAGCATCTAAAAAATATTATGTTTATTTAGGAATAAGCCCCTAATTTTAAATATTTAGAAGTGTCATGGAATCCAAACTATGTATGATTATTGCCACTGAAAAGTTTAATTGCATATCCTTGCGCTGTGCCTTCTTGTGTGAATTGCCAGCGCAGAGCTGGAAAACAGAAGGATGCCTGATGATTCTCTGAGCCCTATTTCCCTCCCTGCTTTGTAATGTAAATGGCTAGTTTGAATCCCACCACGGATCCGTGCGCTCAATCCCCGAGCATCCTCTCCGTTTTTAACCGGAAGATCACCTGACCGCCCCCCGAAGCTGCCCCTTGACGGAGGAATCTCGGCGGCGGCTCGGGCTGGGGTAGGTGGTGGCTGCGGGGGCCGGCGGCGGAGCCGAGCGCTCCGGCGCTGCCGGGGGCGGGGGGAGCGGGAGCGGGAGCGCCGGGAGCGCCGCTGCCTTAGCCCTGGAGAGAGGGAAAACAAAAGAGCTCAGCTGCAGTTTTGTGTTGCTGTGTCTGGCTTAAGCAGAAGATTCTAGACATTCGTGCCGAAAAATCAAAGCACAGCTGAGACTTCATCTACCGGGAAGATAATTTCCGTCCCCAGAATGGGCTGGATCCAGTACAGGTGGTTTGCAGATCATGCGAAGACAGACGGGCTGAGAGCCATGGAAAGGTGGGATAAGGCGCTGCCTTTTCTTTCTTTTTTTTTTCCTTCTCTCTCTCTGGATTTGTAAAGCAGTATAGCTGGAACCTGAGTCAGGGTCACTTAAAGAGATTAGATGGGATTTAATCCCACAAAACAGAACCAAAATGGGAGGCACTACTGTGTTCAGACAGATGTTGAACCCAAACTTGGGCTGAGTTGGACTTGCTGTGAGCGATCCTTGTGTAGCTTTTGATGTTGTCTTTGTTTAGAATAGTTCCTTCATGAAATACGAGGCTTTAGGACGAGGCTTTAGGACGAGCTGCATGCCTGTGTAACAAATTGACTGTTCCAATGCTAGTAGATTTTTGCCAGAGAAGCTGCAAATGAAGGCTTAGGAGGTGAGTTTATGGAAATAGGAAGAGCTGTTGACTTTTAATTCCTTGTGATGTGGGCATGGTTAGAAGTTGAGCTGTGCTTGTTGTACATTGTCTGAATTGTAACAATGGGCAGTTCAAGTAGAGCAAGTTTGAATGGTTTTTCTTCAGCAATACAAATGCATTTCACTGGTATGATGTTTGGTTTTTCACAGAAGGCAAAGAATTTCTTCTTTTTTTGAGGAAAAAGCCATTAGATTTTTTTTTTTTTAATATCGAAGAACAAGAGCAAATCAGCATTTGAATGGTTGTTGTTAACACCAGCGTGCCTAAACATCTAAAACATATCCCAGCAATTTCTCATTTCTTTTGCTGGGCAGATGCATTTCTTTTGTTCCTGATTTTTTTTCCCTGCATCTTTAGAACAAAAGGCATTTCCTTTTATTAATTTTTTTTGATGGCAGCAAGAGAGTTACATACAAATTAGCAATTTTATACAGGTTAATGCTCTGCTTCATTCTGAAGTAAACTGCCTTAAGGTATTAGGAGGAGAGGGGGTGGGCAAACCGGGGGAGGCTTGACCAATGCCCAAAAAATACTGAATTCAGATGGATTTAGATCATACAGAGAAGCAGACATTTATCTGTAACTGGATTTCAGCTCCATGTCATGCAAAATCTGCAGACTATAGCAGGAAGACTCTTAGCAACCAATAAATCAGATTTGTAATGGGCCTTTAAAAATGTCTGTGAGGGGTGACTGCTTGGGTCCCCTTTGGCCAAATTAAGATGCAATCTGACAGTACAGTAGCATCTGTGTGCTGACATTTTCTTGTGAACCTAGTGAAAAATGGCTCCAGATTTCTTCTTCAGTCCCCAAAAGACAGTTTCTGAATAGCCATGCATTTTCCCCTTGTATTGTTGTTTGTTATAATCACCATTCTCTCTGGTAATGTCTGACTGGCTTCTTTTGCTTTGCTTTCTTTGACTGTTTGACTGGCTGAGGGGCTATAGTGGGCAGTGGTTGTTTTACCTGAAGACAGAACCTCATGCCAATACTACTGCTTACAGAAAAGAAATAATTTTACAAAGTGCGTATTGCAAATGTGTTGCAAAAATACTGCTAATAGAGCAGCTTCTGCCAGTTCTGCTGGAATTAGGTAAGTGGGTTGAAAAGCATGTGTCTTAAATAATGTGCCGCCCATGATACAGGTGAAAAAGAAATGCCAGCCGGTGGTGAGTGCAAATGACACGGAAAACTGAAAATCCTAACAAAAGGCACTAGAATAAAGTCCTTAAAGACCAGAAGTATATGTATTGGTACAAGCATTTCTTTATCCAAGGGAGTTCACGTTCAGATACTACAAGAGTGAGAGGAAAGGAGGAGCAGGGGAGGCACTCCT
The DNA here is from genome assembly GCF_026979565.1 of Vidua chalybeata. NCBI lineage: Eukaryota > Metazoa > Chordata > Aves > Passeriformes > Viduidae > Vidua > Vidua chalybeata. The sequence goes on along the minus strand of NC_071534.1, from coordinate 61,116,833 downwards.
TTAATTGTACTACAAGTGTGCTGGGTGGAAAGAGCCCCGCATGGAATGGCCATTCAGTCTGATTCTGCAGCTCTGCTCCATCCTTCCTGAGCAGCAGCTGCAGCCCAGAGGTGGGAGCAGCCTCTGTCTGTCCATGTGTGGGGTGATTGCAGGGGAGTGAGGAAGGGGACCATGTTTCTCCAGAGGGATCTGTGCCAGGGGATTCATGGGGCTCCAGACCCATGAAAAACCGCTTCTTTAAATGTTCCCTCAGATAAGGTGGCTCCATAGCACAAAAGTAGGGCAAGTAGGAGGCAGAAGGGTAGCTGTGAGAAGTTGTCAGTAGTATGAATCCTCTCCAGAAAATGTGGCCAGTGTTTTTTGTGACTGCTTAATAGTGCCTACTATTTTTGTTGGTGCTTAGAAAGCATGTTGTGTGCAGTACTTATAAAACCCCCAAATGTTACCTGCCAGACTTATTACAGTTTTTTGAGATTAATTTTCATAGACATAAATGCTTCCACTACCGCCGGAAAGGAGCAAAAAAGGAACTTTAACACTGCCTGCAGATCCCATTGCTCCTTCTGTACAGGTAGATAATTTGACAGTAGTAAACACTTGCTTCATGGAAAGTGACACAATTGCACAGTGGGACTGTGAAAAAGAAAACAAACATCTTGCAAACCATCAGACAAGCAGAAATGTCAATGAGAGATGTTCAAATAAATAGAGTTAAAAAGCTTTGAGTGACAGAAAGATTCCAGATGCCTTATTCACACTGACCATAGTTACAAAGCACAAGAATGCAGCTGCAGTTTTGGAACGTAAATCAAAACAGGCAGATTTTCAGATATGTATATACATAATCAGAATAAAATGGGAGTCCAATACTGAACTGGAGCAAATTAGATTTCAGAACTTTACACATTAAGAAATACTGGATTGAAGATCACTATAGGCAGAAGAGTTTCCAGAAGGAATTAAATGAGTAAATTTAACCCTAAAGAAACACACTTATCCAACTAGGAGCATTGTCTATTGATTATGTGATTATTAACTACAACATTATTTAAAGTGGGATTTTACAGTGAAAATCTGATTTAAGAAATTTAGCATGACTTTTGGCTTTTATTGCCATTACAAAATAAAAGCTGTCCAGGGACTTTGCTTGGAAATACACATTTTCTCGTGGTACAACACTGACACACTAGACCTCTGTAAAGGGAGGGGGGAAACACAAATAAAATGGTGGTACCAGGAAAATGTCTCACCATCACTTTCTGAAAGCTGTGTAAATACATCCTGAATCCTGAATTGATAAACATAAAAGTCAGGATTATCTTCTGGTCATGAAGAAAATAAATAATAACAAGAATTAGATAGATTAGTATATACTAACAAAAAAAAAATACTCAGACCCAGAGTATTGAAATCTGAGAAAATTCTATTTACATTGAAGCAGTCCAAGTAGCAATTGCCAGTGTTCCAGCTGACAGACTCATCAAACAGCCCACCTATTTCCCATTTCAGTAGCAAATGCCTATACAGAAACCATCATGCTCTCGCTGCAAAATAAGCTTAAGAGCATTAAAGACCATATAGTATTCCCAGCTGCCCTAATACTACCAGTTTAAATCAAGTTTGTTGTAAATGATGTCACTATAACAGAGCTGATTGTAGCCCACAGGGCCAAGAAAAGAGTATGGTCAGCATAATTTACTTTTCTTTTTTTCCCTGTAAGAACATCCCAGCTATTCCTATTCCCATTCCTCTATCATTGCTTCCTCATGTATATAGCATACCTCAGACCCACATGTCTGATAAAAGCACCAGACAGACGTTTCAGAGAGAACTCTCTGATCACTGTAGCAACTGTTTTCTGACTACATTATACCGTGGCATAAAGAAGAGGATGGTTCTTTCTGTGACCTTTGGTGTCTGTATACCTATGTCTGAGCATACCTATGTTTAGACAGTCCATTATTTTGTAGAAAAGATCAACAGTAGAGTTAGCTGAAAACTGTAAACTGAAAGTTGGATCTGTTCTTCCTCTAACCATTGAAGGTTAGGTTGACTTTTCAACTAAATAAAGAAAACTCACCTGGAAACACACAAGATGCTTCAAACCTGACATTACATTTCCTGTCACCCTTCTAAATTTTGTATTTCTCCTCTCATACGTTTTTTTCTGACTCTCCACAAACTTCTTTATTTATGTAAACCTTCTTTGATTTAACCTTACCAACCATCTATGACTTTTCTGCCCCAGAACTCCATGTCCTGGGACAGTGAGAAGCAATTTTTGCCACCAGGTCTTTCTTTAGTCCAGGTGAAATCAGTATCTGGTGCTGGGGAACTGGGTTATGGAGAGGTGCATATCCAGATGCCTACAGAACACAATATTCTCAATCTCATCAGTCTTCCTACGACAAAAAAGAAATTATTTTTCATCCCAACATCAGCCACGTATACCATAAAGAATTTAGCCAATATTCCCATGGTTCAGCCTGCTGAAGGAAACAATGACAGCTGGTGGCTCTCTTGGGACAATTTTATAATCTGAATCTGTATCCTGAATACCTGTATGATCATAGGAATGGTACTAAAGGAGAGTGGAGTTAATGGTTCAGTTCTGCCTCTGTTGAAATTGGTGCCAAATTTCACTCTAGATATGAGACAAGAGAACATTTAGTAGGGAAAATCTGATCTTGCAGAGGGGCTCAGGTTAAATACATTTTATCACCTTCCTGGCAAAGAAAACAAGCAAATAGGATTGCAGTGAGTGATCACTGAACCTCTAAACCCCCTAACTGTTATCCCTTATGAAAATATGAACAACAACAAAAAAAAAAGTGCCTGGAAAAATTCTTTAATCTGAAGGTATTAGGAGTTAAGTCTTTACAGCCATGACAATCCCCATTGACAGAATTGCTCATAACCCAGAGGTGATGGAATACAAATGGGCATGGATGTGGGAAGCATTGCAATAGAGAGCACATCACAATAAAAGCTCTCTTTCTCAGTTATCCTTTCCAGTCAAATAAATAAATTGCAGTGAAGTACAGTGGGAAGAATTATTGCCACTAGAGTGCTTTTCTGATGACAGAGATGATGTAAGCTATAAAAGTCTGTCCTAGATAACAGAAATTAAAGATTTCTGGAAGTTTGCAAAGATTTAGGAACTCTTAGAGTCAAGCTTGATTCAAGCAGACTAAATGGATATGGATAGTGTAGCTTCAGACTTGGTCATCTGCTGAGAAACCTGCTCTGATGGGAGCACAAAGCCTTGGCACTCCATTGCTGCTCCTGCTCTCCATGTGTTTCCTCTCCCAAGGTCCTGGCTTAAATCTGCAGGATTGTTCATGACATTGTCCAAAGTTATCGGAGTGAATGTACTCATCTCTGTGATGGTAGAAGCCATGATGGGTCCAGGAGGTGATAATATTTGTGATGAAACATTGGTGAGCAGAGCCTCTGCAGGGACAGGACCTTCAGGACAGAGCTCCCTTACTTTAGAGGATTTTTCACCTTCAGAATTAGCTTCTTGGAAGAAATTCTGGAAGGTAACTTGGCATCATCCTGTAATGCTATGCAGTCAGATACAATCCAGCATTTTGTACTTTAACAGTGCACAACCCAAAGAGGAGTGAGGAACAGTGCCTTTGTCACTAATTGGGGTTCTCTATGAATGGTTGGCATCAAGAATACCTAAATACAGCTCCTGGCTGACAGAAGGAGACTGCAGTTTTGGTGTTTCTTGTTCATATGATGTAATAGAAAGAGGTTCTGGAAAACACAAGTGAACAGTTTGTGGAAATGTGAGTATCATTGCACCCCAAAAATCCTTATGGGATGAGTGGTAGCTATCCCTCTGACAGCACTAGGAGGAATTTGCTGCACAAAAGGAAAGGGTAACTCCAAACTTTCCTCACTTTTACATGGCTGGATTTTACAACCTGGAATAACTGAGGGGATAGTCTGCTCCCATTCTGTCATCGCAGCCGTCAAATGCTGCTGTCGAACCAACTGCAGCAACATAACCATCAAAAAACACCTGCCTGTGCCCATTGGAAAGTCCTTCTGAAAAAGGAGGAGTGTGCCGGTAGGGAGCTCTTTATTGCGTTAGGTTTTTTTTTTCCTTCTGCAGATTCAGCAGGTGCTATATATTATCCTTTACAACCTTCAGCCATTTGGAGCTAGGACACTGTAATTATGTTCCCTGTCCATGGAAGTTACTGACTATTACTGTGTGAAATACGAGCTCTGCTCAGAATTCAAAACTAAACTGAGGAAGCATATTTGCTGCTGTTTTCATACCAAAAGAATAATGGCAGTGTTCATTTACAGAACTGTTCCTTTACACTAGTAAATGTTCTCTGCCCCTTAAATAGTGGAACCTGTATAAAAATACCTTATTGCTAATATGTAAAGAAGTCAAATTCCCAGTGTTTACAATTCTCTCCTACAAATAGTTTACATTTCTGTAGTTAATTTTATTTTAAAAAATTCTTAGGGGTTCACTCCTTTGTAAGTGTGAAAATAAATTAAGAGGCCAACAGAGAAAGTACACAATCATTTTTAAACAGAAGTAACTTTTAGTTATCTTTGTAGAGGTTCTCAGGGCTCTTCCCAAGTCTTAATTACGCATTGCTCTTGGATTTGTATGTGGGTCAGTGTGTAAGTACCTGCACCTGGCTCCCCCAATGACACATTAGCACAGGAGAAAACAAAGTTGGGTTTTCTATCTCCTGCTGCTCCTACTTTTGCAATCTCATCCACATGAGGATTGCCTTCTGTGAGGTTTCATCACTTTCTGACTAAAAAAATGCAGCCTGTTTTTATCTTGCTCTGTTCTCTCCTGAAGTTATTCAGAGGAAGTGAGATATGGGGGGTGCCCTGCGCACTATTCCATTGGGATAAATAATGTATGCTGTCTATTGTGTTTCGAAGAAAGCTTCAAAGAAAACTCTCCATGGCATAGTTATGATAACAAGCAGGAAAGAAATAAAAGGAGAGAGAGCACAAGAAAATGTAGGTGCTTTGGTATTATCTGCTAGTTCAGCATTATAATGCTTGATACTAGTGTGCTTCTTTTGCCACAGCTCTTGCCAATAGCCACATCAGTCCATGGAAAAACATGTGTAGCCTACAGCTGCCCTAGGAGAAACAAGGAGAAAGTTTTTTGTTGCTCTGTACCTCTGGGAGATAAGGTGCAGTCTGTCCTTGGCAGAGGCACACTGCACTGTGACCAGCTCTTGAATATTTTCTTCACCAGCTTATTTCTTCTTCCCACTTTCATTTTAATAGGAAAGTCCCCCATGCCCCCACAGTCTCTCAAGGGAATGACCATGGCTTTTAAGAAGCACTGATCTTCTCAGTTTGAGGGTCCTGGCCCACATCAGGTGTGGTAACTCTTCAAGGTAGAGGACTCTTACCTCCTACCAAGCATTATTTTTTTGATTGTATTCTGTTTTTCAATCACTTTTGTGTATAAAGCTTAATGTATGTGAATTATCCACTGTAATAAGAATATGTGATAGACAGTCCAGATTCCAACTCAACAGCAAATACAAAAACTACTGGCATAATGTCTTAAATGTTTGATATGGAATTTGTTTCCCCAGCTGGAGTAACAGCAGGGTATTTGGCCCAGCAGCCTGCTTTTCACACTGGAAAAGAGTTCCAGCACCAGGCCATGTGGGGTAATACTTTTCTTTTATGTCTCCCAGTTTCCAGTATAACTCACCAGGTTACTAGGATTTTTTCCAAATGATATGACATTCTTGTTTTAAAGCACAAATTGGTATTTATGTGGCCACACAATGCAGAAGAAATGTCATTTCCAGCATTGGTCTCATGGATACATGCTCAGTGGTGTGTATGTAACTAGACCTTTACACCTCAGTACAGGGTGACCCAGTCATGGAGGAAAATTGGTTTGTTATGCCTTCACTGAGCTTACTGCTGCCTTGGTGATGAGCCTTATATCTTCAAGGACATCAGACCTTCCTGCCATCATTAGAAATACTTGAAAACTTTAAAAGTCAAAGGCCTTGAGTTTTGGCTAAGTCAGCATGTAAATCTGAAAATGTGTTTCATTTATTCATTTATGATAAAGGCATTTCTGTGCATATGAGTCATGCCTGGCAAAGGCAAAGTACAGTAATCCAAAAAAAAAAAAAAAAAAGGGATCCAGAATAAACTCTTTTTTTAGGAAATTACTATCAAAAAATCTAGGAAGGTGTTTGACATAGAATGTGCCTCCTCTTCTGGGATCATACAATTCTCCATCAAATTACCTCTTCTCTGGGTAGGAATATTTTCCCCCTTTATTTTTTTGCAGGCATGTCTTTGAAATGCCAGTTCATCTTGTCACTTTGCATATTAATTTGGCTCGACTGTTTGTTCATCCTATTTAGGGCTCTTCCACCTTTCCCCAAAGGTGTGAGGGGAGATTGGATTGAAATAGATAGATGTTGATGAACAAATCATTTCTGTCTTTGAGTGCAGTACAGTTGTCTGTGAGAGACAATCTCTGTTTGCCCTTAAAATTACTGACCCTTTCTCTGAAAATGGCTATCTTTGAATCTTGGCGTGAGTGTCTTACACTGACAGAGAGAACTGGCCATTGTCAAAGGTTTTGGCTGCTGTTACAAAGGTTTGTAACCAACTATCTCTGCACCAAGTCAGTGGGAGGGAGAGTGTTTAACCAGCTGAGTGAGTGGCACAGATGAATACAGGGCATGGAGAGGAGCTGCGAGCAGAGGACTTGGAATAAAGCTCCAAAAAGGAAAGAAATCAAACAATTAATAGAGAAATAGAGAAAGCAACAAAAAAACAAAATTAAAAGAAATGAGAAAGAAAAAATAAAATGAATTATGGCAGAAATGGAATCGGTATGCACATCCTCAAGCTGTCATGGTAAAGAATATAAACCTAACAACTTTTCTTTCACTTCTCCATGGAAATGAAACAATTATCAGAAAACTATTTTATTTTATTCTTCAAAGAAGTTATTTAAAAGCAGTTTCCCATTCTGGAAAGACTTGACATCAAGAACAGATATTGTCTCTCATACGTGTTCTTTATGGGTGCTGTTTAACTTAAATGCCAGAAAACTGACACACCATGCTACTTAACAGAAATGGGTGGTTTTGCCTTTTAGAACCTGAGGAGTAAGGAGAAAAATGTCTTTGAAAAGAAAAAGAATTGTGAGCTGGATTGTGTCCAAGGAGAGTTAAACCAGTGATAAAGTTTCCTTCCACAGGTAGTAAGGTTTTCAGGGCAGTGGGGACCTTCACTTCCACCCCAGGCTCTTCTACTTGCACCTGGTGCTCATGCCATTCTCCTCTTGCTCTAAAACATCCATATCCCACCATCACAATTTCCTCCCTCCAGAAGGACCCAGTGTCTGGTGTGTTGTACTGGGCTCCTCTCCATCACTGCAGTTTGGGGAGGGGTTGATGTCAGGGCTTTTGCCGGGGCAAAAAGTCTTATGCAGCCTGAAACCATAGGCTGTTGAAGGAGAAGAGGATGGAAGGGTAGAGATGGAGAACCCACAGCATCCCTACTCATGAGAAAAGGCAGAGAGGAAGCAGTGTGAGAGAAACAGTCCAAAATCCTGGGTGCTTTGTGATGTAATATTATGTGAGAGCAAGAGAAAACTGCGGTTTCTGACAGAAAGTCACCTTCTAGCACTTTCACACTCAGGTTCCTTGAAGTTCAGCCTGAATGAAACCTGGTTAAATAAAAGTCTAAAACCTGTGCTTTATCTTAAAGTCTTTGAAGAAGTGTCTTCACTCCTGAAACATATTGAAACTTTATTACAAGCCATACTCTGATCTGAGGCACTGTGGTGTAAATCTGCAATTACTTGCTCAAAATCAGTGGTATTTTCCTAGGAGTGAAAGAGAGGAAGTTCACCCCTTCCTCCAAGCAGGGGGATGAATTCCTTCTAAATTGCTGGCACAGTAAATTTCTCCTGATATCATGCTGGCACTTACTTTCATCTGGAAGATTAGAATTAAGTATCACCTTCATTTTACAATTACACTAAATTAAGTTAAATCATTATGTTTTAAACCTTCTGTTACACTGTAGAAAACTTCAGCTAAAACTCATTATTTTACTTTAAATTCTATGCTCAGGAGTGTTTTCCAAATCATAGGAATGCATAATAAAAACATGGAGAGCTAGTTGTCTCTGAAATGTTGCTACCAGTATTTCTGTTTTCACTGTTAGAGATGCATTAACTTTCAGGGTGGTCCAAGGTTTGTCAGTTTGTAATAATGACAGAAGTGCTGGGTTTATCAGAAAAGAGGTGTAGATGGTGGTTAATTGGATGGATGGAGGAGTCAATGTTGCAATTTATATTAAAGTGGCAAGAGGCAAAAGACTGAATATGCACAAGAGAGGTGAATAATTTCATTTGCTTAGACACTGTATTCTGCATTCCAGGTGGTAATGTCAAACTGAGAGGATATTCCAGGAAATAATCAAAAGAGTTCTTTTCTAGGACCATTAGTCCTAATCTTCTCATCATATTTTTTAATTTTTTTTACACTAATATCATGCTCTGTTTTAGTCCTCTTTACTAGTCCTTCACAAATAATTGCTTTTTCTCCTCATTAAGATGACTATTAACTTCTATATGCTTCTGATGCAATAGGTACTACAGATCTTGATCAGTATCATTTGTAGACATTTGTAAACAGAAATTCAATGTCCACCTTAAAGGGGTTGTGAACATGCACTTCTACATTTGACATATTCTGTAGCTGTACAACTGTATTCTACTGTTCAAGGATTTCACAATCCTTAACATAAAAGCATATTTTACAAAGGTTATTTTAGCATTATTAAAGCATTTCAAAGAACTTATTCATTCATCCATCCATAATAGAGAGACACTAAGAGGTTCATATACAAGATTATATTTTTCCACTGATTTTTTGCATAGGAAGGACCAAACCTGAAGCCTTTCTGCATACAAATTAAATTATTTTACAATTTCCTGGTAATGAGAAGCAAAATAGTGACCACCTATTGAAATTAGTAGAGCTATAACACTGTATCAGAGATTGGATATTTTCTTTTTAATTAAAATACCTGTACCATTTTTCAGAAGTGTAGAACTGGAAGAGACCTCTGAGCCATTGAATTTAGTCTCCCTACGGGCAACTGTATCATAAAATCTCCTGGATAAGCAAATCAGTTTTTCTGTACTCAATGTGTGGAGCACCAACTACGTTCTCATCAGTTATCAATGTTTTTCATTGATTTCAGTCCTGTGCTCTATTCACCAATTAACTATGCATATCACCTTCACTGACCCAAATACAGACATTTTGCAGAATAATCTCTCATCTGACAGCCAGATTTGCTGCTTTATACCCTTCCACCTGTCCAGCTGCATTGTGATCATAGTTTTTTCTACTGAATTCTTCTCCTTTTTATTTGTTATTTGAAAGTCATAGTCATAATATTAAGTAATGGGTGATTTTTAGATATGTCAGTCAATAACAGGGAGAATAATTTCTAATTTATGCTTTAAAAATAAATTTATTTTAAAATTCTGTTCGCAATACAGATTGGTTTAACTTTTGTTGCCACAGTGCACATCCAGATTGTGTCAAAGAAATCTAATAACACAAATCCAGTAACACAAATAAGCATTGTCCTTGGTGCTTGAATCAAGGCGTGTACTACACAAAAGAGGAGATCATTAAGCTGTTAAAAATGCGTGCTGGTGAGACTTCCATTATGACAAATCTCCCGAACTCCTGGTTCAATCTGTGGTAATGATGGATCAGTGAAACAACCTTCATGTATAAACATGATTGCAGTATTTGTTGCACTCCCGGTTCTGGATGTCTGATATTTCACTGGGTGTAGCCCTTTCAACTGTGCTTTTTGCTGTGTTCTTATTAAGCCTTACATGATTTTAAGTTTAAAGCAGAAATGTCACACCCCTTTAATCACATCACATTTATTTATTTTCTTTTTTGTTCTTCAACATTTTAACATTATCTTAAATCATTCTTCCTGTGACCTTGCTTCGTAAAGACTTTCAGTAAAGGACTTTGTTAAAAAATTAATACAGGCCATTTCTTCTACACTGTTGTGTTGTAGGGATCTCAAAAAAAAATCTGTAGTTGACAATTAAAATCAATATTCCAAAAAGCTACTAGAATAAAATTTTGAGTATTGGGAAACAGCAATGAAGAAACAGTTTTTGTCTATAGAGCACCCATTATATTAATGGGTATATTAATAGTATATTAATAGTCTTCCTTTGATCTCCTCCTTGGAGCTGACAAGATAGGAAGCAAATTGGTAATTTTCGGGGTTTATTTCTTCTAATAAAAAAAAAAAAAAAAAGAGAGAGATAATTACAAAAGCATGTTTTACATCAATATGGGACTTGCCTAGCTAAAGATCCAGACAGGCAGAAAACAAAATCTGGGTTTCTAAACAGCAGTTAAGGTACTGTGCTAACAAAATCCTGTGATAAAAGAATAGTATTTCCTGCTCTTAAAATAGCAGTTTGTGACATAAATCCTATTACCTAAACAAGCTATACTGTGTAGGTGAGGTAGATTTTGTTTCTTGAATATTTATCTATCTCTTTAGTATTACTTTGGCCGTGATGAGGCGCTATGACTCTGGGCTGTTACATTTCCAGACCCTTCTGTTAAGGAGGATTCAAACCACTTGTCGGTTTGCAGACAGCATCTCCGGCAGAGAAATTAAAGACTGAACTCAGTAGTGAAGTGGCAACTTTTAGCTGTTCTCACAAGTGTCTCTCAACCCTGAGATGTCACTTGAGAAAAAGCCGCATTCCAGAATGCTTTGAGATCTTGCTTTTGAAGTGACAGGAGGAGACTGACAGATGGGAGAGCAGACTAAAAGTCAGGTATAACAGAAGTAAGAAGGGGCCACATATGGATGACTGGGTGCTCTAGCCTTTCATGACAGAGGTGATTGACTTAGAATTTATACAAAAAAGCAGATAAAAGACAAACTTTTATTGGCCACAGCAATAAGACAAGCAATAAGACAATCAAAGTGAAAATTCAAGATACTTAGCTTTTTTTAAGTTGTATGACCTGTAAAGAGATGACTGACAAATAGAAGTACCACCATGACCAGTGAATTCTTCATGAGAAATACATTTCCATATAAGAATTTCAGAACAAAACATAGCTTGATAAGCCCTGGAAAGCTGCTATTATGGTAAACACACACAAAACATTACTGAGAGATTTCTGTAGCTGAGATTAGAAATGAAAATTATAAAGAAGTTTAAAAAACTCTTCACACATGAAACATGAAGTAGGAGGAGTGTGTGTCATGCTTTTTGTTCTGTAGCTTACTGACCAATGCTGATGTCCCTGCAGTGAATTTCTTGTTGGTTCTGGCAGGCCATGCAAAACCAATACACCAGGAAAGAAATGTGATGAAAGGACAAGAAACCAAAACATAACAACCCAAGGATTGTATACGCATATTTATGAGTGCAGATTAAAAACTATCAGAAATCAAAGAGGTATAAAGTCACTCCAAGAAAAGTGTTAGGATTTGTGAAACAGCTTGTTGTAAATGGAGAAATAATAAAGAAATGTGCATTTGTTTAGAAAATAACAAAGGGATTGACATAGTAGGAAGCTGTGTAGTTGTTAAAAGAAGGATATTATTATTTTTTCACATTAACCTGATGATGGGTTAGTACAAAAACCAAATCTGAAAAGGAAATATTGTGAGAACATCTGTAAAGGTTGTTAAGCAACTGGAGGAATGAGTAGAAGTTGCTCCTCCTCTTGACAAGGATTTCTAAACAGGCTGAAATCAGGGAAAAAAAACCTAAATATTAACTTAGTAATTTGGAAATTACAGGGAAAGGATTCAATGGCCAGCACTTTGCACTGTGCTGTCTTTATGTGATTGCCCAGCCCTTATTAGGGCAGTATATTTTGGTATATGACTGTGTCAACTGAAACAGAGCTCAGTCCAAAATGAGAGTGGGAAGAAACAGGCAGCACTGGGATGGCTCAGCTTGTTGGTATTGCTGTTTTACACAGGGATTCTGATCTCATTAAGATTCATATAGTTAATGAATAAAAAAAGGCATACTTGGGAGTTTGAGAAAGACACTATTACTTTAAACATAATCTACATTATATAAAGCTTCCTGTGTTTACACTGTGGAAGTGCTGACACAAGCTGAGAGTCACTCATAAAGCAAGTTTATTTTTCAAATACATTGAGTACAGAATGCACAAAAAAGCTTACAAAAGATGGAAGCATATCTCAGAAAGACAGAAGATTCAAAATACATTTTATTAGCCTAGAAAAAAAAATGCTGGTTTTCATATAAACCTTTTCTTTGTTTTCCTTAAAAACTTAACCATAATCTGTGACAGAAATGTTATAACTCTAGAGAGACATTGTTTTCAGATTCATTGTGAAATATCCAATATTCCTTCTTGGACCTTTCATATAACCTTAGCTAGAGGTTTTACTTAAGGCTAAAGCCTCTCATGAAGAATTAAGGCTGACCCAGCTTTTCCCATTTCATTTCTTCAACCATGCAGTTGAAGAAATGAAAGTACTAATCCTTCTCAGCATGGCTTTTAGTTCCAGGCAGAACAGGAGTTCACAGAGCAGTTGGACTCTGATTGCATCATCCTGGAAGCCACATCCACATTGCCGTGGCAATGACATGCAACAGTTTCTCTGAGCTGAACCTCCTCCACTGAATAGCAGCTCCCAATAGGTGACAAACATGGGTTGAGCACTGCATCCAATTTTGGAGTTTTTATAAACCACTTTTGGTAGAGATGGGTTGTGGAATCTGTGTGTGTGTGTGTCCCGTGTAGTTATATCAGTAGAAATCTGACTTAGCATGTGTTCACATAGGCTCTGTACATCAATAAAACTCACCAGCTTTCCATATAGATAGGTTATGCTCTGCTAAGTCTATTCTCCTGAATCTGGGAAGTATTATTATTCCTGATCTCAAATACGCCAATACAAACACAGACATTAATGCTTGTGTTAAAGTTGGGTATTTGAGATAAGTCCTTTCATTGTGTCCTTGACAGATATGACTTGGTTGAGCTCTGTTGGGCAGAACAAGCTGTGACTTGGCTTCCTCGAAGTAAAGACAACACTGGAGGTTGGACTGGGATTCCAATGAGTTCTGTATTTCTTTTTAATAGTAGTCTAGTCCATATTCATACCTAAGTCCCTAATGCTTGTGAACTCTTGACAATGAAATACAGAGCTTGATAACCATGCCATCCTTCCATGCAACATGCTTAAAATTAGAGATGGGATTATGCATTATTCATTTTTCCAAAGTGACTTCGTTTTCATTATCAATAATAATAATACAGATTCTTATAAGTAATATTTGATGTCTACCTTACATAAATACTGATAAACTCATTTTTGAGAACTTGCTGCTCTTTTGACATCTTATTTTTGTTTATATCTTCCCTGAGAATGTTGGTACTTCCGTCAGGTGCATAACAAGTTCCATATATATCCACTACTGGGTGTGCAAGGGTAGAGAGAAGACAGGTTACTTATAACAAAATTGCTCTCAGATTTCACATATGTTTGCTTCTTCTGCGTTGGAAGGTATTGGAAAATGTGTAAGATGGAAGAAAAGAATTACACTTCTCAAATACACTCATCATATGAGACTTGCTTTCCATTGATTTTTCCTCAGGATCTCTTTGACTCATGCTAACTTGATGACAGAAATCCTTGCTCTACAGGGAAGAAAACACTTCAGCTGTGTAGCTTTAAAACTGATGAAAGGTTTGTTTAAACACTGGGGGAATAATCAAGTCACCTTAAAATCATCTCTGTACTTGAGATGAGCATAGTGTCGTCTCAGTTTGGGAAAATGAATGGTGCTGATGTGTCTAGTACTTTTTTATAACTGCAGATACTGCGTATTTAAAAAGCAACACATCAAAGTGATTTAATGCATTAATTGGATAAAAGGAAAAACAAGTAAGTCTCTAAATGAAGGAAACTTAATAAAGCTGGCAGATCTTTTGCAAATAGAGAAGTATTTTCTTTGTATAATGGAGAATTCTTCTGAAAGCAATTTTTTTTTCTTTGATTTAGCCTCGATTAAGTGTTTCAGGGGTAAAAAATCCAATTATGCCTAAACTCAATGTGTTGAAAATACTCAGAAGAGAACTTAAAGCTAATTGATGTATCTGAAATCATATTCAAAGTGAGGAATTACCTAACATATGTCTGCAAAGCATTGTACCAAGGTGTTCATTTCCTTGCAGCGCCTTTCTTCTTTCAAGATAGTGTCCTCAAAAATTTAAATCAAAACAAGCAAATCCAGTATCGCAAATGCACTGATTGCTTTTCAAACTGTCTGAAGAGTTCAAACCACATGCTGAATTAGTAGATCAGAATTCTCTAGAACACTCCAATTAACTTGTTTTCTGACCTTGGGGAAAGTCACTGGACATTGTTTTTGTCTGTATATCACTAATATAAGGATAATGATGTTTATGAAGTGATGTTTACTGGGTATTTTTAAAAATCAACTTATACTGAAAGACAGAAATGTGAAGTCCTACTGTTAATAAGTTTCAAATCTCTTTAAACCCCAAAATCTCCAATTTGATGCTACTTATTTATGTTTCTTTCTTTATGCTCCATTACTCTGTGATTATTGGGGTGTTGGTACTGTAGCTACACCTTATCAAGGGCAAAGGTATAATGATATATTTCAGTGGCCTAAGAGTATAGACACCAACAAAAAAAAACAGTGAGATAGTAGTAAGTTTCCAATTTCTCAATCTAAGGAAAGAGTATACTTTGGGCCTCTTATATGAGAAAAGTGTTAGTTTTCCTTATGAACTGAAAGATGAACTTTTCTCAAAACTGAAAAAGATTTAGAACTGCACCAGATAAGCTGGCATATTTTATTCACGGCACTCATTTGCTTTCTTCATGCTGTGCAAGCTGACATGAATAGGTTGTAAAAAGAGGTGATAATACAATGAGAGATAGTTACAAAGAAAATTGGGGGAAATGTAACCAGTTCATTTTCCTCTAAAATGTAATTTAGTTTTTCCAAAGAGCAATAAAACACAGGTATTTAGGACAGTAAGTGGAGGTATGTATATATCCCAAATGGACTTTTAACTGAAGTAACATCATAATGATATTGGTATCTGCTAAAAAAAAATCAGCAAAGATCATTTATATGTCACATTAAAGTAGTTGGAAAATTATATTTCCTGCCAGTTCCTAAAGTTGTACATATGGTCAAATTTCAACAGCAAAGGAGACACTGAGGTACTTCTTTGTAGAGCCAAATTTTGCCTAGCAAGATTTGCCATAGCTGCAGTGTGGAATGAGTCCAGAAAAGCTTTTTCAGGGCCGATTCAGAGGTGGACTTGTGGAACAGCAACTGGCTGATACCTGTGCTGATAGCTGGGTACATCTGCACCACCATGGCACAGCCTGCAGGGACCCCTTGGCACTGGGATTGGTGTAGCTTTGGAGCAGGACCCAGAGCAGGGTCCCATGGGGCTTGTTATGGCAGCACATGGGAAGGGACCATTGGTGGTGTCCATTCCCAGCCAGGTCAGGCTCAGTGCTGCACTGGGGGATGGCTGGTGTGCTCGTGTGCCTGAGCTGGGAAAGGAAAGCTGCTGTGAAAGCCACTGTGGATCGCTTTGCATCTCCCTCCCAGCCTCAGGGACAACATATATCCAGCAGACACAAATGGCATGTCACTCCTCAGCCCTGGCTGATGCCACCAGTGCACTGTATATTTACAGTGGTCATGTAAACATAGGTACTTCAAAGGCATTGTATGAAAGATATAGCAAAGGCTCTGGGCATCTTTCCTTTGATGTTTTGAGTTGTGGATGAAGCCTGCTATGCTAAAAGAATTTTTCTGTGTAAAGAAAAAAGAAGTCTGTTTAGCTCTCAGTTTGGCCCCAAAAACCTGAAAGTGTGCTATTTTTGACTTGGTGTTGTTGTGTTGGTAATTACTGTTGGTAATCAGTTTTTACACAAAGCCATAAAGTGGATACATTTAAGAATATTTTGAACCGTTATTTCTAGTGTGTTTAATTAGAACTGAGTTAAGCTAGGACAAACCTGGACTTGGGAGTGACTGCTCCACTTAACCACAGATCACTGGCCCATGAATCTTTTTTCTATTAAAATGATTGCTTCTCTCCATTTTCAGGTCATATTGCATGGATGTCTGATATGAAAGATGTTCACTAATGCTTTCTCTGCTTATCTTGGGGCATATCAATGCATTTAAAAGGGCCTAGGAGGACACGTGTATAGGCAATACACAACAACTGCCTATTTAACTCATCGCTTTTCATTCTCATGAATATACAACCTCAATGTCTCAGATAAGGGTCAAATAAACAAATAAAAATAAAATATATTTTGTTGAATTAGCTTTATTTTCACTGTTATTAACTTCAGCCATTCAGCTTCTGCTCTTGGACGATGTGAGTGAACTTTTCAGCTGTTAGAGGCTGAAAGCTTTTATCAGCTTTGCCAGTGACATGCATATGCTTCTCAAAGGAAATGCACTTTTGTCCATGGCTTGCTTCAGAGAATAAAGGGGAAGTATAGAAACTTTGAAATGTATTATACAGAATGACTGTTAATTCCCTATCTGATATAGCTGGACTTAGTCAACAGAAAATGCTGTGTGTCTGATAGGGGTTTTTGAACTATGGAGACTATGATTAAAAGTAATTAAATACTGAAATATTTAAAAGATATCCATGAACCCTGACTCAATAGCAGTATATTTAAATATTGTTCTTAGACGAGGTATATTATATATATATATATTTTTTTTTTTTTACTTATTGCCTGATTTTACTGATTTCTAGTCCTGTGCCAGTATTAAAATTACATCAGACAGTTCAGTTATAGAGCAGGTTATGTCATCGTTATGTGTAGCAATCTATCTGTGTAAACTGTATGAAAATGTGTTTCAGAGGCATTAAAGGAACAGCACTTCATGAGATAGAGCATCCCTCCTGGAAGGTCTTTGCCAATGCGTTGTACAATGGTGAACTGGCAAACTGTTGATGTAATTTCACTTCCCCTATAATCTCTGATAGTCATTGCTTCATCTCAGCAGGCAAATGAGTTCATTGTGTACTTTGGAAAACAGTTCACAACTCAGAAAATGTAATTCTGTCCCCCAGAAATCAGTAGTAAAACTTCAGATGATTTCTACAGAGCTGGGACTGACATGCTCCTACACATATGAAACAGGACCAGCAGAAGCTGCAACATCAGTTACTTTTAGGAATATCCAGAAGTTTTACTTTGCCTACATTTACTTTACCTAACATTTGTTGTCCAGCAGGAATTACACTGGCTTTTCCCATTAGAAAACAGGCATGTTTTAGCCTTTGTGTTATCTACATGCTTGTGTTCACCTTTGTGTGTGAGGATAAACTGATCCATGCAAGTATTCAGACATGCCAAGCAGGCAGGTCAGGGGCACTGCTCACTGCTGCACTGCGGTCACAGGCTTCTCTTCTCACCAGTAAACATGCACTCCTTTTTTTTTTTTTAGTTTCTCTACAGCTCAAGAATGCAATAGAAACCAGAAAGAATACTGGCTGCTCCCACTGATTTTCAGTCTGCTGTTAATTGAGACATAGCACTAACTCTGTGACACTGCTGTATGTGACAACTCACACCCATTTACTGTCTATTAGTGTTATTCTGGCTTTAGAAACTAAATCTGGCATCACATTTTACAGCTTGGGAAAAGATCCTGTGAGGAACAAAGCACTACGATGCAATCAGAAGTGTCTAGTCACTAATACCAGTCACCACCTCAGCTCACAAAAGCCTTGATTAGTGTTTGACAGAAGCCTATTTGTTAAAAGAAGGAAAAGGTTTGTTTTAAAAGAGAATGTCTTGGTAGGATGCTTATTAAAATAACAATTGCAGCCTATAGAAAATGCAGTTTTGGAGGAACCCTGTAAATGTTCTGCTTGTCTCCTACCCATTCAGTGCAAAAAACTTGTGTAGATATGATGTCCTGAGTTCATTAAAGGGATTTTTGCCAGGCTGACAGACCAGGAATCTGAACTTCTAAAAACACACAAGCCAACCCTACAATTTTTCCCCATATAAAAATATCTCAGTCATAGCAAACATTTCAAAGACTAGGCATTTTAAAATTGCAGCAAGCAGGGGATCACTTGAAGCATTGTTCACGAACCAGTGTCCCTTCTTTTCTAGGGATGCTGCTTCAAATTAGGTAGTAATTTAGAAAATATCTGTAACGCAGAGATAAATCATTGTATTCCTTCAGTTTTGCAACAAACAAAACATGCACAAAAATGCCTTCTTTAAGTGTGCTGGCATGTGAAACCTGCCCTTGCTGTCTTCTTACTGCCCTGACATGAACTCCTGCTGCACTACACAGGGTTGCAGTGGTGATAAGCAGGTGCTCAGCCTTCCCTTTCTTGATGTTTCTCAAACCTTCCAGGCTCACTTTTGAGTCTCTAGTTGTTTATTCCTATGTTCTGGTATGGAAATTTCCTTCAACTTAATAAATTGTAAATAATTTTTGGTGCAACTCTGTCCTTGCAGCATTTATATATAATTTCTATAAAAAAATTCTATCCTTCAGCCAGCTGTCTGCAAGGCAGCTGTGATGCACTGTGCTGGTCTGGTCTCAGTGATTAGGGAACTTCTTCCCTCTCTGTATAGTCTGCCAAGTCAGATAGTCCCACGCTCAGGGATCCACATGAGGCCCTGCCACAGTTTACTGCTATCTGAAATTAATATTTAAGCCTGACAACATATTCAAGGACCTGTGGTGTAGGATTAGGAAGATTCAGGCTTCAGAGCCAAACCCAAAACATCCCCAGCATTTTCTCTCCAAAGTTAGCTGGGGAAAAAACCCACAAAATTTCTGTATTAACCATCAACTTTGGAGAAGAGAAAATCCACAATTTCTAATGCAGCACTTATCTTAGAATATACTTGCTTTATTAGGAGGGTGAACCTTTGCCTGAAGCTCCTCTGCCTGGCTCAGAGAAGGTGCATCTGGAGCAGACAGTAGCACTCACTATCTCAGTGTACCTGTAAAAAGCTGCTTAGGGAGAAAGAAACCATAAAGATTAGGAGAAAAAAAAAAGAGTAGAGAAAGGGGAAGAGTCATATTTCTTAAAGTCAGGACAGTATGAGAGCATTGAAAGGTCAGCACTGTCTGTTTAGGGCCAGGCTCTTAATTTAGTGCACTGAGGGATGCTTCATGCTAGAGGGGAGGCTTTTCAAGCAGTGTCAGTTTACATTTGGCCAGAGGAAGAAGGATTATCATCTCCTTTCCAGCAATGTGCAAAGGAGGCCACCATCCCACTCATCTTCAGGCATGTGGAAACAGTGCGGGAAATTAAACTCACTACAGCTCACACTGTTTCCTGTGAGTTTCCTGATGGTGATATCCAAAGCAAACACTGCTTCCCATCCATTGGCTGCAGGGATCTGACAGACTGCAGTGAGACTCAAATCACTGCTAACTGACAGCATTTTTACAGGCATTCAAACACTAAAGAGGGACAAATGGCTGAGGAAATGTGTCTGTAGCCCTTGCAAAATCTTCCAACAATATTTTTTGTGTCTTTGGGAGTTCACTTTCTGCGGGCTGGCCAGATACAGCTGCAAAAGCACACAGGGCCATCAGCACGCTTTCTTTGGATGCCTCAAATCTAGCCTACCTGTCTAGATACTCCAAACTAATTTATGAACACAGCAGGCTTTACACAGCCCATCCGTGCTGCTTCCTGGTACTGTGTCCACAGGACTGTACAATGGGCCTCACTTCACTTTCAGCCCATGACCCCCAGTCTTCACACTCTGCTTCATGGCTTCACACAGAGCACTCCCACAGCTGATAGAGATATCTTGTGGCTGCATAAAGGACTTCACTCTCAAGATTGTCTATTGATCATCATATGTGAGCCCTGCAATTCCCACTATTGCTCTCCTGTGAATCATTCTAAGCTACTCTGAGAAATCTGCTGCCCTTTCTGCTCTCCCGATAAGTCACCACCTCCTTCTCATGAGTTGGCAGCTGATTGAAACGGATATGAGATTTTCAAAGCATTGAAATAATATTTAGCATTCTAATTATATTTTTGTAGGTGCTAGTAATAATAATGTAGTATTCATTCATCAGATCTCAGGCTGAAAACTCAGCAATTCAGTAAGACTGGAAAATGCAAAATTATTTTTAAAGGCACTTTGTAGTGAAATACTGACTTTAAAATTGTAATTATAAAAAAATAGTGAATATTTCTGCACACTTTTCCCTAACTGAAAACTTTAAGTTGCAAGATCCAGATTTTTATATGACAGAATTATACTAGAGCAAGGGATAAACAATGAGTTAAAACAATTAGGTTAATTAGGTATCCTAGGTTAGGATAAAAGGAGAGCTGAAAGAAATCCCACTGAATCATAGAATAAGCTGAATTGGAAAGGACTCACCAAAATCATTGAGTCCAGCTCCTGGCCCTGCACAGTACCATCCCCAAGAGTCACCCCACGTGCCTGAGAGCATTGTCCAAACACTTCTTGAGCTCTGTCAGGCTGGCACTGTGACCACTGTCCTGGGGAGCCTGTTCCAGTGCCCAGCCACCCTCTGGGTGAAGAACCTTTTCCTTATACCCAACCTAAACCTTACCCAGCACAAGGTCAGGCCACTCCCTCAGGTCCTGTCACTGGTGACCACAGAGAGGAGATCAGTGTCTGCCCCTCCTCTTCCCCTCATGAGGAAGTTGTAACTGCAGTGAGGTCTCCCCTCAGTCTCCTCCAGGCTGAACAGACCAAGTGACCTCAGCTGCTCATACGGCTTCCTCTCAAGGCCCTACACCATCTTTCTTGCCCTCCTTTGCACACTCTCTAACAGCTTAGTATCTTTTTTATTTTGTGGCACCCAAAACTGGCCCCAGGACTCGAGGTGAGGCTGCCCCAGTGCAGAGCAGAGCGGGACAATCCCCTCCCTTGCCCAGCTGGCCATGCTGTGCCTGATGTCACCAGGACAAGGGTGGTCTCCTGGCTGCCGGGGCACTGCCAGCAGGATGGTGGGATAAACTCCAGGGTGAGCATGCAGTGCTGCAAAACAGAAGATCAAGGTGTGGATTTCTGCCTTGTTGACTGTATTTCTTTCTTTAGAATCCTTGCTAGTGTTAAAATTAATTTATCTTTCTGTGGCTGCTTCTGTGAAATACATTAGCTATTCATAGGCATGGAGATCTATCGGGCAGGAAGGGCACTGCGTGAGGGGAAATTTGCATTATCCAGTGTGGCTGGCGGATCATGTAAACTCTGTGACTGAGAATGTGACTCTTATTTAAGTAAGCAAAACATTCCTGAGGCTGCAAAACCTCAGAAATTGGTTGGTATTCCATCCATTGTGCACACATCTTCTCCTCTCAGCTGGAGGTACTGAGGCAGCTCTTCCACTGAACAGCAGCTGTCAGCATAAGAGATGCTTTGGAGATCCCAAGGACAGCTTAGCTTTAGGTTTAAGACATAATCAAGAGGAAGAGGACCCATGAAACAAGAATGCCAAAAGGTCACAGACAGAAAGGCCATTTCATCTGTTTTAACAGCTGCCACCTGCATGGGCCTGATGAAGAGGTGCTCAGTGTCTGGAGATCCGTGTGAAGCTGCACTCAGGGCACAGGGAGCTCAGGTAAATGAGTACTCCTCACCTGAGGCAGCTCTGTAATTGCCACTGCCAGGCTGTGGTGGAACAGGTCTGGCTGCCTGAGGACTTAATATTCCCCAGGCCTCCACAGATCTCTTCCTTAATGTTCTCTAATGGAGAAATGCCAGCACACTGCAGTAGATAAATATATGTTCCCAGTACTATTGACACTGCAAATCAGGCATTCGTACTCAAGGCTTATTTTCCTCATTTGTTACTTACTTAAATAGAGAAAGAAAAGGGAAAAGGTGCAAGAGGTAAAGGGCTTTTCTTTGAAGGAATAGCAGCAGTAATAACAAATCAGTCTAGTTATTGAACTGCTCAGAGCTGTCAGATTTTTGATGGCAAATGGGGAAGGCAATCTATTCCCCCTTCTAGCCTCTTGTTCTTGAGAGAGCTAGTCCTTTCAGCAGAGAATTTGAGTGATAGAATTGATATAGACTTCGAAAAGATCAGATGCAGATGCCAATGGCATCATAGAGATAACATCCTCAAGCTGGGGTGGTAATTGTGTCTATTTAATGGAAAATCATGCAGCCATCAGACAAGCTCTAAGCAGTTGCCCCAGTTGCCTTTTCCCAAAAGAGGGGCCACAGTATATTACATCCAAAAGCTGCTCAGTTGGTTCGTCAGAGATCTAACAAGCAGTTTGCAGAAATAGCATGAGCTCGATTTTAGATAGATTTATGTTTTATTTGTTTTTTTAAAGTTGTAGTTACTGCAGAAAACTGCTTGACTACTTTAATGACTGTAAGTGCATACACATAAGCAGTTTTGCTCCCTCACTGCCCTGTACTTTTGTTACTGCAGGCAGACAGATAAGTGGGATATGCAAAAATCCTACAGTCATGTTCTGTGAAGTTCTCACAAAGACAGAATGTTTAAACGTTTCACCTCATCACCATAATAAGAAAACAGAGCAGACAAATATGGCTGGGAAGAGCATGATGTGTACATAAATCCCAGTCTAAAACTTAACTGCTTGGTCAGACCTTCTGAGAGCAATGACTTCAGCTCAGTATCTCTGGTAACAGCATTCATCTCTGCACACAGTTCCTAGCCTGTAGATGAGAATGGGTTTGGATGAATAGATGTTTCTTGCTTTTATACCAGATACATAAAAACAAGTTTGAACTGAATAATTACAGAGCGAACTCTGTGGGCCTATAGAATGACATGAAAAAACATCACTTCAGAAACCCTACATACTCTGAGTAAAAATTTCAGGATTTGTCTTCTCTCATTAGACAAGATGTCAAAAAAAGTTTGGAGGCCTTTAACTTTGGAGTTTTATTATGGTTCATACTGAACTAAGAAACTTGCTGAAGTTGTGATCTGAGTTTAAAGGGGGGAAGGGACACAGATGGCTCCTACAAACTTGGTTTTTTTCCAGAAGTTTTGTTTCTACACTAACTTTACAAATGTAGCTAGGATTTTATAAATAGGTATCTGAAATGCAACATGGCCTGTGAAATTGAAGCAGCTCTTGGCCTAACCTCCAAAAGACTGATTTGGTTTAGCTAAACTCTTCCAAGTCAGGAGTGGATTTGATTACCAAGCCATATGTTGTCCTTATCTTAACATAAACAAACTTTTATTATAGCTCAGCTCCTGCACTGTCACATGTTCCTTCACAGGACACAGCCCAGTCTCACACCAGTGGTTGTTTCCCTTTTGACTGTGCCCACCTGTGCCTGCAGACCCCAGTGTGCTGGCTGGCTCCACTGCCCTCCTCTCAAACATGTTTTGGGGCTTGGCAGGCACAGCAGCCTCCACACTCATCCAGCTCCCTGGGCAAGATGCCACGTGAGCTATTGCTGGTAGCACAGGAAAGGGGAAGCAGGAAGGTGTGATCATGAAAACAGCAACCACTGTGTGTGCCCAAGCATGATGAGGCCCCAGGGTGCTCTTCACATGTGAACTATTAAAAAATTGCCATGATGGCGAAGGAGGGATGCAAACTAACCTATAGCCTGGAATAACCCAAGAGGTGAATGTGGTTTTGATTCTGCTGTGTGCTGAGCTTTAGGGACCATATACTGTTAACTTTGGCTAATAGGAGATGTCACAAAAGTTTTATTAACATTTTATGTGCAAGGAGTTCAGTAAACTCTTGGGAAACAGGCAAGGAGTGTGTGTTTTGTGGGAAGGGAGGGAGGGAGGGAAGGGAAGGAAGGGAAGGAAGGGAGGGAAGGGAGGGAGGGAATGGCCCTTTCCCTACGGAATAAATGCAGTATTGTTCTTCTCCACAATTTAGTAAAGCTTTCATTGTTCATTCTTTTGCAAAGAGACACTTGTACTTCCCCATGGGACCAGAAAGAATCCATACAGTCCCTCATTAAGTGCACCTTGGGAAAAAACCCATACTACCATGATACTGCAAGACCTCAGCAGAAACACTGTGATTTCTGAAGTCTCATGCAAATTTCAGAATTTTCTTTAGCACAGGAGATTATTCCACTACACTGCATTTCTAGAAATCAACCTGTTGAGAATAGGGACACAGGTGTAGAACTTGGAGGACTAGGCTCAGCCTTCAGCATTGCCGAAATTTTCTATTTGACCAGGAATAAATTCCAATCTTAAAGTTTTACATTTTTAAATTTGGATTATGATAGTGCTCAAAGTCCTGCACGTGGACAGCATCAAGTGACAGAAATGGGCGCAAATTGGTAGCATCTCTTGTCAATTCTATGTCTATCCTAACTTACCCATCTGATCCAGCTCTAACCCACCCTATTTGCAAGACCATTCTTCTTTTTCAGATGATTGCATAGATCAATGCACAGTTCAATACCAGTAAACATTACATTTACTACTGCAGAACATGCAATTCCTTTAAAGTTATGGTAGAAGTCCCTTGGAAAGCCTATGCCATGACTGCCAAAATGAGATGTTAACATGAAAATAACTTATAATGCCAGATACATAATTCACACCAAATATTATGTTATATTCTTTGGGGTTTTGTTTAAATATCTTTTCTGCTTTGAGAACTTCAAGCAACAATCTTCAATATACATTGTCCTACTGATTTTAAAATGGGATGCTTTCTAATATCTGTATTCTTTTTCAAGGACTATAAATATCTTCTGTTTTAAAAGTTTTGTCAATTAATCTTAATTAGTAAAATGCATTATTTGGTCTTTATGCTCTAGATGGATCATGAAAGATAGTTGCATAGATATTTATGGCTAGGAATGACCATTCTGGTCTAGTCCAACTTTATGCATTCTTTTAAACACAGACTTTCGCCTGATAATCCCTAAAGCAGAAGGAATTATTTTTCCTTGCTATATTAGCAAACCTTATTAGCCCTAAGAACCTCTGGTAGAATTTGAGCATATCTTAATTAAAGGATTTGTATCTTGATTTAAAGATGATCTAAAAGATGAGGATGCATTCCTGGTGCCAGCCCATCCCAATGCTGCAGGCAGCAGAACAGTGCCCACGTACAATAATTAGCAAAAAATACAAAGGTCCTTTCTCTTCTGTGCCACATCTTTAAATGGAGGAACCTCTTCCGGAAGCTCAAAACCAGACAGAAATACACCTTTTTCTTTGTCTGTCTTGCTTGTCTCCTTTTCTTAAAATGTCATTAATATGAATATGCAATTTTTCCTTGTTCACTGCACTTGAAATGCCAGTTGTGTCATTGCCCTCTTGCCACTCCATGCTCTTCACTAAAATCCCCCCTTGTTCCATCTGCTCACAGTCCCTGTAAGCCCAGCACAGCAGAGGAATACATCCAGGTGTATGAACACCGAGGACATTACAGGGTCCTCTGCCACTTCCTGACCTTGCTGCTGTGCAGGGGACTGGACACAGAAATGTTTTTGTGCACTGCTGATACTGTGTTAGGCCACATCTGGAGTGCCAATGGGAGCATGTTGCCCCCGGGGCCAGGCTGGGGGCACCTCGCAG
Organism: Vidua chalybeata; assembly: GCF_026979565.1. NCBI lineage: Eukaryota > Metazoa > Chordata > Aves > Passeriformes > Viduidae > Vidua > Vidua chalybeata. The sequence goes on along the minus strand of NC_071534.1, from coordinate 61,091,158 downwards.
GCAGTGTTTTGCTCAGTGGCAAATGATGAGCTAATGAAGCTTCAGTGATGCTAAATCAGACTTCGGGGCATTTAAAGCCAGGAGGTAAGGTGTCACACAGTCACACTTGGGGGAGGGGAGAAAAAAAAAAATCTTTAAATGATCCCAGGTTAGCAAAGGAATTGCTGAATTAAAATGTGGCTATAAAATGACGCTTTGTGTGTTGCAGGCAGGAAGCTGTGTCCTGCTCTCCCATCCATTTTATAGAACAATAATCCCATTGACTTTGCTATAGTTTTTCCTGATTTACACTCATCTGAGATAAACACAAAGCCCAATGTCTTTCCAAGCCATCCATCTTTGTTTGTGGAGAAGTAGTAGTGAGAGAAACAGCTCAGCCATGCGTAAGGGGAAGTCATAATCTGACTGTAGGATCTGCAGTAGCACATTGTATTATTAGCTCCTGAGTACTGTTTTATGGCACCAATGGACTGAAACATGCCTTTTTTTTCCCCAGATTCAGAGAAACTATTTTTTAATGCAGATCCAACCACGTCAATAACCTAGCACACTAGTTTCTCTATTTTGTTCCTATTTTCTCTGTATGAAAATTTGTGCTGCCCTGGTATATTTTCTGCAGTGAATTTGAGCTTGTTAAAATTGGAAAATACATTCTAAAGCTGTGAAGCTCTCTTTCTAGAGACCTTGATTTTTATTCCTTTCCAAAGATTCTGAAGTAGATTATAGCCTTCACTGCCTACAAGAGCTACTGTGTAAATTGGGAGCTCTGTAAGACCAGCATCTGGTTTTAGTGAATCACATTTTCTTCTTTAGTGTGTTTCTTTTGCTTCCATTTGCAAACACAGGAGGAATGTAAATTATACATCCTATGAATGTACAGTTTTAAATTGATGCTGGTTTAGGACACATTCAAAAATAATGTTTTTTTCTGCTGCACACAGTGAGTGTGCAGAGCTGCACACACAAAAAATGAGATTAAAATCATGTAGATTTCTTCTTTATTATTCTAGTGTACTTTAGGTGGTGGCTGCATAATGAGATGAAAAAGATATTACATATAATTTTATTTTAATTCAAATTATTTTTGTACATTTGCCATCAGAAAAAGTAGAAAAATAGGAATAATCCAGTGTTCTTTGAAAAGCTTTAGATTATCTTTTTCTTTACATGGACATTTTTTTTTAAAGGGGATTATCTGCACTGTAATTACACAACCTCTCCTAATTCCTGAAATCAGTATTTTTTCTGATTGCTCAACACTTACTGCAGAGAGCAAACTGGGAACATTGTTGACCATGTATTTTCTCATGGAACTCTGATCTGTGTGATGTATCCTCCCACTGAGTTCCTATTGTCCTTTTCTTGACTCTGTAGTCATGCTGGATTCATAACTGAGCATACTCTACAGCAGTGACTTCTTCTCTTGTCTTATCCGTGCTTTGGTACAGTTCTATGTTATCATCATCATATTCTTAGTGAAATATATGTAGCTATAGAGAGACTAGATATGAGAGACTAGCTTTACTTTAGACAAGTTAATTTATCCTTATACACTCACTTTGCATTTCCCTCTCTGAAGGAAATTTCATGCCACTGCTTGTAGGAGTTTTGTTGGAAAGCTGTACTAATAGCAGTGGTATCCACCTTCTGACTAACAGATCTCTGTTATGGATTTAAAGGTTACAACACTCCAATGTCAGCTCAATTTTCATAAAGTTTATTTTTTCATCAAGAACCTTTGCCAATATCTATAATTTTGAGGATTTGCTTTGTAATTATTTTCGGTTACAAATAAAAGTCAAGCTATATACCTGAGAAACTGAGCAAAATAATGCCTCAAAGTAGGTAACACTGCAGTGAAATACAGGGCACAGCTCACCTTCCTTGGTATTACTGGAGATGTTAATTTATACCATACACATTTTTATTTTCAGAAATTTCCTTTCTTTAAAAAAAAAAATCTGAAGTAAAAGATACCAAAACATTCTGACCATTCAGTAATAGATATTTTGAATTAAATATCAGTAGTCCTTCCTGAATGAACCCCTGATTTTTACATATACCAAATTTCTTTAAATTCAGTAGTTGGAAAATGCTCAGAGTTATAGCAAAATGTGAATACAGACTAAGATGCCTTCCTTTAGGACCTTACTTTTGAAAAATATGACCATCATGTGTAAATACTGGTCATCAATATGGTACAGAGACCATATCAGCATTGTTGTATTTCCTTTACTGGCTTTAGATCATCCTCTATATTTCTCTTTAAGTGCCACTGCTGGTGTGTTGTAATGGTAAGGCTAATTATAATAATAGATGCAGTAGTGACTTTTCAGCACTGGATGGATTTTTCAGTAACTTATTGAGGTCACTAATTCCTTTCATGCAGGCTATGAATAGAAGTGATTTTCCAGCACTACCCTAGAAGAAAAATACTCTGTGATCTGTTATCAATTCATAAATCTATGTCTCCTAGTTCTCACAAAGTGACAGATAGTCTATTAAAAAAAAAATAATGTAAAAAGTGATGTACTGCATACAGTATCAAAGGTGTAGGTTATATTTATACTTCATAATAGAACATTCTGTACACTAAAAGTAGTGCTAATGATTCCCCTGTTATAATTTCCAGCTGCAGAAACTGCAAAGATATGTGTTTTATTTAAAACATATTATGCACAGAAGAAGACTCTAATCAGAGTGCATTCGCTTTTGAAAAACCAAAATTAGTGGTAGTACAGACTTCTGAAAGCTTCTCTGATGGTTCAATGCCAGCCTGTAGCTCATTTTGGTGCAGCTGGAGCTGTCTGTGTCTATTTAAGTAGGTGCTGCTGTGGGTGTGCTAGAGGACAGGAGTACATGTGCATGTCTGGTGTGTGTATGACAGTCAGTATTTGGTATCCTAAAGGGACCAGAAGCTGTATGGCATGAGAATTTCACACAAAAAAAAAAAAAAAAAAAAAAAAAAAAAAAAAAAAAAACAAAAAAACAAATACCTATCTGTTACAGCCAGTTGGACTATAACTGGAAGCACAACCTCAAGATTTAGATGTAACTGGCAGGGTGCCAGTTTGACACATACACTTTGTCTACCTTTTCTGCTCTCTTCCCTTTTCAATGAGAAATCTTAAGACACCTGAGAGGAGATGTATTTCATGTGTTATAGTTGTGGTGATTGACTAGGCAGAGCATTCCAAACCAAAGGACATTATGGCTAAAAAAAGGTCTTTCTTGTAAATCTAGCAAGTGTGACCATACCTATTTGATTTCAGAGATTTCACTGGAAACTACCTTAGACAGAAGAGAAAAAAGTGAGGGAAATTAAAAAAAAAACATTAGGAAGCATATCTGTAATCTTTCTTCACAGGAATCTCTAGAGTTTGTTAAAGGTAAGATTTTATCTATGGGAAAGGACATTCTCCCTCCTCCCTGTGCTGCCTTGTGACCATTGTTCTTCAGTCACCACTGTCTGTGATTAAATGGAATAATAAAGAGCATTTTGGTAATAGTAATACTTTTAATATCAGTAAGGACTCTATGAACAGGGAATACGGGCATTTAACATGTGCCTGAACTGCCTTTTGGAGGGTGTATTAAAACTGTGGTTAAAACTGGTTTTTCTGTCCATCTACATCACCAGTTAGATCCTTGATGCAGTTACAGATTATTCTCAGAAGAAAATGTGCTTGGTCATTGCCAGCAGGAAAATGTGGCAGCAGGACACTATTTAGGTGGCTTAGTGTGTATTTGCAGGTGGAGCAGTAAATGACACTGCAGTCCTCTTGTCTTTGTCTTCATCCAAGTTCTTGAAAGTTCAAGTAGTAAAGGTGTAATATATTCAACGGGTGACACTTTAAATGCTAGTTTTAAAAGGTAACTTGTGTGGTTTTTTAATATAAAGAAATCAAGGGCAATTAATTTTCAATAAAAAATAAATCTAAAATACAAGTTCAACATTTGCAGTGCACATATTATTGTACTGCTTGTCTTCTGAACAAAGTCGTAATTCCTTTTTTACTGAGACACTAAAAATAGCTGTGGCTGTAATATATGTCATGAGTCATAAATCAATAAGAATGTTCTGCAAGACAGTCTATTGATTTAGTGCAATTAAAGTAAAACCTATTTTGGACTTCTTGGGTGCATGAAAAGGGGAGTGCTTTTGTCAATGGATTGTCTCTTGGATAAAAGGTTTGCTCAATTGTAGGCTGGTATTATTAAAGAAGGATATTTGTTATTTTGCATGTTTGCATATCTTAGGAAATAGGGAGATTTGGTTAAGAGGAAGGCACTAAAGAGAAGTGTTTTAGTGACTAAAGGGAAGTGTTTAGTGAAACACATAACAACAAATTCTTCATTTAAAGTGCAAACATGACCATTTTTAAGGTGTATGGCATCAGTGATGAAAGTATTACCTGAACAATATTTACACAATCAATATACAATTGAAAATGTGACACCATAGATGAGTTTGGAAATATGTTACTCTAAATTCTTCTTTTCAAAAAAGTGAGAGGAGCCACTGACACCATGTGGAAAACTTGGAAAGTGCCTGTGACAAAATGATCTCCAACTTGGTAGCCTGTTCTATCTTTCTTTCTGACTGTTAATAAGATGGTGAAGAAGGAATGGTTTTCCATCAGTCTGCACTCTTTTAAAGGTGAAAATGCTGTTCCTTGTGCTTAAGGCCACGTCCATCACAAAAACCCATGGAGTAGGGATGAGCTGGATTAAAAGAATTCATGTCAACAAAATTGTACTGTGTGGTTCACAAACCTGAGAGTCAGGGGAGACTGTGAACAGCAGAGTACACAGTGCTTTGGGGATAAAGGTGAGCAGAGTGTCTGCATGAATTCTGTGTCTGATCATAAGAGCTAATGTGTCTTTGTGGCCAGGGCCTCCACTGTAGTGCCAAAACCCTGCAAACAGAGTAGAAAATGTTCCTTATCTTTTGGGGAGTCAAGGAAAAAACCCAGTAGTATAATCTTCTTTTTCAATATATATTTTTCTGTCTAATGATAATGTTTCTGAGAATAAATCTTCCTCCTCACCAAATTTCACAGCAGTATTTAGATCATCACATTATGTAAATCATAATTTAGTACTGCCTTCAGAAAGACAATATTATCAGGTGGGAAATGAACTACAGGCAGGCTACAGGAGAGAAAAACACTCTTTCAGAATTAAACCTTTTTATTCAATATTCCTAGAGATAAAAATGTCCCAAATAATGTACTAGGAGAGGCAAGAAACATAAATACACACAATGAAAATGATTCAGACATTGTTTTGTCTAAATAGAATGGTTTGAAACCACAGAAACACTAACAGCTTTCTAATGGTACAGGTTCTCAAGAAAGCTATTCACCATAGCCATCAAGAATGAAACTTTTGTTCCTTCTCTTTCTGAAGGATATGTATAACAGAATTATGATGTACCATTCCTATTTGTGGCAAAAACATTTGAATGGATATTTGAAATATTTGTTAAGACATTCAGTTCAGCTGCAAAAGGAAAAGCTGTACTAAAAATTATTTTACTTCATTCAACTTTTTCTTCAGTGAAGTGCTTCTGGTTTTCTCCAGTGTGGATGCTGTGTGCTTTAAAATTAGGATTTCATTCATTTTCTATGTAATTATTTAAATTGTCTGCTTTCACTTTTTAACTCATTCATTTTTAAGTAAGACCCATTAGGGTCTTCTACAGGGCTGTTGTTAGCAAATCTGGATTGTTTGATCCCATTTCTGCAATTAATTGCTTATTACATTTTTTTGTGTCCTATGTTTTATTTGGAATTATTATTATTATTATCATTATTTTTCTTGAAAAAGTGTTTTATTAATAAAATATATTATGAATTACCAAATATTCTTTCAGATATATTGACCCATTCTCATAATTTCCAGTTTCTTTTTCAGTAAATTTTTGTTCTTATAGGAAATCTATTTATTACCTCACACATTATTTAAATAAAAATGCTAATTGATGAGGGAACCTGATAACTTTTAGGAAGAAACACTGAGAAATAAATTTGACATTTAGGTCAACATCACACAAGTAGATAGCAGAAGCTAATAATGATAGTTGCTTATACACTTAAAATATGCAATCACACGTTGAATAATGGCACACAGACTTTCAGTATCTTATGTGAGATGATTCAATGTCTCTATGTAGACTTAATATATAATCAGTCTCAATGTTTTTGGTGTTATAGCTATAAAGTGTATCTACTGCTTATTTAAAATATGTTCTATCAGTCTGTTTGTGCTCAGGTGCATGTAGCATAAAATCATAGAAGTCTCAATAAGCCTGTGATTGAAGGAGCTGTGTAATAAAATAGTATCTTGGTTTTAGAGTGTATTTTTGTGTAGCAGCAATAAAAGTACTGATGGAGTATTCTTAGAGCATTTTGACATTCACGCTACTTTCAGTGGTCGTGGTTTTGTTATTTGGGCTTCAGTCTTCCAAGTGATGGTTATTTGGAAGAGCACCTACACCTAATCAGATCCCTTTTTTAAAGATTTTAAGGAGTCCACACAGGACCAGAAGCCTCTCCAGTTGTGGGCAAATGAAGAACCAGGACCTTGTTGAACAAACCCAGGACTTAAATGAACACCAATCATTGTTATTGTATTTACTTTAAGAGTTTGAAGATTTTCTGCATCTATTTGTGGCATTTGGAGTTGAGAAACTAAGGAGGAGATTGTCTTCATTTTGCTGCACACAATTGTTATTTATAATTATTTTGGTACATTATCTGCTTTACATTCCCTGTCTTTAGTAAGTTGTTTTTTCAAGAATATTACCTATTGCTGACCTGATTTTCAAAACAACACCTACTTTTTGTTTTTCCTGTAGGTTTTAACTTATATGTTGTGTTTATAGCGCTGTTAAAACACAGCTTCATAGTATATTGGAAAATGATACTGCAGTCATTATTGAGTCCTTGTGGCATTAGAAACATTTCCTCTGTAACCTGTAAGATACGAAAATTGTAACGACCTGAATAAGCACTTCAGTAATACACCATTAAAGGACTCTGAAGATCTGAAGGTCTACTTGGAGACCTACCATTTCTTTCTCTTTATTACTGCTACATAAGAAGTTATTCCTTGCTCTTCATTAGTTACTTAGGGAACTTGGGCTTTTATTCTAGAAACAACTCAAATGTGAGCAGGCAACCAAATGCTATGACTACACAGAGAATTCCATGTGTTGGTATGAAAAAATTTATGCTGAATTACTCAGGATCATAACTCCTATACCATGGCATAATATTTAAGATATTACTTGTATATGAAAATGTAATATAGTCTCAACTATTTTAAAAAACAAAAAAAAAAAACAGAGCTTTTTCCTCTTCCTACATTGAAGCAGCATGTTTAGACATATGAAGTGACTTTAAAAAAAAACACAGGTGAAGGGTATGAAAGAGGTTTCACATTATATTATTCCCAGTGAAATATACCTGATTAAATGGTAGGCACATAGTGTTTGGAACAATTTGACAATTTTTGTGTCAGTTGCATGAGTTAGAGTTAGAAGATTTATGTAACTTTGTGCAGGAGACAGAGATCTACAAAACAAACAGTGATGTAAAGTTTATCTGTGCCATTTGACCAGTTACCTTTCAGCTTCCCAGCATAAACCATTTCCTACATGCCCATTGCAAGCTCCAGACTTCACTGTCCTGTTCTTCAGATGCCTATAAAGCAAACCTTTGGTATTTTCTTCCTTGTGTTAGCTGCCTGTGCTGGACAGAAGAGAATCTGCTTTTTTTTTTTTCCCTTTTTAGTTCCACAGCTCCTTTTCTTCAGCAGTTGTGCTGGGTTGACCTTGCCTGGATGCCAAAGTTTGATACTTGGAGTGGCTGTGGCTGCTGTGTCTTGGTGGCTGCAGGGCTTGAGTTACACAGATCTCAAACATTCTTCCAAAGCTTTCTGCATCTGTGTTGATGTGCACAGAATTACATCCTTATCCAGGCTTTAGGCATACCCTGGCTTTAGGTGGGTCTGGGTTTTAATGCACTGTTCTGTACGTCAGCCCTGATAAACCAATTCCAAAGAAGAACAGATAGCTTCTGCAGCCCAAATAAGTTCTTGGAAGATGGCTAAGGAATGTGAAAAGCATCTGAGGAAGGAAATAACTTCTTGGCATGCTATTATTTGACCTGGACGTTGGTATCAAGTTACTATTCTTCATACTGAATCTAAAAAAGACATTTACAAATAAACCCAAGAAAATTGCATTAGAAAAATATGCTGAAAAGGTTTCTGCACATCTGCTTTCACTAGTGACTGATTTCAATAATTAGCAGCTAACATGCAGATCCATATTTGTGCCTTCCGATATCCATGTTTAACCAAGTATAAATTAATAGTATAAATTAATTAAAAATGAACATAATTTTTGTGTTGATTTTCAGCAATATTCTTATTGCATTGGTATGAAATGGGTAAAATCTGAAATGAGAATGGAAACTCCAAGCCTTTTTATGCTAATGAACTTCATTTTATTGTTTTAAAATTGCTAATACCAAAATTTTGAGACACTGGGAAAACTTGAGTCTGAGTTATTATAAGCACACTGAAATCAAGGCTCAGTTTAGTATTCCTGCAGGAATACCTGAAGTTTCAGGTGTCTGAAAACCTATGTTTGTATTTAAATATGGCCAAATCTGTTATAATCTGAAAAAGTTTCCAAATCCCATGTTTTGCCAAACATGCAGAACTGGCAATATTTTTTGAAAATGATGGCTTAAACTAATTATTGAAAACTACTTTTTCTTTGTGGGATCCTTTTAAAGCTGGCCATTGTTTATACAGTGAGACCTCAGCCTACTGCTACTTGGTGTCAGTAACTCAGCAGAGATGATTGGGATGGCTCAAATCTACAGTTTAGGCTGGTTCAGCAGGGCTTTCAAGGAAGAGTCACTTGCTTCCTGCTGTCAGATTTGTGCTTTCTCAGGTCATTTGATAACTCATTTTTGATCCAGAGGAGCTACACAACTGCATTTATCCTGATATAGCAAGAGCAGTAACTGTTGAGTTTATGCTGCTTTTAAAACAGGTTGGACTTCCAAAAAACCACCTGGACAGCCAATGTCTAACCTGGGGGGGGAAGCACTTCCCATTATAATTAAGCTATCAAAAATATTTTGACATGTTTGAAATGAAAATGTGTATTAGAACAGGATCAGTACTATGTGTCATATGGTAATGGCATCTTTGATCTGGTACTAGGAACCCTAAAGCTGGATTTGCTTTATCACTGAACCTCATCTGGGCATCAGCAGAATCACTCACATGGGAGTTTTCTGTTTGAAAACCCAGACAAAGACACTGACATCTGTTTTTTTTTCCTACTTGTTATGCCACCAACCTTTATTTTCTTATAGCTGATTTTAACACATTTATGCAGTAAGCAAAGACATTTATAGAACCTATATTTATCATATATTAAACTGAAGTGAACTGAGATCCAGCAGACTAGAATTGCTGCAAGTCATTCCAGTACATTGGATAAGTACATAGTTACTTACATTATTTAAGAGACAGATATAAACATATACTAGAAGTATCAGTGAGGAAGGTCTTTAGCTGCTATAAATTGTTACAAATTTCTATGGAGAACATTTATAGTCGCTTAAGTTTTAATCAATATCATGCATGTATTTATGGTCTAGGCTGTTGTACTACTTATGTTAAATGAATAATTATGCCATTAAGACAAATTCTAAAGAGGAAATTGATTTTATTGTGTGAAGAGCAGATCTTTACCTGTATTTAATACTATTGATTTTAGTCAGAATATATATTCATTCTTTCTTTTCCTTAAATGTTTGTCAGAACTGCTTTTATTAGATGCAACCTAAAGGAGAGATTGTGTAGGCTGTATGAAAGGCTTTTTTTTTTTTTTTTTTGTCAACTTTTGTTGTAATTCTGGCAGTTTTGAGTTTCTACACTTAGAAATCAGCATTCTTTCCTCTTGGTGCATATTTATTATGCAAAAATAATGAGATTCAGCTAGTCCTGTTCATTCTTTATAGAGTTAAGAGGACTTAGTGAGTCAAGTAATTCATTCTTTAATATGATGCTCATTAAACATGAATCCAACAAAGTTGAAATAGACATCGCTGACCATGGATGAGATATACCCGTGAGCCATAGTCTTGCAAATTCTTTTTCTCCTTCTGGATTCTTTTTCTGAGATCTTGAGGCAGTTTTTGTTACCTACCATGACATGCAGTTGTTAGAATCACAAATGAGTTAATGGCATTGCATTATCTCCTGATGACATATCCATTAGAATATGTCACTGCTCTCACTTAAAATTCTAGTCTCTGCTTGTTTGGTGCTCATTGCAAAAGAAAATATGCAAGGTTTTATACTTCTATTTCTTTACAAATGTTTTGCATAGCTTTATAAGGCTGAGCAATACAATCAGATGAAGGGCTAATTTGTATGTTGTAATGGCTATACATAGATTTGTTGTCTTAAATTATTTAAAATCCTCTTTGTCAACCAGAATGACCTACAGTATATAATTCATAATTGTATTAATTATGAATTGCATGGGTTATTTTACTAAAATGAAATATTTAGATGACTATTCTATACTCTTTTTGAATAATCTGCTTTGCAGCAACTGTATGCAACATACAGAAGAAAGTTTTTATTGTGTTTTACTCTTGTTTTAAAAGATTTGGGGTGTCAGAAAGAAACCATCTTGGTCCCCATCTTTACCTACCCTCCTGGGACAGGGGTCAAGGCAGGGCAGCACTGCAGAGCCTGGGAACAGCAGTGCATTCCTGCATTCCCTCGCATGTGATGAGTTGGATTAAACTGGCCCTTTTAGGTGGTGACACTTATGGAAAGCACTGTTCAAACACAGGGCAGCCCTGAGCTGGGAACAGCACAATGGTTGGCAGACACCATAACCTGTCTAGCTGTTGGGGTTTAATTCTGTTCTTTTCCTCCTGAATTCAGTGCAATAGGCATGAACTATTTGTACTGAGAATTAGGAAAGAGATTTGTCTGACTTTGGTGAGACATGGGCCAGCAGTGAGGGAGGGCAGGAAATGTGTTCAATGCATAATAGTTGGAAAAAAGCAAAGGGAAGATAAAGTGGAAGATATGAAGTCAGAAATGGATAGATAATTGTCCTGGGTGGAGGCAATAAAGAAACATTGATCTTTTGAAGTGAAGATCAGGAATCTGTAAGAAGCCATAAGTGGGGCAGAAGTTATTATGGTCAGAGAGTCAGTTAAAGTAGGGGACATAACTGCATCAGCTCAAGAGCAGGGTATAATTGCCTTGTCAGAATACCAGTCAGTGAAAATAACTATATAATATTGCATTAAATTTATAAAATAAATTGGTTGAATAGCAGACTTAAATAATATCTTTAAACCAACTACATCAGTGGACAAGGGAAGAGCTGTCTATTCTATGTGGACTTTGACACAGTCCTCCACATCCTTCTCTCTAAATTGCTAAGTTCAGTGGAAATGGTTGGATGGTTGTATCCAGAGGGTAGTGGTCGATGGCTTCATGTCCCAATGGGCATCGGTGACAAGTGTTGTCCCTCAGGATTCCATACTGGGACCAGTACATTTAGTATCTTAATCAATGAAATAGACATTTGCAAATGACACCAAAATGAGAGGTACAGTAGACAAGCCTGAAGGAAGGGATGTCACTCAGAGGCACCTGGAAAAGCTTGAGGAATGGCTCATGGGAACTTTGTGGTGTTGAACAAGGCTGAGCGCTGGTGCTGCACCTGAGTCAGGGCCACTCCTAGTACCAATACAGGGTGGGGATGGTGGGGATGAAGGAATTGAGAGCAGCCCTATAGGGAAGGACTTGGGAGTGCTGGTGGATAGGCCACAAAAGGGATCAGGAGTCTGGAGCAGCTCTGCTATGAGGACAGACTGACACTGTTGTGGCTGATTCCCCTGGAGAAAAGAAGGCTCCAAGGAGACCTTATTGTGCCATTTCAACACTGAAGTCTTCATTTTGGGTGGAATAGTTAATTTTCTGCCTAGTAGCTGTCACAGTGCTGTGTTTTACATTTAGTATGAGAATAATTTTAATAACACAGTGATGTATTAACTAAGTTGTTGCTTAGTACTGTTTGTTCTGAGTCAAGGACTTTTCAATTTCTCAGGCTGTGCTGGTATGCAGATGCACAAGAAGCCCAGAAGGAGCATGGCCAGGACAGCTGGCCCCAACTGGCTAAAGGGATGTTCTATACCACAGAACTACACCATACCATATCATGCCCAGTATAAAAACTGTGTGGAATTGGCTGGAAGGGGATGATCACCTCTGTGTGTCACTTGTTTTTCTCAGGTTTTGTTCTTCTCTCTGTTTTTGTTATCTCCCTTTTCATTACTATTACTATTGACACTTTTATTATTATATTTTAATTTATTTCAGTTATTAAGCTATTCTTGTCTCAACCCATGGGTTTTACCTTTTTCTGATTCTCAGCCCACGGTGGGGGCTGGGGGGGAGTGAATGAATAGTTATGTGGTATTTAGTTGACATCTGGGGTGAAACCACGACATGGAAGCCTACTAGAACGATGGGGATAGGCATTTTAGCAAAGCCTGTTGTGATAGGACAAGGGTTAATGATTCTAAACTGAAATAAGGTAGATTCAGATTTGAGAAAAGGAAGAACTGTTTTACAATGAGGATGGTGAAACACTGGCTCAGTATGCCCTTAGAGATGGTAAATGTCCCACTGCTGGAAACATTCCAGGCTAAGTTGGACGGGGCTCTGAGCAACCTGATCTAGCTGAAGATGTCCCTGGTTATTGTGCAGAGGACTAGATAACCTTTAACCATTCCTTCTGACCCAAACTATTGTGTGAGTCTATGAAGATCAGTGGTCTTTTTATTACAAGATATTTATTATTTATTTTTAACTTAACATGTTTTGAAATGTGAAGTAACATGGCCCATATTCACTCTATCTAGCTTTAAGCATTTAACTGATGCATTAAGTTAGGTCAAATACCAAAGTTAAATAATGAATTGGTATTTAGTAAAGTAATTATATTCCAGGAAGTGCCTAAACTTCTTAAAAGTATCCAAGAAATTAATGTCTTCATTGGAAGAATTTTCCCTCCTAGCATATGTACTTCATTTTTATTGTCTTCCTAGGTATTCATATTCTATAAATTTGTCTTTTCATTATATGAATTCTTACTGAGTATTTCCTGTTTTAGAAGATTCATTGCTAAAGTTATGGCCCCATATATGTTAAATACCTATCAGCACAGAAGTTCAGCTCATTTAGCCAGCTTTAGCTGTCAAATTCTAATTTACACAGCTTCAAAATTTAGCACATGCGTTTCAAGTTCTTTCCTTCCCCAGTAAAGGCCTTTGGGCAGAGAGAATACAGCAGTGGGGACATTTTATTCACCCATTATGCACCCATTGTTCCTTGCATTATTCCTTTATGCTTTTCTTTTTCCACTCTAGTTCTCTTTCTCTTATTTTACAATGGGAACTGATGAGGATTCTCCATTTTAGGGAATCACAGCATGTTTTTTCAAGGCTGACCATGCAGTGCTTAAATTAATTGGCAATGGTTTATGATCTACCTTTTTTCAGTTGGGTTAAAGCAATCAGAACTGCTCAGTGTTATTATATAGGGCAAACCCAGCACCAAAAAAAAAGTCAAAAAAACGTAAAATGGCTTTAGACTGCAGACATAAAGAAGGGCAAGTTTCTATGTGTCTACCTCAATACCTTCAAACATTTAAATCTCTCATGGTTTTATTTTGACCTTTGGGCCATAGGTTGGCTATTTTTAATTTGTTCTGTTAAGTTTGCATTAAATTTATTATTACCGTTTTCTTATTATGCATTCAAGATATTAGCTGTTTAAGAAATAAATTGTTATTAAAAATTCTACAGATATAGAATGAGTAATTAGGCTTTCCTGAAGTACTTAACAAAGGAAGAATGCCCTCACTGCCACCATTTTATGTAGAGACTGACCAAGGCAGAAAGTTGAGTAAGTTACCTGCTACCTCCATTTTTCCAGGCTGGGGCCTTTTACATAGAACCAAAGTAACATTTTACTGCCTCAAATTTTGAAAATTTTCTGAAGAAATCTGGGAATCTTCTAATTCCATATAAAACAAGTTTATGTACCCTTGGTCTTGCACGGTGGTGAACAAACTCTTCATTCACTGACTTTGGTAGCTGAGAGCACTCAACATTTATTAAATGAAATCCTTTCTAATTATAAATGGGGAATGAGTCAGGCTGTTCCAGTCATGATAAATGAACCTGATTAAACATTTTGTGTCAAATATAGCACAGTGGAAAGGAAAGTTAGGAGTGAGTGGATTGAAGGGCTGCATGATTACCAGGAAGAGAGCTCATTCATTTCAGGGAGGCAGCACAGTGCAGCAGCGTCAGCGCTGCAAGGTTTGGGGAAGAATTACAGGAAATACAGGTTTTCCACTAGAAATCAGGCTGGAAGATGTGTATTTGGTTTTCTGACCTCCAGACACCCTCTGAGCTTTGTGTGGGTTTGCTTTACATGCCTCAAACTTTAAAGGTGAACTGAATGACTGCCAGTGATCAGCTCAAACCTTGACTGGAGGGTTCATGAAACTTCTTCTGGAAATGCCAATGAGGTGCTTGTGCAGGCTGCTGAGCAAAAGCCAGCTGAAACAGATAAATAAGAAAAGGAAATTATTAATAATTAAAATTAATCAAATCTGCTCTATATTATGCCATATTTATACTGTATTTTAATTGATTATGAATCTTAAATGTCTGATTTTATAATTGCTGATAGTTATTAAGGCAGTTTTAAAAATCTAAATAATCTCTACTTGTATTTCTGCCTGTGAAGGGCTGTTTTATAGTATTTTTCTTGATTAAGAAAATGAAATTGTTTACTTTTAAGTTTTGTAGGGAGTTCTGATATATACTGTCAAATGAGTAGAAAAGTAAAAGAAATAACACATAAGTAATGGTTTAGTGTTTTGTTGAGATTTAATAAGTAGAGGAATTTTTGTTACCTAGACTAAGATTTATAGAGCTGCTGGACAATGTTTGCTGCACAGGACTGGAATTTTAATTCCTTGCTGGGATTGTTTGCTGTAAGGTTTTTTGCCATAGCTACATTACAAGTTCAAATATGCAAACTAATATTAGTATGGCCACCCTGGGAGCACTGGAAAGCTAGCAGTTTGTATTTCCCATGTTTCAGATGAAATATCAATAGCACAAAAATATGCAATCCCACAAGGATCCTTCCATGAGCTTGACTCTACATACACCATAAAAGTATTGGGGCTATTCCAGGGCTGCAGAATTAAGCATTTGCATCAGGATCGAATATGGGAGAAGGCACGAAAGCCTCTGACATTTTGCCAGTCATGGGCACTGCAGGAATCAGTGGCAGACTTCTGTTTCAAAGCACAGCTGCATTTCTCAGAACAAATGCAAACTTCTCATCAAATTTGTATGATGAAAATGAGGATATGGCAAATCTCACCCTGGTTTTCTTTTTCATTTTCAAAATGTCTTGTTTTGTAGTTATTTTGTTTTGTGTGTGGAGTTCTTGGGGCATACAGTAAAAATGTCTCTCTTGTGGTTTATTAAAATCTCACAAATTCAGTAAGCTGAGAACAAATAGGACTGGAAACATCAGGCATAGTTTCTACTGCAGAAATAATTCAGTCTTAATTTTTATGAGAAGAAATGCCACACAAAGATATAGAATCTTTCATTAGTTTTTAAAATTGTCAATTTCTACCTCCTGATCACATTTCAGGGACACATTTTTTAGTGACACCCATTCCACTAAATTTCAAAGACTTCATGTACTCTTCCATAACATAGAAGAAGATACTCCATGTACTTTCCAAAGGATACTATAGGTACAAAATAAATTAAAGAGAGATCAGTTTACTATAGAATAAAAAGCAAACACAAAACAACAACTTGCTTTTTCTCTTGGAGAATAAATTCAAGGATGATATTTTTGGAAAAATGAAATAATCTAATTCCATATCTCTCTGGACATGCATGAACATTTTTACTTCAGAAATACAAGCAATAATGAAAAAAAAATGAATGACATATTCTGCCTTCTTCAGAGCTCTATGATTTAGTAATGATCTTTTTTAAGCTCTATTCATAAAACATCTTGTATGAGCAGAATCTGTGTGCCGATACAGACTTTTGCACGAGGTGTTGTCACTACATCCTATTTAACTACTGAATGTGTTATTAAAAACTAATTATTTTTTCTTCATCATTAGTGATTTTTTTGTTTGATTTACTGTGGATAAAGTCACCCAGAGCTTGAAAATTTAAAGATTACATTACTTTGTAGTATTAACTCAATTAAGATCTTTCAGTTCCTGTTGCCATCTAATCATTTTCTAAACCTATGAGAATTATCTTCTATGTCTTGCAGTTCCCCTTAACTCAAGACTCTGATCACGTTTGCCATATGTCACCCAACCTTCTTGGGCTTTGTCTCTTAATGTCTTCCTGGATTTAGTTCCTAAATCCTCAAAAAATGAGACCTCATTAATAAAAGGTGTGCAAAGCATAATCCTTAGAATATTCTGGACCACGATAGTAAACTATGGTGCCATCTGAAAAAAATTAAAAAAGAGTACATATTGTCATTAATATCAAGTAATCATTGTTCAAAGACAAGTCAACCTTCCAGTTTATTGACAGGAGCACATCAATAAAACTGTGCTTATAAAATTAACAGGCTGTAAAGGAGAAGACTGAGTGAATTAGGGAAGACAGGTCTTATCTTATAAGTAGGAGAAAATGAACCAGCGTAGTTCATAGTATAAAATAGTATTTTAGTGTAGTATAGTATAGTATAGAATTGTATTTGGTGACCATCTATGGCATAGATTATCCCCCACTAACTAGTATGTCCTTAAAGCAGAGGAAATACTCCAGCTGTGCTTTCATCAAGACTTTTTTCCCAGGTAATTGTGTTGGAAGCATCATGCTCCTTGAATTCTTGGCTCATCTAAGCACTGATCAGGAGTTGCTGCTGACACTTTTGAAGAATGAAATTTAATCGGAGAAATTTAGAAATTTAATCAGAAATTTAATCTGATTAGAAGGTGGTTTTAATTATTCAAAGAATGATGATCCAAAATGAGCTTTCAATAAAAGGGTCAAGAAATTACTAGTTTTCATCTGAAGGCTTGATCACTTGAAGTTCAGGGTTATTTGGGTGAACTCCAGCAGGAGGCAACTGGATTTGAGGACATAAGGAATTTCTCTTTTGGCAGGAATTGGTCTGACTGAAGGCTCTCTTCTTTTGAAGAAATTCTGGAGTCCTTGCATTAGGAAAGATATAGTAGAAGAATTCTGTCATGATCCTTTCCCTGTGGCTACCTGAGAGAACCTCCCTAGACGTAGTCACGCTGACAACAATAAAGCCTCAGGCTATAGGCACATTTTGGTATAA
Source organism: Vidua chalybeata (assembly GCF_026979565.1). Lineage (NCBI taxonomy): Eukaryota > Metazoa > Chordata > Aves > Passeriformes > Viduidae > Vidua > Vidua chalybeata. The sequence goes on along the minus strand of NC_071534.1, from coordinate 61,073,668 downwards.
AACTCCTGCCTTAGGAGGAGCACTCTAACTCCTGAGTTAGAGTTCTGTCACCAAATCAAGAAAAGGTGCCATTAATTACTGAGGTTTGTCTCTCTTTCTCAAACATGTACCATGACTGGTTTTGGACACCTCCAAATCTTTCCTGGTTTTTTGTAAAGATGTAGCGAGATTTTCAGTCCTTTATAGTGGAGGAAATCAGGCAAAGAGATTTTTCTGTAGGATTTAATGCTCTGCCTTTTATCCTGGTAAGAAAGGATTTTTGCACTGATAAATAAACCCTGTCTCCAGGAACAGCCAGAGTGGCAGAACTCTGCTCTGTGGTAGCTATTATCTGTGGTAGCTACACCACAGTATCTCGTGTCAGAGGTAGTTTTGCAGAGCAGTGCATTTTTTCAATGGACATAACCAACTTTCTTGCCCAATTGTCATTCGCTTTTTTGAGTCCCCAGGACACTGCCTCATTTCAGATTTGCACCTATGCTCTGACTATACTGAGACATTTTGCAAACATATGCCCTGAAAGCAGTGGAGAAACTGCCAGTGATTACATGGCTTCCTAAGTTAATGAAAAAATGGTGAAAAGTAACTGAGACTCCAATCAGCTGTGATTGTCAACACCTCCTTCAATGCTGGCAACCTACTGGCAATGCTAAAACAGTCTGTAATCTGGCCATGACTCAAGAAAATATCACTCTAAACTAGTAGTCTTGCCAACTGTTATCCTAGTTCTAATATTTTCTACTTCAGTAAGGTAACTGCCTCACTTTTACCTCAAAAGCTCAAGAACCTTTTGAATATATTTCAATTAGACCAGTGCATATTCTTTTAGCAATTGAGGACAAATATACATACTTTTAGGTCTATAGCAGATTTCACTGTGGTTCATCAAGAGATGTTAATATACTTAGAGGAGCTAAACAAAGCTAAATTGAGCTGATTCTGTTATCTCTTCTTACTGAGATGAGTGGTTGTTTCCTCTTGCCAGGCATTCTCGTGTCAGTGTCCCTTTACCAGATCCTATTTTTCTGTAGTTTTCATCTCTTGTAACAGAATCCTACCCTGAAATAGAAACCCAGGCAGCTTTACTAGAAAAAAAGTTCATTCTTCTTAAGCAATATTCACCTTTGACTTTGGAACCATGGTTTACCATTTTTTGTATAAATATCTGCATGAATGTATGTGTGTGTCTAAATAATGTCTGTCTCTGTTTCTCTGTATCAGATGTGGGGATATAACTTCTGATTGTTTTCCTATTTTCTCCTCAGTTGTTTTCCCTCTCCACCCTTGTATTTCAGTACCTAAATAATTGCAACTTCCTCATAAAATCTAGTTCTGTCATCATAATTAAAATATCTCATCACTAAATGTTATGGTTTTGTCTTCACTGATTGAAATATGATTATTTCTGCCAGGTGCATTCAAAATCTCTAACTTTCCTTCCCTCCTGGAATCCCTCAGTAGGAAAGCATAGGGAAGGATCTCTTCATTGTCTCTTTTTTATCTGCAGTGCACAGTCCTGCTGTTCTAATGTAAGTGTGAAGGCACCATGAAGAATCTCTACACATTTTTGTTCAAAGAAAATTCAGGAACAATTTGATTTATGCACATCCAAATGTCATGGAATTTTATGGAAAATGTCAGCAAAGTCAGGAAACTTGCTATCCGCTGAAAAATTCTATGTGAGGAAACTGAGCTCTGAGAGATGAGGGGGTTTAAATTTAGGAGACATAAAATAAGATGTTTCTATCTTTAATTTCTGCCCACAGCTTTGTTAAAGGTTATAGTTCCAGCAGCAATTGAAGCAAGAGCAGTATTCTTGTGCTGATTCCTCAGTTGCTGCTATTCACAGTCCTATACTTTGTCTTAGAGCACCTTAAGCTGAAATTTATGTTAATACCACCCTGTGAATGGCAGTGAGCACCTTAAGATGAAATTTATGTTAATACCACCCTGTGAATGGCAGTGCCTGGGAAACTGGTATGTGTTTCTTCTGACATGACAATTTTGAGAATGGTAATTGCTTTCAGAGCACAAAGTGGACTCAAAGTACTGGTATCACCTTCCCCAGTCTCAGCTCTATCCGAGACAGACTGTCAGTATCCAGCTGCAGTCTTTAAAAGTCAGAAACAGAATTAATGGGAAATTAGGAAGTCTTTTGTTTGGCTTGAATATTTTTAAACTAGTTTTATTAGTCCCATCAGTGACTAATGTGTTGTTCTCCATAAATTAGTTTTCAATGTATGTGACCATGCTGCTTCTATATCATCAGAAGGATGGTATAACATCTCCACATTACCCAGTACAAATGTCACCCAGATTATTTTCTGATGTTTCTGATGCTTTCTGTATAGTGATGACCACTGAGAACTCTCAAACATAGAAAAAGTAGTTTAAATGATGGGATTTGTGCTTTGTTCCTATTCAAGATGCACCAATTTGTTTTACCAGCCAGGGGTGTCACTGTGGTGTTCCCCTTAATTACCTTTCCTGGAGAAGTTGAATCACGTGCTAAAGGTCTGGTTCCTTATTGTTACATATGTGTGAACAGCTTGAAATGAATACAAATACTAAAGGATTTCACATAGCTCCTGTTTCCAAAGAAACCAGTTTCCTGTTGTCTGGGCATGTTCAAAGAGGGTAGGTCAACTATAAGACCAACATAAACCTTGCTGTGGTTTCATGCTGAGAAAACAAGCAAGTAAAAAAACCAAATTATGATAGAAAAGCTGATTGTAATTAGCAAAGCATTAAAAAAAATTCTTTCAACACTTGGATAGATGAATGGCTGAGAAGGTGTCTCCAGGGATAAAAGCAGAAGCTTATGGGAATGTCCTCACTTTTCTGAGTTTCTTTGATTAATTCTCTCCCTTAGTTTTTTCCTTTTTCTTTCCTCTTCACAGCAATTTGAATTAGACCAAGGGAAGGGGAGCTGGGGCAGGGTGAGATATGTCTTGGGAACTGTAATGTTTACATGTAGCTCCTTTTTCCATACTTTCATTATGGGAGACAGCATTTTAAAAACCTTTTCCGGCATGTGTCTTTTTCTCTGAGATTTAGATTTACATTTATCAGCATTATCTTGCTTTACCCACATACCAAAAGACCTTAACCACCTAAAATCCTGGGTTTCAGATCCCTCCATTCTGCCCCCAGATCAGCCAGACATTGCATCCACATTCTAACAAGGACAGCAGTGACCAAGGCCACGTTTGAGATGCACATTAGAAGAGGAGGACTGCTAAATGGCAGAATCTAAGCAAGGGCAAGCAAGTGTTAAAGAAATGACTGATCTCTAAAGCTTTTCCTTTACTTCAGTGGGTTCAATACAACAGTCTATACTGCAGTATTGGCTAACAGGTACTGCCATTAAGAGCTGTTCTTCATTTCAAGGCACAACTATCAGGAAATGTTAGCTCTTATGGGGAATTAATATGGATCAGTACATATCTCTGCTGCCTAGGAGAAAAGAAATAAACAAGTTTTTCAACTGGGATACAGAGTAAAAAAAACTTATTTGATCTGGATGTTTATCCTGCATTCCCACTAACCCAGATATAAACACACCACATTCACTCTTTCAATGCCATTAGTTCTTCCTGCCCTCTGGATTGGGTATCACACCCCAGTGTAATTTCCAGTGCACTCTTTCCTTTCCTGGTGATGAGAAACCAATGTGAGCCTTTCCCTTTGAAGCATTTCCATTTGGGCTGAGTAGTGAAATCACTTTAAATCTGTCTGTAATGACAGGATAACACTGACAGAGCAGAAAATCCATGAGGAGACTTCACAGAATCAGAATTTGGAAGAAACCTCTAGAGTTCATGTGATCCAATCCCTCTGCTCAAGCTGGACCAGCTAAGTTGTCCAGGACCATGGCCAGATGCCTTTGACTTTCTCCAAGGATGGAGACTCCACAGCCTCCTTGGGCCACCTGTGCTAGTGCTCAAACATTGTCTGCAGGGAGAACTGCAGCAGCTGGTCATTCCAGTCCAAACCCAAATTTTTAAGGTATTATTCTGATCACAGTTAACTGCAAATCTGCTGAAGTCAAGAAAGTGACACTTCATTTATACTGGTGTTAGTAAGATCAAAATCTGCCCTGAGGCTCTTATTCCTATATAGATGTCTTGCAGGGAATTATGTGTTCTTTTAACAAAATAGCCAAATTCTTTAGCCAAAATACTAATTTTTTTGTTGTTGTTGTTGTTGTGCTTTGGTGGGGGAATAGGGGGTAGACAAATGTATAAGAGGTTATTTAGAATGAAAAAACAGCAGTAATGTACCTGAAGCACATTTCTGAGGCATCTTTATAACAGATATTTCCTTTCCTGATACAAAAAAATAATCTTAGCAACAGGCTCCCAACCTATTTTTCTTCTATTGAGAAACATGAGTCACTAATGGAAAGACTTAAATTAATATATCTAAATAAGGGTTCAAAAGTTGTTTTCAAGTCACCATTTATTATTCTTTGTTTTGCAGGGGGGAAAAAAAAAGCAAACATCAAACCAACAAAAAACAGAATATCCAAAGTTGCTGTAATAACTGAGTGGAATTTTTTTTATTGAAAAATAAAATAACTCTATTTATTGAGGCATATTGTTTGCTGATCTGTTTTGGTTGACCAGATAAATGGCCTAGCAAATATGAAATTGTTGTATTGCTGATCAATTCCTTATCAGTACACACTTTCCTCTTGAGAATAATGTCATGACCTTGGTGACATTTGCAAAATACTTAGGAGTGCACTGAAGATGAGTAACATTCAATACTAGTATGAAAATTACAATATACCAAGTAATGCAAATTGTATATTTTACTTGGTGTAAGTGATATCTCAGACCTTGATGCTTCAGGCTTTCAGTAAATTCTAAAAGTTTTTTTGTGAGATATTTGTTTTGTATCTAGATAATTTAACACTGATTTTCACTTTCAAGAATCTGATTATTGTAAATAAAATACAGTATTATGGTAGATGAATGAAAATTTATGTCATACCATCGTTCATACTGTGTAATTCTTCAATCCTCTACTCTGTTACTTCTGTTGCTATTTTTCATATAGTTTTCCCCCTGTTTTATCATTCAGCTCTTTACCATGATTTGCTTTTATCAATATTCCAAACAATTTGTCCAAGACAAAGCTGTATTCAGAAGAGAGCATCTTCTGAAATAAACGTATGGGCACTTCCATGTGCCAATAGGTCTAACTGGAATGATATTATTCCTTCTTTTTAATGTATATTGCATTTGTTATTCTATGTTTTTGTTTTTAACAATAGCAAGATACTTTCCAAAGATATTTTAATAGATCAGGCTAAGTATTTCCTATCAACTTAGTAACATAATTAAATCAGTGATCCTAATGCAATACATTTCAGCTGGTTTTGAATTTATCTTTTGAAAGTTATCCACTAAGAATTTCTAAAATCTGTTTAATGTAGATTTTATACCTATTTTAGAAACCTGGATCCTTGCCAAGGTCACACAGTTAATTTGTCCTGTGCCTAGTAACAAATAATGTACTGTTTGCAATTCACATTGCAAGACTGAATGGTGTGAGCTCACAGACTCATTTTTATACCCATGCATTTGTGCTGTCTGAAATAATAGAAGACATTCTGAATATATTTGCTGTATGACAATTCCCCAAAATAAACCTCAGTTACTTCAAGAAATGTTCCTGAAAACCTGCCATTGCTCACATTTTCTTATCATCCTTAAAATCTAGATTCTGTACTTAGCTTATTTCAATTTAATATTTAAATCACTGCATGGTGGACTGGGAAACCCAAATGTCTCTGTTAAAGTACTAAATACAGCAAGGCATTTTCTTTTCTTTTCTCTTTTCTTTTCTTTTCTATTCTATTCTTTTCTTTTCTTTTCTTTTCTTTTCTTTTCAATGGGAATAGGAAGTTCTCTCTCTGAAGATCTTTGTAAGAGGTTGAGGACTGGAGTGAAAGGCATGTATGGAAGTGTCATTTCTTTTTAGAAAATTTATAAGTGATAGCATATACATCATCAGGCACATTACTTTCCAGGGCCCTTCTCTTTCTTCCTCCCTTCCATTTGTCTTTATTGTAGATCAATGAGGTCATGGGATTTCCAAGTAAGTTTTCTCCTAGAAATAGAGCATTCTCCTAGGTTCTAGAGTGGTGGGCAGGAGGACACATCCTTGGGGGTCTCAGCATGGAGGGCACTACACCTCCATCAGTTTCCCCCAAGAGAAAGCCTGAATCTTCTTCCTGAGTGGACCTCATAGAAGACCAGGTGGAGGGGCAAGGTGCACATTTCTTTCTTCCATAAACTCATTTTTCAGCTGATTTACATGACAAAGATTCCATAAAATTTTAACATTCTGTTTAATTGCAAGGTTTAGCAGCACAATCTTATGTTATTTTTCACTACACTCCATAATAAGCCCTATCCAATTCAGGAAAGTCTTTCTTAAGAAACAGCTTCTAAAGAGTCCTTGAAGAACAATTGCAGAGAGTCAGGATAGCTTTTTGTTGAAAACAAAGACATCTTGGAGTTATTTTGGCTAGATGGTTCTCTTTCAGGCTGATGTACTGTAGGATTCAGTGTGGCAGATGACAATTTAGGACACAGGCTTTCTGAGCAGAAGAAAAGTAGCTTATTTGCAGTCACTATCTATTTTTTTTTCAGAAATATGCTCATTGAAAACAAAATTATTTGAGACTATAGTTCAAAACAGTAATTTAGTATGTCCAGTTGTAACAGTCCACATTTTAATGCATTCTGTATTAGAAGAATCTAGTGAAATGACACTACAGTATCAGTAAAAACAGGATCTAAGTCCAAGTGTCACAAGCTTATTTGTTCAGTTGAAATGATGTTATCAGCAAGGATAAATTAGCCTATCAAACAGCAACCTTCCTTCACTGACTTCAATGACAGTTTAATAAGAAATCTTTTTTTTTTTTTTTTTCAGAAAAGAGAGAAAAATTCAAGTTTCCTCTGAGGCTCATGATACTTTGTAGTCACTCTGTACTGTTTATTTTATATTGATTTCTTTATAACATTCTTTGAAAAGATGACTATTTCCTATACCAGTATTGTTTAGGGATACCCACACACATCAGAATATTATAATACAGTAGTTGCTCTGAAAAGTACATATATTTGCTGAGAAAATTCCTACTCTTTTTTAGGAAAAAAAAATAGGCACAGTCAGATAGGGACCGGGACACAGAGCAGAAGTTCTGCCAGCAATATGGAAGTGAAAACTGAAACAATTTTGGTTACAATGAAATATGGTTAATGTCCAGCTATAGCATGTCCCTAGTAACAGCAATTAACTCCAGTTATACCCCTTTTGTCACCAAATAGTCCACAACCCATTAAGAAGTTATTGTCTTTGAACTTTAAGCAAAATATTACTGAAGTTCTTCTAGAAAACAGACTGAATCTTCATGGCTTTATTCAGTTTAACTTGAATGGAAGAATAAACAAAGGTCTGCAGTTAAACACTCTAATTTTGACTAGGGAAGACTGAGAGAATAATAAAACTAATTAGTGAAGTCAACTGGAATGAAGAGCTAGGAATTTTAATATAGACAAGACCTGGAATGTAGAGGAAGCTGACCTAGAGTGCATGCAAAAACTATGAACAAATTTTGAAAATAAAGAATAATTAGGGATCTAGTGGTTAAATGAGAAATGCATCCTGGGTTTACTCAGTTTGATCATGCTAAGGTTGTCTTTTTGTAAGATAACTGATATTTCTGAAAAACAAAAGCAATATAACTTACTACAAACAAAGTTAACTTTAATCTGTCAGGATCTCAAAAAAACATTTAATATGGTGTCACATAGGTAATTATTAGGTAAATTATAAAATGTGAATTAATAAAAGAATTATGTGTAGTGGACCATATAGGAATCTAGCTAACAGCAGCAGGCTTTGCTTAAAAGCCACTATTGGTCTGAAAGGGATTATATAAATAGAACTAACAAGGATCATTATTAGAACAAATTGCATGTAATGATTCCTTCAGTGGTGTTAGTGTAAAATACAGAATATAGATGAATTTTCAGTACAAAGGATGAATGGAATATCATAGAAGAGTACAAGTAAAATGAAGCCTAACAATATTTTATTAAAAAACCGCGTAGCTTTGCACTAAATATTTCTGCTATAATTTGGAGACTCATCAACATGAAATGTTGATTGAGACAAAACAGCATGAATTAAACAGCATAGACTATTTAAACTGATGTGACCATGTCTAGAATTTTATGCATAGTTGTGGCTATGAATATCTGAGAAAACAAATTGGAATTGTGTTACGAACAGAAAAGGATAGTTCTACCAGTTGTAATGAGAGACTGTTTCATGACAGGAAAGAGAAAGAGCTTGAAACAAAGAAAAAAATGTGTGTTGATAAATGATCACTTTGTTCCAAGGTGCAAACACAAAGGTGGTAAAAGGTACTTTACTGAAAGTGCAATTTTGGCACAAGGATAAATGGGAATAAATTGGCCATGAACAGATGTGGGCTGAAAATTGGAAGATGTGCCTTATTACTCAAAGGTGCCAGACCAGTTTTTCTAAGGTAAGTGTAAAGGTAAAATCTTAGTTTGAAATGAAGCTGGTAGAATTATGAAAGTAAAAATAGGACCTGTCTTCCAGGAAGAGTGGTGTGGATTTGGTAGCTCTTTCAGATATTTATCTTGTTTTACATATGCAACCATAAATGCGTATAGATATTGTCTGTCTTGATTGTATGTTTTGCCAGTGTTTTTATTCCAATTTGCCTTGAACTTGGCAAAGTGGAAGCATTAAACTATTCCTTTAAATTATTTATGCATAGTAACTATATGATGATTAGGTTTTCAAAGTATTCTCTTGACATGTCTGACATTGTGACAGTTACCCAAACACACTGGCTTGTTCAAGGTTATACTACAAGCCAGGGGCAAAGATCACATTGGAGGTCCATTAGACAGAAATGGTAATTTTTGGTTCTAAACCCTGAAGTACAGTGTCATTACTTTTCCAGCACAGGGTATGAAGGGTTAAGAAAGGGGTTGGCATGAACTCTTTTTTCCTAATTAGAGGTTCTTTAAAAAAAGATTATTTCACTTGTAGTCCTTTTGTTCATTCTGTATCAGTATTTCCCAAGCATTGCTCATTGTTATGCTTAGAAGGTAACACTAAAGAGTCTATGGATAGGTAAGCAGGCAACACTAATTCCAAATAGTAATAAAATTATAGGTATGTAAACCCAAGATGATCTCATTAAAGTAATAAACTCAGAAGGATACTGAAGACCAGATGGAACTCCAAATAGGAAAATCTATAATGGGACATAAGGATGCAAATTACCCAGAGCAGAGTTTTTCCACATTTGAATGTAGTTCCTTATGTCATAAAAAGATATATACATAAAATACAATCTGTTAAAGTATTTGTATTGAAATCACAATTTCTAAATAGATATACTTCAAAGGCTTCTGAATTAATGAATATGTATGGAAATATTTTCTTTCATGCAAAGATTCAGTGGAAAATGTCAAACTTTGTATGATGTGTGGAATCAAAATTTCACATTTAACATGTCTGCAGCTTCTCAAAGGCTCTATACCTATTTACATATATGCACTTGAAAATATTTTACTGAACAGTTCATCTAGAATATTAAAGAACTTATGGATAACTACGGATCAGTTGGAGATTTCTTGTTTAGCCAGTGACCATTAGTCTCCCTTTATCTGTCTCTATCGAGCTTTGGTAGTAGGAACTGTGCCAAAAGGATATGATCTGGCCAGAATCTGGGCAGTGAAGTGCAGAAAGAGCCATCATACTGGTTTTAGAAATCCATCTGTTCTTCTTATGCAAATAATATTGCAGTACTGGAAAAACTGGCTACTTTGAACATCCCTTTATGACTATCATAGATCTTTCTTAATTAGTATTTTAGGATGACTATCAGAATATTTCAGTGTTGGAAAATGTCCTGTATATCTCTCCCCAAAGGCTGGTAGTGTCTTTGTGTCAAATTTGAGACTGGTGTCCTACAGCCATATTGCCAGTCCCTCTCCAGCAGTCCATTCTGGCTTGGTGGGGTTTTATTTGTCTTTTCTGTAGAAAACACAATTGGCATGGAAACTTATAAAGCATAGTGGAGAATGGAATAAGTGAATTAGAATGTCTGTGTAGGAACAATTATTGTCTCTAAGTTTCTATCATACACAGACAATATGTAAGAATAAGGCACATGCAGATGTTTGCTGGGCTTTAACCCTTTGTACCCATGAAAGGGTATGTGCAGCTCCACTCAAGTGCAGTGAACCAAAGGAAATAAGCACTATGAAGTGTTTTTCAATCAGTGGATACTGTGTGTGGTATCATTCTGTGGAGGGCTCCAGGGGTAAGCAGGCCTTGTTTATACTGTGTGTTTTTTTCAATAGAATATTGAAACTTCTAACAGTGACTACTGTTGAAACTTCTAACAGTCAAAATATTGATTTATAACAGTGCAGAGACACTGTTTAGCACTTGTTTCAGTTATTAGTATGACTGAAAAACGGAGCATTTAACAATGGCTCAAGTTCTTGCAGTACGGTAACACTTGCTGTGACTTTGTTTCCAGACATGCTAGCTAGTCCTGGCCTGGAGATCACCCTCAACAGCACGTTTGCAGCAAAAAGGGAATAAATGATGTAGCATAGAAATGTCTGGTGCAATTTTTTTTATGCTTCCTTCACTTCTGCTACTTCTTTCCCTTAGTTTCTAGTTTTAAAGAACACTCCTTTGGGGGTCTGGCGCAAGTCAAAATAGAGCAGCTGGTAAACCCTAAACAGAACAATGCTTGTAGTCCTTTTGCATTAATTGATCTTAAGTCATTCTTTAAACTACATTGCTTTACACTTAGGTCAGTTTGGGTTTCAGTCAGTTTGTAAATCATGGTAGCAACTAGATGTTTTGCAATCAGCTTGATCTGTTGCTGTAACCTGATCTTGTTTTAGTGATAGGCAGGTGGAGGTGGGGAGCTGCTTCACAGTAAAAAAATAATGAGACCACATGAAAAGGCTTGGCAACATATTTCTTAATTGTTTGGGGACTGAAGAGCATAATGGCAATTGAAATGAATATTTGGGATTATTATTCTGGGTGGCAAATATTCAAAAACACCTTTAAGCCTCACTTCAAATCTTAAGTCTGAAGTTGCAAACCAGCTCCATCTCAAAGCTTACAGTAGACTGTGTGTATTTTGTACTAGACACTGCTGACCATATTACAGTAGGGTTACTTTTGGAAAGCAGTCAGCATGTGATGTGGACTGCATTCAATTATGAACTGCCAGATTCTGACCTCACCCTGGTTTCACTCCAGCAGGAAGCTCCAGTGGAGTTAGAATAAGTCAATGGGCCTATTTGAAATTTACACCAGAGGATATTAATTTGGAGTCTTGCCCATGCCTATGTAGCATCTTCTGAAGCAATGTTCTATTCTAGCAGCTCTCTGAAGATGGTATTCTTCTGGTTATGGGAGTTAGAAGATTATCCTAACTTTATTTGGACAAAAAGTGGTTTTCCAGTAGAAATGGAACATTGAGTAGTAATAACGTTTTACCCATTTTCAAATTTCACATACTGGACTCTTCTCTTAAGCCGCCAGTGATTTGGAATACTGTTTCAGGTTCTGAACATAGAAAAGACTAATGTCAGAATAGGGAATGATATATAATCAGCAGCAAAACAATTAAAAGCAATATAGAGTCTAGTTTTTGTGAAAGTATGGACTAGACAAAAACACTAATAGATAAAAGTTGTTAATTCTAAAAATGCTGTAGCATTAATTTCATTAACTGCATTGAATAAGGAATTTTAGTCTTTCACCTGACTTTTTCCAGACTAAACATATGGTCAAATACATTTTAAATTCAAAGAATATGGTAAATAACACTTCTTTTTCCCAGGTCCTGTGGTTTAGGCAAATGTGACTTTATCCTATTTTTCATCACTATTCATAAATTTAGATTATGAGGAAAGATTGATAATCCTCCTTATGTAACAAAAATGAAGATTTTTAAATTTCAAAGTCTAAAAGGCAAGCAAAAGTATTGTGCATTTATTTTTTAAATGTCATTTTTTAAAAATACTTTTCAGAGTTTGTGAACTCAAATTATTTTGTTAGTTGGAACTGGTGAAGCCTGAGAAGAGGCAGGGTAGTGTCTGATGGTGTTAGGTCCCCAAGTAACCAAAACTCTTCTCTGTACAAACACCTTGTGCTACAGATTCATCAGGGTATTGATTCTTCTGGGAGAGAGAACCATGCCTGAGAGTAAATTGTGAGAATTAGTCACTTTTCAGAACTCAAAAAAGCATGTTACACACTTAAAGAGTAGAAAGTTTTTCTTTATACCTTTGTGAGTCTTTCAGTGCAGAATCATAGGAGTGTGAATTCATATTTGCCATCAAGGATATAAGTGGATATTTTAGACTCTATGTCATTTATTTGCAGAGCTAAACTTCCCTAAGAGTCACTGGTGGGCACTTCAGAACAGATTAGCCTTACAATGAGGTTTTAAAATCTGCTTTTAACCAGTTTCTTTAATCTCTATTTCTTTCTCCATTTACCTTCAGAATCCATTTACAGCACATCTAGACAAAACTATTATTTTCTGCCTTTGAAAAATAAATAGAGCTGGGATAATTTAAGTAATTGGTTGGGTTGTTTGTAATAGCTCTTTATAGAGAGAAAGCATTCATCTGAATATTGTGCTAGGATTTCATACTTCCTTGCTGAGCCACACAGTCCACTGGATACATGGAAAGAAACTTCTAAACAAAGTCAAGATATGGAAATATATATCTAATTGCACTCTTTGTATTCAGTCTCTCAATTTTTTGTGGCTGTTCTGACATGCAAAATGACCAACTCAATTAAAGTGTGTAGAATATATGTCTCCTTAGTTTTTACACATCCCAGTGTGATTCCCCTAACTGAATAGTAACAAAATGCTCAGGGTTTTCTCTGACACCTCCCAGATGTGATATCAAGCTTAGTGTGTGACTGGATGCAGCACAGGTGTAAGGTCCTAGTTTCCCAAAGTTTAAGTTGAATATTTTTTTTCAGAAAATATAGGATTTGTGGGGGGAGGACAGGCTTTCCTGAAGTAGTTCAGAAAACCTGTATCTTCCTTTAATATATGATGATATTTCTTCCCTGTGTAAGATCTATTATTAATGTCTAAGGTCAGACAGAAGGTGGGAACGAGAATGAGGGTTCTTTGAATACATTGATTCAGTTTTACTTTTTCAAATGATGCCACATCAGGATCAGTAATTTTGTCCCTTTCTCCCTTCTCCAAACCATGGTAAAGTCTAATAATTGCACAGATTTTAGACTGCTTAGAATGGTTGACCTTTAAACAAAAAATTATTTTCAGTCCTAGTTAGAGAGTAGACTTTACTTTGCTGTAATAATTAAGGGAACCAGGATATTAAAGTAAGTTTAAAGTGTATTCATGGCAATTAAATGCATTATTATTAGAATTTAATCACGATGCTAGAATGTGATTGAGAAATTTCATATGTGGGAGGAAATAAATGTCACTCATCAGTACTGAGCACACCGATGGCTTAAGTTAACCCCTCTTCTCTGCACTGCAACAAGCTGGGAACCCCCGGATGTTCAGCTATTGCATGTCATCCAAGCACTGTCAGTTTTCAGCTAAAAGCTGTTAATTTCTTAAGATGAGCTAACTCCTCTCCTTGAAACCATGAAAGCAGAACCTGTTGGATAAATTGCACACAATTGCATGCTTTACCCTTGTTACTCAAGGAGAAGCAATGGCATTTTGGAAATAAGAAACAGAAGTGAGCACATAACATCAGCTCAAAGTTAAAACTGAGTAACTCAGTTAGTTCCTGGAACTTTGAAATGATCTGTCTCCTGTAGTTCCTTCAACACTGGCAGCAATAACTTAAGTGCTTAACAATGCTATTGAATATAAAAAAGATACTTTGAAATTATAGAATGGTGAGGGTGGGTTTGGTTTGGTTTGGTTTGGTTTGGTTTGGTTTGGTTCGAAGAGTCTGAAATATTTGGCATATCTGATACTTAAGAAATTTCAGACAGGCAGTGGCAGTCCTTGTCGTTCGTGCTTGTTGGATACTCTGTTGGATCTTTGTCTATGATTAAGTCCATTTGCTACAAATTTTCATAGACCCAATCTTCATTGATCAGCAAACTAGAAGTGGTCATTTTAATCATCTGTCATGTCTGACTATATGACAAAAAACCCACACTTCTACAAATGTTTCTTGCCTGAACCTCTCATCTTCTCGTATGCATTACACCCTAATTTCATTTTAAAGGCTTCATATCAAAGAAAGCCTCCAACATGAAACTTGGCCTCTCTGCCCTGGATTTTTGATTTTTCACCCTTGAAGTACATTTAAACTAATGCTGCACATTTACTGACTTTTGCCCATTTCAGTTATAACAAATATACTAAGCTAATTTGTCACAAAAAAAAAAAAGCCATCAGTGGACGAATATTGAAGTGAGCTGTTTCTTGAAGGAAAATGTCTGTTAGAGCCTATTGAAGGCAGAAATTAGTTATGTGATGCCATCTGACTCTTTTCCTGTAATACCAGGCTATTTAAATTTTCATTCAAGTCTACTGAAATTTATGTGAAGGTGATAAATCATCGAATGAAGCTCTCAGTTATTAATTGAAGCCCTAAAGCAAGACCTCAGAAGTCTGGAGATTGTGAGGTCCATATACCCTGGTTCTATGCAGGCTAAACTGGTCCTGCCTATGCAGTTATATTTTATTAGCACCTGGCTTAGCTTTCAAGCTTTGCTTTTGAGATTTTTTTCTCCAGAATAACTGTAACCTCAGCCAGTTGACTGTCCCCAAAGTTGCTCAATGACCACAGAAGAGATTGCTGGAGTGACACTGTTTCAGATGACAGTAGCACCCAACCACATATGTGCTCAGATCTGCATGTTGAGCCAAAGATTTCCCTCCAGATTTGGCTACTTCACTCCTTCCGTCCTTCTCTCCTCCAATGTCACCCAGAGCAAACTAATAAAAATATGACCCACAAAATAAAAACCTGAGACTGTAAGAAGGGAGCAAGACCAGCAAAGGTTTTCCAAGAATTCTATAATTTTCCTTTTGCAAATAGTTTTGCTGTTTTCAGTTTATGATTCTTGTGGTTTGAAGATTTTGATCAATAATCCTTGTGGTTTTCAGCCTGGCTGAGTCAGACTAAGACCATGCTACAACTACAATAAACATCTCAGCTAACCCAATTAGTCTCACTAATACTAGATGATTTATGTATTGCTTTGTTGATTCTGAAATTATTCATCCTTGCAGTGCACATAGGAGGTGATCAACTTGTATTCAAAACTTCTTTCACATGGGACTTTATAAACCATAAAATTTCTTTTCACTTTACTGCTTAGAAAAAATATTGCAAAACAAGAAAAAAAAATTTTAAATGTGCTAAGAAAATTATGAAATTATGTAACTTTTAAAAAAACAGAATGCTGTCCTTGGAAATGCTGTTAACACATTCAGAGAAATTTAGAAAGCCGCACAATAATTATATTTAAAATCTCTAGCTCTTCATCAAATTTGCTCAGACAATTCTCCATAGAAAAGAAATCAAAACACATTGTTTAGTAGTGCTTCTGAAGCGGCCCTGTTTATTGCAGATCTTGCTTTGGCAGTTCTCACACATGCTAGACAGCACAGAGAAAAATGGTACAGTAAACTCTGAAAAAGAGGTTGGAATGGATTTTTCTTTTTCTCCTTTCTTGTCTTTCTCCTTCCTGACTTTCTTTGCTCCCCTTTCCCCTTTGTCTTCTTTTTCTTTTGTCCCTTCTTTTTCTTTCCATCTCTCTTACTTTCGTTATCTCTTTTGCTTTCTCTTTCTCTATGTTGGTTGGTGGGTTGGTTTTGCCTGTCCTATGTTCTACATAGAAAGCTTCCTCTTACTTTGAAACTGGCTGTTGATAAAATTACACTGAAAATTTTAGCCTAAAAGGAAAAAAAATCAGCAATTTTAACTCAAATATTTGAAGGATTCTATTCCAAAGTTATGCTTATACTGAAAGGAAAACAAAAGTTAATCACAGTGATATTTTTTTAAACTATTATAAGCTTAGAAGGCAAAATTATGTATTTAATTTTGAGTAACAATAAGTACTTGATCCACACAATTTTAAAATGGATTGTTTTACATTTATTTTTCAAATTCACCCATGAAAAGTCAATTTATTTTCATAGCTCTAATCAGAATTCTAACTATCTGTGCTTCCTTTCTCAACTTCCCGTCCTTCCTTTCCTTCCTCCCAGAGAACTGAGCTACAATTTTGTTATACATCAATTGATCTTTAAACATTTTTTGTTGCTGGCTCTGTGTGCTCTGTTATGTTTCCAATTATTGAAAAAAAATATCACTTTTAATCCAAATTCTGAAGGTCACTAATTAGCTCATTTCTGTTCCATAACAAGAGAAACAATGTTAACTTCCGTAGCATCTAAGCTGAATATAAATGCCTCATTTATCTTAGACACATGAAGGCAAGTATCTGAGGACAGATGTCAGTGTAGAAAAATGCCCTGGAGAGGAAGACACAGAAAGATCAGAGAGTATTTATTACCATAAAGACATTCTTATGTGCTCCATAGACTCGGTGATATCAGGGCACAATGCAAGGTTCTGAAGAAGTAAAGACGTTCTAATGAGAAAAACATTGTTTGCAAATGGTGAAGTTGATTTCAGGTTTAAGAATTCCTGCCTAAGCCATGCCAGAAGCTCTCCCAGAGCAATACTCAGCACCTTATTAGTTTTTAAAGAAAGTGGTGGTAGTTAATATCCTCAGTCAACAGAAAGCTTCCTTCAGGGACAGGGCACTTCCACTTTGTTGCCATATATTTTATGGCTCTCTTCTCACAGCCTTTTTGGGAAAGCATTGGGAAGCCTGCTCAAAGTTCTACTGGACTCAAAGCAGGGCCCTGAATCAGAATTTGTGCAAACACCAAACCACCTCCCATCTGATGGGAGCAATCTGCAGGTGGTACAGTGTTCATTTAAATGAATTAAAATAATCAGTGGATCATTTGGACTTTACATAATCACGTATAAGTTGGAGATGAAAACATATTCATTAAAATTGAGAGCTAATTATTTCTTAGTGGTAGTGCACAGCAAGTCACAGGAGTTTTCATATGTAAAACTAAAGATACTGATATTTTCATTCATTCCAGTTAGACTTAATAGACAAAGTTGATGGGTATGTGGGTTGTATTTGGGAATATTTCAATAGCAAATATACAATATTAAGTACATAAAATAATATTATAATGCATGAGCCAAAATGAGTAAGGATGAAATAGTAAAATCCTAATGCCTCATTTCCACACATTTGTTACAATTTCTTAAAATGACATGTTCTGACAATGCACTTTGATTATAATGAAGCTGTCTTTCCAGTTGAAGAATCTTCCACTGTAGTAATTAAGATTCTCTTAGTTTTCCAGTTAAAGTACTCTAGAGAACTGTTTATTCTTTCAAAGTGTTTATTTTCAAAGAAAAGCAAAAGAAACCCCCACAAACTAACAAAAAAAAAAAAAAAAACCAAAAAATCAACAAAAATCCTGCTAACAATTCATTTAAAAAGAGGTTTGCCTCTGTTGAATCTAACTTGGGGTAAGTCATTCTTTGATTAAATCAGGATGACTTCCTAACGGCTCTTAGTAAAAGAAAAAAACAAAGCAAACAAAACCTCACACAAAACCAAAACATAGCAAACTATTCTTACCTTATCAATATCCTTCCAGAAATATTATGGGAGCATGTGGGAAACTTGAGACTGGAGAGATCTGTGGTTGAGATTTTTAAGGAAAATTATAAACATAATCTTAAGACCTTTATATACTTTATTCAGTCATCTGGCTATGAAACTATTTGCCATTCACACACTAGTGGCTGTAGCTGTGAAAATTTGCAAACTATGATGTCTTGACTTACACTTACCGATGCTTCTTTTCTAATAAGATTATTTTCATAACAGAGAACTAGAAATACTGAATATAGATGAAACTGAGAATCACTACTTAAACTGAAGGAGCTAAATCTTATTTCTTCACTGGTTTTAACTAATTTTTCACTCTGGAAATGGAATTATTCCCTGAATGGAACTTCAAGAGACAATGCTAACATTTTCTTTTCCCTTATTAGTGTTCCTGGGAAAATCTCACAAAGGAGATTAAAATGTGATTTCTGCAAAATTAAAAGGCAGTGCTGTGTTTCAGTGCTCCATTTTTTTGTTTGTGGGAAAGTTTTATTTGATCATTGAAAGTTTAATTTGAAGCACCATCATTTGGATTTAAGAAAACTAACCTGTTTATAGGAGATTATACTAGAAAGATGCATGAGATAGCTTACAAATTATAAGATTCTTTTATTCCAGTTATATTTTTGCTTCCACAAAAAGAAATATAGTGTGTGAGAATAGACAGCATTCTCAGATTTTGTTTTATTAACAAAGCTGTAAGATGACGGTTGCCTAAATGAAATTGAGGAAATCTAAAAAACAACAACAACAACGACAAAAAGATGAAAAAAAAAAGAAAAAGGAAAGAGCCTCCTATATAAACAATAGCCTTTGTTACATCATCATATTGTAATTAGATTTATTACGGCTGTATGCTCATAGTTTGAATAAGTGGAAAATGTGATGTGAGTTTAATTGGCTTATTTGTCGTGCAGAGTTCACTAGTGCATTAGATCCTGCCTTGTCCTACTGCTAATAGAAACATCTCTTTTAAAAAATCAGCCATTCCACCACAATCTTTCAGAAATATTCCACTGCAACCAATGCGAACATTTTTTAAATTAGACTTAACCCATCAACAAAGTAGCTGTTACCTCCTGTTCTTCCCCTCCTTCTCATCATATTTGAGAAACCTCTGTCCTTCCAGCTCCGGTGCAAAACCCACTCATCAAAAGCACAAATTCTCTTTTTATTTCTGCCACAGGCTTCAGACTATTTCTAGCTGCTCAGAGAATGAATAACACTGAGCAGCTCGTTTCATCCGTCTGTGTCTTCATACAGCAGTTCTGTGAATAGAAGGAATAGACCTTAACCCACCTCAGAGACTGCTGAATGAGAGATAGAGTAAGAGCATAGTTTGTAATGAATGTTATGGATACTCAGAAATAATCATATGGAGTATTGGAATAACATAATTGCCTGTATTTTAGGTCTTCTGTCCTGTACATTATTCCAACCATATCTAGGTGAACCATGTCGTGGGAATTAGAATCTACAAATGAATGGACTGAATTTGTTTCTCTTTTCCATTTACTTACAAAAAGCAATTATGAGGTCTATTTTAATGTTACTATCAGTATGGATCAAACCTAAATGAGATTTAAATGAAAACAGGTAAAAATAAGGAGAAATTAATTTAAACTCAGTTCAAAGAAAGTGTTCACATCCAGTTCAAGATCTTATGGAGACTGAAACCCTTTGACAAATTGTATGATATTCTTTGAGGAAGCTGTTACTATTAATACCAGGTATTCACTGCATTTCTGTGCAGACTTTTTACAAACTTCTCCTATTTATATTACATCATCTGTGCAATTTTTTCCCACAAATAGGGCAGAGTACATCATAAATGTAAAAGTGTACATTCATATATTTAGTCTCTAAATGATTAGTGAAAACCAAGTTTTTTGTAAACACAGCTTTGTTTTTTAGAGAGACAATTGATGGCAATTTTCTAGTTACAACCTCAGTTGGTATTGTATATGGATTGTATTGTCTTGTTATCTTAGAATGGAGGGTGACCCTGCATTTCAATCATCCAACAATAATTAGAAAATAAATAAATGACATTTGAATATTTGTCAGAATCTGTGAGTAATCTAGACTGAGCCACGGTCTGACATCCTGTCTAGTCAGATGAGATCATTTGAGTTGTCTTTGTGCATCCTGAGTTCAAATTTCCCTTTTGTTTAGAATCAGTAGGCTTGCATGGCTAGTAAAGTCCTGTCTGCTCCCTTAGGACATCCATTATATTGAGGACTTTAAAAACAAACAGAAGTTAAATCTTTACTTTTGCCAGGTTACTTTATGACTGTGCAACAGTTCTCTTTGTTTCTTCTTTTTAGTAGGGAGATAATTCAGTTGTGGTGTCAATGAGCTCTAGACATAGTTTTAGCTGGGCTTTTTGTTGCAGGATTTATAAAAAGAGATATGTGTGTGTGAATCAGATATGTTTTAAAATGCCATCCTAATCAATTATTTAATTAAGCCCACAAAATAGCATGCAGAGGTCTTTATTTTACAAACTCTATAAAATGTATATAAATCAAGACCTGAAATACAATGCAGTAATGAGTATAACCTGTTTAAAATACTATTCTTTCATATAACTCTTTTTATTTCTATTTTGACTAAGAGTATTTGTTGGATTTTTTTCAAAAATATACTTCAAATATTTTTTTAATATATTTTAAATATACTTCAAAAATATAGCTCAAATCAAAGCCTTTGGTCTGTCTATGATGGTTTGTAGCTTTCCCTTGTCTTCTTTGTGGGTGGTATGGTATAACATTGTTTACTTCCGAAAAGATAAAATTTAGTAAGAGAAATATTATACTCTTTGCTTTAGAAGGAGAGTCAATTATGTATGAAACATGCATTTCTGTTACATGGTTTTGGGCAAAAGGTGAATTATGCTTTTTAAAGTAAAGAGGAATGTATGCAAAAACTGCATATTTGTTTTGCTGAGCTCTGTGATTTTAAGGATATGTTAGAAATTGGGTATTAAACCCAAGTTATCTATGGTGCAATCAGCAATTGCAAATTTTGTTTGAAATTACTCTGCTAAGTGTTGCAAATCATGTCTTGATCCTGAACTGCTGTAATCATGGAAACTTTATCATTGTGTTCAGTCCAAAAGAAGAGGGTGCAGGAGTATAAATTAGAGAAGCATTGCCTAAAAGAATGGATTTGAAAAGTAAGAACTAACAAGAATGTTTATAGATCTGGCCATGTTCACCGGAAGAAAATGCAGAGGAGAAGTATAAAAAGTATCCACCAATATATAAAAATACCATAAAGAGAGATTAATTACTTTTCTTAATTAACAAACATCTAACTAGGAGTAACAGGCTTAGACTTTTAAGCTTAAATGGTAGAAATAAATTTTATAGAACACGATTACACAATGAAATATTCTGCCAATGGAAATTGTGTAATTATTGCTACAGGAGGTATTTAGAGCTGAGCCTTGTAATACATGTGCAGAAGAAGCTTCATCATGACAAGACATATCCAGCTTTGAAAATTCCAAGTATAGCAGCACAAATCTAGCCAGAGGTAACAGCTGTAAAAGAGTCCTGTAAACTCTAGCAGTGGCTCAGCCAACAGACCCAGGGGCCGGAGTCCTCATTCACCATGCACTCTCTATGAGCTGCTGGGTGATCTCCTTTTGCACAGGAGGGATGATGATATTTTCTTCCAGCCTTCATTCCAGCTGTTATACCTAGACATTGTAAGGTGTATTAAGTGTGCAGGATAAAGAAAAAAAATAATAATAGAAGGACAGAGAAGAAAGGTGTGTCTATATACAGGGTGCATTCATTTCCTGAATTGCTCTAGTCTTAACTTTTTCATGGAAGCAAATGTAAGCAAGTCACAGCATTTAGGGCATAACAACATGTGCTGAGGTCCAAGAGGGGAATCTGTTCAGTTCTGAAAGTGAGTCATCCTTCCTGCTTTCTCTTTCTGATCTGCACTGCAGGGATCTGACCCACAGTGACCAATATCAACCTAGATCTCTCATTCAGAGAAGGTGAAAGTATCCAGTTAAGAAATTCACAGTGCTGCTAATCTTGGCTGTCACCCCACAGCTCAAACAGAAGTGCTCACTCCTTCAGAAACCTTTTCTGAGATAGTTTTCCAAACCTACACAACCACAAGTTGCACAGACAAGTGCTAGTGGACACAAGTGCTCAGACCATACAATTACAGAGCCCAGATTGGGTCACCACAGTGTCTGGGATGGGACTCTGTTTGGGAGATGGAGGAGAAGTCAGGCCTGCCCCAAAGGATCTGTGATACTGGGATCTTCTCTTCTGCAGTGGTTTATACACAAATTTTTCTGCTTTTCTGAGCAGAATAGCCCTGGGCTTGCTTGAGAATAAAACCTAAAGATGTACATGCACCTGTTTGGGAAAAAGTGGTTTTGAAAGGCTTTGTTGTCATGTCTCCTGGTGAGGTCTGCAGATGCAGTCTGTAATTAATGTAACAATATTGTCAGGTGTTTGCAACTATACATTTCCATCTGTGCAAATCTGGCCTGCCCTGAATCCCAGTGAAAGGCAAATGTTTTTGAAAGCACTGAGCTGAACCCACAGGAGGACTTGCTGCAGTTGCTTGAAATGTGAAATGTAATTTATATTTTAGGAAAGCAGGATTCATGAACTAAAAAGTTTTTGTTGTTTTGAACCTAGTGGATTTACATTAGGAGTGGATTTGGCCTTTATACATTATCATTTGGAAGCTGTCACAGCTCTCAGATTCCTCTTACAGAGCAATAGGTTCCCACAAACCATGTAATCTCTGCCATACCAGACTGTGAGTTTGATTCCCTGCCTCTCCAGGAAATAAAAAAAACGATGTCTGCTATATAGGATAAGGCAAATATATGAAGGCATGAATCAGCACTTCAGTGCATCTAGGAAAATGTCTTTGGTTCTGCAGGGGGAATGTCATTATTGTTACTTCCTTCTTTTTAGCAAGTAGATTAAATAGATTTGTAAATTCCTCAGTCAGTAGTAAATAAATGGAAATAGCATCACAAGATAGGAAACCAGCAAAAGAGCTGAGCTTCTGCAGGTCTTTAAAATGGTTCTGAAGCTGCCAATGTAAAGGATGCTTACCAAGAAATCTGAGGCACTGTGAGTGATATTTGTATCTCAGAGACTCTATTAAGGGATAAGAGACAGCAATAGAAAGGATGCAGCTGAATATGTGCCTGCTCAGTTAATTTTGATGTAAATGTTCTAGGTACTGCTCTTAGCAGTATCATATTAGCCTTTACTGAGTTGTAATTCTACAGTAATCCATCAATGTTTTGCAATTATTCATCCCCTGAAGACTGTTTATGAAATGTTTGTGTGCTTTTAGAGTTACAGAATGAGTGTTTCAAAATTTGTGCAAATTTTGTAAGGATTCATGTAAGTGTAAAACAAAACAAAGTCGTTGATGGTTTTTATTGCACACTATTTACCCAGATACTTTACAAATTAAAATAATAAGGCCATAAGAATTAAGTGAGAAGGAAAAGGGAGGAGGGGGGATTGTGAAGAAATGGGGTAATTAGTGGCAAAGGCTGTTTTCAGTTGGGATTGTGGTAAGTGAAAGAGAGTTGCTGAAACAGAGACTTAACAGGAGTCTAACCCAGACAACATGATCTGTAGGGACTTAATTGTCCATCACTATTTAGAGAGGAATTTTGTGTATTGCCATTTCTTTAGTGCTGTTTGCCCAAGTATATTAGAACAGGTAGCACAAAATTTAGGACCGAGGCAGTTGTAATAGTCTCTGGATACCTGGAGACATCTCAAACACTAAAATGCTACTTTATGCAAATAAGCAGGATGAAAGTAGTCAGGGTTCTGCCCAAGCTACACCTTTGCAGCCATTTCCTAGCTAGTCTGTCAATGATCTGAGTGATAATAAGAGGATGAGGACCCTGTAAATGAACAGTCTGTCTTGTTATTGTTATTTTTACTGTCCCATGCTTGTTTGCTATCTCTTGCTTGAAATGTTTCTGAGTCTGGCCTCAGTACATTTTCTGGAGAACAAGATAACATCAGTGTTTTAAATTTGTCATTTCTATGAGCTGGAGAATGTGCAAGCACGTAGATATTTAATTCCTTCAGAAGAAAGAGGTCATAGACAGGAGGTGAAGCAGCACTGCCTTAAAAATTACAGCAATGACAGTAAATGTCTGCAGAACTACACTATAGGAGAGACAACTCTTTCTTCCTTACAGCATGATCAAGACCCCCATCCTCAGGAGTTTGAGCTATTTGTGCCTATAAATTGGTGTATTTATTGCTGTTCTAACTGGCCACAGACATGGAATCTGAAATTAATCCTCTTTCTATTCCTCAGTAGGTGGAATTTTTTTCAAAGCAGTCAAAGTCTTTTAAAGTCTTGGGAGAAATATTTTTACATGGCCGATGCAGAGTCCCTAAATGGAATTGCCTTCAGGGCAATTCATGTATGTTTCAATTGATTAAATACTTAAAATCCAACCTGATGAAAGCAGACAATCATGTACACAGTGGAAAAAGCTCATGAAAAATCAGCAGAATTTATGTTTTAAATCAAATCAAGAATAAGGAAAGATTGTTATATGTTACCGGCATCTTTTTATAACACACATATTTAGTATATATTCATATATGTGTGCATATATGCATATATATATATTGCAGAAAAATCTGTCATGTAAAATCAGCAATAATATGTAAAATGCAAACACAGCTATTTCACTAGACTCTGTAATGTTCAGCTTGATGATAATGAATGAAAAAAATCTGTATACATCTTTGCAAAGGGTGATAGAAGTAGCAATGTTCTTCCAAACTGTCTCTTTAAATTATCCTTAATGAATTAATGTGCTACTGTGAGCAGACAATGCTGAGGTGTCTTGGGGATGAGATGTATACTCCAACTGTTGAGCTTTACAAAATTACTTGAGCCTTTCTTCTGGTTGTTCTGAAAAAGTGCCCAAAAATAATAATTGCACCATTTCCACCTCTTGGTATTTTATTTAGAACATTGTTAGCCTGTCTTGTGGACATTGCATTTGTCCTCAATGTACATTTTTTACTCTGTTGTCAGACCTCATGGTTATTCTGAGCTCATTTTTTTCTCCTATAATCTTGGGGAAAGTAATCTGAACAAAAGTTAGCCAGCCTCAAATTATTTGTTAGACATCAGGTGGTACTTGAGCTGTCACATTAATATGAGCAGAGTCATTACAGACAATTAAAAAGATGCATTTCTTAAATGTTGGGCACAGACTGGACACCACAATGCATAGAATCATATGAGAATGCTTCTGGAGCTGAAAGAGTGATTTTTGTGATCTTACTCATGATGAAACTCCACCACCTGTATTTGCTACCTCTCACCCATTATTTCTTTAACACTGCATGATAGCATGAAGATATCAAGAAAACATTACTGTTAATTTTTAGCTTGAATAATTTTTCCATCTATCCTAGCACTTTCATGCTGTGGGAATAGGTACTGAGTTATTAATTTTGCCGCTGTTACTGACACAGTATAATGATGATCAAAACTAGAGTAGAATACAATAGAACAGAACAGAGTTTCAAAAGATTTTTCAGATGTGAGGGTTCTAAATCCTAAAGATTACCTGAAATCGTAACTTTGTGCATTCAAAGTGTGGAGCAATATACCAGTAGAATTTGAAGTTTTGCTGTATTTGTGCTATATTTACATATTAGTAATGTAAGTCCCTGATTAGTAATTATAAGTCCCTGAATCAGTGACTGTTATGGACTGCATTTTCAAAAGAGAACTTTAAAATCAAAAAAAAAAAAAAAAAAAAAAGAAGAAGAAAGGATTTTTGAGTACTTTGTTTCAGACTTTATCCTGTTTCTCAGACTCAGCTGAAATCTGCAGTGGTGGCTCTAGGTGGCACATTCTAACTGTTTCACTAATCCAAAATGAGGATGTCACCTCTGGGGCAGCACTTCACTAATGAGGGGGAGACACAGTGAATGTACATTGGATAAATATGGGTGAGCTCATTCCAGTACCTGTTGGATGGACACAGAGCATCACATTTGAAGCAACAAATCCATATACTAATTGAGAGAGGACACTGAATTCGCTTTCTGTGTGAAGAGTTGGTTCTTTCAAGGACATCTGAGCAGAAAGCCACAAGACATTTCTTCTTCTGCAGCTTTAGTTTTCTTGTTTTCTTCTGTGTAGAAGAGCATTGCATTTCTAGTTTTCAGAACAGGTATTAAATAAGGAGAGATTTTTATAAGAAAACAGAGTGAAAATAGACAGTCATTTCATAACAGGTGCAGTATGTCCTTGCATTTATTTCAGGTCAAGGTTTGTATGTCAAACAGCACTGTAGGATGACCTTTTAAGAACACTTTTGAACACTTAATTGAAGGTATTTGTACCCAGTATTTTTATAATATAGCACAGTATTGTAAAAAAATATTAAAAATTGAATTATCAGAAGTGAAATTTCAATTTTCATTTTATCATAAATTATTTTAAAATAAACTAGATTAAAAGCTGGATTTAATTTTACCTCTTTTTGTATATTGCTAAGATATCTGAAGTCTGGAATATTCTTGATTCCATGGCATAAATTGGTGTAATAGTACATTTTATTGCATGAAGGTGCAATGATTTCCCTTCATGCTGTGAACCAAATACAGGAAATCATATTGCAACTGGCCTAGGAATTTTATACAATTAATAGTCATTATGTTTCTGAAGGAATGAATATTAAGGGAAAAAATACTCACGATGAAAAAGCCCAATATATCAAGGAAGGACACTGTGTACCTCTAAACCCAGGAGAAGAAAAGTTTTTAGTTCAGGCATAATGTGGTATTTTATTCTTCACCTTTCAAAGCTAAAAAACCTTCTACGACTTTAACTACACTCCTCTGGACTCTGGAGTTTAAATGGTTTAGGTGTTACATTTAAAATAACTTACTTCTTACATTTAGTATTGCATTGCTAAGAAGACAGTTAGAACTAGTTTCACTGTCCATATTTTATATGAACAATCACCTCCACTGGAACTTCTGTTTTCAATTTCATGCCATTTTCTGCTTTCTGATTTTGCTGGTAGTTTTATGCTCTGTACTTTGCATGGTTTCTATTCTCTCCTTATTGCTTATATTTAACTTTACAAGTTACAAACAGGGCCTATATAAAATAGTTAAGAATCTTAATCTCAGGTGTGGTGAAACATCAACTAATGATTATTAATTACATTTTTGCCTGCTGTTCATGTGATGAAACAATGTGAATTAAAACCATTCTATAGGACTTTGTGTTATACAGCTAAAAACTCTGGAATGTAAAATGTAAAGATGAAATTAAAAATATCTCCTTTTTCCTAAGTAGAATTTAATTCCCAATCACAAAAGAAATAGTATGCTTACTAGTAGCCAATCTATAAAAATCATTCAATAAATAAATATGACGTTAAGTTTTATAGGATTGGACACACTATATTTATTTTACTTTGGTACAAAACGTCAGCAAAAATATTATCACTTCTAAAGATAAAATAGCCATGTATTAGAATTAAAAAAAAAAAAAAAAGTTGTGCACTTGAAAAGTACCTCTTCATGTATGGGTTATGTTTTTATGCAAAAGCAGCTCTTTAGAAGTTTGTTGTAAGTAACATAATAATGGTATCTCATTCAAACAATTAACAGAATTGTAGCTTTCTCAATAATGAACCTTTAGAAACCTTCTTAAGTTCATCATCAAAATATCTTGTTAAATAAGCTGCAGAATCAAAAAGTCCATGGAGAATGAAAAGTTAATTTCAAATCTGTTAATTAAAGCAAAGTAAAAAAGTGTGTTGCCAATGGGAAAATCTGTCTCCTTCACATCTGTACCATCATGCAGGTTAAGGAAAGTAGAGGAATTACAATTTCCCTCTAAGGTCTTTTCATGCCACTGTGCTGTAGTGCCATATGAGGTAAACATAAATCCAGCCATTAGTTTTCTTTGACAGCATAAAATAATTTTACTAAAAAATAAAAAAAAATAAATCATAGTATTCCAATAAAGCTGCTTGTGTTGTTTCTGTAGTCCCTGATCAACAAAACTGAATCATTATGACACAGCACAAGGGAGATGGCTTTACAGGGTAAGATTTCAGGTTCACCTGTGTCCTGTTCCTTGTTATGAGTATCATGTAACATCACTGTTCCTCGGAAAACACATAGCTAAACAATTGTGTACAGCCTGTTGTGTTGGTAACATCCCTCCTGTTAGTTCCAATTAACAAGGATGAGTTCTTTCAGAGCTCCTGTGAGGCTTTAGAAAATGGACTGCTGAATATCTTATGCTTCTTTGTTCAATAAACATTACGATCATTACTTTTATGTAACATTTCACTTTTTATTATGGCACTACATCTGTTAGCAGAAGGCAAATGGACATTGTTTTTCATAAAGAACCAGATCATTCTTTAAAATATAAAAATTGAATTTCCCATTTTAATTCCAAGTGACTGGCTTACTGTAACTAAAATAAAATCTATTCCTTGGCTCCATTTTTACATCTGGTAACACTTTCTTAAGTACTCCTGTTTGCAGGCCAGCTGAGGACAAGAAAGCGGAAGTGGAATTGAACATTCAGGATGGACTTTAGGGCACATGGCATAGTTAGTAATGACAACTGCTATGTGTTTGAGAGTTGTGTTAGACACTCTTAAGTTTTGAACTGAAGGGCATAGGAGTTTCCCTCCTAAATGCAGGCTTTATTCTAGATTCAAAAGCACAAAACAAATCTCAAGCAAAGCCTGGTGCTGCTGGTGCATTTGAACTTCACTTTCAGAAAGGCAGCCCTCTCCTGGGGATTTCTAGTTGAGTAGTAGTGGCCACTTCTTTTACTGGTAAACTTCATTATCACAGGATCATCTCATAATTAACCTGGAAATCTCTCTGGAGATCATTTGGTCCAACATTCCACCCACAGCTGAAACAACTGCAAAGTTATAACAATCTTGGATAGTAGATAATGTTGCTCAAGACTTTGTTAAGCTAACTTAACAAAGAATCTACAGTGATATGCAGTCTTTCTGGGATACCTCTTCCAGTGCTTGATTACTTCTGATGTAATTTTTTTTTCCCCATCTTAATATTTTAATTGATAGTGTTTGCTACTTTTTCTTTCTGTGTATTTGGAATAATTAGGGGAGAATTTAGGCTGAGAAAATTAACTCCCCGCTCATTCTTGGAAGTCTCTTAATAAAACGACTGTATTAGTTGATCCAGTTTCAGTTGGAAGCAGTGGATATTTTTTTAAGTGAAGGAAGAGTGACTGGAGAGTCACAGTTAGAAGTCTGCTTGTGTAAAATATTTGAGATTGGTCACCAGTTTTTGATCAGTGCTGAGAAAGTTTTAAACTCTGGGACTGGAAATCCCTGAGATCTAAGTAAGCAAGATAAGTGCTATATCTCTTCCAGAGACTATAATTTATCCCTGGCTGGATGGAGGTATGCTATCCATATTATTGGAAGCTGATGCTTCTGTGTCTGTCTCATCCAGTTACCTGCCTTTGATGAGAGGCAGCTTGAGGAAGAGCAGCAGTACATTACCCAAAAATGAATGTGCTAATACTTCTGTAGCTAAAATAATCACTAACTTCATGCTGAATTCATAGAGTCGTAAGTTCTACAGCCAGAGGGAATCATTATGTTCACCTTGTCTGACCTATGTTATATAAAGGGTAGAGTTCTTCAACCATTTTTAACAATTAAGACAATTCCTATGAAAATAACCTTAAAGATACACAGAATTTACTACATGATAATATTTCAAATTGTTAATTAGCCTCAATATTAAAAACATGCACCTTTTTCTAATCTCTGTGCATGAACTCTCACCTTCTAGCTACTAGATAGATCATGGTACTAAACATTTTATGAAGCACATAATTATTCATTAAACCAAATTCCTGCTTTAAATATATTGTATAATTGGAGACATCAATCGCTCTTCCATAATGTAAAATTTGAAATATTAATTAAATCTTTCAATTGTGAGTTCCTAGAACATACATGCTTTGGACCTGCATCTGCTTTCACACATCTTCCTGTTATCTCTTTATACCCTAGTTGCTGTAGCAGAGTTAACATATAATGAGTTCATTTGATTTATGTGTGTTTAAATGTGTTCCTACAATAGCACAAAATCTTCAGGGACTCTGGGATCATTTGGATAAAGAATGTGTATGTAATTCATGCATTTTTCTTTCTGTTCTCTAATGGCTAGTACATTTATTTCTTGTATATAATTATTAATTGGGTTTTCCTGTACCTGTGTTGTTATTACCAAAATGCAGTTAGCAAATTTTAAGTATGACTGGCATACATTTCAGCTTTTGCAACATTGTGACTTTCAGCTCTTTCAAGGAAAAAAAAAAAAGAAAAAAGAAAAAGAAGGGACATTTATGTCACTCCGTTTTATTTTCTTAGGAGGACAGTCATAATTACTATTAAAATGTCCAATAGTATAAACTCAAGACAGTAATCAAAAACAGCAACACATGTACATAGCAACATCCAAGGTTAGAAAACCAAAGAACGAAGATATATCCACATTGCTATAAAACAAGATTTTCTGGGATATTGAAGCACGGGGTGACAGCAGAGAACTTGATGCTGTACATTTGTTCTCCATTCTTGTGTCTTCCTGTAAGGGTACTTTTGAAATACCTTAGGATCCATTACATTTCACGTTAGGAGATTTTCTTTCAGCTTTTTCTTCATTGGGAGAAATGAATTTGCTGTCAGTAAAACATATTTTCTATTGAGATGGCCAATTTCTTCTGCAGTACTAATTGCTTTATCTTCCTACCATTTTCCCTGTGAAGCCTCCTGCTTCTTCCAAACTTTGCAATATGTCCAGACTTTGTCTTGTCTACATTTTAGAGAGCACATTTATGGATCTCATATATTTTACCTATTCTTTTTTAAATAACAACAGCCCAAAAAAAACTGCACGCAAGAATCCATGAAGGTTTAACAGGTGATACAGTGGTGCTCTGTGATATTAGAGAACTAATTCACCTACAGTGAATTCCTCGACTTTATTGGATTCTAAGATAGAAAAAGCAGCAGTAAGAGAGAGATTGTTATTTATTGCAAAATTTTAGATTTAAATTCATAGTAAAGTATGAGGAAATTGTAATGTGTGATTTATAAGCTTGATTTCAATTACATGAAATTTTTTAAAGCCACAAAACGACATCTTGGCTGGTATAAATCAATGAAATTGCTGTTATTTATGCTAGTTGCAGGTATGATTATATATTGTTAGTTTCTTCATAACTCTGTTCTTTCCTTCAGGTATTTCAAAAGAAAAGCTCCACAATCATACTTCAGAATGTCAGGAACTGTAGAATTGATTCTCATGGGAGATTTGCATCAGCTGAGCCCACTTAACTTGATAATTCTTTATTTGTAGCTGATCAAAAATTCAACAGTCTGCATTGTGCCTTTACCTTCTTATCTAGTGGCAGTTTGGGACTGCTCTGAAAAGAGATAGGTGTGTATTTATTTAAAACTTGGTTTACATTACAGGAAAAAGAAATGTGAAAGAGATACAGACTTAAAGCAGCTGAAAGATTATTTCAGATGAAATATGGCATACTCCCTCTAGTGATTAATAGATCATTTCCAAAATCTTCATAAGTTTATATGACTTATTCAAAATGTTGTTGACTACTAAAATTTGTAAGCAATCTTTTATATTCTGGTGGTACATGGCATGAATATGCTTTACTGCATACATATTTTGAATAATATCTCAACAAGTTGAAATGTTTCATTAGATCTATTTGAATGCAAGATTTCTGGACATATATCATCATCATTAGTTCCATTTTTTTTTTAAAGCCCTGGTGAATCACAGAACCTGTCAGTGGTGAATTAATTTTCTCTATGCAGATAAAAATAAAGAACAACTGTGAGTTAAATAATAAATAGGCCAATTTGCACTCATAATTCTTACGTCTTAAATCTTCATAAAGTGTTATTAAAATTCAATGTTCCTTATACAGATTGATGTGCAAGCAATACATATTGCAAAAAAATATATTCAGTGAATATGCAAGGGGGTGGGTTTATGCAGTAATTATAGCATTACTGAATCTATAATTATTATCTTTATTAGATGTAATTTAGCCAACTAATATAATTTAGATACACAAATTCATCTACTACTTTAATAAAATATGCTTGCTGCCCTTGACAGCTTCATGCCTTCAGCAAACACAGTGTACTGAACTCTCTTTTTCTTTTATGTTTTCTTCCTGTGGAGTTCAGCAAACAGTAAACTCTGTTATTGCCATTGTTTTATTCTACTTTCAGAAGCTGTTTACTCTAGCTAAAATAAAAAAGGCCTTGGTTCTCATAATTTTTCTTCCTCAAGGTCAACTGATGTAGCCACTAGTTCTTGACTAGGTTTTCAATACCTAAAAAGAGTGTTATTATATTTATTATTTTTTAATTCAGAGAGCTTTTTATACTGCAATTCAAATTAAATTTTTTGAAACACAATCTTTTAAAACAAAAATAGAATCAAGCAAACATTTTAAAAACAAGCAAAATAGTTAATAAATCAATGAACTTAGTGTTAAACTGTGGGAATTAAGCATTAAAGTCACGGCTTTATGTGAGCTGTATTTACTTGGTCACTGAAGACACTACACTATTTTTGTCAAGTGGTTGACAAAGATGCTCCATCAGTGGTACATCTATGTTTCCTCTGGGCTAATAGTTTTGTCTGCATCATTCAATAGTTTTCTGCATCATCAAACAGTTCCATGCCTGTTGGTGGTAAGCTAGTCCTGCAAAGTGGGAGTTAAAGTTGAAGTTCAATCTGGTAAACCATCAGAGAAAGTTCTTGACTTGAATGTTACTCCCTGTGAGCTGGTTCAATAGCATTCCTACTGAGTGGCAAACCTGAGGCTTCTTGGTAAATGAGGAGAAAAGTCACTTCCCATGGTGTAAATGACTCCTTCCTTCTGCTGAGCATGGTGGCACAAGAGTTTATGTTGGTAGTGTTGATGTGTTTATGTGTTGCTGTTCCCATAAAAACTACAGCAATGGCTTGTCCTTCCAGAGCTCACTGTTGTTCTCCCCTGGAGAAATAATTGTAGAAGCAGAATTAGCTGAGGTTTGGCAAGTCTGAATGCAGCAGTATATCCTGACTACTACCCAGTGAGCACAGCAGTACTCATGTTTGAACAGCTTAGTGACAAATGCCATGTGCTGCAAAAACACAAGGAAGGAGCCTGAGCCAAAATAAGCCAAAATAAGCTCCATGTCCCAATGTCTTGGTGTTCTCCACCGCAATACCCATGGTAGGAGGGCAGCCCTGCAGTGTAAGTGTGGGGACACCACCTTTTCCTAGAAAGGGTCACAATGCTGAAAGGTGTCCCAAAGGAGAAAACTCTCCCCTAGACATTATTTGAGATAAAAACCTGTTCAGCTAGAGAGATTGACCACTGCTCAAATAAGGAGAAGCTTGGCTGGTGTGACGATTCCTAGAACTGAAGTGTCTGAACTTGAGCCATACTTCATGACAAGCACATATTTGTGGATTTGACAAGCACAGAACAAGCTGAGGAGCCAGCAATGTATGTATGCCAGGTACACTACTTGAAGTAAATTGACAAGTTATAAATTAAACTCAGATTTTACAGCTATTGAATGCAGGGGCATTTTTACATACTGGGATGAAGGGATCACTGTATGAATGGCATGTGGTGCCAGGAAATAAAACCCATCCAAATAAACAAAACTCAACCCACAACAGATCAGGATTTGGATCAGAGAGATGTTTAATGTGAAAAAGCAATAGTGATACTCTACATAGGTACACATAGGTACTCTTGAACTTTGAAGAACCTGAAATCCTAAGATACTTAAAAGGAAAGAAAGAGTATCACTAAAAATACAGAATATTCATGTTCTCTCATAGCTGAGGAGCTAGAATAATTGACTCACACTTTTCAGGAAATTTGGTTTCCTAATACTAATTATTAGAACACAAATTCCTAAATAATAATTAATTGTATATATAAAAATAAGATGATAATTAGATCTAGCTTAGTTTGAGGCAGGTACTTTTAATTTGCTCACTTATCATCAGTAGGAACAGATGCTAGTTTTTGCTAACCATTTGGAGCTAACATAACTGCTCTCTAGTGACTACTGAATTGAATGTTGCAAGGTTGATTACTAGAACTCATCATCTCAGAAAAGGAAGCCTCACTGTATATGAAAAGCATCAATTTTTGTTATCCAACCAGAGCAACACTTGCCACTCACCAACAACTTTTCTTTAAGCTTTGTCAAATACAAGAAAAATATCAAGGTCACACCTGGGACTAAAACCCTTCAGATTGTTCCAAGCCCTTCTTCACTCAGACATAACATTTATGTTTTTCTGAAATAAGGATTTTATCCATTAGTTGGATCACATAGTCCTCATGAAACAACTTTTACCATTGCTATAGTTACACCTCAGAAATAATTCCTGTTGGAGATAAGAATAGCAATGGGCTTCCCGCATTCAGAATTATGTGGAATTTATTTCCTCAATTTCACTGTATTTGACTCCTTTGAAGTTAAATCTAAGCTCTTTTTTTTTGTCTACCTTCAAAAGAAAAATGAGCAAGGTTTTAAATTTATTTTAAAAAATTGAAGGCAGTAGTAATATTTAAGTTTACATCACGCACTTTTGAGTTTGTGAATATGCTATAAAATAATGACTTCTGTATAAATAATTTATTCAACTTGTTATCGAGGAATGTTTTATTTAATTTTTTTTATTAATGTGAGTTAAACTGAAAATAGTTTTTTTTCCTAAAAACAGATGGGAAGAAATCTGTTTCAGACTCATTTGCTGAGGCCAGGCTTGCACTCCTGAGGGGGAGGCTCAAACCCTGCATTTCTGCATGGTTCTCTTTCTCATGGCCATTGTCCTCTGCTCAGGGGTAAAACTGCCCCCTCTCCCCCATGGAAGGTCTGATGGGGCATTACTGGCTCCACTGCACTGAAAGGCAGCTGTTGTGTCTTAGAAGGAGCCACAAATCATCAAAAACCATGAAGTGCCCCCAGACCCATTCCTGAGGCCTTCCACCAGATGACTGAACATGATCTAAAAGTGCTGCAACAGACCCAGGGTGTGTTGCAAGAGACAGTGTAAAACTTCCCCTCCACATGGGGAAGGTGCCAGGGTGTCCCCACCCATCCTGAGCCTATTTTAACCCATGGGACTTTGTGTTTCAGGGTTGTCTCCCCCCACCCCCTATGAATCAAGACCATCACTTTGACCAATGGTAAACTACATTGCAACAAAAAAAAGTCTCATTGTGAGCTCTGTGGGTCGTTATCTTTCTCTTTCTTTCTTTTCCCTTATATATTTTCATAGGTGATATTTTTATGCTTTCATATTGCTTTATTACTATAGACAATAATAGTCAAAGTTCCCATCAGGTGGCTTAACTTACAGCCCATTTCCAGTCAGGAGATGAGTTCTGGGAGGCTTCAGTGGTCACAGATGAGCAGTTTGCTATCGTGGACAGAGGTCCATCCTTTGGTGATTTTAACAATGTTTAAGTTGTTAATCCTAACATTTCAGTCTCACAGGGGTTAACACCATTACTGTGTATATCCTACTTTTGCTCTTTGTACTGAGAAAGCAAGAGGAGGAAACAGGGGACAAGATTTTTTGTCTTACTCTAGAAGCAGACAAGAAAATATGTGTTTGTTCTGCCAGTGTGCCTGAGAGGTGCAGCCTCCAACAGTCTGTAACCTTCAGATGAGAAATGTGCTTCCACAGGGACAGAGCAGTGCTGCCATGGGAAGCAGTCCCACGGTGTGACTTCTCCTTCTGCTCAAAGTCCTCCACGGCATGTGGTGGCATCCCACAGTAAGAAATCCTGTCTAGCACTGATGGGATCCCTACTGAGGGACTAGCATTCCCTGTGTCTCAGCAGAGCATTTGCTCAGCTGTCTGGATAGCAGTTGGCCACCAGAGATTTCAGCTGGGAATCTACTGGAAGTGTCGCACAGGGTGCTGCACAGCCACTCCTTCTCTTCTTTGAACTTGTTAAGTAAAAAAGACTGCAACAGTATCTGCTGTTACATCTGAGTATCTTTCAGTCACCAAACCAAGGTCTAGTCTTGTGTCTGGTGAATGGTACAGAGTTTTGGCTGTGTATATCAACTTTAGGGCTGAAAGCCAAGGAATACAACCATTGGAACCAGCTACAAACAGGAAGATATGAAGTCCAAGTAACATGTAACTCTCTTCTACCATTCAGACATCACCCTTTGTAGTTTTTGAAAGTATTTTTTGATTCAGAAGAAGTGCTCTGGATTGGGTCTTGCTGGCATACCTTGTGGACAGATACTGTTCAGAGGTGCATCAGAACATATATCTGAAGACTATGGAGAGAGAATAAACATATCTGAAGGCTGCCACATTTTAAATACAGATTTTTTTTTATTTACACATACTAATTAGGTGCCTATTTTAAGCATAAAAACTCCCCTCATTTTTCTGTTAGTCATCTGCCCTGATACTCTTAAAATACTTTCATTGCTTCATATTATTTATTCATTATTAATTGTTCAGTATTATTGACACAAATTTAAACAACTGAAGTGAGTTTGGTTAAGAATACATGTGTGAATGGTTTCTATGGTAGCCTATTTCACAGTCCTTCTTTTATGCCTCTCAAAGTAAGACTGTAGATTTAGAAAATCCATTTTTAAATATTTCCTGAGATTTAGTAGCAACAGCTACAACTTCACAAATCCTTTTAAAATGTTCAATTAAATAGACATTATACAGAGTAGCTGGCTTCCTATTTTTGAATAAAATATAAAAAGCAAATAAGAATATTAGTGTTTTTTGAATTGAAAAATTATTGCAGGCATTGCAGAACCTTTCAAGGTACGCTATGGTGTGGTTACAACTTAAGACAGTTCTTCAGCTCTGTGTAGCAATACATATAAGCTGCATAACAGAAGTCATCCATAACAGTTTATTTATAATGTTAATAAAATCAAGTGGTAAGAAAGTAAGTTCTTTTGTTGATAGCAGAAATATTGTCCTTTACACTAGAAGTGGTGTGCTTCCAGGATTTCCAAATATACCAGGAGGTATATTTGAATTATACACAGTACAAATAGATGTTTTGGCATCACAGTTAAACAAATCATCCCAAATCTCACTTAATAATATTTCCAGTGATGATCCAATCCATTGAACCATCAGCAGGAATAACAAATTTGCTAATACTGGACAAAAATTCATCTGTAATGTCTCACTGTTTAGCAGAGATACCTATGCCAACTGACTACTATGCAAATAGTTCTCTAACTATATTGTCTATCTTCTTGAAGAGCTGCAAAAATCAGACATTTCCCAGAAAAGACTGTTCATCTAAAGACCATAAGAAATTATTTTCTAATTAAGCTTTTCTAGTAGTAGAAAGCATTTTGCATGTAATCAGGTGAACTTTTTATTTTATTAGTGACATCAAAAGTTTCTGTCTGGATCTTATTAGCTGGTGATTTTTATAAATCTGTGTGGAAACATAAATGTTCATGTACACATGAGTCTCTCAACATGATGCCCTTATGTATGTCTTCATTATTCAGAATCGTTCTCTTGTGCACATATATTCATTTTCATGTAAAACCTATTCTTTATAGATGTAATAAAGATTTATGGGGGCATAAACAACTATGTGCCATAGTTGGACCCTTTTAATTATTTATTAGGTCAACACGTTCCTAGTTAACCAAAATAAAACCCCAGACTTTGTACACCACAATCTGCCACTCATTAATCATCAGATTTTCAAAGTTTTGTTCTCAAATGTTTCTTTATGGCAATTTGATGCTTTTTTTCATATCTGAATATGGAATTTTCATTTTCTAATAAGTATGAAAGATATTGGGATATATTGCTGGGGTATTTGCTAAGACATTAACATGTTTTATGAATAAAATCCTAGTATCTTCTGGAGCTTCCTGGCTGGTACTAATTTTTGCCTTAAAAAAATGCAACCTACCAACCAGTTAAACAAAACACAAAAACCTCTTAAGGCAATAATGTGGAATCCAAAATTATTCATACCTGATTTTCCTTCTTTTCATCTTTTCCACTTTTTGAGTATTGAAAATCAGATCCCTTTAGGGACTTGGCTAACCCCTGTAAGGTCTATACTTCCAAATGCCAGAACAGTCAATTTCACAATTTGGCATTTTCCAGGAATTATGAAGAATATAATTTAAGTGTTTAAGATACCTGCATTAGCAACAGCTTTTTTGATTTTTTTACAAGTATTTCCTGCAGTCATCCATGCCTAACTTTACACAAAGCATTCACACTTCTCTGTTATTAGATATTATTTTTGCAGTTTATTGTTAACATTTTGAAAACTACTATTGGCAAAGAAAATGAAAAAGAAGTTACTTTATTTGCTCAAATGCTGTATTGGCAATGAAACTTGGATATCTGGCTTAATACCGGGTCAGAGTTCTTCTCAAAAGAAAGTAGCCTGCAGACTTAATGAGAATTCACCAAGTGCAGGAAAGTGACTCAGCTGATGCTACAGTAACCAGCAATGTCACATACCCTGGAAGAGGAAACACACAGTGTAGCAGTGCCTAGCACAGGACAAGAGCTCAAAGTGTAATATTCAAATCCTTGCACTGTGTAAGGGTAAATCTGGATATGCCACAGTTTAAAGAAAAGTCTCCAAGTATCTGTTTCAGTGCACAGCTGTTGTGCTGCATTTATTTCTTCTCTGGGCTCTTCTTGCTGGTTCCAGTGGTCCTCTCGGAAGTAACCAAATAAATAACCAAATATATAATGTTCCTACCCACAGTCTTTAGCTAGAACTACTGTCATTTGCATCTCTCAGTTTTACTTTTCTGTGCAGCTCCAATATGACTTTATTTTACAGTGCATAAATTATCTTAGGGCTGTTCACTGTCTGTCACATTGCACAAAACCTAGAGAACAAATAGAAAACCCTGGCTCTGTTTAATCAGAGGCTCTTGACTGCATATTGAATCTAAAAATAAGTTTTAAAAAGGTATTTGAAAGGATGCATGAATCTGGAATCTAATAATCCTGCTAACCTCCAGGCAGGATCTTATCTAGCTTACCTAAAGCATATGTCTCAAGTTTGGAAATAATGATGATCTAAAGAATCATTCAAAGAATGCATATTCCATAAAAGACACGCTTATCAGCTCCTATGTCCATTATAAATCTCAAATTCAGGAATTTCTTGTTTCTGTTCTACACCATAAAATATAACATATTTGTCCTAAGTATTATGTGGTGGTGTAGAACGTGTGCACTACAACCCAGTGCACAGTCCCTTAAGACTGCTTTTAAGTCTTATGTTTTGCTTCTTCAGCAAAAATCAAAACATATCCAACAATGTCATGAATCCCAAATTGTAATACAAACTGTGAAAACCATGGATGAGGTTTTTATTTTCTTTTTAAAGGTTTCTTTTGATATGAATCAAATTCTCCACCTAATTTCAGTGGACAGTAGATTGAGCCATGTAGTTCATCTGTTATTTCTGCTACTCTCAGTGAATGCGAATTATGTACAGGGATTGCAAAACTTCCTTTTTAGTTCACATGAATTAGCACGTAGACATGAAGCTTTTAGTTCTGTGATGAAGTATGGCTAAGTGGTTTTCACTTTCTACTAGAATTTGATAAAAAAATCCAGGCAATAGTAAAAACACACTGCTTCTTCAAAATAGCATCTGACTTCTCACTCTGTGTACAGGTAACTTTGCAAATAATGCTGCAGTCTCAGAGCTCAGCAGCTGCTTTCACAGAATGATTGAGGTTGGGAGGGACCTCTGGAGATCATCTTGTCCAACCTCTACTAAAGCAGATTCACCTATACCAGGCTGCACATCCTTGTGTCCAGGCGGGTTTTGAATATCTTTAGAGGAGACTCCACAACTTCTCTGCACAGCCTGTTCCACTGCTCTGTCTCTCTCACTGTAAAAAAGTTTTTCTTCATATTCAGATGGAACTTTGTGAGTTTCAGTCTGTGCCCATTGACTCTTGTTCTGTCGCTGAACAGCACTAAGAATCTGACGTCACCCTCTTAAAGGCCTGCTCTTAAGATATTTTTATGCATTGATGAGATCCTCTCTCAGCTGTGTTCTTGCCTCACTGTAGAGCATTCAGTGTCTTTGCTAAATTTGAATTTATTAACATCCAGGTCTTCTTCAGGAACACATTTGCCAACTGTTAATGCAGTTTGAAACTATTACCCCTGAAAAAAACATTTTCAGGAATCTGGAATTCATTCCTTTGCTTCTGCAGCTTTTTTTCTAAAAAGGAATACATCAGAGAAATTCCTGGTATTGCACACTTGGAAAGGGGAAACACTTTTATTCTTTA
Organism: Vidua chalybeata; assembly: GCF_026979565.1. Classification (NCBI taxonomy): domain Eukaryota; kingdom Metazoa; phylum Chordata; class Aves; order Passeriformes; family Viduidae; genus Vidua; species Vidua chalybeata. Next base: position 61,033,365 of record NC_071534.1, on the reverse strand, counting down.
TGACCATTGGCAAGAAGGGACTTATGCCATTGTGGTTTATGTTATTGTCATAAACACTTGAAGCTTCTGGCTTTGTAATTGCCTAAAATCACTTTACTTGAAAATTATGTTTATTATTCTCTTCAGCTGGAAATTCAGTAGATCAAGACAAATGTGGTGCTTCTCTGCTTAATACATTTAGTAATTTGACAAGATAGGTATAATTTCCCATACATTCCAATTCCTCACAGTAATAGTGTTCCAGAGTAATTTGGCAAACAAACAAAAGACCTAATTAAGTATTGTTGAATTTTTCTAAGGCAAAGTGTATACAAGGTCATACCAAGGGCTCAGCTGAAGTTTATTAAAGATTAGCAGTCTGTTTCTGCAGGAGGGATCCCTCCAGCTACTGTAATGTATGACAGCCTGGCAGACCATGTTCCACAACAAGCTGTTGAACAGAGCCGAGTTACAGAACAAATTCTCTGTAGAATGTTTAATAAAAGGGCTTCATATATATTAAAGACATTTTTCTCTTTGCATTTTGTTACATTTGGAACAGATAAGCAAAACAAGACATTATTTGCTTCCATATATTTGGAAAATTACTCTAGAAGTAGGTCTTTGTGCAAAAAAGACGAGGCTATTCCACTGCTCTTAATTTACACTGTAAATCCTTGTGGCAAAAACACACCTTTGCATTTGAAATTACCTCATGCAGTAGGAACCAATCTGTGAATCCAAATATAAATCAGCTAAATATGTGTGAAGATGTTTGGATAGTGGTGTGCCAGGTTTGCCTTTAATTTACCAAAAAAAAAGTAATGATTTAAATATTTATAACATGCCTGTAAGCTTGGAGCATTGAAACCTGTGAGCCCTGAGGTCTGTGAGTTGGTATAGGAACATGCAGGGAAGTAAGGCCTTTACTTCTACTTTCCTGACCATCATATAGACTCTACAAGGACACAACTAGTACAATGTTAACCTTGAGATGCTGCTAAAGAGACTCTAAAATACAGATTATTTACTGCAAAGATAAAGTATTCTTTAAAATATGTCTAAAGTACTGAGTGAGTCTTTCCTGTCATAGTTCTGGGAGTTTTAACTAATATTCATATTCCTATGCTGACAAATAAATAAAATTGCCTCTTTTTCTTTTCCATAACTACGTGGAGTGAGCAAAAAAAAAAAAAAAAACCTTGAGGGAGCACCTTTCCACCTTTCCTGCTTTTGAAAGTAGCAAAGCTAGACAGAGACTCTGAAGACTCAGTGCATCTAAGTAGTAGAAATATGTTCAAAGTCAGGCAGTGTACTGTGCTCCCAAATAAGCACTAAAATGTTATAATTATTAATTGAATACTGAGGTTAAAAATAGACATAAATTCCTACTTGTTCTCCTGCCTCTACAAACTGGTGCACAGCTTTCCAACCCTGGAACTCTTCTAGAATCAGTAATATTTTTTTACTAATAAAGGCAATCTGGACTAAACACTACATTAACTGACCATTTTTCCAGTCTGCACTAGAAGTCAACATAAAAGTTCCATTTATTTATTGTTCCCCAAGCTCATAAAAGCAGTATTTCAAAAATAGTTTATTGCTATTAAATTAACACACTATTTTTTTTTTTTAATAGAAGTAAAGATTTCTTACGTGTCTAAGCACCTGCCCTCAGGTGCCTTATACTCATGTAAAAGAAAAATACTCTTTCAGATGCTATTTATGTAAACAGCACTTAATACCTCTTCTGGAATATAGCACCATCCTACAACACACCTGAGCATGGAAAGCCTGGACTCAGATATGGCAAATCACCATAATTCCGCTGTAGAAGAGAAGAAACCAGCTGCAAAGGCAAAGGGTCTTTTTAAAACATAATAATAATAACAAAAAGATGTAGCACATACCTTAAATATCTCTAAACTGTACCAACTATCCATCTTGAAGCTATAAATCCAAACAAAATAGTTGCTCACTGAATGACCTTTATATTGGTTTTGAGAGCAGATTGTTTGGTAAATTATGCAAGAAGTGGTAATGAAATCAAGGAAGGTTAATACCAGTCAAGATTTTGTAAACCAAAGTCCTGCAATGTCTAAGGTACCTACAGGTTTTGTGACAGCACTTGCATGACTGGACTGGTCATGTTTACTTGAGAGCTTCTCATTTTGTGTCTTCAACTGCATCAATAAATTGCTTTTGTCAGAAATATGTACAGTGCAAGTACCCCTTGTTGGTTTTGGTCCTGAAATATCTAAAAGTATAATATTATTTCATTAGGGAATTCAGAGATATTTTTTTCATAGGTTACCTTGGTAACAAAATTGTAACTGAGTTCTTTTTTCCATTTTGCATTAATAAAAGGCTAAATATTATAAGTAATTATAAGTAGTAGCAACTGTGTCCTATTAAGCCTTGATGCTGCATAACAAAAGATGTGTTTCTGTAGAAATCTGAGGCTTGGAATTAGTCCTTTGTTTTAAGTCTTGAATCACCATAAGTTTTAAGCCTGCTTATCTGTCTATATGAAGGCAGTTAAAGACAAAATCTAATAAGTGTAGCTCTAGGTTAAAGGCAAGGAAAGAATTTGCTTGTGGTCTGTAAGATTCCTATATACAGACCTCATGTTCAGATCTTGATGGGTGTTTAAGATGCACCAGCAACTGTGTCCAACTCTGTACATATGCACATTACAAAGTCCATGATGCTTACAGAAAACTATAAAGGATGGCAGAAGTATTATTAGCAACCCTCCTGGGTGAAAGAGTAAAAGAGGCAATAACCATTGATTATTTCATTAGCCAGGGAGTTGCTTTAACCATTTCCAAGACCTCAGGTCCTCCAGCCTGAGGGAATGAGAACAGATGCAGGAGGGAAATGGGACTCAGCAAGATTTTATCAAGAGCAATAAAGTTCTGCTGGGGATGGAAACTGCTGTATCTGGGGTAGAGTCACCCTGAATTCAATAGCTATTGATGATGGTTTGCTCCTTTCTCCATTTTTTTTTTTTTTTTTTTGTGGGAAGTGACTACTTGGTCTTTTCTAGGTCTGCAGTCCTCAGCACACAGTGCAGTGCAGGGCTCTTGGAGCTGGCTAGATGAGTAGTATAAGACGGTGGAACCATCCAAGTGACAGTGTGCCCTGGGGTGACTTTATGATGCTTGTATCCCCATTTGTCTGTTCTGTTTATGCTAGATGTTAGGTTCTGCAACTTTAAGAGTAGTTCCGAGAGCAAAGGGGGAGAAAAGTGCAGAGTTTGTTATCAGAAAACCCTAAACCAAGACACAGTGTTATCTCCTGCTGTTGTCTAAGCAGATTAGACAGAATATTTAATTAATAGTTAATGAATGCAAGATATGCAAAAGGTATTATCATATCTGTATTACATCTGAAAAAACACGACTAAATAATATAAGGGCAGAAAGATTAGGTCTTTAGCTTCCAACTTAAGAGGGGGATTCAGAATATGAAATTTAGTCCTTTACAGTTTTCTACATGAGTTGAACAAAGACTGTAACCAAAGTAGAGAAACACAGGAATAACCAAGTCTGTTGGACCTCCTGTGAGACTTTGCCATCATCTGTCATGAATGACTGCTGAATATCCAGGTGTTTAAAACAAACCAGGGTGTATTAACACTAAATAACATAGAATCATTAAAAATTTCAATTGTGAGGGAGCTCTTTATATCATATGGTCCAAATTTTCACTCAAAGCAGGGCTAATATTAAATGTAACGAATTTTTGCTTGATTCATAAACTAGTAATTCAAGCTTGTCTACATAAAAAAAAATATTGAAGAAACAGTAAGCTAGAGATACTCATCTAATATGTGAGCTTCCTCCCTGTGCTGTGTCTGGAATAGCCTTGATTTGCCAGAGTGTTTTGTGAGGAAGATACAGTTTCTGTCAATATTCTTTGATAGTGAAAAGTTTCTCAGGAGAGAGCATGCAGAACAAACATCTGATGTCTGTGCTGTTAGCAGAGCTCCCTGGAGCTCAGGGGCGCACCAGAATCCCTGTGCTCCAGCATAGTTCTCACAAAGGGCTGGAGATCTTTGGGGGTACTGCTGCATCCCCAGACATCAGATAATCCATGGGAAATAAATTCAGCATACTTATGGACAATCCAAATGTCTGAGAGCTTTAACAATACCATCTCCAAAACACAAGAGTAACCACAAAATCAAAGAGTGGTTTGGGTTGGAGGGAACCACAGTGGGGTATCTGTTCCAACCTCCCTGCTCTAGCATGGTCATCCCAGAGCACATGGCCCCAGATTGCATCCAAATGGTTCTGGAGTATCTCCCAGGAGGGAGACTCCCCACCCTCTCTGGGCAGCCCCCTTCCAATGCTCGGTCACTGCACAGTGAAGTTCTTCCAAATATTCAGATGGAACTTCCTGTGCATCAGACACTGCCTCATGTCCTAGGGGTTGGCACCACTGAGCAGAGCCTGGCTTTGTCCTCTTGGCAGCCCCTCTTTAGATAATTATACACATTAATGAGGGCCCCTCTCAGCCTATTCTTCTCTCAAGTCTGAACAGGCCCAACTCCCTCAGCCTTTACTCATCAGAGAGATTCTCAAGTCCCCCAACCATCCTTGCCACCTTCCATTGTATCCACTCCAAGAGCTCCACATCTCCCTTGTACTGAGGAGCCCAGAATTGCACACAGTACTCCAGATGGACAGAGTACTCTAGATAATAGCATGAGAATTCCCAGAAATTTACAGCCAGTTTTAGTTGTAAATGTTGAGATGAGAAGGGAATTGGAATCAGAGAAAATTAGGGAAGGGTCTTATAGATTTATCAAAATATATTCCCCATGTTAAGTACTGAAATATTGTCTCGACAGTCTCATTCAGTCTTTGCCATGGACTTCAGGCTGTGTCTGAGGAGAAAAAGGTCTCTATGACAGGCAATCGAGCTAACCTAACATTTTTACGTCTCTGTGTCTTCGAGTAACAGAAAGGAGGTTGGACAGGTTTCTAGCCACTTCTCAGTGTCAACAGTCTTTAAATGTGATGTAATCAGTACAGTATTGATAAAGAATTGATTAAAATGTTTCAAACACTCTGAGACTGAGGAGAACCAAAGATACATCCATTTCCAAATGGAATTTTGAGACTTAATTAGTGGTTTCAAATCAGGGATAACCTGACCACAGTAAATTGGACCATTAGGAAATCAGGTCAGTTTCAGACTCTTTCCTGCTAACATCCCAACTTCTGCTAGCTAAGCCAAGTCACTTGTCAGGCTGTGTGTAATATTATCTGTCAGCTTTTACAGAGTTCTGTCATCCAGAGATGACAATACAGGCAGTAACTAAATATAAACACCTGTGCAGTTTGACAGCATGGTTAGCAGGTGATTTTAATCCCACAGGCCCTAAAGCCTAACCATTTGTCAAGTCCACTTATGGAACAAGCAATGTGAATATAACCCTTACAGATGTACTTACAGAACTATTATTTTGTGTTCTAAATACATGTTTAAAATATCATGAAGCAAATTAATTGTAAAAAAGGCTTTGTTTTGTGTTACCTCTGAATTCCTGATGTCACTAAGGGTCTTTCTAGTAACATAAAAAGAAGCACAGTATTATAGTTTTTCATTATTGAGAATAAATATGGATCCAAATAATATCTGGTATGATTTAAGCATACATCTCATATACCTCTGTCAGCTTCAGCAAGATTGCTAGATTGCTTTGAAAGGCATCCTCACAAGGAAGATGTGCTGTGTAAGATGTTGTGTAAGTGGTTTACTTTGTGACTTTTCCAAAGCTTTCAAAAAAGATCATTCTGCATTTAGGCCATATGCTTGACAGTGTGTCTTTCATCTTATTAATAGGCACCACAAGGCCACATAAGGAGGGGGAAGTCCCTGGTGTGGACTATATTTTCATCACTGTTGAAGATTTTATGGAATTGGAGAAAAGTGGCGCTCTCCTAGAAAGCGGAACATATGAAGGTAAGCACACTTTTACTGCTAAATTTGTATTATGTTTCCATTGTACTGTTTTCTCATTTGATGGAATTGCTCTGATATATCCTGTTACAAATATGCCATTGCTACTGTTATCAGAAATTTCTGAAGAGCCATATGGCCATTATGAAAATATTTTCATATGTAAAAGCTAAATGCAGATGACTTCATTGTAATTTTAGTATATTATAGTGGTTAAGAGAAACATGGTACTACATTACATTTACAGAACAGAAAGACTAGTCCTTTACACCAAATATTCAAGGACATTTCCACAGAATTTCAGCAAACAGCTGCTTTTCTAACATATTCTACAAACAGAATTCTACAAACACATTCTACAACAGAACTCAAGCATAAGGCTGACACTTTTGCTTTGCATGTGGGATCCTGCAATTATCCATCTATATCAGAAGTTGAAACCTCACTACTTAAGTGACAGAAGAAGAATTTGCTATATCATGTCTTATGGGCTTTGTAAAGTTATTGAAAAGAACTCATTAATTTTGTAATATGGCAGAGGAATAGGGGCTGTCCTAATAGCTGTATTAGAAATGCCTGTCTATGGGGTGGAGAGCCAGCAGCTTACTGCATGACTCTGCTTCCCAGGAGAACCAATGATTCATCTGATTTTAAACCTTTTCCAAAACACAGATGTTCTGAAAGTGAAACTGTTGTAAAGAGGTGGACAGTTATGTAGCAGGGTATTTTAATAAAACCAGAATAATGATACGCTATTTTAAACCAGATGTTTCTTGCAAATATACTAGTATTTAAAGTAACTGGGTAATGGATTGTGCTTTTTTTTATTGCAATATTCAGAGGGAACACCGTTTATAGGAAAAATATGATCCATATATATGGGAATACCTAGGCGAGTAGAGCACAGGTATTTAATGGAAATCAGCCCCATATTTTCACCTTGTAGCAAAAAAAGCAATAAAGACCTTTTTGTCCTTACTTTGTCCCTGCCAAGAAAAGCATCTGAAGATAAATAAGAAGCTATTCACCCCAAAAAAATCATTAGCTGTGTTATAAATAACAGCAAAGAAGGTAATTTTTCCACCTAATCAGCACAAATAACCCATTGTACAGTAAATAAATTTTCATTAAGAGTTATATCAATGCAGAACTTGTAACAAAGATTTCCATTAAAGAAGGTCAAATAAAGGAAAGTATGTCATCTTTCAGGTTTCTACTTTTTTCACCACTGTCTGACATGTAATGGTACAAGTTACCTAAACATTAATAAAACACCACAATTTTACTTTTATCTCAGGTTAATTTAATAGCAAGCCTTTCTTGAAGTGTCATTTTGTTACCTTAGGTGTTTTAAAGTAACATTAGAAGAGCTTAAATGGAGCACAAGTCTGTCATTGTTTGACCATGTAATTTCATTAGTTTGCTGCAAGTTTGTAGAGATTGAACTGCTATGTTAAATTAATTCACAGTGCTCTTCTGTCCCTCAAGGGATACTGAGATGTGTCTTTTAATACAAGCTACCAGAGCTGAGTGGACAGCAAGGTGAAATATTGGTTGAGGAAGTCTGCATGACTCCTCAAACCAGATGAGGACCCAGCTGAAGAGAGGTCCAAAGTCGTGACTGTAAAACACCTGTCACGTCATTTGCTTATCACAGGTGGCAAGTTCACTGAAGCCAAGAAATCAGAAACTAAATACACAGCTAACTAAACTCAACCAACCAATTCTTCCTAAATCCTGTCTTTGATTCCTAGGTTTTCTGATCACCAGATGCGCATTCTGACAAAAAACAGATAATATATTATCTGCCTATGCCTTATGGCAAAAGATAGGTAACACATGAGAAAATACAGCTGTTCTACAGATCCTGTTTCTCCTGTTCCCATGCAAAGTCTTTTGCATATGACCATACAAATTTACACCTCCAGTTTCCTGGTTAATTCTCCATTGTAACACCTTCTCTGGGGAAGAATTTTACTAATCATCTGGTCACAAGATTTCCTGAGCACATTAGGACTTCAATGATTAAGTTTACTGGTAAAAATTATACCAACCAGAGTAAAGTAATATTTGATTTCCCTCATGACATGATTTTTGAATTCTTGGATAGATCAAGCAACTTATTTGAGCATACTTACTCTGGGAGATGAATTTTTCTCTCCTTATCAACACTGGTTATTAGATTTATGAAACAAATCAGCCTTCTTTTTAATTGTTCTCAGTATCAATAGATTGGTTTGAATATTTTTTAAGAAAATCATTCTATATTTAGCTAAGTTTCTATGTAGAGTAGCTGAGTCAGTCTATGCTGATTATCTCACCACAACCACTATGAACCAGTTCATCTCTACCAGAAAAATGTTTTAAAGAAGGGATTTTTCATTCAGTTGAGATAAAAATTCAGACTGTATACCTGTGTTGTTTTTCATCACTTTTTGACTAGAAGGTTTGTTTCAGTCAATTTACATTCTACTGTGTGAATTCCAAAGAGAATCAGGAACATCCAGGTAAGCCAGAGGAGAAGGAGGTCAAGTGCAGACTTACCTGACACTGAGTGAGGGGGATATTTTCTTATAGTAATGACAATACCAGTAAAACAATCAGAAATGTTTTGTTCTATTGCAGTAAATAAGAGTTGTGATTCCAACTTGGACAGGATACAGTCTAAAAGTGAAAGCAAAATATATTTGTAGAAAGGTAGAGTTGTATAGTTATTTTTATCTTTTTCTTTGAAGCACACTTTCTTTTTTTTATTTTTTTTTTTAGTTTTAAAATAGATTCTTAAGTTATAAATTCTTTAGAATTAAAAATAGGATACTCGGTGACCTCCTTACTGCTTTGGATACACCTTTCTTTGTCTACCACTTTTGTGACTGCTGTGAATGACTGTAGTATTCCAATGTGTTGTAGAAAAGTAATAGTATGTTCAGGATAAAAACTCTACAAATCTCTTTCTTTAGCAGTTTTGCAAATATGAAAGTATTTCATTTCAGTAAACTAAATGTGTTATTATTTTGACCTTTTCTATTTATGTCTTTTTGAGCAACTGCTGATAAGAAAGCTATCTTTATAGATATTAATTATTTTAAGCATACATAATGTTACATAAACAGTTGCTATGTTTTGCAGCTTACCTGTGGCTTAGTTCCCTGTCAATCTAGGTAATATTACTCAATGCAGAACAACAGAAAGAATACAAGAGACAGTTCCATTCTCACTCAGATTAACAGTCGAAGTCACGCTAGCTTCAGTGACATTGTTATTGAGTTTTGAATTTGCAATGAAATTATGCACATTTATCTAAAATTAAAAATTTATTATACACTAGCACCTTGCTATATATCAGGCAGGGGCTGTTTGCCTGAAGCACATCAAGCATTTATTTCAAGGTCTTTGTATAATAACACAACCAAAACCTAAAGGTTTCACTTTGTTTGCTTTTTAGTAGAATTTCAATTTATTGTACTGATTAAAGAACTTCTGAATTGGCTCAAAATTATCATTTTGATAACTTCATTATCCAACACACTTATTTAGATAACATAACTGTGGTTCTATAACCAGAGGAGGAGATTATTTCTGATCTTATTTCTGTCATGAAGATCAAAGATGGTCCTTGAATTGACCAATGTGTCAATCTATAATATGCAGAATAGAAAAATCTGTGATGAGCAGACAAATTGTGTCTCTGTGTGTGTACAGGCTTTTACAACTTCTCTGGTAGGAGGTTTGGCCCAGGACACTGTCATCTCGCCAATATGTCAAAACTTACATGGAGACTTCATGACTCACTGATATCAAATGTTGCTCCTATCTCCTTATTAGATCAGCAAAATTCTTAGCCAGTGCAGCATAGCAGTAGAATTAAAATGTATTTGGACTGTATTTTGCTTAAGAATGTAAACACTCATTAACAGGGCTGTAACAGCTTCAATATTTCCAAAACCAAATATGTTAAGGCACATGATTGAAAGTTATAGTAAGACATCATTATGAAGTTTAAAAAATGTAAGAGTTTAAGTGCAATGTATGCTATGGGTAGAATTGCCTCTTAAAAGTGACATATGTAGTGGCAGTGCCAGAAATAAGAAGAGATGTTCAGTGTATAAATACTGTAAGAAAAAGAAACATGGTTGTTGGCAATCCATAAGGAGAGAAATGTATTTCAAACACATTAAAGCAAGAGGTATTTTAGCAATGTGGGGCTCTATAACAAATGAAAACATGAAAAAGCCTGTTCATAACCATTAGATGTGGCAAAAATATGAACATAAACTAATTTGGCCAGTACACTTAGCAATAATGCACTAAGTAGAACTCTTTTTTTCTATCAATTTTTTGTTTTCCTCAGAAAATCTCCATAATAGTTATTTTCCAAAAGGCATCTTAATTGCTTTTAATATAATAATCCTTAATTTATTCTGTGAAAAGCAATTATTTTAGTTATTGTGCCATTAATTTTGTCAAAAATCCACTTTTTATTATTTGTTTGATTGTTTGGAATTGTCTCAAATTCATTTACTGTTGAAAATTCCAAGACCACTGAAGCTGTTTAACCACGATCATGGACTTTCTTTGGCCCCACTGAATTCCATGGTAAATCTCCAGCTGGCTTAAATGAAAACAGAATTTCACCTCTGTTTTTTTTCACTAATGGAGTATTATTTGGCAGAAGGGTCAGAGTTAGCTGGGATTTCCCTAATAATCCAGAAATCTGTAATTATTAAATCTTTGAAAAACAGGTTGAATACATCCCACAGGTGAAAACTTAGTGTTTTGCATCACTTGATTGTTCAAGGAGAAAACTTCCAGTTGTTGTAGGCATTGTTTTAAGGGGTCAGCATTAGAATGAGCTCCACTGGGGAAGAGAATGTGGGTCACAGCCAATGTCTTGCCTGTGACTCTTCCAACAGCTGGCACATAGCAACACTGGGAGGTGCTCTGATTGCATTCACCTGGAGACAGTCCCCATACTGTCTCCTTAAGACATTAAGTTTTACATAGGCTTTCATTTCTTCTCTCAAGCCAAATTTAGCCTAAATGATCAAAACCCTTCTGTTCGGCTAATGCATTTTCAATTAACATTTCATTTTAATATCTGTAAATTTAAAAAATGTGTTAAGGACTGTTCCATGTAGGCAATGGAGATTTTAATTACTGTATTGTGGTGATAATGGTGCTGGTGTTTGATTCCAGTAGTTTTGATTCCATTCTTCCTTGTAAAAATTGTAAGGTATTCAAAATTCCACCCACTTACTCTGTGCAGTGCTCCCTTGTGTGCAGGACATCCTGAGCACTCCACAGCAGATGGATACAAAAGAAAATTAATCAACATAAAGATAATAAAATGCTACCCTCCTAAGACCTAAGCACAGTAGTTAAAGAAATATTCTGATTTAAAATGGAAAACAAAACATTCATGACGATAGATGCATAGAGATAAAAATAGTAGTCCTTCAAAAGCCATGCCTTTTAACAGCAGAAAGTGTTTTCAAGGGTATAGAAGAATGGGAAGAGATACTTGATAGTAAGAATCATATTCCTGTTGAAAGTGCCTCTTGAAGAGGTAGATGTCATTAATATGATGTCAACATTTCACCCCCATATTCAGAGAACATGTAACTATGGATATTTCAACTTTTAGGTCAGCAAATAGGAGAAGAAATCTTAGATACAGTCAGTGACTTCTTGATCTGATTGGGTTCTTGCACCTGTTTTTTATTAGTAAAATTTTATGGGCTTAATGTGTTATCCTCGCTTACTCATACGCCAGAGGCAGGAGTTAGATTTCATCAATAAATATGAAATGCAAAGAATGTAAATGATCAGAAGCTCCAAAATGTAATGGCAGTGAATATATCAACATGTATGATATTTTTTTAATTCCTTTTATGTCATAAAACATCACATTTACTTCTTTTTTTTAAATTTTATTTAAGCATTTTGTCATTTTCTCAGGATGGTGATAAGGAGGGAATCAAAATTGAATATATATTATTTCCTTTTTGTATGAAAAAACAGCTGCTTTTAAAAGTTATACTTTTACATTGTAAAGGGTGACTTTCAAAATTTCTACAGTTCCTTTTTAAACTCTGAAATGTGGGAGTAGTGTTGTAGAATGTATACTTTGTGCCTGTTCTGAGGCTGCATAAATGCTCATTATTTTGATAATTGATATTCCTGTTGTGTGGTTAGCAACAAGGTTTATGGTTAGAAGGTCCTGCCCTGTGTGGGGCCAAGGCAGGTCATCATCCTACACAGCACTGGTGCCACTGCTGGGAAGCTTACAGATCCCTGAGCCTGCAGGTCATGTCAATAGACAAATACTATTATTTCATAAAATTTAAGATCTGTTCAGTTTTGATCTACTGCAAGAATGTAACCAATAAGAAAAGATAACCTCCATCATAATGTAGCATTAAAAAATGTCACCTGGGGACTACATGTGTCAGTATAGAAGCCCATTCCCACAGGCATCCAGGAAATAGAAGCTTAAGAACTGTAGATTTATGCATGAAATTCAGAGAGTGGGGCCATTCAGCCTTTAAACAGACAGCATCCTCATCCAAAGATTTGACAGCTCCTTCCTCTTGTGTACTTCCAGAGGAATCCAAGAAATCACTGGCTTCCCCACAGCTTCTAAAAGGGTTCAACTGAAAGAAAACCAACAGTCCTTGGAATTATCTCTGTCTCCAGAAACATCTGTCAGCTTCTTCCCCTGCCCAACAGATAGCCATGGACACACTTGATCTGTGTGTGAGTCCAGAAGGCTGAGTGAGATGTACTTGTCTGAGCTGGGGTGCAGTCAGCATCTCAGCTGAGCTCCCTGCCTGGCCTGTCAGACAGCTGGGCTGCCAAGGCAGAGGGTTCTAGGAGGCCAGAGTACTTTCTGGCTATAGTAGGGTGCTGGCAGATGCTCCTCCTGAGTCAGTGTCCAGCACTCCTTTCAATCACATGTGTCAGGCACCAGGTCCCAGACTAAGCCACTGTCACCTGTGGCTTGGTAGAGCCCATAATTCTGCTGGCTGGGGCTCTGCAGTTGAACAGAGGCTGCACAGACATTCACTTCATCTGATTTGGGATTTGTTCAGATTCTGTGACTGCTACAAGCAGAAACTTAGCTCAGAGTTGTTTCAAATGTTATTGGCTGGTAATTTTCTTAAGAAAATCAGAAGGATATATGTTCACCAAGCAAACAACAGTCTTCTTTGCTCATGTGTGTTCCCAGGAGATAGAGCACAACCAGGTACAACAGAGCACAAATTATAGGGGTCTGAGTGCTCCAGAAACCTGGTCTGCTCAAACAGGCTCACTGAAACAATTGTCAACATACTTTATTTTGTATCATACCTAGATTAGCACCAAGAGGATCTCAGTTGCAGGGAAATCAAGAAAGAAATTCTGCCTTCACGCCTATTCCCAAGCTGGGTTGACCATGTATCAACTCAGCCCAAGACCTCAGCCCTGATCTTTAGAATTCTGTACAGTTACTACCAGAAAAGTATTAACAAACTGAAGTGTCCAGGCAAAAGTAATGCAAATTACCAGGAGAGCTGTAGGGAATAAATTTAGAGAACTCATCAGATAGGGCTTTGTTGAGTAATGATTGAGAAGCTCAGAGAATTTAAAATGTGTGACCCCAGTGAATAAATAAAGAAAATTCAAAGTTGGGCAAATAAGTTACCAGGGCTAATGTGATGAAGCTGGAAAAGATTAACATTTCAATTTAATAGTGGGGAAAAAGATACTCATACTAATGTGATTTAAAAGCTAAAATAACCTCCAGAGGTGTAGATACCAGTTTCATCTCTTAGAAATTTTAAAAGTAATTATTAGTAGAAATATTCCTGCACTAGTAGAAAGATTAATTAAAGGCTGTAGTATAGTATTGTATGCTTCAGCATAGTATATATTAATGCTGTCTATGTGACATATTATTGTTTGATTATGGGTTTTTTAATAAAATGGGTCACAACCAGTTCATGTTTGCATTTGAGTTACATTTCTAAGTGAATTTTGCCTGCAGTACATATTGTGTAGCTTTAGTTTAAATGCAGAGTTAGAAAAAAACATCAAACTGTACTGCCTGACTTAGATAAGCCACATATACATGTAGGTATTACAAAAGATGTAAAAAAATTTAAGATTCAAATTGCAAATCATTGTGATGTGCTCTGTGGAAATGTTTATCTACATTGCTCAGAGATCTCAATTTTTCAGTACATTACTAGAAAGACACAATATTTGTTATATCCAGTTTACATGTGTTTCTCATGCTGTTATGTTTTTGTGAAGCTGCTCTAGATTTTATATCCTCTTGGATACTCCACATGCATATTTATGATATTCCTTAATATTAAGCATCAGATCACCTTCCTATATCAAATAGCTTTCTGCTAAATACCGTAAACTGCAGCCCAAAAGGTGCTTGGGGGGTCCTTCTGAAAACAAAATCCCCTTTCTGTTTCTCCCACACTCAGAATTTTCAAAAAATATTGCAGCCATTTTATTTTCTAAACTCAAGCCGTATACTGAAGCTTCCACAATACATTTATATTAACAACTTCCCATGATGCAAAAGATTATGGTTTTTCTGAGTACATTCCCTAAATCCGTCTTGCCTTTTTTGAAGACTAAAAAGTGTATTCTCTAGTCTTTACTCTCTTGATCACAATTTTTCAAACATGATAGAGAATGGTCCCAAAACAACCACAAGCCAGTTTCCTGGCATTTTCAGGTGCATCCTATCCAGGCCTATGGACTCACACATGTTTTGCACATTTACTGACCTAACTAGTACCTAATTTGGTCCATTTGTACCATGCTAGTGTCTGTTTCTGCCATCCTTTGGTCCTAAGCAAAGACCTGAATGGCCTGGGAGTGAGCAGCAGACTTTGCCAGTAAAGGCTGAGGAAATGAAGGTATTGAGTTTTTCACACTTCCCTACCATAGGTTATCCTTTCTTACACTCTCCATCTCTTGGTTGCCTATCACACTGTCCCATGTTCTCCCCAGTCTTCCTTTAGTTGCTGCTGTGTCTGTAGAAACCTCTCCTGCTGCTCTTGATGTGCTTCAGCAATCTCAAATCCACCTTTTCTTTGGCCTTCCTGATTCTGCCCTGTGTATCCAGGAAACATTTCTCTATTTCTCCTTGTTTGCCTGTTCATGCTTCTACCTTCCTGACACACCTGCAGTGAGGAGTTTCCTGGGAGAAAAACTTACCCTTATGGTCTTCCCTTGTTTGCACAATGTTCTATAAAATCAGTATAAGGCCTCGCTATAATAGCAAGGATTGCAGTTTCTGAATTTCTATTCTTTCAGCAGAAATTGCTTTGCAGCAAGACACAAAAAATTCCGTTTTATGGCCTTGGAAGGAATTGTGGGGTTTTTTTTAAATCTCACTTTGATTACTCTGTTTCAATAGCAAGGTATTGTAAGACTTTGCAGCCCTGCATGCAGCCCTGGCCATGGTTGCTATGGTGGACTCCAGACAGGTGAAAAAAAGTGTGCATCTTTCTGCCTGCTGGAACAAAATAAAACAGGAAGCATTCTGGCAGGATGACCTTAAAATAATGAAGGACTTTGAGAGAAGTAGGTTGTGCCAAGTGCAAAATAATGCAGTATGAGTGTGGGAAGAAGGCCTGGATTTGTATGGTTAATTGAAAAGAAGGATTCAGCTACTGATACAGCTTTTTGTGCAATAGTGTTACATTACTTCCCAAGTGAGCTAATTAAAGCAAGATAAAAGACCAAAAAAACCACAAGCACTAAGAAAGTGTTTGTGTTTCAAAGCCAGGAGTTTCTGATTAAAAACAAAACAAAACAAAAAAAAAAAAAAAAAAAAAAAAAACCCTGAAGATATTAAAAACAAATGAGCAAAACCTTTCAAGTGTAAGGAAATCTGTCTATTTGGTCTACACTGTTTTTAAAAATAATGGCTCTATGTTTTACCTTGTGTAAATGAAAGCATAAATAGAACTACAATGGAAGGTTCTCCTTGTATTTCCAAAAAAAAATCATGGAGAAGCAATCAGAAATCAAGGTCAAATATGCTTCTAGAGAATTAAATATAAAGCACAGGTGATGACCTACATTTACAGTTATTTTATTTTGTGCATAGAGGAAAAAATAGCCAAGAATATAGAATAAGTTTTAAAAGATACTACTGATATCGCAGAAAACTATGCCTGCATAAGTTCACCAGCACTGAAAGTGATGCAGGAGAGGTGCCACAGTCTGCAAAAGGAGTGGCTCTTCAGATATTTGTGTTTCCACACTCAGTTAAGGGTAAGTCTAATCTGCTTCAGTCATCACTAGGAAGAGATAGGATGCAAGGTAGCCATGACCATGGCAGGTTGATATCTGACGTAGTTTAGAGCATCCTCAAGGCTGCTGAAGATCAGAGAAATGCAAAGACAAAAATCTTGCTTTGATCTAAGTTCATCACCAAATTATGTTACATACTCTATCAGTGAATTCAGGACTATGGGAGAAAAAATCTACAATTAAAAAAAAAAAAAATCCTGAAGGCCTTCTGAATTGCATAACAATGTGCCTGATAAGAATGCTAAATTTCCAAATTGGTGACTGGGAATCAAATACTTTTACTGTCCATGGGCAGACACATTTGTGGGGTCTTCCACTGACATTGAGGTTGATTGTAGGAAGATATTGTTCTTCCTTCATGTCTTGTGCCTATGAATGCTTTTCCCTAATAAAGTTTTAGGATCTTTAGATTAAAGAATTGCTGCTATTTGTATTTATGTGGTGTTACACAACCCCAGGCATAGACTGGGAACCATTGCCTAGGTACTGCAGAGGCAGAGAAAAAAATAGAGAAAGCACTTTCTTTTGTGAATTTATGAGTATATTGTAACATGAAGGACAATAGAGTAAAGCAGTCAGTAGGGAAAGCAGCTGAATGCCAAGCAGTGGATGTCCATGGACTAGTGCTTTGACTGTTTTCACAGCTGTACATTGGAACATTAGAGATGAAAGAAGTGAGAAAAAGGTAAATAGAGGTAGTGAAGAGGCAATGGGCACAAACACGTTCCATCTGAATATCATAAAATGCTTTTTACTGTGAAAGTGTCCAAGTGCTGGCACAGGTTGCCCAAGGAGGTTGTGGAGTCTCCATCTTTGGAGACATTCAAAAGCCATCTGGCCATGGGCACCCTGCTCTGAGTGACCCTCCTTAAGCAGCGGGGTTGGACAAAATGATCTCTGCAAGTCCCATCCAACTTCATCTGCCTGAAGTTTGTGACATCAGAATGTGGCTATAAATAATTCTTCCTGAGGGCACGTCAGGAGCAGCAGGAGATACAAAGAGATTTTGTAAGAACGGGTGCTAACAAGAACAGAAAAGGTAAAGCAAATGCTGAGTTGAGTAAGGAGTTATGCAAGTGGGAAAGTAATGTTGGTATGGAAAATAAGTGAGGAAGGAAAAGCGATTGGGTGCTGTGATGAATAAAAGGCTGCTGGTAAATTAGTCAAAAGTGGCAAAGTGTTTAAAAGGTAGGTAAATACAATGAGGGTTGAACGGCTCTTGCAGCCTCCTCTCACTCTGAGGAGCTGGAAGATCCCACCACTGGGAAGATCTGGAACTGGCATAGCTCACAGCTGCTTTCTTGCTCTATTTAATAAGAAATAGGTTATATTAGTTTAATAACTACATGTTAAAATGAGAGCAGCTGAATGATTTCATCACTTAAAGCTTCACTAGGAAAGTAAATTCACAACTAAAAAACCTTAAAGCATAGATGAATGAAAGCATGAACAATATTTTCAGCATTTTTAATACATTCTGTTAAAGAGAATTATATTCAGTGTGGTTCATAATAACTCCAAAGGATTTATCCAAAGCAAGTTGGTTTCCCATTTTCTACTACAGTAGGCAGGATAGGCTGCGTGCTATCACAAGATATCCCATTAACAGTCTTTTATGATAAGGCTTTGTAAGGCACAGAGACAAAGGAGAATGTGCAGGTCTTTCCTCCTCCCTTGCCCAGTATGTGCCAGGCCTGTTAGAGACTCCACAGCAGAGGGTACAGGCTCTGGAGCAGATCCTGCACTATCACTGTTTTGAGGAGCACTTCATTTGCTATGGATAGACTGAGTGTGACAAGGGAAAGAGCATCCTCCTCACCAAGCTGGCACTCGGGATATGTCCGACATGATTTTTTTCTTTATGAGCTGGGCTTAACCGAAAGCCGTTGGCTGTTGTAACTTCATAATTGAGAGTCCTTTGAGAAAAATTCTATCTCACCTCTCTGTAGAGATTTTGGTTGCAGGTACTTGTGTTGGTAATCCCTAGCACATGTTTCGTTGTCGTATTGTTCCCAGCTCTATTTGGATACGAGTCTGCTGAGCATAAAAACTCCACAGCTAAAAGAAATAGAAATAAAATCTTCTGCAGGCTACTGAAACTGTTATTATCTTTGGAAAACCACTACCTCTCTGTCTGAGACAGAATAAAAATCTCTTGATCAATGAAAATTTAAACTAAAACTCTGATTGACTCAGCTGTAAAAAATATGAAAGAGGACAGATGGTATGAAGACGTGCATGATTGTATGCTCAGTGGCAAAATTTTGCTGGAAAGAGAGAGGAAGGAAATCAAAAGAAATTAAGGAGCTGCCCCTATGGCACTATTTAACAATTTCCCTTCATAATGTCACCTGACAGTGCCTTTACAGTATCAGCTCCCAGCCTTTGGTGCCTCATTGCAACCCCCACATTAAGGGGTTACCATCAATGCTAGAGTGGATTTTTCTACCTAAAGGAACAATCCTGACACAAAGGCAAGTATGCTTGCAAAATCACAAGTTTATTTTGGCACCCATAGGAGGGGTGGTGTTTTTGTCTTTTCCTTACTGGGATTGTACTGGACGGGGAGGTAGAAACCACTAACAGGAACACAGTCAACAGGAGGTGCTTTGTGAGGAGGCTGAGCTGACCATGGCACAACAACCCTCTTGCCTCACCTTTAATATAAACTCAGAGAAAAATATTCTTAGGGACTGTGAGGTGAAAATTTGGTATTATCTTCTATGTTGAGGCTTAGGTTGAATCAACTGAAGTAGAGCCTCCATTTGTGACCTTCTGGGCTTCAAGCAGTCTTTACCTAAATTCTGTATGCTTTTTCAGTTTTATCAGTTATGAGTAATTTCCTGCATCCCAAACTATTTTTTGACCTTTGGTACTACCTACTGCTTTTGTCAATGAAAGTCACATGGGGGGGAAAAAAGAAAATCTTTCCAAGCTAAGGATTAAAAGATGATGTCTTCTCCTAAGGAAAATCATTCTGGTTTTTGAAAGTTTCATCATTTCTCCTCATTGTACATATATAGTGTGTTTGGAGCATTTATCTTAATGGTACATGGCTTGTTCAGAGCCTAATTTTTACATGTGTCTGCAAATGGTGAAACAGCTAATATGAACTCAAGAGACTCTTTTTTGGAGTGTGGCAATCCAACTAGATAATCAAGCTTTGGGAAGAAACGTGCATCACATAGACAGTAAATATTCTGAGAGAGGTTTTTTCCCCATAGAAATGCATTGTCCTGTCAAAATGCTCTTAATGTATAGAAAAAGTAGGGCAGGAAGGGAATTGTTTTATTGCCTGAATGACAGGTTGCAGTTTCCACTGTTTTCAGCACTGTCATAACTTTTCAACTTATAAATATAATTTTTATTTGTAAAAAAAAGGGTTGGGCAAAGCGTAATTAAATATTTTATAATAGTCTTCATGCAGCTGACCTGTAATCTACAAAATAATTACTTTACTGTGATGCTTAATCTCATTATTTCCATTCCTCATTCCAAAGATCCTCAGAAATACATTGGTTTGTGAGACAGCATTTACTTTCAGAAGTGGCATTCCAAATAAATCATCAAGGCAGAAGAAGGTAAAACAAACCAGCTACTTCAGATGTCGTCTCTGTATATTTTAATTAGGTATTGAAAAAGTTCTTCACAGCACCTCGACTTTATCAACTGCAAAAGTTTGCATGGTACATGTTATGAAGACACACAGCATGCAGATAAAATAAATATCGAATATCCTTCTTTCATTTCATTCTGTACATTTTCATTATATGAATGAGTCAGGAATTCACAGGAAAAATTGCATGTGACTAGAGGTAATTGAGGGGTTATTTACATATTTATGTAACTTTAGTGTTCCTAATCATCCCCTAGAGGAATTAAATTATCTTCATTCTCTGTATTGAGAATTTCAGTGCTTAACTTTGGGGGCACTAAATTACAGGGCAATTGCTGAAGGAGTTAAGTAGATGAGGTGAACACTCTTACACTGCTGAAGACCTGTTTAAGATCCCAGAAGAGACCCTTAGCAGAACAGGGACTGTATTCCAGGGCTGGTGATCAAACAGAAGACAGGAAAACACATCAGTGTTTCAATGTTGGGTACAGATGCAGAGATGAGCTACCATTTCTATCAATAGCCCTGATGAGCATAAATTCAGAGGAAGTCAGTTCTAACATTCCCTAGGATTGCAAAAGAATCCTGACAGGTGGGGGTCAGGTTCCACATTTACTCATATCAGTAAACCTGATATTACTCAGTGCCAACCAGTTTGGCTATCTGAGATCTGACACACAGACTGCCACAGTCTGTCTGCTCTTCTTGTCTGGCACACACAAATGATCACCCTCAAGATCACAGGCTTACAGAATTGCTTAGGCTGGAAGGTGCCTCTTCAGGTCATCTAGTCACTATCTTTGTGAATGAAGAGGGGGCATCACATATTTCCTACCTGGGCTTTCACAAAACTTTTGACACTGTTTCCAACAACACTCTCATGGACAAGCTGGCAAAATATGGATGAGAGCAGTATGATGGACTGAAAACTGGCTGAACAGCTGGGTCCAGAGGGTTGAGATCAGTGGTATGAAGTCAGGTTGGATGTGAGACACTGGTGGTATTATGCCAGGGATTGATCCTGGGGCCAATACTCTTCCTCAAATATCTTCATTAATGATCCAACAAATGGGACAGTGTACCCTCTGCAAGTCTGTAGATGGTACAAAACTGGGAGTGACTGATGTAGACATGGTGGTGCTACCATTCCAATGGACCTGAACAGGTTGGAGAATTAGGCTGAGAGTAAATGAAGTTCAGCAAAACTGGGGAAGAATAACGAATGCACCTGTACGTCATCCCCAGGCAGAGTTCCAGGCATTCCAGCTGCAGTCTCACAAAAAGTCACGTCATCTTCCCAGCCCATCTTTCCAAAACAGTCTGTACCCAACCATTTCAGAAATGTAGTTGCAATGACATTACCTGTCCATTAGCTCAATGACTAATTGCATGTGGATTTCTAACTCCTCCTGTTGGTTTGCTCATGCCATATCCATTTCTGTCAAGCATTTCACAGTGGCACCCAGACCTGTTCATTCACCAGAATAGACTCAAGATCATTTTACAGCACCTTTTTCCTTATGGACCTAGACTTAAAGTGATTCCATTTCATCATTGTTTTTTTTTTTTTATTTCTCTGTTACTTCTCTTCCCATCTCCCCTGGCTCTTACCTTGCCTATTCCATCCTCAACTTTCTCACTTGCTTTCTGAGGAATCTCCACCTCTCCTGTAATTACCAGTTTAAAGCTCTCAGTTTGGCCATCCTTGACACACACTGTGTGCTTATGGTCACATGCTTTGGACACAAGAACCTCCCCCCTCATTCTGCTTCATTCTTTTCTTTCTAAGAAAGGGATTCTGGACTTTTGCTGTTGTAAACTTATCAAGCTCTATCTCACAATCATAAAATATCTTGTTCTTATTTCATATTAAAATATTGCTCTAGAACATCACTCCTCATCTATATAGAAAATTAGCTCTAATTTCTGGATTTTGTGTCCTTTAAGCCAAAATCATTCACTTTTATGTCAGTACTGGATTTCCCTTACATGACTCTTTGCTTTGGTAGCTAATCAATGGTCTAAACATAATTTCCCTTTTAATTTTTGATATATCCTTGGATGTGACTGTTATCCAACATAGTCCCTATGTGGAACTGGAAGATATTATGACCTGTAAGCATTGTGCTTTTCTGCAATAGTTTCTAGAGGTTAAACAGGACAGACTACAATGTGTGAAATGGCATTAAAAATTATGTTTAAGTACCAGTTACTTTTTAATTTTACTCTTGCATCACCCCTTGCAAATGTAGAATCTTTGTGCTCCATCTCATTCTCGTTTTGCTAAACTGAATAAACCTATGTTGATTTAGTCACTTCCTATGCAGGGGTTCACATAAACTCAAACTGAAGAGAGATCAGGTTCCTCTTTTTTTTACTTCAAAGTGTGTTTTAAAGCCCTGTATACTTTTGAAGTCAGAATAATAGACCACTGTGTACTTGGAAATTTTTCCCTCTTTCCTTGATATTGATATTTTATTTGCTTTTCTTCAAATATAGAATTATATATATATATATATATTTAATATCCTCACTGCCAGTCCAAGAGGTCGGGTACTGGGATTCTGCAGTGGAATTCTGTTATCCCGATTTTGAGAACACTGAACTTTTCTTTACCATTCTGCTTTCTCCCCCACATTCTGCAGTGTATAACTACAGATATATTAATTCCTTTTCAATCATGGAAAATAACTGTAAATAATATTTAAGAGGGAAGTGAAGTGAACTTCAGTATCAGAAGTGGACTAAGAATCAATATTTTTTTTTCTGAAGCTGAAGGCTAAATCTTCTCATTTCTCTATTAAACCATGGTGGCTGGAATTGGCACAAAAAAAAAAAAAAAAAAAAAAAAAAAAAAAAAAAAAAAAAAAAGCAAAATGAGGTATTCAGTCCTCTGAAATACATGCTGAAAAACTCAGAGTAGCAAATTTGGAATGTCTTGCTGCTCAGACATGAATGTTTTCTTATCAGCACTGTCTTCTGCTGCTACCATTTTTGCTTTGGCATTCTTAAGAAGTGTCTGAAAAGGTAGATATTTCAAGCAGTAGGAGTCCAAAAATAAATGCTCTAACCATAATCATCCCAGGTATAACTAAATCTTGTTTATGTATTTGATTACCCCTGGCTGGCTCACCTTCTGGCGAGGAAAATTTGTCATTTCGGTAGGGGAGAGAGGGGGAATGTTTTAAAATAACTTCCTAAATAATAACACAAACCAGAGCTAGTCATTAGATTTACCTATCAGATGTCTGAATATTTATGACAGTTTATGTATTTTTCATTTGTAATCAGTCACTTGAGGAAACGAATACATGAGTGCTCCGGAGAATGCTATTTTTTCTCATTTTTCTTAATATGAATAGACTAAAATTAAATGAAATGACAGAAAGGAGAGCTGGTTAAGTCTTGTCAGGTCATTGAGGTTGTCTGCCTGCCAACAAAGCTATGTTGCCTGAGGTATTTGCAGGTGCTTTGTTTCAGCCTAATTTTGAATGACTCATATGGTGAAGCTCCTTGCACCACCTCCCTTGGGAGACAGCTCTGTGATCTGACATCCTAACAGGGAAAAAATACCTCCTGATCCTTGGCTGGAGGTTTTATTGTGCACAGGTTTAATCCATTGTTCCTATTTGTATTCATCGAGGACATTCAAAATCATTTTTCTTTTACTCTGGGTTTGACCCTCCTAAGAGAGTAATGATCGAATTTCCCCCTCATTTTTCCCCACACTGTATTCTGTCTTGTAATTAGTTCAGCCTAACTAAACTATTCCTAAATACTGTCTAAGTATTCTTAGAACCATTGCATATACTCTGATGTAATTTTTTTTCCCACTTGTTTTTTGGCACTAAAATGCTTCAAATTCTGGATCCAAGGTATAAGTTATCAACATATCACTTCACTGCAACTCCTTCAGTCAGTGCTCACTGTTGTTTCTCCACCAGCTTCACTGCTTTAACACTCTCCTGAATAGCACTTGGATGGATTTGGTATGTGTAACCTGGGACCTCATCACAGAGCATCTCAGGAAGGGAGAAGACGAATCAAGCTGAAAGTGGAAAGTCTGAAAGAAATGAGTATTTACAGATTAAATTAGAGGGAGTGAGGTGGTATTAAAATTAAATACCCTTTAGCAGCGATGGGAAATTGCAGGGTGTTAGCCTGAAGGAAACTAAAATTTGAGGTACCACAAATTTATGCAGAATGACTGGAAGCCAAGTATATAATATAAAGCGTAAAAAAGTAAAATCTGGAGAATTCTTATTACAGCAAAAATTAATTTTTGTTTAAAGAAAAATGCACAGAAAGCATCTATGCTTTAGTTCACTAGAATTGGTTTAGAAAAGCTTCATGCTTTTCTAAATGCTTTTCTAAATCAAGATAATGGTGCTCTGGTCCCTGTGGCCTCTTCACCCAGACCTGCTGCTCAGAAGAATGGGGTCTTGCAGCAAGACTTCCAGTCCTTCCTTTCAAAAAGGCTGGGGGAAGAACTCCCTGCCCTTAGAGACAGCCTGGAAGCTTCATGCTCTCCACTAGGACCTCCTTGTTCCTCTGGTGGGGCTTCTGTACCAGCTATCATTACTTATTAATAATTTTGCTTTATGCCAGAAATTTTCCCCTGATACATTGTATTTGCAAGTCAGATCAAGCACAGCATATGTCCTTTCTCTCTTAGCTAGAATTAGTTCATTTTGTCCTTCACTGATGAACTCTTTTTCCTGAATGCCTTCACTGACTTGTGGCTCTTTCCTAGACACACTATTGTTCCTCTTTTCATGGCAGCAAATATAAGTTGTTCCTGAAGGAGCTTTCTTGCCTTTTTGTTAGTCCCTCTGGGATAATGCTTGCTGGTGCCCAGTGCCTTTTTGCAACTTTTAAGCTTCCTCAGCATTATTTGGGGTACAGGGTTTCAGAGGTGCCTTGTGGAGAACCATAAGGAACTTCAATCACCAAAGAATTTATTTCTCAACAGTTAATGTTTTTGCTTTCATGGAAACTCTTTCTTAATAAATGCAGTCAAATGCTTGTCGTCATCTTCACCAAATATTCCAGTGTTCATCAGGTCATTGATTATTTCATAGTTTATAATAAGACATGTATTTATTTCTTACATTCATTATTTTTTGTAATTTCTAGACTCTGCATTTTCTATCTGTTCTGGTCCTTTTGTAGTATATTGGGTAATGATAACTTTTGCTCTAGAAAACTTACAAGTGTTTTTGAAGATCTATGTTTAAGGTGTATTTTTACACAGCAGATAGATTTCTGAATGGTCCCACATGACCGCTGAGTAAATAACTGAAACTGAGTATCTTTCACCTATAATTGGAAAGCAAGGGTGGCAATTGCATTGAACTTTGATAGCAATAAGTTTAGAAAAATAGACATTCATGAGGCTGAGATAATGTTGCTTCTGAAGCACAGCAGTAAAATTAGATTTCAAACATATGTGTGAAAAGGGAACTATATCTGATCACTTTGTCTCCTGATATCCAAGGGTATCCATTTAGGTAAATCAAAATTACCTTAGTAGGAAAACATACTTCTGTTTTCCCCTCAAGTAATATAATTTTTTTTTAAGCCAAAATGACATTAATAGGATGAAAGACAAATAAGGCAGTAACAAAAGAGAGAAAGGAAGATGTATAGAAATGACCTAGAAGGTTTCTAAAAGGTCTAGGGAGGAAATTCAATATTAGAGAAATCATCTTCTAAAAACGACAAGACAAAAAATACTGGATCTCAGAATTCTGAGATACATAAAATACCTTTGGAAATGTAAGGAATGTGATGAAAACTCTTTCTGAATATGAGCTAAAATTTTCCTATCAATAATCATAATTATTATATAAGTTAATAATAATTTATCCAGTAAAAACATTAAGGCTTGAGTAGTATTAATTTGTAATTGAATTTAAGACTTCTTACACTAAGACATATTTACTGATATATTCACATCAGTAAAATATTCTTGAGAAAATGTGCCTTATGTTAGCAAGAGAGGTTTTGTAAGGACAGAACTCCCACTGGTTCCATGAATAAGATAAAGTATCCCAACAAGAGGCGTTCTTTGCTAGTATAAATATGTCCACTCTGAGGCTTTTGCCAAGGCAGTCCTGTTAGCTGAGGAGGCTGTGAGGGATATTTTTTCACACTTCAATGAAATTACTGTGACAAAAATCCTGATTAGTCCTCAGTCATTCCAGAATTAAGGAAAAAATTTGGAACTCCAGATGATATTCCCATGTCTGCTCTAAGGAGAGCATAGAGGCATCTCTGATGTTTTGGATCATTTGGAAAAATAGAGTACAACATCTAAAGCTAGAAAAATTGTGTATTGCCTTTCATAATTTCATTGTCACCAGTTTCAATAAAGTGGCTAAAATCCTGGCTAATTAAAAGACCTTTTTATTAAAAAAACATATTTTATAAATCAGCAAAAAAAATAATTTGTGATAGTAAAGACAACTGGATCACTGAGTGGTCAAGTGGGATTTGGTCCTCAGGAGACTCACAGCCTCACTCAGGTGATTCATGTTCAAAATTTCATGTTTGACTGTAAGATGTAGTTGCATTACCTGTTTAATAACATTTCCCAGTTGTGTCTCTTACTGTTTTATTAATGGGGCAAAGTTGTCACACAATATTTAGCCAATACATTCTCTGAAAAAAGAAATTGAAAATCAACCTGAGGTAATTTACATTTTTTTGCTATATATGTTTAAAATATTAATTCCAAACCCAATAATTATTGGTTTTTATGTTGCCCTATGCTTAATATGCACATTCCAACAAGGAATTGATTGAGTGTTTAGGAATCAGATCACAGGATATATATTTGGTGAACATACCATGGCACTATAAAAGTAAATTTTGTAACCATGAGATAGCTTACCATTTTGAGAAGTATACCTGAATGCAGTCTACATTAAATAATGTGAAAAATATAGGACTAGAAGCATCTTATTGCCATTAGGCAATCATAGGGCTAAGAAGCTAGTTAAACATGAAAATTACTTACGAGATAGGTTTAGAAGTTTGGGGGTTGAGTATTATAAGCCTTCATTTTCTCATATTAAAGTCTTATAAATTACCAACTTACCCAAACGTAACGTTAGGATGTACTCCTCAAGGTCAGTTGATGAAGCTGGAAAAGCCAAAATCCAAAGATCCTGATTTGTGTTCCATTATCAGTTAAAATTATGTTTTCACTGCTAGTTCTCAAAAAATATCTTAATGCATATTATTTAGTCTGTGGGTTTGAGATGAGTGGTGTTAAGAAATGAAAATGCAGTGAATAGGATGACATCTCCTTCAGTGTTTATTACCTTGGTAATTGAAATACCCCTTCACTCTAGTACACTACTTGTTTCTACTCTCATTTTACTGATTCTATTATAGCTTATTTGAATCTAAGCAGATACATCAATAATCACTGTGGATATTTGTTGCAATGTTCCCATAAACATGCTGTTTCATGACTGTTCTCCATTTAGGATTTTTATATTATTATTCCTGTGAAAACCAAAAACATGTGACTTCTCTGTTCCAATCAAATGACTAACAAAAGCTCAGAATTTTAATAATCCTTGAAATGAACTATCCACAAACTAGTTACCTATAGACAGAGCTAAAGCAATAAGAATTAATAAAATTGAGAAACTGTAAAATGAAAAGAAGGACACCTCTTTATAGTCACATTTCTATTTTTTTTTTTTTACTTCACATGCATATGGACTATTAGTATAGTGAGTAAAAAAAACCTTTCCACAAATTCTTAGGAGAAAGTCTTTATTGTCTACGGAAAATAATTAATGGGGCTCATAAATTTTCTCGTTTAATTTCATATCTTCAGAGTTTTTCATTATTACAGGAACCTGTAAAAACAGGCTCCTGTATTGGGAGTCATGTCTCCAGTATTAAGCGGTTTTGTCATCAATTATCTCAGCATTAGCTAAAATAATTATATAATTTCTTAAGATTTATCTAACTTTTGAATTCAGTTAATTTAGGTTGAAAATTATGTAAGATGATTGAAAATACTTGTGGCAAAAAATCCTAGAAGTGCCAAGGTGAGTTAGGTGTTTAAGGTGTGTTGAATGCCATTTAAAGTTTGCACTCCAGATAAGGTAATAGTACTATTTGGGAAACAAAACTAGACAAAGGAGTAAGCTGTAAATAATAGTGTGGATAAAGTAGATTTAGAATTTTTTACTTGATTACTCAGAGTATTTATGTATTTATTCAATTTAGTTTTTTATCAAACACAGAGAGACCAGAATAATGAAAAAGTTAAATGATTTCTATAACTACAGTGAAAAAGTGATTGCAAAACATGGTTTCAAACATTTGAAATGTGTAAATGTCACCAAGGAGGAGAGATTATTTAGGATATGTGAGCAGTATTAGTAAAAATAGCCAGATTAAATTTAAAAAGAAAGGATTTCATCTAGCTCTCAGGGTTAATTTCTGACAGCAAATTTTTTTTTGTTATAAAATGTTTTTGAAAAGAAGGAGCAGCAAAGTTTTCTTTTAGGAAATCAACAGTAAACTAAAGCACAGACTGAGAAAATTATTTGGGGGAATTATTATCCTAAATGTCCCTGGAATCCAGCTTTAAGAACAAAATAAATCTTTCCCATCTGTACTTTTGACCAAAAATGCTAATTTTTATGTGTTTATTTTCCAAGACTCATCTTAGTATTCACATGGTAAATAAGTGTTGTTTGTTTACATTTTTTAAAAGATTGGAGCAGCTTTTGATTAGCACTATGAATTAAAATTCCTATTTAAAGCTGAAAGGAAAATTCACAGCAGAAACTAACATCTGTCTACAGATAACAGAAATTTGGTTTTCACGGGCAGTAGCCTGCCCCCATGCCTCTTGCTTAGTATATTAATTGTAACTTGTTTTCTATTAACTGAAGATTTTAGTAGTGCATGACTTTTAGGTTTTCTTTTGATGTTTAGTGTAGAGGTTTTGAAGGATATTGGATGGGGACAAGAGCATCAAAGGGCTCTGCTTGCCTACCAGATATCCAAGATCACCCACACCCTTCCAACCATTGCCAGCAGAGGATGGGTCTGTAGAGAGGCTGAATTTCCTAGGTAACAAAACTATAGTCCCTAAAAGATTTTGTGGTGCTGACACAAATGGTGGGAGTCAGTTCCATGCTAAGACATTTGTGTCTAGGATTCTGATGTTCTACTGTTTTCTGTTAATGAGATCCAGTTAATTAGCCAAGGGAAGTCTGGGGAGGGACTCAGCAATCAGCTGTATGTCAGCTTCAGGCTGGACTGAACCATTCTCTCCAATGTCAGGTCAGGAGATTTCAGCTGCTTAAAACAGTCCTTTAGTATCATTTGGGAAAATGTAGCCTGCCTTCACACTGGAAGGTAGTATGGGAATATGGGAGCAGTTCTGCAAGGAGAACCATTCACATGCTCTGGTCCCAGCTGTCACTGCAAATAGGGTAGAATCTAACCCACTGTGGGTTAGGTTCTACCCTACTCTTGCAGGTTGAACACACTTCAGGGGCAAAGGACATCTTCTGTGTTAGTTGCATCAGAAAATAGTTCAGCTTGTGGGCTCTGAGATGGCTCCACATGCACAGCAATGCATGGGAAATAGGAACAATGGGGGGTTGCATCACATGTGCACTTCTGATCCAAACTTAAATGCCCAAATGTAAGTACAGATGTGGTATATTTCACTGGACCTTCAGCTGCTGTTCCAGAACAGCACAAGTCTCCCCAGTAGACTGTTTCAAGTCTACTAGTCATGTATGAATGCCCCAGATACCTTACTGGCTCCAGAGCTGCAGAGGGCACTTGTACTTAGTCTGCTGGCCTGGAATACTGATCTCCATATCATGGAAAATTATGCACTAAAGATGGACATGTGGGTTCAAGATTTGTTATCAATTGTCCAGTTCCATACAGTGAAATAGACTAAAGTTACAAAATTCAGTCTCTGCTAATGCTAACAATAAACTTTCAATTGCAGCAGCTGAATCTTTTTTCCTCCATGTTTCTGGCATTGCCAATTGTTTCTAGGTTCACTTCATGCTCTACTTTCACATACTTCATTTTTCATTTATATTCATGTTTCAGTAATGTAATATTTATACATTTGGTCTTGGCATCCAGTGATACAAACAACAGTTAGACATTCCCTCAGTCCCAGAAGAACCAGCAAAGAATTTTGTAAATTACACATCGCTTATCACATAAAATCTCCGACAAGTATTTGGCTGTGTGTCAAAAGCCTCTAGATCACAACTGTAGAATTAAACTATGGAAATTCTGGACTTGCTCTGTTTTCTGGTATATTGTAGACAAATATTTCCAGGTTTTTTTAGCTGGCAAACTTGTGCTCTTTGTTTTATTCAGCATTTAGTAGTCACAGTCTGGAGTGAACTTTGTTAGTTAGTCATGGCTGGAGTATGGGAGAGTTTCCTTTACACAAACTATAGTATTCTTTTTCTCTTTAGTTGGATGTTCTCAAAAAGAATGATGAAAAACAGATTGCTGTAAAAGTAGCTGTGCAGACAAGACCACATCCACTGTTAGCACCCCCAGTCTGGTGCATATCCCCACAGGAATATGGGGAAGAAAAGGTCCTCACCTATACTTACATCAAAGATATATAGATATATAGATATATAGATATATAGATATATATATAACTGTATAGGATAAGCCATCTTATAAATAGAGACATTGTTCTGTAAATGCTGAATAGATGGCGTGAACGCTACCTGACAAAAGCAGACTGATAATGACTCCTTCCAAACAATTACAGTTTGGTTTTCTCATTTTATTTCCCTTTTATTTTCCACAACTTTCACAGGATGGTAAAAATCCACATGCTGATGATTGACTATTGTAGGGTGAGCTGAAGTGGCAAGAGAAACTCAAAATGGTTGAAACTGCCATGTTCTAGTTGATATGGTGGTGTTCAGTCATAGGTTGGACTCAATTGTGTCAGAAGTCTTTTCCATCCTAACTGATTGTGTAATTCTGGGATGGGTAACAGATCTGGGGAGAATTTAGCTGAGGGTTAAGCAATCACAAACTGATTTAAACCTTCTGCAGAGCATTGGGTCCAAATGATCACTCCATTCTATGGTCTGTTAAATTAACTGCTGTTTTTTCCCCATGTCTTGATCCTATTGAAGGTATAACCCATGCTTCTCTTAATTTCCGATATATTACAGCCGTCAGATCAAACTGTTGGTAAAAATGAAGTGTAAGGATATTTTGCACGTAAAAATGAAGTATAAGGATATTTTGCACATAGCCTGACACACTAAAGTATCTCATTAAATGACTCACTGAATATAAAATGAATTATTCCAAATGCCAGTGAAGCTGAGTCAGCTGATCCAGTAGTTTATAAATAGCACAAATACCTTTGCCTGCTTTCATGCTGTCTCTAGCTATTACAATTCATTAAGATCAGATGCATGTTACTTTTCTCTGCTATTCAGATTATTCAATTCTTTAAGATGCAGGAGTGAGAGAGAAAATCATGAGAACTTTTGTTTCGATATTGTTGCCAGGGAACCACTTTTTATTTCAGTGCATGGGACACTGGTGTCACTTTGAGTATGAGCTGCAGAAAGACAGTTTCAGAGGAAAAGATTTTGGATGTAAAACAGAATTAAGAAAATCCTAAACTTTCATTTTAAAGAGAAAAGGAATTATTCCAATTCTTTCAGAACAATCCTGAATGGCCTGAAAGTTTGGGGTTTTTCTTATAAATCTGACTGGAGTTTTGAAGGGAATGTTAATGGCAGATAGGAGAGACTTCTTGGTCTTTCTAGGCATGTCTTAGATAATATTCCATACCTTTTTCTGTCCGTGCACCATTGTGGTGCATCGCCATTTAAGCAGAATGGTGAATATCTGTCTGGAATGGCAAGGAATATTTCAGTCTTTCCAGAGCTGTTTTCTGCTCACAGGTATCTGTACAAACTCATTTGGACCCCCATATGCCTGGAAGGGTTTTCTGATTTAATCTAAACAGACTTTAACCATTCTATCATTTAAACAGCTTTATAGGCCACATTTCTTTTAAGAAAATCTGTATATGTAGTTTCTGAAGCACAATAATTATGAATTTTAAAATAAAAACTAGAACCAACGCAAATACAGTCTGTAGCTATGAAGTCTATATAACATGAGAAATTTCATCACTGAATTGCCTTATGTCATTTAAAACTCATTTGACACTTTTGTTTTGATTGGATCTTCCTGAGAATTAAACTATACATAAAAGGAAATTGAAGAAGCACTAGTAAAATTATTCTGAAACTAATTTTTTCTTCATTCTTTAGGGGAAGGAAGTATTGACAACAAAGAACCATTGCAACAATAAAGTTGCAACATCCCTCCACCTCCTATGAGGAATAGGAGTATTCAGCTGGTGGCTGGATAAATAATGTGCAAACTGCTCTTTTCAAATTGCAATATTTGTAAGACTCTGATTTCTTTTTTCTCAGCAGAATTTATCTTAACTCTATGTGTTTCTTATTTGGAAGGCATTGGGTTAAAAAAGGGAATTCATTAAGATTGATTTTATACCTTAATTATATTTAAAATAGGCACAGAAAAACAATATAACTGCAGGGCAAGGGAAAGATCTATGCTGGTAGATGCTGAAATAGATTACACTAGGTGTTTTTTCTGCCACTCATTTGAGATGTTTTAGTCAGTAAAGCACCTGGGAGATGAATGGTATTAAATAAATTATAAGTTTTGAGTGATCTTATGGAACACTAAAAATCACAAAACTTTTTAGAGAGAGTGAGATTTGCAATGAATCCTAAATAAAACTAAATAGGTTCCTAACATCAAAGCTTGCTGTCTTCACATTTGTTTTATCTCCTTCTTAAATTTCTTCTTTCTGTTTCCCACTCATGAGAAGTGGAAGCCAGTTTTTCATGGATGAGTATCAGAATCAGGTTACAGTCTGAGAAGATTTTATATGTTCAGTTTTTTTCAGTCATTTTGAGAAAACTGCCATTTTTCAGTTATATTTATTGATGTGTGATTGACACAGAGTGTTTTAAGCATAATTAGGAGGGTGTCTTCTGTAACCAGTCATATTAAAGAGATAAAAATTGTACGTCAGTGTAGCTTGCAGCAGGTCAAGAGGATTAAAATTCCACTTCCAATCTTTCTTCCACCACAGCACATACTGTAGCTGTACCCAAATGTCTAAGTATATTATGACCTGGATGAGTGTGCAACTAGAGGAGTGGAAACTAGATATAATTTATTATATAACTTATGGATATATACATATTTTTAATTAAAGAGTTTATTTTAAAAAAGCACGTAAATAAATCAGCTAATTGTTTTGGTAGCCTAACTAGGGGTCAAAATATCTAGGGAGCTTCTGTAATGTGAAATATTATTTGAAGTCTTAATAAGAATATGCCTCTTGCTTGAATACTTGAAAAAAGTTTGTTAAAGCAAGTGTGAAGAATCTTATTTACATTAGTTAAAATTCAGATAAGTTGAAATTCAACTTTGCACTTGCTTGGTCAAGGTTACAGTGTTTCAGTGAGTGGTCTGTGATGCATTCACTGTATAGTATACCATTTATTCTCCTGTTCCAAAGCTGTAGAGGTAACTAGCATAATCTCATCTATCATTTTTGCTCCAGCAGTTTGTCATGCAGTTTCTGTCAATAACAGAATGGAATCCATACCTTTATACATATACATATTTCTTTGCTTCCTAAGGTTTTGATACAGGTCGTCCTGTTATGTGAACTGGTGTATATCTACCTCTCTTGAAGGCTTCTCAGTCATATTACTTCTCATATTAGTAAGCAAAATATTTCAAGAAAGTATTTGTCTGTCTGTGTTAGCTTGTCACTTTAAAGCTTAATTCATTTTGTTCTCACAGCTTCTTCTGTGCAACAGCCCCAGAGACATCTTTCTTATGCTTCAGTAGGTATAAAATTGTATATAAAAATTGTTTTTCTGATAGGTAGACACCATAACTTTCAGAGTGGTTGTATACTACACTGCCTTACAAACCAAAACTCAAATGTGAGAAGAGATGTTTTAGTGAGTGGGGAGCTGGTTGCTAAAAGGCAGGTGACCAGTTCTGCGTTAGAAGAGCTCAGTAAATTATGGTCGGTTGTAAACATGAAGGTTTTTTTTTATGAAGGGATGATTAGTCTGGGACACATTTATACAGGTCATGATATTTTTTCTCATCATTGGTGGTAGTTAAAGAGCATAGGAAACCACATTAAATGGGTGTGAGCTCCTGCTATGGTGTTAGGGCAGAGATAAGGTGTCTGTAGGCTTGTAGAACCTGAGAGGTTACATCATCTTTGTGTATGAAGCTGCTTGAAGCTCTCCTGGCTGTCTCTGTCCAGTTGTGGTACATGCAGTGCAACCAGGAAGCTGGAGAGGAATTCTTAAGAAATATTGAAGTCAGACTTGAATCTGTTTGGTTTAGCACCATAAAAGCAAAGAGGTGACTTTGTCACATTTTTCAAGTATTTCTGCAGTGTTTGTAGAAACAGATACCAGGTAATTGTTCTTCAGTCTTGCAGCCAAAGTATAATACAATCCCCTGTCTGTAACTTGAACCTGTTCAGATTAGACATGAAGCACATGTTTTTAGCAATGGAGGCAAATGAGACACCCAGGGTTACCATGTATTAAATTTTTAAAATGAAAGTTATTTTTTCCAGTCAACAATTCAAATACCAATTAATTCAGGGATGGATGTGTTCCCAAGGGTACCATGATATGTTACAGTCTGAGAACCTGTCTTGCCAATTAATAGGGTTCCTGTAGGGAAGAAGAGAGGTGGCTTGGTTTAGATCACACTAGCTCGTGCAGAATGCTGCTACAAGAGTCTGTTGCTACATTTCCAACAGAGACAAAAGCCAACACGCTGGAGAGGTCAGAGCTGGAGACACCCTGAGGTAGGAATCCTTTTCCTGCCTGTGCTCAGGCCACAGGTTGAGCCTTTCCTGGTGCAGCGCTGTTTCATAGCATCACAGGTGAATCTATTTGTGGCATCCTCTGCATTCACAGCAGATGGGACCATCCAATAGTTTTGGCATTCGCAGAGCTCCACTGCTGCCAGTGGGACACTATGGGGGAGGCAGATCTGCGCACAGAGATGCCCTGGCTGTGCATAGGGGATTGTGTGGCTAGTGGCATTGCCAAAAGGCACTTTGTGAGGTGCAGGCGTGGCCCCTGCAGCCCAGCCAGCTTTTGGGAGCACTGCTGCGTGCCAGGAGCTGTGCAGGTGCCTTTACAGCCAGGTCTGATGCAGCTGCTCTGCTTGGGCATCGCACTGCACATGGGCCTTGTGCACGTGAGGCTCTGGCTGCTTAGCAACTGCATCATAGGGCTGTCCCAGAACACACCGTCTGTTTAGTCAGTATATGTAAAATATCCATTTTAAATCTGCACAGTACATCCTAAAGAACACTGGAGCACTCTCTGTTTTTATAATGCCAGGGGTATTTGGCATTGTCAGAGCAGCACCTCCCCAACACTGTAGGGATGCCAGAGGTGTCTGTCAGACTGTGACTGCTCAATGCATTGACTCCTTCGTGCAATAAAGCTCCCTCTGATTTTCTTCCTGTCCTTCCTGTCCTGTTTTGCTCTGTAGAGAGCATCATCAGCCAGGAAATTGTTTCATTTTCAGTCAGTTTAATTAAATCTCAGTGGTTTGGAAACTAAAAATTTACAGTGTGTATAAGAAACAAGTTTAAGTTTCAAAGCATGCACAGGCAACACAGTTCTTAAAAATATGTTTCTTAATCTCAGATGTCTTCTTTTATAACACATTTACTAAGAAGATGTAATCCAAATTAGACTGACAAAATACCAGAATGCAAGTATATGAAATCATAGGGATAGCTTTTCTAAACAATTCACATTTCTGTTTTTCTATTCCTTCAAAAAAAATATTTTTAGTTCAACACTTTTTACTTGACCTAAAATGTAATCAGCTGAATGACAAACACCTTCTAGATTTTCTCAGAGTAAATACTTCGGCATGTTAGCTTTTCAGTTTGATCTAATGAAATGGTATGTCAGGAGTAGTAAGAGAAGGGAAATTAACATGTGGCTATGTCTGCTTCTCAGTCAGTGACTGATATCTACATTGGTAGTAGATAGGTTAAATTTAGCTCAAAAACTTCCATGAAGAGCATTCTTATACAAGGAAAAAATCAAACAATGACAAAAAATAAATGCAAGGAAAAATAATTTTAAAGTAATTAATAATCTTCATTTTTCCTGAAAAAGAGAGTCAAGTGATTAATCAGCACGATAATTTAAAAAGCATGTCACTTAGGTAAAAAAAGCATCCATATTCATGGCCATCCATACATTGCTTTTTTCAAATAAAGTCTGTGAATGGATTTCGTCTAAGGGTTTCTAACAACCAGGTAATTATGTTTTAAAACTGTCTCCCATAAACAGTCCTGCTGTTTTGTGAGCAGACAGACTGACCTATGAGCAGTCAAGCCCAAAACCACTTTCCAAGTTGCAGAGATAATGGCAGACTGAAGCAGTTCTGATCATTTTGCTTTCACAGGTACCCAATACAACTTTACATATACTTACTACCATTCAAGTTTCTTGATTTCCAGTTAGTCATTTCTCCACTGCGCTCAGTATAGAACAGTCTTTGTTTTACATGCATCTGAAGGACACTGAGTTCTGCATCTGGAAATCTTTTTTGATTACTAACCTGAAATATCCATATTTAATCCAGGCTTGCATAAACTAAAGGAGATTTAGAGATAGAACACGAGAGAGTTGGATATTAAGTAAATGCTAGGGCCAAAAAAAAGGTTTTTTAATGGACTAAAAGATCCTTATATCCTTTACTCTCCAGTGTTTGAGTTGGATTCATTATGTCAGTATGACAGCTGGATTTCACTCCTTTACTGGGCCATTGACAGACATCCCACCCAGCACCAGCTGGTGGAGAACTGGCCAATGTGGCTATTCGCTGTTGCTTTCTCCCATCCCTCTCTTTCCTGTAGTTCCCATTTATCTGCCAGAAGAGCAGGTTGTACTCAACAGCCCTCTGGTTTGCTTCAGACAAAATCAGCTAGGAGCACTAGAGTGAACTATCAGTAAGGATGATGGTCCATAACAGAGCAATGATGAGGGGGATCAGGTACAACTGTCACAAGTCTTGGATTTATTCCAGCTTCCAACACTGCTGCAGTGTAAAAGCTATTTTGAGAACTTCACACAAAAATAGGTCTTTCTCAGCAAGGTTGGTGAATATAATGACAATGACATCATTAGTTCTTCTGGACAGAAAATGTGCACAGAAATTCACCATTTCCAAATGTTATTTGTTCCAATTTTGTTACTTTGTACTAGAGAGGCACTGTTATGTTAACGCAGCATTTGAACTAATGGCACACAGCAGCAAGTTTTAAGATCATTCTAAATTGCATTTTTAATGTGGAACATCCAGCTTAAAAATCAGAACTGACAGTAGCTCTGTAAGTTTTTCCTTGCAGCCTGCTCAGTGATCATCTAATCTTGCCTTCTGTCTGAGAATCTAATTCTTGTGCATTCTCCATGCCTGGGTCACCTTTGATCTTCTGACACTGTGAACCATTAATAGCAAGGCTTACACTGTTGACCTCCTTTCTAGTGGTGACTACATATTCCTTTGATTTAATATAAATTTTGGTTATAATATATGTATTGCCCTAACAGGGAAAATGTCTGCATCACCTTGTCATTGCAGTGATGTAGCTTCAACCTGGCAAATTTGCAGTTCTTTAAACTTTGCTCTTTAGATGTACTGAGTCAAGTTCAGCAGTATCAGCTGGCCACAATACCATGAAAACTCTTTAGAACTGAGGAGATTTTGATAAAATTTTTAATTTTGCAATTTTAGCCTGCTATAATGGTGTTTAGTATGAACAAGTTGGACCAAGTGTTAACTATGTACAAGGAGTATACTGCTTTTAGACATATGGAAGAATTATTATTATTAATCTTTAATCTGCTTGGCTTTCATTTATAGGATTAAAGACACAGATTTTAGCAATGCTGTCCTGGGTCTACATCAGAGTAAGACAGTTCTTTGCTGTGTTTAATCTTAGGAAGGGATTGCTGGTATAGCCCAAATAAATTGTTCTTTGAGGGCATCTGCATATTCCCACTGGTAACTCCTAGTGATCTAGTTAGGGTCAAGCTAAGATATGACTCTCATATCAATGTATGAGAAACCTTGCCTGAGCATGATGTTACTACTGTGTGCATGTAAATGTATATTCTTGTGCACATCTCTGGCTGCACAAACTGCCATCTTTACAGATACTAAGAAGCAATACAGGTTGCTCCATAGAGTGTCATTATCTATCTGCCAGTTATTACTTTCTGTAGAGGAATGTACCTCATGATTCTGCACACATAATTTGCCCACAAGCTTGTAGACTGGCACTAGAGTCCAGAAGGAACTTGTACCCAGCAAAACTGGCTGAAGACTGATGCCCATGTCTACTCCCAGTTACGTTCGTTCCTTTTTATTCTTTGTATTTTGGGGACAGGAATGTGAAATGTGGATCTCAGAACCTGCAGAAACATAGTACTTCATAGGCTCTGAGAACATGAAGTTCAGCCTTTACACTCTGTTGCTTTGGCATGTGAAGTAACCATGTGACTGCAGCCCCTTCTTGACTCAAGACCATCCTTGGCCACTAACTGCTGTAAGAGCATATGCCCAGTGCAAGCAAATGCCCGGCCAGATTTAAGAAATATTGCCAGGAATTAACTCCTAAGAATCCAACCTATTCTGCAGTAATGTATCCCAACGTGTAAGGAAGGAAAGGTGGCAGCAACCTTGTGAAAGTCCATAAGGCTTTGCCAGTCAGGCTAGAGTGATGAGGAGAAAAGTTTCCTGCCCTGCGAGTGCAGTCATGTGTTCCTTGCTCTGTGTTCTCAGCCTACACTTTTTTGCTGGTTGTCTGTCCCTGCTGTGATGTGTGCAGGTTGGGATCAGAAGCCTTTGCTGTGGGGCTCAGGTCAGCACCAGGTAGAGCACTGGGCAGTACCCTTGCTAAGAGCAGCCTGTTCTCTGAGTGTGCCTCGACAGGGTCAGAGTGTGATTGAAGAGTGAGAGATGCACAAAAACAAAGAAGGCTTGAAATTAAATAGTCTTTGAAGTTTTTCTTAACTAGTCTCACTCTGGCACAGACCCCTGCCTTAGGGAGGTGATCCAGTGGAATAGCAATGACCTAAAGCTACTGATCTACCTACTGAAATGTGCAATTTATCTCAAAAATTATGATATGAGAATATATGGACTGCAAATAAATGTTTGTAAAATATCTACATTAACATTATAAGAATGAGGACTTTAAATTTTTTTCTGACTAAAACTGGAGCTTTTTTCTGAAGTACTGAATGCTACACAGAAACAAAAAAGTGGAAAAATCCTGGTGGGTGAGACCTTCATCTCTCCCTTCATTTATTACTAGTACCAATGGAGTAGCTGTCCTAATTAAAAAGAACTCGCCCTTCCAAACAGAGGGGCTGAATTCTGATCCAAATGGCCTTGTAGAAAAGAAATTGGTGAATGAAGTCATTACTCTAATTAACATTTATGCTCCTGATGTTAACAATGTATTGTAAAAGGAACCAGTAGCATAGATATTACTCTTTAAACCATCTAATGGTCTGGCATGGGTACTGATTTTAATTGCTCTTTGGTTATCGGTTTAGACAGATCTACCAGGGGTAATTGCATTGTAAATAAGATATCTCAAGAAATTCACTAATGAGCTAATGAACGATAGTTATTTGTGAGATGAAGCTGATAATGCTTATTTAGACAAATGGTGTACTTATGTGTTCTATGTTCCACACGTGACCATTGAACAGTAACTAGGTTACGATGTCTTAGCTGTTACTCAATCTACTCCAGAGTTTTATCTTCCATTTTGCAGGAAGTCCCTGGAAGGCTCTTTCTGTGTTTTGTAACTCACAGAACTGTAGTTTGGAGCCCTGCATTTCTATTTGACTTTGTTTATATATTTCTTGTCTCCCTTAGCATAAATCATAATGACAGCCTAATTGGTTTACATTTCTGAAGCAGTTTGAAATGTGAAGTGTTTCATAAGTGTTCAAGGTTGTTATTGCTTTGTGACTCTTCCCAACCATTTTCTGTCCAGAATGAAAATTAGAGAGAAATTATTTGCCATTTACAAGAAATATTGTCGTAAGTAATCATTCAAAGATCACCAAAAAAAACCCCTTTGTTTCACAAAATTGCACTTTTTAAATGCTTGAACTTTGCATTTCCTTCATAATACAGTAAGTCCATTAGCTTCAGTGGAAATATTTGATTTACAGTCACACAAAAGGAGAATCACATCCTTGATATCTTTGAGAGGGTAGCTTCATGGTGGAATGAAGGTTGTGGAAAACACAGGTCCTCTCTGAATATTTAGCTATAATTAAAATACTGGGACATTTGATAAACTTAGAATTTCAGATCATGATGTGTTTATTTCACAGGAGGGATTTGCATAGGTGTACCAGAATTTTACAGATTGGAAGATTCCTATAATTCACAGATGCATAGTTTACCTAAATAATTTACATATACCAAACTGTTTTTTCTTTTTCCATAGAGCACTAACCCTTTAGCTTTTTCATAGGACCAGACCAGTGCTTAGTATTACCAGAGAATTTTTATTAGGTGCAGTTTTCAAAAAATAAAGTCAAAACAAGACAGATGCATTTCATTTTCTTTGTTGCTTCCGCTGGCTCACAGGGCAGAGTCGAGGTATCCATGACAAAGTAGAGAAGTCTTTTACCCCAGAACGGGATTTTAGGATCAGAAATGAAGCAGGCAGGCAAAACAAGGACAGCCAACAAAAGGTAGCCTGGGGCAACACAGTGTGTCAATGAGAAAGAGAGAGATAAGAAACACTTGGACAGTTGTGCATGTTGGCTTCAATCTGTAATGACTGTGCAGACCACACATCAAAAACATTTGGCTGTCCTTGACAAAAAAATGAAAAGAGCACAGATTTTTCAGCTACCTCTTTTTTTTTTTATCCCCACAGTCAACCTGGTGAATAGCAACTCATTTACTTTACTTCTGTTTTTAATTATTTGTCTAATGGCCTTCAGGCAGTTATTAGATATCATCTTTCAGAGACAAAATGAAAACTCTTCATCTTTTTACAACTGCTCTTTTTGCTGTTGTTCAGATGGATCTACAAACCTCACTGTTTTAAACAACATTTCTATTGTATCTTTCTAGTGTAAATTAAGGGCAACATTTCCACCATCAACTCCAGTAACACTTAATTCAGTCAGCACTGGCAGCTGCTGCATTTCTGCAGTATTGAGCACGCAGAGACCTGCAATGACCTTGGCACCAAAGTGCCAATTGGTACCTAAATTCTATCAGACTCAACAAATGAGTGGAAAGCACCTATTTTAACCCACTTCCCCAGCAGTCCTATCCACACTCAGAGATTGAGTAATATTAGTTGGCCAAATGGCAAAATGTCCAGGCTCTGATGGTGGCTATGACACTTTCTTGGCAACCTCTAGTCACTTTCTTGTTTGCCTCATGTTCAAAGAAAAGAATCAGTGGAAGGTCAGAGTTTATTTAATGTCCCACCTTGCCCTCCCAGTGAGTGGCTTAGCTCCTGAATGAAGGTGACTCTCCATTCCTTCTTTTGGGAGAATGATGCTGTGAAGTTTGTAATTTGTGGGGCCTGAAGAAGAGCATGCCAGAATGTCTCATTATACAGCTTAGGAGCAAGAACTAGGAGAAAAGGCTCATCAAACATGATCAAACTTTTTTTATTACAAACTTCAGACCTCTTTCTTTCCCTGTTTTTTTTTTTTTTTCCTACTAATATGTGATAAACTCACCCCAGGCAATATCAATTACTTCATTCTTCAATATCTCTTAGTTTGTTTCTAATCATAAATTTTCTGAATTATTCAAAAATAATTAGTATTTAAACCTTCTTTTTTCTTCCTGGCTTAAAGTTGTGCTTTAACAGTGGTAGTTTGTGTGGTTTTAGGACAGGTTCCTGGGGCTGTGGATTGCCTCATCATAGGTCCTTATGTAGTAACTGAGCTCTGGAGGAGCCAAAATGTCTTTTTGTAGCACAAGACCTCATTGGCAGTAACATTATGGATTAAAACTCACTTGAGAAAGGTAAAGATCTATATCTCAGTCATCACAGGAGTAACATGGTAGACAGAATAGTGAGGTAAAAAATAACACTTTAGAAAGAGTTATCCCACTGGCTTTAAGGAACACAGAGCCTCCATTAAGTGTTAGTCATGACTTTGTATTTTGGCTTTATAATTCCAAATTACATTAAAAAACACCTGATGATGCACACTAATATGGCAAAATAACAATCTGTTGATGAAAACTGAATTTACGTCGTTTTTTTCTCTGGGTTCTTTTTTTTTTTTTTTTTTTGGAAGTTTTTTGGCTTATTTTTTGTACCTGGAATCTCTGTAAGTCTCTGAAAAGTATTTTTATTTATTCTGACAATTCCTTAAGGAAAGACCAATAGGGAACATCTGATTTATTCATGTTGTGCAAGATGACTATCCAGGACAATCTGCAGATGCCTTTTTAGGCACAAAAGGAAAGGATTCCCTACATACCTTCCAATTGGCAAGATAACTTTCTCTGGTAGCAGCTTGAATAAATTAATACAAAAACTGATTGACTACAGGGAACTCTTTTCTTCCTTAGGTTTGAAGAAACTGTCAGATGAAATTAACAGTCTAGAGTATCTTCACAAAGTTGTCAA
The DNA here is from genome assembly GCF_026979565.1 of Vidua chalybeata. Taxonomy (NCBI): domain Eukaryota; kingdom Metazoa; phylum Chordata; class Aves; order Passeriformes; family Viduidae; genus Vidua; species Vidua chalybeata. The sequence continues at coordinate 60,990,643 of NC_071534.1, read as the reverse complement.
GGCAGTTGGAGACAGATTTCCAACTATAACACAGAGAAAATGCCACTCTGAAAATGTATAAGGTGTCTATAAACACAGCTTTTAAAATAAGCTTAAAGTCCTATGAAAAAAAAAAGAAAAAGGAGACACAGCTCAAACCAGGGGTGGGGACATTTATCCAGCTTCCTATGTCAGGCAAAAGACAGATCAAACAATTCTCATGACTGCAAGACTGCAGTATCATTTTTGAATAAACTTCACCTGGCCCTACACATGGCATTTTCAGATAGATCTGTAGCAACTATGGATTGATTTAACATATGGGTAATCTCTCAGAAACTTCTGGTATAGTAACTCTATGTTCTTGAAATTCATCCCCATTTTTTAACCAAAATTGCATCTGAAAAACTTGGCATATCCTTTCCTTCATTCCACCTTCTACAGAAATATAGCCAATTTGTACAACTGAAATACATTTTATTTTTATTAAAGGATGCTTATAACTTGACTTGCTTTTGTTAGAACACCTTTTATGTCTGTAACTTTTTTTTCCCTTAAAAAAGTCTGAGCCAATGCTGCATGCAATGAAGTTCCTAACCACATGATGAGCACTGCATGACCTTTGATTCCTTCAGTTCAATTAATGATTCTGGCTTTGCTTACTATTTAGCGGAAGGACAGAAGGAAGGAAGGAAGCAGAAGGAAGCTGCTACTATACAGTGAGATGTCTGCAATAATGCCAGTATCACTCTAGAAAGAATAGTAATTTGCAACAAAATGGCTCTCTGATTTGCATTAATCAGTAATAAATTTCATCTAACATTATAACTTCCCCTAGACTTACATTTTTACTCTTTTTTAGGCCTTCTGAACCTTCAGAAACATTCATTTCTGTGGCCCAGTCTGAACTAGATAAAATTTTGTCTAGAAATGTTCTTAGACTTTTCTCATCTTTCCAGGTAATTTGTGAAGGTGTAAAACCATGTAGGCACTACTGTCAAAAGGGAGGGACTCTGCTGCAAGCTGTTCTCTAATATAGCAAAGGATTTTTACTTCTACAAGAATCTTAGCCATAATATATAAAATATACAAAAGGAAGAAGAAAATCTTATCATTTGCTTAGCCTAAATCTTTAAATTAAGGAAGAAAGTAATAGCATGATTTAGTGTGTTGGGACCTTGATCATAAAGGGTCTGAATCATGTCCTCTAATATTAGTAAGCTTAAAGGTGTCTGGACCTTCTTGTAAAGTAACAACCAAACCCAAGTACACTTCCAGAGGTCAATTAATCTCATCTAAGATCACTACCAGGGCAGATGAGGGGAGAGAGTTCATTATTTTAGATACTGAATTTCTAAGCAGGAAAAGTGAAATTAGCTAAAAACCCATTCTCTATATCACTTAGGGATCATACACATTTAGAGACAGGTGATGACTCAAGGGTCCCATCCAGACAACAACAGCCAGCTCACAATAAAAAAGATAAGTGTGGTGGGAATAAATATCTTGATATCTGTGCTTAGCTGCAGCAAAGAATACACTGTTTAGGAATTGAACTATGTTTCTTTTCCAGAAAAGCAGAGGTTTCAGATTATACTACTGCTTTTTAGAAGGTGAGGTCAGACCACAGAATTGCTTTAAACTGTGCAGAACACTATAAAACAATTACTAATGTATTTATCAAGCTGTATTTTTGTGTAGTCTTGTTCCAATAGCCTGCATTCACACCTTTGCGATTCCTACTTTTGAAGTCCAAATTCCATTTTGTATTAATTATTCAATCCTTTCCCTTTGTCCATGATTTTCTTTAAGTATGTAAGAGTAGCGTTTTCAAGAGGTCTGTCTAGATTTTTTGCTTCTGGTACACTCTGCTCAGCAGATGAAATTATGAAAGTTAAAGGTCATTTCATATTTACTGGTGGTCGGGAGATGTGTGATGATGTGCAGTGTTTGGAGCACTCTGCTGCATCTGATAAGCAGATCTCTCTCTTCTAGGCCATTATCTAAAACTGATGTGTTCTGCTTCTCAGAAAGAAATACAAACTTGAAGAATATTTGGGAGAAATAAGGTCAGGACCTTAATCTCAGAGGAATCTTAAAGCAAGACAGTTCCCTCTGTGTAGCCACCTCCACCTGGACTTAACACAGGATGGTTTATAGTTACTTTATCTGAAAGGTATTTACACCTTCAACCCATGAGATTCCCACATCTGACAGGAGAACTGTTATTTCCCAACTGTGAGAGATTTATTGCTCAAGAGGATTGTATCTGTTCACATGGTTTGGTCTTGGTAGAAATTAAAGGGATGATGAAAACAGTTTGGGCTGTACCTGATTTTGTAAAGGTGAAATTGTTGTCTACTTTCTTCTTGTACTCTTACACAGAGCTTTAGGGATTAGTCTTGCATATGAGCCAAAATTTGTAGATGGGCAATCAGCTAAAAGATTAATTAGCAAAATCTAAGGAATGCAGAGTATTTATAGGATAAAGCCACCCTAGTACTTAAAAAGGTGGGAGAAAAAAAAGAATAATTAAAAGGAAAAGCAACTATGTAAAATGAAACTATGGAAACAGTGATGAAGAAAACTTAGAAATACACTAAAGTGTGAAGTGATATCTCTGAGGAAAACATATTTTTAAAAATGAGAACTAGCTCATATATGCCTTAATTTGGAGGTCTTCAAAATTTTCAAAATCAGACCATGCCCTATGCATATCTGGTGTACTCTATCACCACCTTATTGTTACAAAAATTCCATTTGCTACTGATATTTATCTTGAAAAATACCATTTAAGAAATAAAAAACAAACTTGTGTATCCTTACTTATAAAGTCTGTCCCAGTCTGTATGGATGGAAAAGAGATGCTCTTATTGGGAGCAGTTGGTGTCCAACAGTAAGAGAACAGCAGTTCTGTCATGTTGGAAGGTTTGACAGCCCATGTTGTCTCCATCGCTGTATTTGTGAATTTAGAAACTTCCTCTGCTATTCCATTCATTGGGGTCCAGAACACTCTTGGGCAAAAATCCACAGCTATAATTAGTGACTTAATTTTAATGTAAATGAATAGACAATCCTGAAGCCAGTTATTAAAATGTCATTATTTGACACAGAAGTTAACATATTTGCCTAATGTCTGTCACCAGAAGCTGCAGAGACCAACCCAAGTGAGAATTCAGCAGCACAAGGCATCAAATGTCCCCCTGGCCCTGGGAAACAGCTGGATAGCCCCTGCCAGAAAATGCTGAAGTGTTTCTTGGGAATGCACAGGCAATAACTCTGACCCGTCTGTTCTAGCAGAATCCTGGGATGTCCAGAAAGTATTTATTTCAAGTAAATTGATTTATAGCTGAATCCCAATGCAGTTAGGAAATAGAAAGGGGAGAAAAAACAGACTTTGTAACAAGTAGCCCTGGGGATGTCAATACCCAGCAAGTATGGAATTAGTTCTGTGTTTCGTGTAACTCATTCAGATGGCACTCCCAAAGTAAGTAAATTTTAATCTTTATTTTTAATTCAGACTTTAATTTAACATCAAGGCTCAGAGAACTAAGAAGTCTGGATTCAAAGGCTTAGTAAAAGAAGAGCAAAGACATTTCTGGGACCTTCAGTCTTCTGACTAAAAGAAACTAAAAGTAGCCACAAAGATCATAGCAAAAGTATAACTTTTCTTGTGAATATTTCAGAGAACACAATAGTAGCTAAAAGCTGCTGTTTAAAAACATAATTGTGAATCTATATTTAGTAACTTTTTTTTTCTCTAAATTCTGGAAGATCTGAACTACAACCTTTCCCATTTCTTTGCCATTTTAATGACACAAGCCCATGAGTAAAAATAAAACCAATGTAATTCTAAAATCTAAACACTTCAGAAGGTTTCATTTTTTAATCCCACTTTCTTTGGAGTCACAGTAAGAGTTCTGCAACTTCAATCTATCAAGCAGCTTTGCAAAACCGTCATGAAAATGTATGAACCCAAGAACAAAATCTACTCACCCAACCTTACAGCAATGATTAAAAAAAAAGCCCTAATTATAGTATAGTCACCCGTCAAAATAAATTACTCAGGGTGAGTGGGTGAACAGAAGTTTGCTAGACTTCCTTAAGGAGGAGGTAATTGTCTTTAATTTTGTTAAAATACATCACTAATTATATTTTAACAAAGTCTACATCTCTTTTCCTCTTTAAGAATTTTATAAGATGGTTGTATGAATGCAGAGAAGTGGAATTTTCAGTTTTAGAATATTCTATACTTGTGTGTTTTTACTGCAAAGCAAAACAGGCATACAAGAAATTATCTAAATTACATATACAGATGATCAGAAATGTTAGAATAGATTTCACAAGAAGATGGCAATTGATTGGACACACTTCTATGGCAAAGTGATGTGTGTGCACAGTGAAGTGTAAGCACAGTGATACCACATCCTTGGTTCATGGAAGACCACAGAACATACACTTAAGAAATCCTTCCTGTCTTTGACATCCATTGCACACAAATGGTGCTCAGGAAAATGTTTGAATCACATCTCTGAAGATGTTCAATAAACTTGTAGTTGTGGCACTTAGGGACATGGTTAGAGGAGAACATGGCAGTGCTGTGTTAACAATTATATTGATGATTTTAGAGGTCTTTTCCAGTCTTAACAATTCCATGGTTTTAAAACTAAATCCTTCAAAGAAGATGTCTGCAACACATATTCCTGGGATATGTTGTCCAGTAAAACTTCACACAATATTTGAAAGACTACCAACCTCACATGGTCTTACCCTGCTGGTTATACTGTTGGTGTGTTGGGCCTGCCCTAAATGATACCAAAACCATGAGCTTGTTTTCTTGCTGTCTTCTGGAGGTTAACAGAAAGGTACACTTAAATTTACATGCCAAGAATGCACAGAGTGTGGACAGCAGCAGACATCAGCTTGATGTCCCATGGTTTGCAGGCTGGGGGTCATTATAGAAGGAGTTTTTTTTTAGGCACTTCCTGGAAGATGATTGCTTTACTTAATTCCAATTAAACACTCCATCAGTTAAACACTTAGAGCCAGGTAGAGTGAATATAGACCATAATAGTTCATTTGCAGACTCCAAAGCAGGTTAAGTTAAAAAATAAATATCATGTTATAAAAAGATAATTGATTTTCATGGAATCATGGAATAGTTTGAGTTGGAAAGGATAGTCCAACTCTCTTAGTCCAACCTCCTTCAATGGGCAGGGACATCTTCAGCTAGATCAGGTTCCTCACGGCCTTGTCCAAGTTGACCTTACATGTTTCCAGGTGTGGGACATCTGTTACCTCTCTGGAAAACTTCCAGTGTTTCTACATCCTTAGAATAAGAAAATTTCTTCCTTATTATCAAGTCTGAATCTACCCTCCTTTACTTTAAAACCATTATCCCTTGTCCCATTGCAACAGGTTTTTCTGAAAAGTCATCCTTTTTAAGCCTCCTTTAGGTACTGACTGGCCACAATAAGGTCTCCCTGGAGTCCTTTCTTTTCCAGGCTGAATAAACCCAACTCTCAGCCTGTCCTCACAGGAATGGTGCATCATTTTGGTGCCTCTCCTCTGGACTTGCTCCAACAGGTCCATGTCTTTTTTGTGCCAAGAATCCCAGAGGTGGAAGCAGCACTGCAGGTCTCGTCTCAGGAGAGCAGAGCAGAGGGGCAGAATCCGCTCCCTTGCCCTGCTCCATGCAGCTTTGGATGCAGCCCAGGATACAGTTGGTTTTCTGGGCTGTGAGTGCTCATTGCCAGGTCCTGTCCAGATGTTCTCCCACCAGCACCTCCAAGTCCTTCTTGGCAGGGCTTCTCTTGATCTGTTCATCCCCCACCTGTGCTGACACTGGAGTTGTCCCACCCCAGGTGCAGCATCTTGCAGTTGGTCTTGTTAAACCTCGTGAGATTCCCATGGCCCCAGTTCTGGAGCTTGTCCAGGTCCCTTTGGATGGCATCCTGTTCTTCAGGTGTACCAACCAAACCACTCAGCTTAGAACCACTCAATCTGCAAACATGCTGAGTATACACAGACCTACTGTTCTTCACTGATGAAAATATTAAATACTATTTTTCCCAATATGGACCCCTGAGGGACACCAGTTGTCACCAGTCTTCATCTGGATACTGATTATAAACAGACATAAATCATGAACAGATGCTTCTTGTTGTATGCAGTTGGCTTCTAGTAAAAAATAAATTTAGCCATCTTCTTTTAATCAAATTATTAAATATTCATATTTGTTCACATTATTATTTTATAGAAAATTAAGCTAATTTCTGCCTACCTAAACTCTATACCATTGTAATCTATTATGTTTCCATGTGTATTTGTTTGTGAACTGTTAAAATATCAAATGTAACTCAAATCTAGGCGACAATTAGACTTCACAGTACTTCCCCTTAGTTTATTATCAGTAGTCAGTGATCACAAAAGCAAATATGTAGATGTTTAACATTCGTCATAACATTTGCAGTTGTTCTCATAACTGAAAAATAAGGTTTGTCTTTCATTTCCTAGAGTTGTGGCTGACTCACACAATTTTGACTGATACTTCAGCAATTCAAAGTTGTATAAACAAAAAAGACAGATCAATCTAAATGAGGGTGCTGAATAAGCAAAGGCAGGTGTGTATTTCTAGCTGGGTATTGTTTCATCTCGCTCTAAAAATAAGTGTGAAAAGGGATGTATCTCTGCTCTGGGCTCAGAATGTGAGTCACACATTCTGGAAGTATTCATCCTAAAAGCTTCTGGCTCTGGCACACCTCTTGTTTTCTGTCTGGTTGTTCATTTTTATTATAATTTTCTAATTCCTCATCACTATTTTAACTTTTCATAACACATTTTTAAACTAGAGTTTTTAATTTCTTATGTGAGATCAGTGGAGCTTCAGGAGGAAAGGGTGCTCTCAGCAGTGGTCCCCTTTCTCCACAACCTGATGGCTCAGGCTGGCCTGGCCCAGGAGCTAAAGGAGTACCTCATCCTCCACAGCCTGGAGTGCAGACCTGGCACAAAGCCCTTCCTCTCCCTTCTCTGTCCAGAAGGATGGCAAGAGAAGATGTCCACTCTATGCTGCATTTTGGATCTTTCCTCATAGAAAGGGAGAGGGGCTGGGAAGCCAGGCAGAGGAAAATGCATGAAGGTCAGTCCCTGCAATGGAGCACAAAGTAGAGCATGACATGGAGACACATTTAAGACTGTGCCCAGTTACTGGGATCACTGGGTGTTGAGCACACCAGTATAGGCACTGTCAGTATATCTGAATCTTGTTATCATTTCAACATGAGGATTTTTCTGCTTCTTTACTACCAAACAAGTGCTCTGTCTTTTTTTCTTCCTCAAAGGCTTACCTTTTCTCAGGAAGCAAGTTAGGATATTGCTTCATCATTGAACACCTTATCAATAAAATAAAAGTCTTACTACATCCTGACATAGGTGAACTAAAGTTAAGAAAAAAATAAGCTGTTTCCTCCTGCTTTTTCCTCATTTTTCTTGTGACTTTCTGACTTCCTGATCTGGTTTCTGTCATCAGAGCAAGCCTACCCATTAATTTGTCTGACTCTACCTTGTAGAATCAAGGTGCTGATCAGGGTTCATGCAGCTCAGGGGTGGCAAGGGACACTTGGTAATTGTCACCGTGCCATGGCTTCCAAGCCGCTTTGGCAGCCAAGTCAAATAGGTTAGGCCAGACCATCTTCAGTGTTCAGCTGCACTCAGAACCAGCTGGAAGCACTGAAGCAATCAGGAGCAGCAGCCAGATGGATTCAGCAGAGGTGCTTTTTCTGCACTGCCTGTCTGCCCAGAGGCTTTGATTCAGGCCCAGCATGAAGAACTTCACTTAGACTTAAAGTGACCTCTTGACTGTGCAGGGGTGGCAGGTAAGTATACAGACATTTTTTTTGAGTACAGCAAGGAGGAACTTGAGTAATAGAGCAGCTGAACTTAGTCAAATGGAGGGAAAATGTCTCTCCTACTGCCCCTTGGTAGATCACAGAATCACCAAGATTGGAGGAGATCTGTAAGATGTTAAGGCATAAAACACAAGAGCAGGGAAGGCATGCAGAGTTACATTCTGCACTCTACCAATCTGATTGTATGGAACTCTTGATTTAGATTTTGTACCTTTACATTTCATAGGCTTTCATGGTCTTTTTTTCTTCTATGATTTTGTATAATTGCTTTTTGACTGCATTTATGATACTGGCAGCATCTGACAGTGAATGCCACTATTCTCTTGCTATGTAAAAAAAAACCCACTTCTTTTGCATGTTTTAAACCTGCTAATTTCATTGGGCATCCTCTTGTTCTCAAGTAGTGGGAAGCTAAGCATCCATTCATCGATTTTCTAGGCACTTTCCCAGGGTTGTCCTGTTTTTATACATATCTGCCATATCCCCCTTGAGTTGTCCCATTTCCAAGCTGAAAACTCAAAATCAATTTAAGCAGTTCCAAGCTTTAATTGCCCTTCTTTAGTTCCCCCATGTAATTTTTAAGAGGCAAGTACCAGAACAGCAGGCAGTATACAAAAGAGAGGGTACTATGTGGTTTTGTATAGTGCTATAAAGGTGTTGTCTGTTTTGTGCTCCATTAATTTAAAAAAAAAATCTCCTAACTGCTGGTTTTCTGACTGCCAATGAGCATGGGATTTATGTTTTCTACTAATATGCTTTTTTCTTTTTATTTTTCTAATTTTTTCCTCTTTAATAATTCCTTTTTAAAAATTAACTACAGTTGAAATTGTTTATTTGATGTTCCTTTTTTTACCTACAGGAAAATGAATTTCAATACCTTATGATTAGTGTTTCAACAATAACCTATTGAACCCTTCCTCTTGCTTGGGAAAGATGAAAAAAAGATCAGAGATTTTCAAAATTTAATGGCAACAAAAATTATGTTTTTTAAACATTTAGTCTCTACATTATGCCTAGATATGACATTTGACAAGAGTCTCCCATCATCTCTAATCTCCCAAGTCTTAAGTAAGAATTTCAAGACACTGAGAATCTCTTCTTGATAAAAGATACAGTTTACACTGATTCTAATTTTTCTGTAATGGAACATTGCTCCTTCATTGAAATGGCTGGATCGCTCACTCTGTATATTTTTTCCATTGGAGTTTAACTAATTTTTTAATGACATGCTGATTGTATCAGTATATGTATAGTTTCTTATTTTTATTTGCATTGTTTATGCATATTTTTGAATTAAAGGTACAGAAAAGTACCTAGCAATAATAATTTAAAACTCACTCGTAAATCAATGATTACTGGATCATAAAGCATATAAAGTTTTATGTTGTAGGACAGAAGTGGAAATTATACATTATTTTCAGTTTGAAATTTAATGAGTTAAATCGTCTTTGTCCCCTGGTCTTATATGTGCAACTTCTTCTTATATTTTTATATATGTGATATTCATAGATTTTTGTGTGTGTGTGAATTTTATCTCTGTCTCACACTAATGCATATAGTCAAAGCGAAAAAGTGTCTAATATTTTAAAATAACATGAGAGTGTCCTTCAGTTAAAACACCTCATCTACTATTCAGGATATTAGCATTACTGCTAATTATTACTGCACTCAATTTTGTATGACAATGACAAAACTAAGAACAAAGGAAAAAAAGCCAAGGTGCTGCACTTTAGTTTCACAGTTTGTGTCACACTAGTACAATATCCCTGGGATATATCTTCCGATATTTATGGAATCAGTGGAAATCAGTGCATATTTGACAAGTTTTGTCAAGCTTTTAAGGCCTCTGAGGCACTGATTGAAACTGGTAAAATGGCTTAGGCCAGGGAGCTTTTTTAATTAAGGAATCCTTTTTTCAAAGTATGTGATATTAAAGACATACAATCTCACCAATAAAGGTAACATGATCTTAGAGCAATACAAAAGTAGACTTCCAACTGTGCAGTCTTGGTTTTCAGATACTCTCAAAACAGCCTGTACTGTCAGAGCATAGAAATTTTGACTGCAAACAGATCTGGTCTTGACATTTTTTGGAGGCACAGCTCTGTGAGTGAATCAATGTAGATTTCCTTTTCCCCCCTTAGACCCTAAATCCTTCTCCCCAACTTTAACTCCAGCCGTCAGAGATCTCCCAGAGTCACCCTTACAGAGCCACATCTCATTGCCCTGCTAGGGCTCTTGGTAAAACCTGCTGCCATCTCACAAAATCCTAAAATAATCTGCAGTGGGTCAAAGTTTCGTTCCGTCATCCCTAAGTTCAGAGTGACCGTGAGTGTCATTTAACGCAGTACATTTTTACTGAGTATTACAATTATAGAAATATATGTTATTAATAATTTGCTAAACTGCTGTGAAAAATTCATTGAGTATTCAGTAGTTGCAAGGCTGTCCAGTTACTTACCTCTATTGAAGTGGTCATGTGGCTGAACATTGTAAGTCCTTAGAAACACAAAGAAATACAAGTGCCAGTAATAATTTTTACTCTGCCTGCAAAATGTATTTCATGATGGTTTACTGTGCATGTATAACATATGTATTTATTTTTGTCGTGCCTATGTGTGTGATTACAATAATATTGTCATAATATTGTCATACTATTTATGTTTCTTTCTAGAAAGCATGTGCTTTTAAAAATATTATTAATTATGTTACTGATCTCTTTTAACCACATTTTTTATGAAAATATTGTCGTATCAGCAAGACACTAATTTTTGAGATCAGATGTGCTAGAAATGCAAACATACAGATATTGATAGGTAAGAATGGGACTGTGGTCCATCTAATGTAATAATCCTCTGACAGAAAGTAGATGACTCAGAGGAAGTCGCCAGAAATTTCAGAAGACACAAATACAGGGTAATCTGTCAGCCACCTTAAGTCTTCTCAGAATTCCTTAGTACTTTGAGATAATGCTAAACCCTAAAGCATAAGGTTTCAACCTTATTTTCAAAGGTTTTTTTGAAAATATATTAGCATTAATTATGACAAATTTTGAAATCATGAATAGCAAAAATTTGACAAATATGGAAAAATAAGATAGTGAAAGTGTTACTGAAAACTGCAAATCTCTGAATCATTGGATGAATACTTGCTTTCTAAGCAGGTGAGATAATTTGAGGGAGTGAAAATTACATAACATAATAAATAATCAATATTATCATCATAATTTTGATCCTTAAGAAACTCTTGTTTTGTGGGATAGGTGTTGCAAAACTAATTTGTCCTAAGTAATGATTTGAAATAAGAGAACAGCTCCGGTATGCTACTAGTTGGTCAGGCATTTGGATGAGAAAAATGTAAACTTAACCTGTTATAGTTTCAGAAATTGTAATAACATACATGTTTGTGAGCATGATTGGATCACTTGTGCTACCACAAAGAAAATTAATTACCATTTTAGGAAAGGTAAACATTCAGTTTTGCAGAAAACATTTTGAATGATTCTTTACTTTAGCTGATGAGCCAGATCCTACCTCACGCATCCATTAATCTAAGACAAAGGAAGCAGCAGCAGCCTGTGTATTTCTGCAATCTTAGGTGTTATCCCTTTTCTTTCCAGACAACTATTACGGCACTCCAAAGCCTCCAGCAGAACCGGCTCCGTTGCTGTTAAATGTGACAGACCAGATCCTCCCAGGTGCCACTCCCGGGGCTGAAGGCAAACGTAAAAGGAATAAGTCTGTGAGCAATATGGAGAAGACAGGCATTGAACCACCAGAGGAAGAAGAGGAAGAAAGACCTGTGGTCAACGGAAATGACGTGACAGTAACACCAGGTCTGTTCTTCCTTCTTACTTTCCAGTGAGTTTCTGTTATTCAGAGTCCTCAGTTACCTCCTTCTGCAGGGAGAATATGCATGTTCAGGTAAGGATGTTCTTGCAAGAGGGAAAGACAGGAATCCTGAATATTAGGATTTCTCTGAAGCCTAAAATAATTTCTTAATCTCTGTTTTGGGGAGTCATCTCACTTGCCTCAGCTACTGCAAAGATTTCTGTCTCTGAACTAGTCTCTTTGAACCATCTTCATAGACCAAAGAGAAAAAAAACTTCTTTCTGAGCATGGACTGTGACCTGGTTAGATTTCTGTGTTAAGAAATCATTCACAAGTGCCTGTTCCTCTCCGTTGACTATAGAGTCAGTCTAGAGAACTGTAATTTGTTCAGATAAATAGTCTCTGTGTTTTGGGTCTTCTTGTTCTCAAATGGTGACACTCACAAGATTGTTCAACACTTTATGAAATAAAATTTTGTAAATTGTCAAGAAGACTTAGCAATATAATGGAAGACTAAAGTCACCATATTAAGAAAGGTGTGGCAGTGCCATTAAAACTTACCTGGCAATACTATCTGGAGGACACTTTTCAGGAATGTTTCAGAGTCTGCATAAAGCTGATAAGGGTTTCAGATGTCAAGTCTTAAAAGACAATTATTGTTTTACTTCTTGGATCACAATGCTTCAGAAGAAAAAAAGGGGTTCTGGGTACTGACTGGTATCTTGAGTGAAAGCACTCCAGCCTATTCTGAAGCAGGTAATCAATTTCCCCCTCCACCTCTCAGTAAGACAATATTTTACAGAACCTAATAATTCTTATTCTGAAATAGAATTTAAGAAATTATTTTATTGTTATTCATGTAGAAAATTAAAGAATTTCTCTGAGAAATATTGCTGTGAGTCCTTTTTGGTAAACTTAGAGACTCAGATTGTTGAAGTAGAAGTCTAGTGACACATATGAGAAGATAAAATGAAATTTTGCAAGTTCTCTAAATGTATAGGTTACTGTCAAACAAAAAAATCTATTACCTAATCTTCTGTGCTCTGTAGAAGGGTTTTCATATTGCAAAGTCTATAGATACCCTTTTAATTTCTGCTTCATTACAAAGTATACTGAATTTGATATCTTCCCATCAAGGATGATTTTGCCACATGCTTTTCTTTAGCTGTTGCCTAACATTACATATAAGGGAAAATTCCTGTGCAGAATCCATCCCCATACCAGGGGTGTCCAGGAGCAGTGGGGTGAGAGTGGGTCTGGTTCTTTGCCTTGGCTCTCCAAAGGGCTGCAGAATTGCTCCCTTGCCACTGCCACCACATGCTGCACAAGCCTTGCTCATCCCTTTCACACAAGATTGCATCTGTTGGCATTGCTCTGGCGCTTAGTGCCCTTCCTGCACAGCTAAGCAGGAAAGGATGGAGCCTAGAGATCCTAACATCAGCACTGCCACTGTTGCCAGGATACTTCCACAGTGAAAGAGGCAAAGGCAGGATTTGGTCTCAGATGTGTATTGTAGAAATCATTAGGAAGATCATTCTTTATAGTTATTTGAAATGTGCCACACAAGAGACCATAGCGGAGGAGCAATTTCCAGGACAATATGTTTCAGCTCCAAGTGGATCAAGAGGCAATATTTACCTGCATTTTTCCTTGAATTCTATGCCTATAATATGATTCTCCCAGGCAAATTCTGTGTTAACAATGACTAGGCAGTGCACAAGAAGCAGGCGCTGGCATGTGCTGTGTAACAAAATGAAATACAGGAGTATGGGCGTAAGACAGCCCATCCCCTCTTCCCCCTCCTCTCCCCGCCAAAGTAAATCCTATTGGTGTGGCCAGCAGAACAAGCAGTGCCTGTGCTGGCTCTCATGGTTTTATAAGCAGTGTTTTGTTGTTCAGTTACACTGATTGAGGACTTTGGGGATTGTAGCAAAGCAGCTCTGTACATACATGCTGTGTTGCCTTTGTTGGGCAGTGTGGCTCCCACAGACCCTGTTACCACAGTCATTTTCTCTGTGAGCTGACAGAGGCTTAGTCACCTCTAAAATGTCAGTGCATTCGCAGTTTGTGTCTTTAAACAATCAGGAAAACCAGAATATTTTAATTAATTTATTTATTTTTAAACTCCTAGTGGAAAGAGCATTTTAGTTTTTATAAAGAATCAGCAAAGGTAGGACATTTGTTATTGCCAATTCTTTTAGAAAGTGTGTTCTGTTTTAAATACTTCACTTCCAGGAGGAGGCTTTTATTAATTATAAGGCTCCTGGGACATCTGAAACATTGATTCAATTTTTATAGATGCACAGCAATTTAATGGCTTATTAACTGCATATCCAAGCCTGTCAACTCAAGTACCTCTCTAACACATAGGACCACGAGGTTGAAATAGTAACAGATCTAAGATTATTCTGAAGAAAAGAAACCCATCCTCATCAGACCCATTAAGCGATATCTGTGGTTACAGAGATCTTTGTGCTTTTGGTCTGAATTTTCAGGCAACTTCTCAGTGTCTGTTGGCACAATTTGTGCAAGTGTTGAGCTTTAGGAATTTTTCATTGATACCTTCCATATGCCTTGCTTCATGTCCATCAGATTTCCCTGAGACAGGGATAGAGAGTTCTATATGGACAAAGTGACCATAATTGTTTGCCCAATATATTTATTCTTTCTTATTTGTGTCACCTGTCCTCAGATCAGAAGCCACCAGGAATCCTTCTCAGTGCTTCTGTATGGGGCTTTTGGCCCTTTTAGGATGGAGCACTCTCAGCCCTTCATCCTGGATCAAGTTATCTCAGGAGAAAATAGTATGATTTGGGAGATAAGATTTATCTCATCCAGCTTTAGTAAATTATATGCCTAAATGTCTTTTTTGTTTGAGCTATTTGTCTCTGCTCTGTTGATATACAATAAGAAGAAAAAAGAAATTTCAAAGTGTAAGAGAGCGTAGCTGTTTTAGATACACATTTTAGGGGATCACCTCCACAATTTAGAATGATTAATTCAGCCTACAGATACAGAAGAGCCTAAATGGCTAAATTTAAATTAAGAATCTTGCTATTTGCCAAGAAATATATGAGACAAATAATGTATAGATTGACTGTTAAGATGGGCTAGTCTAGACTTAGTATTGGGTTTCTTACACTTAGTGCAATTGTCCACATTACTGGGTGAGATATATTGCAGCTGAGAAGACTGAAAAATCATTAATCAAAATTAATGATTTTTGCAAAACTAATGCTTTGACCAAAGAGGTAAAAAGAGTCTTGATCAAATAGAAAGCAGAAACTTGTCAGACATTCAGCAGTTTTTACTGGTGTCGCTGTTAATGTCTGCAGTGGATTGGGTCACTCTCCTTTACAACCAGCATCAGTATTTGACACTGTTGGTCATGTCACATTTGCTTTCCACTGCTGACTGATGAAGTTTATCATCCAAACTCCAGAAGAATCACTTTAACATTGAAAGCATGCTTATGTATGTGCATTATTCTGACAGTACTTGAGCAATGATAAGTTGCGCCCAGAGAATGAAGTTCTGTCAGGCTCAAATTAATTGAGGCATAAGATATGACATAAAGTTTCAAAATTATCATTCCAGGCCTCAGGAATGAACAAAAGACCAGAGTCCCAGTGCCATCAATCACCATGCAAGTTGCACTAGACACAGGCAACATGTTGAGTTTATTGTTTTATTATTACACAGCAAAGACAGCCAGAGGCATGGAAACAACATACAAAGCTTCCAAAATCACACACATTTAAAATACACACAAAATTTAAAACCACACAAAAGTTGGTATCCGTTGATTTTTCTAGGTTCTTTAAACTCAATCACAACTAAATCACATCCTATGACCCACAGAATACCCTGTGCTCTCCATGACTCCTGCTTTCACTGCCCAGGTCAGTTCCTGGCTCTCACTGTGTCAGGAGTCACCGGGAGTGGTGCCTCCATACAAAAGCACTGAGACCTGAAATGGCTCCAGCTCTGTGGGAAAGGGAGAAACTCCAAGGCTGCAAAGTTATATCCTTACAAGAAAATACATACACATGTATTGGCAAACATGAGTTAAACTACTCTTGTATCCAACAGTTCTTTTAAAAGGATGGACTCTTTCCTGTACAGAATTGAAGAAATTAGCCGTTTGATACAATAAGGGTATAAAGATATGAAATATTTTTATTCAGAACTGCTAAAACCACCCTATAAATAACTATTTAATATTTTTTTGCCAATATTACTTGAGTCATATTAGTTGGTTCTTTTGGATGAAGACATTAAGTTTTTTAAATTCTCTGCATGAATAATCTGCAGCATTAAAATAAAGAAATAAAGTAACAAGGTCCTCTTACAAGTTTAGGTGGCAAGTTTCAAGAATTAGACTGTAAATAGTAGAAACAATTTTCACTTTTTTTTTTCTGTCATCACTATGGCTGGGATTTGTTAATATAGTTATTGAAAATCATTGATCTGACCCATTCAGACCTGTTGAAAATAAGATCTTGAGGAAGAACACATATTAGAGATATGGTAAAATCCCAGGACACAGCAGTGTCACCACATCTGTGCTTTATCAGACACATTAGCTGATCGATAGTCATTGTGTGTAATGCATCTCTGGCCCAAATGAATTTGTTCTACTCTGCTCATATCTGTCATGTGACCTTTTTCTTATATTCAGTTTAATCTGCATGTCTTCCTTCCTGTGGTAGAGATGTGGTCAAGGCTGCAGCCAGCCTCAGGAATACAATTCCCAGATCTGTTAATAATGCCTGAAGTAGATGAGGACTTTTGCTTTGCAGAGACAAGAAAAAAACACCCCAAAAATTATTCAGCAATTATTACATTGTCCTATTCTCAGGGGAAGTGGGGACCACACACCATCTCTGCTTTGCAGGAAGCTTTTACATATCTGAAAATGCTAAAGACAGATTCATGTTTCTACAAGCATAAAATTATTGTAGAGCATAGATTTACAAGCATAAAATGATTGTAATTCCACATAATTCAAGTATGAGTTAAGATTTAGCAACATGATCTGCTTGTGGATGTAGAGGTGTAGATGATTACCCTTTCCAAGGTTAAATCTGGTTTTCTTTTTCATGCTATTCTGAAGGGTTGATATGTCAGTGTCAAAAGTATTTTTTAAGATCATGAAAGCTGTATATACCATTTATCCTGAAGAGCAGCATCTTTTACTATGTCATATAAAGAAAAAAATTTCTTCATGAAAAGTCTTGACAAATATTTATGACCTCTGAAGAGTTAACATGAAGGTGGTTGGATTCTTACTTCCAATCCTAGGAATTAAAAAGAGAAAGATGTGCAGTTACAGTTTCATGGGTCTTCCTCCTCCTTTTTTTTACAAAAAGACAAAATGGCCTCAGTACTCAGTAATTAAGAATATAAAACTATCTAAAACCTAAATCATATATACTTTGCTGAAACCAGGGTTGTGTTTGTCCTTTCCAAGTTTCTTTTCCCCATGAAGTCTGGAAGGTGTTGCCATTACTGGCCGTGAGTCTTGTTATGTGGTTCTCTGGGTACCCTAGGTTCCATTTCATCCAGCTCTGCCAGCTGAGAGCAGCTGGGTCATCTAAGTTTCACCTGACTTGTTCTCTGCCCACTCCACCTTCTTTAGCCCTATTGCTGATATTAATTATGTTAGTCATTTAATCACAGGTGATTTTTTGTTAGTAGTATTGGCTGAGGCAAAAAGAGCACTAATTGCCTTGGGGTTTTTATGCGTCATAAACTATTAGCTTTCCTTCTTTCCCACGTAGTAGAAAGAATCTGCTTTTGATAGTATTATTATTATATTGCACCTACAGAAAGTTTTCTTGTTAGCCCTAATGTCCTGACCCTATCCCACTTTCTTGACTGACTGTTTTACAGTTAGATGCCCATGTTATTTTTCAGTGTTCATCCTTAACAATTTAATCTAGTTTTCACCTTTTGTACAATTCTGTCTCAAGTAGCAGCTCATTGCAAATACACTACTTAATTAAATTTATCTTTGATTATACTTACTATTTTTCTTTTTCATTAGAAATTTGTACTTGCATTCTGAGCATTGCTTATTCAACCTTTACTAGTTCTCCTAAACTTTTTATCTCTTACCATTGCTTGCCATAATAGCACACTTATTGATTCCGTGGGCTAATTAAAATCTAGGGGCCTTTATAAACAGCTTTTTGTTAATTTTTTGTTGCTCTTCTTTCTTGCTGTTATAAGCATCACTAATTAGAACATTTCACCCAAGCTGTCTTTCACCTTCCTGCATGTTTCACATGGGTATCTGCCTAGTTCCTTGCTCTGGGTGCACTGTTAGATCATATTGAATAAAATGTCATCTTCTTGAACGTTCCTGTAGACTACAGTGTTGACATGTTGAAGCATTTGATATTGGCTGTGGGAAACTAAGCTTCCTACAGGTCGTATCAACAATGAAATCACAACCACTTTCTATATGGTTAATATATTGCTGTGAGTTGATGGATGTCATTGGTTTATTTGATATATGGATACACATAAAGCAACTAGTGCACATACATTTTTACATGAAAATGATCTGTAGTCTGTAGTCAAACAGTGGGGCAGTTTTTTTATGTGTATATCTATGTGTTTATGAGTATAGTTTGAAAAGTTAAGACATGAGACAGTAGAGCTGCTGGATATGAAGCTGCCTTCTGCTCAGAGCTTACTGCTAGTCTGGAAGGACTCCTGGGACAGAATGAGCCAGAACTCTTTATTAGTCTCTTGTTTCAGTTTGGTTTTATTCCTTTATTTTCTTTTATTGTGTTCGAAAGAAAATGCATCATCAGAGGAACCTTTGTGTAAACCAAACAGAATTTTTCTCTTTATTTCAAGACTTGCAGTTTACAGAGACTTGCACCCGGTAAATTCTTCACCATTAACTTGGATATCCAAAACTGTAATTTTTCTTCTCTTGTAGAATCAAGTGAACATGAAGACAAGAGTACAGCTGCCTCGGGTGAGGCATCTACCACCCAGCCTTGTCCTGCACCAGGATATGGTCAGCCTGAAGAAGCAAAGGAGGATATGGATGTAACAAAACAGACTAAACCTGAAGAGAATGATGACTTGGGCCCATTGCCTGATAACTGGGAAATGGCTTATACAGAAAAGGGGGAAGTCTACTTTATTGAGTAAGTCTTATTTCTTCTATTTTTAATAGCTGTATTGTATTTAACTGGGTGGGAAAAGGGTTTGTATGGTGAAGTGGAGCATTGTACTCCTCCTCATTAAAACAGCAGGAATGTTCTGCCTGTCAGGGCTCCTGAGGGCTGGTGGCAATGCCTGCATTAGTGATTTAGATGGAAGCCTGCTGGGTTTTAAGATAGGTAACTGGTCTGCTTCCTTTGATGGTAGGAATTAAAGCTTTTGTTTCTTCTGTTAAAAGCAAGGCCTTTCTGCTCTTCTGGTGCTTTCTGCTGGGAAAGTAACACAATCATTGGTTTAGTCCTTCCTTATGTGGACAGAGGTGGAGAGCGTGAAGCTTTTTCCCAGTTAAAGGAAAAGAAAATGAATGGACTAAAAACTAGCTAATGAACAGTAGAGGGAGACCATGCTGTATATAGAAATAGTAAAATAAATAAGCGGACTATAAGTGCTTAAAAGTGTAGAAACTTTTCCCTATAGATACCTGTTATTAATTAGTAAACTCATTGAAGTAATGGATATGAAAGTTCTTTATGCTTTATGTGCTCTCATTAAGCTGTTAGACAGCTTTCATAGGAGGGCCACAAGAATGGTGAAGGGTCTGGAGGGGAAGCCTTATGAAGTGCAGCTGAGGCCACTTATTTTGTTCAGCCTGGGGAAGAACACAGTGAGTCTGCAGCTTCCTCATAAGGGGAAGAGGAGGGGTAGACACTGATTTCATTCTTGTCACCAGGGACAGGATTCAAGGAAATGGCCTGAGTCAGGGACAATCAAACTGGATATCAGGAAAAGGTTTTTCACCACAGAGGGTGATTGGGCACTGGAACAGGCTCCCCAGGAAAGTGCTCACATCACCTGGCCTGACAGAATTAAAAGGATTTGGACAATACTCTTGAGCACATGGTGTGATTGGAGTGTCCTGCACAGGGCCAGGAGTTGGACTTGATGATCATGATGGATCCCTTCCGACTCAGTACATTCTATGATTCTATGGTTATTGTACATTACCAAGGTAAAAACACAGCAAGTTTCTGAGTTGGTATAACATTGTGTTCCTGAAAAGAAAAAAAGAAAATTGAAAAACCAACATTTTCATTAATAGAACTGTACTACAGAGGTAGAAGGAGCCTTTGTGTTTGCTTTAAGGAACTGTTCCAGTTTGGAGCATTATCTGTTATTCTGGTTATTAGTAGGTAAAAATAACATTTGGTGGTGTCAATTATGCTTTAAATCCTGTATTTAATTTAAAATGTTGTGACTATCACATGAAGTGTAAACAAATGTTAAGAATAAAGTTTGTGCATGTGACTTTTTAATGAATACTGGCATGACCAACTATAGCTTCTGGCATATACAAGGCTGAAAATAGCAGTAACTATTAAAACATAAGTGTGTTTGCTGAAAAGGGCAAAAATATGCTTATTCCAGAAAAAGAATAATTATAATAACTTTGTCCAAGCAAGCAGAGAAGAGCTGGGATGACCTCAGGGCTAGTGGAAACCCTTGTTTCCTTCTTACTTTACTCCCAAATTTAATTTTTCCACACATATTGAATGATCTGACAGAAAGCATATGAATTATATGGCACTTTTATTTTACTTGTAACAAAAACCTGTGGTACATTTGGGGGACAGGGGAAGGGATGATGGGTAGATCGCTAACACAACAAACTGTGAGAGTAGTAAATACTGGAGGAGGTAATTTAATAGAAAATAAATATATATTTTGTAACAAATACAGTGAATGCAAATAGCCCTGATGCTCTACAGAGCAGCCATTGCACTCCTCAAATTCCTTTAATGTTACAGCTTGCTTCCTTTCCTTGAAATGCTCTGGTTTACACTGCAGTTCTGACAATGCTCATCATTCACTTCCACTAAATGAATGTTATGTAAAGGAAAGAAATTAATCAGAGGTGCAGACTGGATAGAAGGGCTGTTGTAAGGGCTTCTTGCTTTTGGGATTATATTCTTGAACAATGTATTTGCAAAAAAGTGCAATTACACATCTGTAAAAATACTAGATTATTTACTAGAAAAGGAGCAACTCTCTGATCATTTGAGTTTTCACATTGCACAGTCTTTGCAGGGTTAAGTAGGAATGTAATGCTGTGGGGATGCTGTTAAATTGCCTCTTTGTTTACAAGTCACTTTGGTTAATGGCATGAAGAGACTCCATTTGCTTTCACAAAAAAACGGAAAGATAAAAAGACAACAAAAACCTATTTGTCTAACAACATCTCCCTGAACAGTAGTAAAGATTGTACTAGATTATTAAATAATAGATGAAAAACAAACATTTTTAAAGTGTACATCACAATGAGTGGGGGAAAAAAAGCCACACTAGGCAGCATCTTTTATTGCTTTATTTGAGGCTCATGTGAATTGTGCCTTTAAACGCTAAAGCCTTCCAGCAGCAAACTATCTCAAGTTCCAGGTTGTCACAGGTATACCCAAAGGTCTTAGATTTCATGACAGCATTTTCTTTCATTCATTCACCTCAAACTAACCTCTAAAACTCAGATGTGATCTCACTTATCAAAACTGCTATCAGAATAATGTGGCAGATTTACAGTGAGAGAGGAAGTGACTTCATAAGGGAAAGATAATTGTCTATAGACAGGATTATTTATTTGTTAATCATTAATGGTTCAGTTAACTTTTTGTAAAGCTGGTGGAGGGAACTTCCTCTGCCTCAAGGACTACAAAGACAAAAAAAAATATCATTTACCAGATTCACTGAATGATTCAGAGGATGGTTGTATTTTAGAGCATGACTTGGTCTGTTTCTTTCTTTTGTTCCCTTTTTGACACAGGTGCATGACCTTATGTTTACCTATTTTAGCATTCACAGACAGAACATGAGCATCTCTTCTTGCAACATAATACTTACCAGTGTTTTTCAGGAAGAGCTACTTAAGTACATTTCTTGGGCTGTTTCCAGCCTCCCTTACATATGAATCTGAATTTTCAAATACAGGCACACACTACACAAATAGGACTCCATCTCTTACATTTGGTTTCACTCAGAACATATGCTAATGAGAACATGCAATAATTAACAGACTGTATATAAATTGTAATGCCATCAAAAATGCTCCAGTTTTGCTCCTTCTTTCATGCTTTAAGTATGGCTGATAAGTGTGGCATATTTTGGCATACTTAAAGAAATCATAGTCGTCACTGAATTTTAGCTTTTCCCTCTTCCAGGGCTAAGGAAAGGCTGTGATTCCCCATAGCCTCCAGACCTTACCCTGCCAGCAACTCTCAAACCACATACTAGGGACCCAAATTTGTGTTGTCCCCACAAAGTCAGCAGATCTGGTTGTTAGATCCCAAGCAATCAGTGTTTGCTGTGTTGGTCCAGTGCAATGCCGAAGCAAATAAGAAAGGACCAGGATTCGAGGTGCATGTGCTATCATGCGCAGTCAGCCTGAAATGTGGCCCTCACCCAGCTATCCAGCTTCAACCATTATTACATCATAGACTGTCTTGTACAGTTGGCTACACAATTTAGCACTCTTTTATAAAAGGCAGAATTGGTTTTCTCTCTCTCCAGCCTTCTCTCCACACATGGACAGCAGAACTCTGAAAGGGCTGCAGGGACAGTAGGAGATGAAACCTAAAGCTATTTGACTCTATACTGTTCTAAAGCATTTATGGTTTCCTTTGCTTATGCTACATTAATTGTTTTCTTAGTGTAGAAAAGTCTAGACTAAATGCAAACCACAATAGAACATCTTTAAAGGATTTTTTTTTTACTTGTGTTGATGAATTTTAGGAGAATGTGGCCACACAAGGTTTAACAAACCACTTTCCAGTACATCTTGCAGACATTTGGTCTCTTACTACTCAACACCTGCTTCTTAAAACAGCATAGTCAGAATTGCTTTTTGGACCCGTTGCAATATCTTTTCTAGTTGCTAATTTTTTTTTTCTTTATGAAAGTATAATAAAAGACTGAAAAACAGCTACAAAATAGTCCTTTGCCAAGGACTCTCCTTTTCACTGTAAAAAAACAGCCATTAAGTTTTTTAATACAGCTGGTGCAATTTCAGGTGATATCTGAAGAGTACAGCTACCAGAATATTGCTATGGACTTCACTGGGATCTGTTTTTCTTCATAGTAGTTTTTAAGGCAGGAAAGTTTTTTGACTGCGGGAATAACATTTATCACAACATCTTGTTTACCTGAAGAACCATGATACATTTAGTTGTTCCTGATTGATCCATCAGTTCACCTTCACAAAGCAGAATATTTTAGTTAAGCCTGGATACATCATTATTTTATTTTATACTAGAAGATAATAAAAGTACTGGGTAGAAGTATACCCTTCTACCTGCTCAAGATTACTTTTATAACCTGTAGTAACTACGGGAACTTTCATAAATTAGTTCAGCACTTCTGTGAGTATGTTACATCATCAGAGTATCAGTCTATAGTACTCAAATGTTTTGGTTGTCTGGATATTTCTGCTACTTGAATTAAATAGCAATTAGGATGAAGGAATTTTTTTTTCCATATACTGTTATAAAATTCACTTCTGATGGGATTTTTCTTTGGGAAACAAGCCATCTTGTATCAGTATGATACATTGTATAGACAATTCTGATCCATCAGGGGTCTTGTGAATATCATTATAATTGTATGTACTTGGTTATCTTTGTTTATATGTTGGATTGGATCTGTCAGTTTTGGTCAGCATAACAAATCAGATTTCGAATGCACTTTGGACTTCAACATGACATGCAGCAGGACAGGCAGCTGAAAGAAACCAAGAGGGATCTTTTCTCCTGAGACCACTTCCCTGCCTCATGACAAGTTAATTAGGAACATGAAGAAGGTAGAACTGGAAAGGATTTGTGGAATGCTGAGTTCTTTTTTTTTTCCTCCTCTTGTCTATTGATGTTATAAAGACATTATCAGTCTGTACTAGTGGTGTGCTGTCCCTTGCTCTCACTTGCTGTTTTTATCTGTGCTGACATCCAGGTCAAACTGCCAGCTTAACTCCTCTTGTGATTTCCTTACTTTCTTATTTCTAGTCTTTCCCCCAAAGGTCTCTACTGCTGTGCTCTGCAGAATTAATCATCCAGCACATTTCCTCCGATATTTGTAGTGTTGTTATAACTTTTCTCCTTTGTATTTATTGAACTAGAAGAATCTGCTCACCTGGCTTGCCATATAGCATTAGATATCTAACATAAACCAGTTGCCAAGACTCCTTCTGTGGTCAATGGAGAGAGATAATTACCTCCAGAGGCTGATTCATCCTGTCCATATATAAGGGCAGAATTAATTTGCCAAAATACAGCTGCTTCTACTAGTAAATATGTCTCCAGATATCCAAAACTATGTCTGCAGTAGTATGTAATTTGTGTCAGGAGTACACTTTTGAAGGAAATCTTCTGGTTGTTTTCACACACTATGATTTGGCTCACATTTCAGTGTACCCACACTGGATTCCTTTCAGATTAAATGGAAAAGAAAGTTGATCTCTGGGAGTTCATTTCGTTTTCTACAGCCTCTGGACCCTGAACTCCATCCATGAGACCAGATTTGAGTTAAAACCAGTCTGAGTTCCTTCTGATCTAAACCATTTCTGTATCTAAATTAGCAATATCAGAAGACTGCAGAGTGAAACTCTTGGTGCTGATGACCCAGCAGCCACAGCTTCTAGATCTTTTCAGGTGCCACAGGCTGCATGCCTATGAATGTAGCACAGTAGGTGAGCTCCTGCTGTGCATCTTTTGGTTTAAATTCAAGTGAAAAGCTTACAAGAGTGGAGAACACTTAGTGTGAAAAAGAAGATAACTGACAGAGAGATTCATTGGAAAAGCGACCTCTTGATCCAAGGCAAAGCACCATTGTAGAGGCACAGTAACAGCCCAAGATATCTCCATTATAATGACAGATATGACACAGAACTTGTCAAAACCAGGACCCTTCTGGAGTGACAGCCAGAGGCCATTGGAGAGATGATATGACCAGAATTATGTCACTTAAGAGCATATGGTTGGTGGTTCTTCTGGATGATAGGTAAGATAAATTATTGTGTATAGGTGTCTCTCCCTTGAAGAGAGATGAATCCTACACAATTAGCTATATAATTTTTGTAGTCACATGTGATGAAGCCCATTCTTTGTCAGAAATTAAACTGCTTCAGTCAAAGATAATTACTTCAACAACAGAAATTACCGTAGAAGACTTTAGGCATTTAAATGTTCCCCAAAAAGTCATGCATAAGCATCTTCTTCTCCTGTGAATGCCTAGAGGCAGCGCCACTGTCTCTAGGCTGAGCGCGTAAGTGCTTATCTACTGCCCAAGGCCATCTAAGATTCACAGGATAGGAACTCCCAAACCTGGGTCTCTTAAGGACCATGAACTCTGAGCACATCGTGAAATGCAAGGCAAGCTGGCAGTCACAGCTGCTGCCATGCAAACCACTGCCAGAGGACAACTTCCTTTTGTTTCTGTTCCTACATATGTGCAAGGAGTTTAGGCAGCATCCCACAATGCATGGGTTGCAGAATTGCTGGTTTCCTATCCGTGTCCCTCCACACAAAAATTACTTGAAAATCATTATTGTGCCTCTTGAAAATCTCTGCTGATAAGCAATGCTACAGCATAAAGAAAAGGAGGGAGGAGTTAGGAGGAGTTAGCATTGCTGAAATTAGGACATTACAGAGCATTGTGGTATTCTTCTCGTATGCTCCCCTTTGCTCAAGTTGTTAGATCAAGGACGAGTTTAAATGTAATGTGCTCACAATAAAAACCCAAACAAACCCATATGTGCTGCCCCCAAACACACTGAAACAATGCCCATTTTGAAATGCTTTCCACAATAACATGCAAGTTACCTACCTTGTAAGATGCACAATTTAGACTAGGTTTGCAGTGCTTTTAAAAGACATTAAGGCTATTCCTGTCAGTAACTAGTTTCTGTATTTCCTTCAAAAATGTTTCAAGAGATTGCCCACAGGCTTTGTTAGTACAAGAAGCTTTTTCTGTCCAAGTGCTTTAAACTGACAGTTTTTTAACACAAATCCATTATATTCAAATCTTAAGTAAAATCATATGCTGTCTAACAAATAATTATACTAAAAAGATAACACTTCGTTAGATAAGAAAAGCCACACTCCTAGTGGTTTTTACTTCCTAAAGATATTGAGTAGTACCCAGGGAGATTCCCAGAAAGCCTCTGGTCCTGGTACCCAGCTCCAGAGCTATTAACAAGGAACAGAGGCATTTAAACAGTCTCTGTGAAGTCTTAAAAGCAGACCTACAAAGAAAATCTAGAGAAGAACATGAGTCAAGGCTTTGGGGAAGTATTCTGTGCTTTCTTTCACTCTTTGTTTCGCTCTTCACCCAGTCGAAGAACATTTTTTTCACATATATTTAAAATTGTGTGCAACTAATACCAAATGACTCTGATTATAATAAACTGCTAGGTGCAAATACTTGGCAAAGAGAGAGGATTTAAGTTAGTTTAGCAATAATTACTTTATTGACTTTTGGCTAAAATATCAAGCTCCACTGCTTTACTGAATGACCTTAAAAAAAAAAACAAAACAACTGCAATACACTTCCGGCCTATATGTAGTTTCTCTTTTGTACATAGAGAACAAATTTGGATGAATTTTAAAAAGTTATGATCTTTCCATACTTTACTTGCTTGAAGCAAGACCAAAGGGATCTGTTTGTAAAGGAAACTTTGCTTTCAAATTTCAAAAATTAGGATTTTACTGTTGATTTTTAGAGAGATTCTAAGACATGCATTGTTGATTTGCCAGCACTTATCTCAATAGTCCTAACTAGTAATCAAAATCATTGAAATTATGGGCTTTCTAGATATGTTTTTAATGATAAGGTATAGTTATTGCCAAGTAATGAAGCATTGGTCAGTGTAAGATGTTGCTGGAGCCACAGCAGTATTTCTGGATGCTTTTGTTGCATCACTTCATTCTTGTTCCATCACTGACAACTACAAATGCCTGTTTGAGACGACTGCTGCTGCAATTCATCTGTTGTTCATTCATAACTAATCTTTAAATCCCCAGCCCCTTTTTCTTCTGGTCTGTCTATAAGACTTCCCAAGTGGACACACATGATTATACCTAGTCATAAGGTAGGCATGTTATGCCCCCTACAAGGTTTTTTTAGTGCTTAAGCATTCAGTGTGCATAGCCTATGCGGCAGATATGTGTTAATGTTACTTTTGCCATTAATGTTAATTTGATGAATTTATTGTTCCTTCTGTCTCTTCTCCCATAGTTGAAGCTTTCCTGTTAAAGCTTCCTTTAAATTTTATTAAAAACAGTTTAGAAGATAAAGGTTGTCTCCCTTTAGTTTTTACACATTCTAGTCCTTTGCAGAGCTGACAAGGGAATAGCTGACACAAGGAAGACTGGAAGAATACCCTACCAAGTAAACTTCCTATGCAGGACAGAAGTAGAGATGTATAAAAACCACAATGCTGTACTCCAGGACTACTTACTTCCCTCTTAACTGAGACCAATGTGTCATGTCTGTCCTCCTTGAAGGAGTGTTTGTGTGCTGTGGACCTGGTTGCTAAGATGATCCAAGCAAGCCACACTAGGAAGAGCATAGGAGGACATTGATGGTACTGTGGAGGTGTTAGAAGTCAGGTGGGGTTGATTATGCCTTCTTTCAAGTCCTGCTTTCAGAGCAGGAAAGGATTTTTTACCCACTAGAGTACTTGTCTAGAAGCCTTTGAAGTCCCATTGCTAGAGTTGTTTAGTCCCACTGCATTGTATGTTTAGTACATATTATAAAGTGGAGAGGCAGGGCAAGAGAAAAGGCACAGCAAGGAAAAGAGGGATGAATTTCAAAAGGTTCTTTGCTCCTGCAATTATTTGTTATAGACAAAAGTTCTTGTGGATGAGTTTTGCTTTTTCTAAGTAGCTGAACAGGTTTGACATATATCACCTAGAAGAGGATATTGAGTGCTCTAAGAGCTGATCTAAATGAAATATCATCTCCATTCTATGAAATTTCACTGCAGACTGAAGGATCACCCTTCTGTTGGAAGAGCTGTTGATTTTTTAGTTTTTTTATGGTTTTATTTAAAGTGACCATCTTGCACAAAACTGGGACATCAGTCCTGCTGGGTTTGTGGAAGCCTCATTTATGCGAAAGGGAAGAGTAACTGCTTTCTGTTCTCAGTTTCAACTAAAGCCTTGAAGGTTGTAATTCAACTAATTCACATTTTTAAATATCGGTATTGAATTGGGCTTGTTTCCAGCTTGGCACCTGTCTTTGCAGATACTTGAAAACTCTTTCTAAAAATATTATAGGGATGTTTTCAGGGCTGGTGAGCCTGCCTAGTCTGATGGGTGGACATTGGCCAGTTGACTTGCAACAGAGCTGGCTTTTAGTGTTGCTGCTGTCACTGGCTTGTTTGGTGGCTCTGGACAGTAATTTCATGACTCTGTGACTCCATTTTCTTGCCTCTAAACCAGGAATATTATTATAACCAGGTTATTGTTATTTCCTTTGTAAAATGCTTTGAGATTTGCTCTATACCACAGCAAACGTTGGTAGTAGTAATCATGTACATTGCTCTTTTAAAGTCCTAGGAAACTATCTGTGATCCTAATTTAGTCCCTGCAGTCAGTGGGGGGCCCTAAAATAATTCAGAATTAAGATCTGGGAGAGAGTGCTGTTATCCAGACATGCCCACACTCCAGAGATGCAACTGTAGCTCCCACAAAAATGTCCAAGCTTGCTCTGAGCTCTGGCACTGCTAGCAGGGTATCCTTGGTGGTGTGGAGCTCAGCATGTGCTGCTGGATACACCCAAGGAGCTCAGTGGATGGATGCTGGGGTGATGAACCCACGCTGAGCTCCATCCTGCAGCGCTGACACTGCTGGAGCATCTCCCCCAGTTAACTTAAAGCTAGCTCAAGTATGTCTGCACAAGCTGTGGCTGGGCTGTGACTGCAGCATAAAAATGCACCCTACAGGAGACCACAGGCAGCCAGAGCTTCCGAGAAAGTGTCTTAGTTACAGTTGCAATCAAGCACAGGCTGCTGGCATAATTTCAAATTCATCTTACCTTTGGCTCATCATTCTTCATACTCTGCAAATATAGCTCAGCTTTCAAAGGGAAGGGTTTGTTTATCATCTTCACCTGTCATGAATGGTGTTCTAGACTAGATAATGCTTTTAAGAGAAAATAATTTAAATGCCTCAATTTTCTTTTTAGTTGCCATTTTATCCATACATAACTCTGCTGTACCTTCTTTCCCATTCAAAATGTGGAGGAAGCTTTAACATGGTGACAGTTATGCTGAGAAGTAGGCACTGTCGCTGTTTTGAGAGAGAGAGAAATTGAGGCAGCGAAAAATTTATCTGCCACAGAAGACAAGGTGGGAGAAGGAATTGGTTCTATTTATTTATTTTTTCCCTAGGGGAACCAGTGGTGTTGGGATCACATGGACTGTATCAGGAACTAACAAACTCAAACAATTACATCCTAATCCATTTTTTCACCAGGTCCCCTGTTTTTATACACCTTATACCAATGTTTATAAGAGAAGTCGTAAGCACACTTTAAAATGACACAGCAAATAATAAACAAAATAATTCAGTATTCTATGGAATGAGCTTCCTCCTAGGATGTCTCAGATAAATAAAACACGGCTTAGAAGTGTCTCTGAATGATGGTATTGTAGGAAAGGCATCTCAAAAATCAAGGGGTAATGATCACATAATTTTCTGGTTTATAGTCTTCTTTAATATATTTACAATATTTGGCTCCAAATTTAATTGCTTATGGGTAAGGTATACATTGAAAGGATCTGGCTTTAAGTCTCATTAGCTGTGCTAAGTATCAATTCATTTGGCAAAATAATCTCCCAGAAAACAGTTTTTGCCAGTTCAGTACTCTTTGATGGCTGATTTCTCAAAGATCTATTCTGAGTATAGAAAGGAGCCACATGATTCATTCAGCTTGTGCATATCTATTTTATCTCTACAGAAGGATTATATATGGAGAGATAAAGGTTTGTTAAACAAAGTATCATTAATCACCCTGTCCGGAAATGTAGACTTTGCAGGAGCAGGCTGTAATTTGCATCACTTTTGCTATGCCTTGTCACTGCTGCTGGAGAGAAATAACAAACCTGTACTTATGAAAAGGACAGGTTTAAGATGAAAATAATTCTATCCGAAGACTGTGAGAATGGTACAAAATCCTGTCGCCTGCACTCGATCAACGGGAGAACACTGTATTTGTAATAAATTCCTTTTGCTCTGGATGAGTTCTGCATTTTCAATGAGGTTAACTTGGCAACATTCTAGTTGATTTTAATAAAAATAGCTGCTTTGAGGACAGGGAGCTGAGGTTGCCAAATTTACAACTGCCTTGCACAATTACTCTTACACCTCCTTCAGGGCTACTTAGAACCAGTAAGCAAATTAAGTGTATCGATTGCAATTTTGTTGGACTAACCCTTTTTTCTTAAGGAATAAACTTGATTCCTTTCAGTATGTGTCTGCTCAGAGTGATCTCTTTTCTTTTCAGCCATAACACAAAGACAACATCATGGCTGGATCCACGACTTGCGAAAAAGGCTAAACCTCCAGAAGAGTGCAAAGAAAATGGTAGGTGATTAAGTTTTCCTTGCTGCTCAGAGGGGATTTTCCTTTGTGTGTGTGTGTGTCTCTTTCAGTTCTTACAAAAATCAGGCATTTGGGGGAATGATGAAAGGTGTTTAATTGCTGCTTTGGTTAGAAGCCATAAGTGATACCAGTTCTCAGTGTACCATGTGTTTCTGCTTTTTATTCCCCTTTCTGATGCTATCCAAAGCTGAGGATCACAAGTGTGTTTTCTGCCTGTTGTGTGTGTGACTCCGGGACTGACCCTCTCCCTCATCTCCTACAGAGAACTTTGGTCTGCAGAACAGAATCCTTTTCAGATTCTGAGCTTTTAATCTACAGGCGATTCAATGCATAAGGGAAAGTAGCAGCACCGTGGGAATATGAATATTGTTTGATTTGTATTTAAAGGTACAGTGCTATGCTATTTAATAGCCGATTTAAACAAAATAGTGTCTGATAAAACAGGGTGTGGGAGGGAGAAAAGAGATCAGTGTCTGTCAGAGTTCAAGGCTGGATTTGGGGGGTACTACATTGCTAATGCTTTAAAATTTAAAAGCATACATACTGCTGAGGATGCTTAAAGGAGCTGTAGCTGCTTTGCAGGAGAGATTATTATATTGACAGATTCAGAGATTTGAAATAGTAAAAATCATATCAGTATAATTTCTAATTTTTCTCTGGTAAAGTTTATCAGTATTTAAAAGCATTTAATAAAGTCAAGGCAAGAATGTGTTGTAATCGATCTGTTTCTGGTAAAGGTTTTTTTTTCATTGTTTTATATTTCCATGTCAGTTCAATTAGTCAGTTAAGATGTTATGATCTCTAAAGACTGCTACTTATTTTATTGTTGTGAGATACAGAGCATTAAATGCATGCATGCTACATGCATTAATTCAAAGCATTTTTAAGTATTTTAAATGTATTCATAAGTTTCCATGTACCACATCTGATTTATTTTAAATTTTCCAAAATACATTCATTTGGTTAATGTAAATGCTATTAACAGAAAGGAAATTCAAGGCTGATTAGGAGATCACTGAGGAGTCACTGGCTGTATGAATTGCAGGGTCAGTGATTTGGTAAAAAATGTTCCTGGGTTGGATTTTTTTGGAAATGGCTTTCTTTTGAAAGATTGCTATACTCCAAAAATAACTTCCTTATTTCAGTAGCAATTCTGACGTTCTCTTCTGACATCAGAAATTACATGTCTGAATGATTTTGTGATGCTTATTCTAGCACAGACAACACAAACTCCCAGACTAAATTCTACAGTGATTACAATAGAGGTCTGATACTGAAACAAAACAAGTGCACAGGAGCTTTGCTTTCTAAATCTCTCACATTACTTATATGAACCTATATCTTAGCCTGCTCCTTAGATAATACTAATGGAAAAAGCAGGGAAAAAAACTGCCAATATCTGTGGAGTAACATTGCACAGAGTTACTTGGAGTAAATATGTGTTGTTTTTTTTTTTTTTTCCTTTTTCTGTTAAATGTTGTATACTGAGATCAGAACAGCACTGAGAGATTTAAAAATACCTAAGTGTCTGAAACAATTTAAAATTAAGATCAGTGCATTAAAGAAAAAGCATTATTTTATAGTTATTTGACTACTGGATTACTGAATCACTATAGTATGCTGGGTCATGTTGTTCTTTTAAGGTTGTTCAGCTCATTAATGCAAAGTACTTGGAGTGATGCATAAAAGACTTTAGGGAGAGATTTTCTATTCTTACAATGATTGTTCTTCCAATATTCTATCTTTTCTAAGGTTCTTCTGTTTTTCAAAAGTGTCATTCTTTTTTTTTTTTAAATCTAATACCTGCAGAGGAAAAAGTTCTTCAAAATCACTTATATGCTTTAAAATGACTGTACCTTGCCATAGGGGTCCAACACAAGGGACTTTGTTATAGCACACAGGGATTTGTAATTTTTGTTTAAATTTAATCTAACTTCAAGAATTAATTTCATCTATGGCTTCGTAGATTTTTTTATGCCAAACATCTTTTCTGTTACACTTTGTGATTTATTCTGGCATATCTTACTCAGAGAAACAAAATTTAAGAAAGACATCAGTGTTTAGATAGGAAATTATACCTACCTTGATGCTTTATCACTACATGTATGACTCTTGCTTTTCATTGACATTCATTTTGCCACATCTGAAACTTGTATTGATTCTCTGAGATACATTAGGATGTCTTAATCATCGACCAGATTCTGCTATCAGGTTTTGATTTTGAAGAACCCAACTTTTGTGTTCTCCTTTCAGTGCAAATCCTGACAAATCCTCCTTCTTCATTCTGCCACCAGCATACAGTTTCCACACCAGACAATGTCCAAGCAGAGCACGATATCAGAGTCCTGATGTTCTGGGCTGGTGATATTGAGGGCCCCCTCTGCTCCAGGCATTTCTTCTCTTCCACTTTCTGCTCTTCAATGCTCCTTTGAAAAATATGATTTCTTCATTATCTCTGGCTTCTGTAGCTGCAAATCCCAGAGCTTGCTCATTTCCTTTCACAAAATCTGAATCAATCTTCCAGCACATCCCTCCTCTTAAAAAAATTTCACATGTTTTTGCCAAGAGATTGACAAGCTCTACCAAGTCAAGCTTTCTTCACCTACATGCTGTGGACTCCTTCTGTTTTTCTTTAATGATACCTACTGCTCTAAATCGCTTTGTAGGTCAGATGATTTCAAGTGATGATCTTTATTTTTGTATCTGTTGTGGAATTTCTGTGTGAGTTTCAGCAAATTACATTGACTTTTGCTCTATAAGACCTACTTAGATGGCAGGACTTTGAAGCAAGAACTGCCTCTTATGCTCTGTTTTTATGGTGCCAATCTGAGTTTCATAATAGCAATAAGCAGAAATAGCTTTACAATAACAGCTGCAATTTTGTACACATTTCTGATTTCCTCCAGAAAATCTTGACCTTAATAGAAATAATTGTTTCTTCCCTGCTGAAAATATAAGTTAAATATTTTTTGTTTTCTGAATTTAAATACTACTTTTAATTTTTTTTTTTCACATCAAAATTGGTTAAACAATTATGATGTGTAGAGTACTAGAGAAGTTGTAGTTCTGCCCCCTTTGCATCTGTGAGCTAGATTCCCTCATTGCTAAATTTCTGTAAAGTCATATAACATAGCAGATTCACAGGCTTTGCATGATTACAGGTATGTTATGTGAGTGGTCTTCTAACTGAGTCTGTTCTTCAGGAGAGATTATGGAAAAGAATGACGAGTCCCATAAGGCAGTAAGAAACATAGTTTAATATTGAAAGGCAGCTCAGCTGTAATGACATGAAATATCACAGGTTTTAGAAAGTTCATTTTTAATTAAGAAATGTAGCAATTAATTTTTTCAAATTCTTTAATTCATTTTAGGGAACTTTTATTCTGGAGAAAAATCAACAATTTCTTCTGTATACAATTTGGGGATTAAACAGCTCTTGAAATTTCTGGGGATCAAATATGTAAAGTTTCACTTATTTCCTCTAAAAAGTTCACTCATTTCATTAATAATCCATCCCAAGCCATAGTTTCTATCACTCTTAACACTCTCTTTCTTTTTATGTCAACCTCCTTTCTCCTATCCCCTAGTTTTCAAATATGAGTAGGCCTACAACTATAAATAAAACTTTGATTTCACCTAGCATTCATCCATCATCTGTCTTTCCATCTCCTCTACACCCACCAACTTGATTGCAAAATATAGATATTTATGTAGGGTGAGCCGAGTTGCCTTTATACTTCATTGACTGTGAATGTCAGCTCTGCTTTGGCACTTAGAGGACACAGCTGTGATTCACCTGTGAAAACACCTGTATGCAGACAGGCTGCTGCCTTCCAGTGTCTTCATGTTGAACTGAACCCCACCCCATCCCATTTTGTTGGGTTGTGTATTCACCAGTCCTGCAGTCACAGGCGGTACCTTTGATGCTCTCACTGCCCCACGCAGCTCTTCTTCAGAATTCCTCATTGGTTACCTGATTCCTTACTATGCTGCAGTAAGATGTACCAAGCTTTCATATTGTTGTTTTATAGATGCATTTGGGCATAGGCATGCTGCTTTTATGGGTAAAGCTTTACTTCTTGATTCCCTTGCACACATTTCGTGTAGAGAACTTTTATCTTACATGGATAATGTTTGTGTTTTCTGATACTTGCAACTTGTAGAAGGTAAATACTTTCCTACAAATAGTTTTTTATTTAATTGTTTTTACTTAGAACTCCCTTTTGCAGATTATTAACTCCATTTTAAGTATTATTTAATCAGTTTTGTAATGGAGCTGGCATTACTTGTAATAATATTGATCACAATGAAATTTTTTCTGTCATTTTTTAACATATTGAACATGATTTTCTCTGCTTGCATTTTCAATTTGCATTAATTAAATCATAACAAAATATCTTGAACTGTTATGACCTTTGGAAGGGCATTTCATGCTGGCAACACCATCTGGGCATTCATTGACCACAACACTCTTCCATGCCAAGCTCATAATAATGCTAATAAAAATAAGAAAAGGGTCACCTCATTCCTGGGAGTTCAGAAGACACTTCTCTGGACAGTCTGGTTCAGTGACACAGCTTATAAGAGTAATTCTTCATCCATGGATAAGTTTTAAGACAAAATAGCTGTCCACATGTGCATACCTTGGCTGGCTGTGCCCCGGGCAGCATTCTGGTATCTCCCTGGGGAAGGTCTTGCATACAGTGAAGCTTCCTTGGAGGACACTTATCAGTGTAAGAGATAAGTCCTTTGAGCTGTAATGGACTACTAAGTATTACTTTGCCTTCAGAACCATTACAGTTTCTCACAGTCGCAGCCATACAAATCCCTGTAGAGTGCTAACAGTAATCTTAAATAGAATTGGTAATTGCAATGACAAGAAGGAGTAAAAGTAGAGAAAAAAAATTTCTATTTTCCTTGTGAGTATTTGGCTCTCTTGTACTCACTGCTCACCCAGATATTGCATTTGAATGGGGAGATGCCAGGGACCCAGAGGCATCCCACGGCTGCACAGCACACAGCCTGCATGGATTTCTGTCTTTGGAGGTAGTGGCAACCCATAGTAACTCTTTCAGCAATCTGAGGATTTTACAGGTTGCTAAATGCAAGTCGAGGAAGCTACTATCTTGTCCCATGGTCTTCCATGAGGAAAACCACAGGCTTTCATTGTAATCACTTCTAATTCCTGAGTTTTGTGAACGAGGGTTATATAAACACACCTTTCATGTGCCTTTGAAGATTATTGGCCTGTAAAGTGGACTGAGATTCACAGCTGAAAAGGTTCATAGAGATATGAAATATTATTTTTGCTAATGGCCCTTTATGTGTAAAGTATTATAACATGTATAACAAATGCCCCCTGTAAGGAACACAACATATTCATCAGTGGTGTAAGATACAGTGCTTACTGCATTTTCCAACAGCAATAAAGGTTTACTATTATTTTTTAAGACCTTTTTAAATTATAATTTAATTTCAGACACATCCACCAGTGACATACCCCAAAACAGAGCCAGCACACTGGAGGTAAAATGATAGTACAGTTTAAACTGCACTGCTATTGAAATGTGGTGCAAGGCTACATGGCCACTACAGAATGGCTATAGTAGCTTGAGTTCCTGCTGGAGCTGCTGAAGTTACTCACATCCAGTTTCTGAGAGCATCTCTGTTTCATTTTGTTGCCAAGTTAAATGGCTAAGCTTAAGTAGTTTTCAGCTAGAATGTGTAATGAAATTTAGAAAGGTAGGGAGAGAGATTTTGTAAGCCCATCAGAAGAAACAGCACCCCAGTTTTAACAATTCACATCTTTAATGCGCTATAAATTGGATTCCACTCACCACTGAAGCAAGTAGCAAAATTCTCATTGGCAGCACAAGGTTGGTTTTTGCCACTAAAATGCAAACAACATGTGGTATGAGAATAGAGGTGTCCTGAAATATTCCTACAAGGACAGTTGAAAGGAATGGTCCTGTCTTTTCACACAGAAAAGAATTCACACCACCACATTATGCAAAGATCAAGGCCTTGATGCCAGTAAAGAACAAAAGGTTGAAATTCCTTCTGAAATATGCACCTTGGTAGAAATCAACTTACATGATTTTTAATCCTATTCTCTCTATAACCTTAATCCTTCAGTCTCTGACTTCTAAATGGCAATGAAGCATGATAGATTTAAGAAGGAGGGGTTTGTGAGATTATAGTCATTACAATATGGCCAGCTACCTTTGGCTTTATTATTTCTCTTCCCTCTGATTTTCTATGAAAGCTCTCATTTTTAACAGAGATCATTAATGAAAAAGGAATGTCAATCTTCTCCTTTTTAAAAATTATTCTTCATAATCATCTCATTTTTAATTTCATCTAGAAAGTCAGCAATTTTATCAAATTTAGAAGCCAAAATTTGGTGTTCTTTGATGGAAATTTTGACTTGTTGCAAAAAGTGGTTGGCTATTTCCTGGCAATCATTTTGAAGTCCATTGCTGCCAAATAAGAAATACAGTGACTTGCTAAAATCCCTAGTAACATTTCTTATTTTGCAGATAGCTTTAAAGGTACAGTATTTGTCATTAATTCCAAACATTCCTTGACTGCTCTTTGCTTACACAATCAAGGAGATGTATTCAAACCTTTTCTGTTCCGTTAGCAGTTGATCTTCACAATTACAGTTATCTCAGGGTTTTTTCTTAATATTAAGTGAATTCCTTGTATTTATGATGTCCATTACTTCTTCTTTTTTTTTTTTTTTTCAGTATACTTTAAAAAAGGTCTCAGTTATTTGGCTTTTGTGACACCTGCTCTTTGATTCCAGCCTAAAATCCTCAAAGTGAGTGCTGGAGTCCCTGTTAAATAGAACTGGGAAATCCTGTCTGAGCACAGATATCCTGTATATAAGATTTGACAGATAATGCAGCACTTTAAAAAGCCTCTGTCTTTCATGACTAATACCCTCAAAGACCCAGTGGCAGATAATCACTGTGGGACAGGGGAAAAAAACGTGGTATCATTTCAAGTTTTTAGAGAAGTGTATCTGCCTGAGTGGGAGGAAGGCACAGTCACTTAGTGTGTGGATGGTGGATATTGCAGTGTTGTCATGAAGGGAGGAACTGCCTTTGCAGAATTCATAGTAGAAAGCTTTGGAATAGAATAAGTGGTTATAAAAGGTAGAAAGTATAAAAAGCAAAGATGTGGAGAATGTGTTGCTGGCTATATAAAAAGATATTTGGATTTGTGATGTCTTTAAGCATTAGAATTATTTCAGTATAGAAACGTGAAGAGAGAAACATATCTCTGGATATGAGGAAATCCTGACACCTGGTAAAAGGACTGATAAGGCAAACAGGCAGGATTTTGGAATCCTGACAAGAAATGTTAGAATTTGTTTCCCTTAAACATCAAACCTTTATATGTAATTACATTCTACAGAATACAGTTTAATGTTTCATCAAAATAATAATTTCTGATTACACATTCTGGTGAAGCATTGAATCTTTTTGTCTATGCAACTGTAAAAATTAAAAGGCCATAGAAATGCAGAATGATTCCAGATGAATGTAGTCACTTGCTATAAACACAAATGAGCCTTACTTCCATATCAATAGGTGCATATGTCTCTAGACTTGCAGGCCAGATTCTGGTGACTCCTGAGACTGGGAAGTTGCCCAGGGATCTTCCCGCACAAAGGTGAAGCACCCAACTCTTCTGTTGGATCCTCTTCCTTCTGGTGCATGAAGGAGAGAAAAAAGATTCATGTGAGGGGAACAAAGTAGTATCCTCCTATCAAAACAATTAATAGCTCAAACTAGCAATTTTGTCTGAGAAATTATCTAGTCTGGATAACCTAAATCTTTCCTATCACACTGCAGTATGATAACATTGCTCTGCTTCACTCTGGAGGTATCAGAAACTACAACTTCTTTTGCCTGCATACTTAAATGTACTGGACATTGGACTTTGTTTCAGTGTACTTTTGCTTAAATAGACTGAAAAAATTGAGACAGGTTTTAATTATAGAAATTTTTATTTAATCTTTCACCTCTGACACCACCATGAAAGACATTAATTGCTCTGTTTAAAAGTTTTGTTGCTTTGGAAGGAGCGAGCAACAGTTAAAGGAGAGTTGGATTTATATTTTTTAAATACTTTTCCCTCTTTCAATCCCAGCTGAATTTCTCTTATCTATTTTCTTTTAAGTATTCTGTGAGTTTTTCCTTTTTACAAGAAAAATCTTTGCCTAGAGAATTTAAAGTTATAGTTTACCTTCTCTATAACAGAATATTTACTGGAGGGAGTAAGGTTTTTCCTTACAGAGGAATACAATTCTCACAATTTTCATTCCTTTAACAAAATTTCGGTCATTCCATTTTTCCAGTGACAGAAACAGAAACATTTGAACCACATCTGAAATTCCTGTTCCTTCTGAAATTCCTGTTCCTTCTGTTCAAAAAAAGTGCCTGGAATAAGTGTATATCACTTTCACAATTAAATAATTCAATACTTCAGCATTCAAAAAGTCAGCTTTAGCTATTTTGGGACTGTTATATTTTGTATATTCAGACATTCATATTTTAAGGGTTTCTGTCTTCAATTGATCCTCTACTTTCCTCCACTGGACTAGAGGAATTATTGAATTTCTTTCAGCTGTGGAAGTGGGAAAGGACTGCCCTCATTGGTGGTTTGGGGGACAGATGTTTTTGTAGACTTTTCAGTCTCATCCTTGTTTATTCAGTGGGTTTAGTGGGGACCATTAGTTCGTTGGCAGTTGTAGCTCCATTAATATTCATTAAACTGGCCATTTTTTTCTGGTGGTCCACTTTCTTCAAAAATACAGATATTTTCATATTTTCTACCCTTCAATTCTCCATGGTCACTTTCTGTACCATGACATTTCTGCTTATGCCTTGTGTCCTCACCACAATTTGACTTACTTGGTCTCTTTATAACTGAAAAATATGCCTGTATTTGCAAGTTCCACATTAATATACAAGATCATAAAATGTTGCTCTGATGAGTAGTGAAAAATGGTATGGAAAAGCCTTAGAGTGTGTGTCTTCCAAACTATTAAACATATGACATATAATGCCTGTTCACAACATAGGTGACTCAAAATTCTTTGAACTTTCTGAGGTTAGTCCCCTTCCTGTCTTTTTTTCAAATCTTGGAGGATTTTATCACCTTCAGTTTTGCCTCACCATCCTTTTGTTCTCACACTTCCCTACACTGTCTGGTCTCATACTGTCATATTTAACATCTCCTGAGTAGATTAGATTATTCATTAAACGTGGGTGTTAATTTTTGAAAAGTTAAATTGTAGTTTTGGCTGTTTGTTGGTCTAGTGAAAAGATCATGGCAAGTATAACAGTATTGCTTGCTGTACTGATTGCTGGAATTTGCACAACAGTTTTTGTTTATAAAATTCCTGATTGCAACTAAAAGATATTTATTAACATGTAAATTTCTATAAATAAATTGAACAGGTAATGCTGGATATAAAAATATTGTCTTAGATCTATCTCAGTAAATGGTATTTCATTAAAATTTCATTATGTCCAGCTTAAATTCTATATTTTTCAATAACTGAATATAAAACATGGTATAAAAAGTAGAATTTTGTCTAGCAAGGAGTAAAAGCAGATTTCCACCCTAATATTAATCCTGCAAGAAATACAGTTCTGAGGCTAAGGAACATTGCCTTAGTAAAGAACTGAAGATTTTTTTTCTACCTGCACTTTCACTAGGTAGGCAAAAACAGAATTAGAATAAACTGTTATGGATATAGAACATTAGTAAACAAACTTTAATCTCTTACTTAAGAACAAGATTATAAGTGACACTACTAGAAGAGAAGAAGGCAGGAAATCCTGTCATTGCTTATTTTTTTTAGATTAATTTTGAAAGAGCCCTACTGATTTATTTTATTGTTAGAGAAGCCCAAACAAACTCTCAGTTAGTGAAAGGTGATAGGGGACTTCTTCAAAATCCACTGAACGGCTTCTGTTTAAGAGCCTTGGATTAGGTGGAAGATAATACATCTGTAAGAAGGGGGATTTTCCTTTTTCTCAGTGTAAGCTTCCTTCATTGATCGACTTGAAGGGTTCCCAATTCAGATGAGGAGTGTGCTTTTTGAGATTTTGTTTATGCAACACCAAATATTGCAATTATGTCTTCATGAATATTCTTTCCAGAGAGAACAATGTGCATCCTTGTGGCGATGAAATCCCCATTTAAAGTGTGTGTGCCAGCCGTGGTTATTCTGGATTGTTTATGCCTTTGTGATACACTTTCATTCTCTCACTTCTAATTGTTTTTGAATGACTGTGGCAGCGGTCACTGACAATTAATGACTGGTGAGCAAATTGCAGGAGTCCTGGCTTTATTCCCATTATTACTGGGACACTCGCAAAACTAAAATTAACACCGCCCTCACCCCCCACACTTCTCTGCCAGCCATCATCTCTGAGTTACTGATCTGCTCATGTTTCCTTCACTTGTTCTTGAGATTCAAAAAAATGTAATAAATTTTCTCTCCTTGGAATAATTTTTAGTAATGACCAGACTGATAGTGAGCCCAGCTAGAATATTTAGTGTGTCAGGGTATTTTTTGTTGCATAGTTCTTAATCTAAGAAAGATACATAATGGCAGAATCTTATTCCTTTTTTGGGATAGTAAATGTGCCCCATTATTGCCACAGTAACTAAGCTAGGCATTGTTGTTACAATAGAGAAGGCTTTGAAAAATCAATAAGAAAACCTTTTAAATGTTTGTCTGGTAGAAAGGTGGAGCTGATATTTATATAATGTCCTTCTTTGCAAAATAAAACCTGTGTTCCCAGGAAGGTTAATTGTGCTTTATGTTCCTGTTGCATGTACAGTGTTACACAGAGGTAGTGAATTTGCACAAACTTCAGAGTGCATTCACTGTTGTTGGTGTGGTTCATTTAATACTTATGGTTTAAGCAATAGGGAGGGCATACTCATCTCATCCTCTTGACCTAATCTAGCTGTCTCTACTATTCTAATCACCATAACTTCTGAGCTGCAGGTTGTGTTTTGCTACCTTGCTCTCCCACTGATGTTGCTGTAGGGAGCTATATAAGATAAGAGGAATATTGATATTCATTAGTATCATGTGCAACTGAAAGGAGATTTTGAACTGGGAATATTGCCCTTCAGCTTTTGCTGTTGTACATTGCCTTTTACATGACTGAGCGCCCATCAGATGAGATGTCATAGAGACTTGAATTTGAGGTTGAAATAATGACACTGTGGATTTGATCCTTCTGAGAACTGAGCCGCAGATTTTATTTTTCAAACATTATGTGTAGCCAAATTCTATTTCAGCTTTGCATATATTCATACACACAGATTTTGCAACACCAAGCAAAGCAAGATAAGCTTTAAACTGGTTGAAAGAATTTTAGATTTCTGCTTGGAATTTCTCCTTCTGTGTGATGAATTTCCAACACTGTAAGTCTTTGCGTTTAATGCCAGAGATATTTTCTCCAGTAATATATTTTCTCCAGTAACTTTAAACATTGCCTCTGGGAATTGCTCATCAAAGGAGTTAAACTAAAAGAATAACTGTGCTCAGGTGTTCCTAGGCTGCTTAGTTCGTACAATGGGGATTTTTGTCATGTTCTGATGAGAGTCCCTGATGAAAGATGAGAAATATCTTGCTACCATTAAAATTAAAATCATGTATGCTACCATTAAAATTAAAATCACCTCAGCTTGAATTTTACAGAATGTTGTTTACGTATTGGGCTTTAACATCATTTTAAGTTGTATTTTTTCTGGTGAAGTGTTTCAATATAATTTTTTTTTGAAGATACAGGAAATCAACTCCCTCAAACCTTCAGCACCAGAATAGTACACTAGGGCTGTCTAAAAACTCTATACATTGCAGTTCTTTCAAGCATATTAATTGTTGGTATTTTTCATAAACTGTGGTCAGAACTGGGAAAGTATAGTACTACAAAAGGTTTTGCTAAATATCTGGATTATGAGCTGTAGAAATCATTTTTGGTCTAAAATTATGCGTGATATTTGACCAGAAAAACTAGACATACCCATTGTTCGAAAGCAATTTTTTATTCCTGGGTAAGTTAGTGTTCTTTCTATTTTAGCACTTGTTTAAGTTGTTTTAAAAAATAACACATTATTAAGTGAATTAGGACTATTTGTTTATATTAGCATGTTAGATTTAGAAACAGCATTCTGGAGTCCTTTATTGTGATTCTGTAGCTGAAGTTGAATCTTATGTAGAATAAATTCCTACTTTACACGTAGTGAAGACAACATAGTAAGAGCACAAAATCTGTTTTACTGTTTCAGAATAGCTCTCTGTTTAACATGTATCCTGTCTCTTAAGTACTGCTTGGATCAAATGGTTGAGAAAAGGCTACAAGAAACAAAGCAGGCATAATCCCCCTCTTGTATCTTCCTACTTTTTATCTCTCACTATATTACAGAATCTCTGAGCTGGTCATGGTCTCAGGATCACTGGGCTCTAACTGTCCTTTATAAATGTGTCTAATTCCTTTTTAGAGCCATTTAAACTTTTTCACCCTCTGGGAAAGGTTTCATGTACCATTATTATATTCCTTTATGTGATATTTCTCCAACAGGAGAATCCTAGCCCACAAAACTCACATTGGCAAATGAGGTCTTCCAAATCTCTGACAGCATTAACTATCTCCTCCTGCACCTCTGCAGGTTCTGCTACGTGTTTTTTGGTTGAATGACCACAACTACACACAGCACTCAGGGTGTAATTGCACTGTTGATGGCATAATGCTGTTTCCTGTTTTAGCTTCAGTTACTTCTTGACATTGCTGACATTGTGTTTGCTTTTTGACTCCCCATGGGCTTAAGCTGGTGTCTTGAACATCTTTTCTCTGAGTGTTAATATTCACTTTAGAACCCATCATTATGTATGTGTGTATGCATAGTTAGCATTCTTTTTTCCCTTTCTGCATTTCTTTGCATTTATGGAGATAAAATTAATCATCCATTTTAACACTCAATGTTATGAGATTATTCTTCAGGTTCTCACAAGCAGTTTTAATTTGATTATCTGGAATAAGCTTTCTGAGTCTTTCATCATC
Source organism: Vidua chalybeata (assembly GCF_026979565.1). NCBI lineage: Eukaryota > Metazoa > Chordata > Aves > Passeriformes > Viduidae > Vidua > Vidua chalybeata. Next base: position 60,947,000 of record NC_071534.1, on the reverse strand, counting down.
AGAATCAGGGAAGTGACTTCAGAATCAAAAGATCCTGAGAAAGAACTTATGGCAATTTTTATTTACCTTCTTTATGCTTGATCCCTTAAGATGATTATTTGCATAATTTTATTCACCAGTAAAAAGGACTAAATCTGTGCTAAAAGAGCCAGAAAGAGAGTTAATATAATCATCTTGTTTCTGAAATGAAGGCTTTAGGAATGCATGGTAACAGCAGCACCATTTAATTAGCTGAATTTAATTACTCCACAGAAATGAAACCAGCTGGCCCAACTTAGCCATGGAAGAGTGGGGTATTGAAATCCAGAGCTGGACAGCAGGGACTCTTTGTATCTGTAGACACCCTCAAAGTGTGTTTCACCCCACCCTCAGCTTTTATGCTAAATGAGATGGATTTTCCTTCTGACACCTCAGTCTAGCGAGGTGGATCTGAAAGGAACCAGCAGGGATCAACTGATCAGTGGGTGAGAATAACTTGGAGGTTTTTGAAGTACATGAGATGCTTTTCACTTCAGTCTTGGCACACTCCAGGAAAAGCCTTCCCCTTTATAGATCCTCAGGCAACAGCAAGTGGGGGATTGACAGAGAAATTTATTTAGTGTGGGATCTCCAGCAAAACTGGTCTGACAAAGCAGCAACAGCAGGCATTACCTTCCTTTTTTCTGTAAGACACATCAAGCTTTTTACACTTGTCCTTTATTCCTGTGTGACTCCTGTTGATGCTGTGCTACTGAAGAGCTGTGTAAGAGGTGAATAGCAGCCAGATTTGCTAGGGAATAGGCTCCTGGCTTCACTTTGTTGCTTTGGAAATGTTTTATAGAATGAACTAGGTGTTTTGTTCTCAAAGGAAATACAGGTATGCTCAGATAGAGCCTTAGAGTCAGGACAGTGTTTGATTAAAAACTGCAGTTAAAGGGGAAATTTTGTAATATATATATACACACACAATTTTTAGTTTTAAAAATTATTTCCCCTGGTATTATCCATCTAAAGGCTTGGAAAAACTTGAAAGGATAAAAATTTGGGGCTGAGTTTATATTCTCTTCATCCAAATTTGAAATGTGACACATCAATACTGTAGTATCATTAAAAATGTTACACAGTTTTTCAAGAGTAATCATTTTAAGAATTTCAGGAAATAAAACTTGTGGCTTTAGAAAATTTTGCTACTGTGTTATATCTACTAAGTAACCTTAAATAGCACAGAGAATAGGAAAAAGAGAAGAGACCTTTGCATTAAGGCAACCTTTTGAGAGATAATGCTAATGTTTAATTGCAACTTGGTGGCCCAGTACCCGGGTTATTTTGACTTATTAAGAGTATATAATTACTCAGAAATTCATATTCATTTGTGATATACCAGCCTCACAGTTTAGTGAAGCTCTCCTATAGCTTGGTAAACTGCAGGACACTGCATCTGGGAGTTTCTGAATAATTTATCTGAAGTAACGAGTATCATCATGTGATGCTGTATCAAAGCAACTGCTCAAGTGAAAGCCAGCTGGGTACAGCCGTTGTATATCAAATAGCTGCTTGAGTTGTCTCTCTGGAAAAATTAGAGAACATAATGAGCAAAATTAGAAAACCTGGGGAGCAGCCTCCATGGATACCTATTAGCAAGAAGTAATTTAATTAGTGTGAAATCTGTGAAAGTTTGTTATTTATAAAGCTTTGTAGTGTTCTAAGAGAAATACATGTCTACATACACACATCTATTTATACAGCATGGACATAAATATATATAAGTATGAGATGAGTACTTATTTTTCTCTGTCAGCTTTATGAAACACTAATAGAATATTGGCTCAAAATCTAAGGACTCATTTTGTGCCCAACAGAAACTTTTGGGTTGTTTCCCAAAAGGCTTTATACAGTCTCACTAAAAGTAAATGCTTCAAACACCAGATCCAGGAGAGATTGACAAAAGATATTTGGTAAGGAAAGATGCACAGCTCTGTTAAGTATTAGATTGATGCTTTTATGAGGCAGGTCTATTGAGTGCCATTTGTGCCTACTCTTCTTGATGCTGACAAGGAACACAGAAATGTGAAGTGCAGAACTGAGAGAAGGACAGACCTGCTGAATTTTCAGCAGAGTCAATGGATGATGCAGCTGGTCTGCATCTCTCAGGATCAAGCCCTGCTCTAAACATTATAACTGCTTTTACTAACTTGTCTCCTGGTCTTCTAGTTAATCTAAGGTCAGAGTGGTTTAACAGTGAAGTCATTTATGACACCTTTTGGATCCGCAGTTTTAAATCACAAAACCAATTTGAGGCTCTATTTGTGTCAATGGCTTTTGTAGCTATGGCTAATTGTTTTTATCTGAGAGACATGGGAGAAATACTGCTTCATAAGGTTGTCATTAGCCTGAGAAAAAAGAGGCCATTGATTAGAGGCATGAATAGAATGGCTTGTAAGCCAAATTAACAGTTGGGGATTCCCAAATGGCCAAGGGCAGAGCCTGTCTGATCTTAGCAAAACTCTGCATTGCAGTGGGGAACTCTCTAAGGGATCTCGTGATGTTGACCTTAAATCAAGTCTTTTTTGGAGGAAATAAACCAAAAGGATTTTATTTTCAATAACAGATTTGTAATATACTAATTCAAATATGATCCAACACCAGAAAAATTCTATAGCAATTCACAGTGACAGGTATATTTTTTAATAGATATTTAGGTACATGTCTGCAGTATATGAAAGCAAGAAAAGGATCCTTCTATTGTACATGAAATGTGAATATTGCATCATTATTACACAGGAATTTGAAAGGGGGGAATGCACAACAATTCTCTTACATATACTAACATAATGTAATGACACTCTTAAATTATAAAAATAACCAAAAAAAAGTACATTTTGATAGTGCTTTTGTTTCTTTTCAATTAAAGATATTTTATAAAAATATTCTTTTCAGATGATAGTGCGGTTTGAAAGACATTAATATGACACAGTGGAATCCTTAGGTATCCAAAGACCTACTGATATTCTGTTAAAATTCAGTTTGCTAAAAACATCATACAAACATTAAATGTGTATTGGAACATTCTCATGATTTATTGAATTTTGCTAGATAAAGTCTTTCTAAAGGAATAATACTAGTAAATTCCCTAACCTTAATGTGAAGTGGTCCACTCCACATATATGTACAGAAGTGTGCATCGTCAGTACATCAGCTTGTTTACAATTTAATGATGAAAGGTAAAATTAAAAGAAAATCAATTCATAAAAGCAATTTACAATATTTACAGGCTGAATGAAGCATTTTACTTTTTTCCGTTGTTTTTGTTGTTTTTCTTCTTTTTTTTTTTCTTGTCATAAAGGGTAACTGAGTCAAAATGGAAAGGAAAAAACTAGTCTCTTTTACAAAATCTAATTTGACCTACATGTTTTGGACCATTACAGGAACACAGATACTTGTAGTGAAGTCCACACTATTGTGATTTCTAGAATGTCATCTTTTTAATGATTCTAGTTAAATTGCTAAATCTGTGATAAGAAAACAGAACTTTCATTTAGGCTTGTGAATCTCATCCATTAGCCTTTTAAGAGAGCTAACATCAGCTAGCCATCAGTAGCACATTGTGACACCCAAATCTTAAAATTAATTTGTCAAATTACAGTTAGCATCGATGGACAAAGCTCAATAACATATTTTGAAGAAATATTTTTTATTGGAGCTTTAAGCACACTGTCCCAAGAACCACAAAGTATCCTGCCAACTTCCCTTTTGTGGAAGATGTGGTTGGTAAGTGGTTCTGCAACACCTCTGTTAGAGCTCACTGTCTATTCTGCAGAGAACTGCTGTAGTGATTGCTGTTTGAGGAGCTTTTACTGTTTTGTTTTCCTCTTGGATCCCACCATTGGCGCTGTTCTCTTTTGCCAGTAATTGGATTCTGAGTATTCTCTGATTTCCACTCCCTCCCCTGGGAAGGCAAGGCAAAACAAAGATACAACATAGTCTACTGCCTACTGGAATTATTAGTGTTTAAATGCTCTATCACCACTGGGCTGAAAATTGAGTTGTTTATTATCAATTTGAATGCCATTCTGGAGCTCCACTACAGTTAGCACTGCACTACTTTCATTATAAAATCAATTTCCTGGAGATGCCTATCTCCATTGGTTTAATATATACCACATTGAAAACTGGCATAGAGAAGCTGGTGCTCTTCCAAGGTAGAAGTATTGACTGCTGAACAGGAGATGTAGTTAGAATAGGAAAAAGCAATAGATTTCCCATGTTTCAGACTAGCTGATGCTCTCTAAGCCTAAAGGACACATCTTAGTGATTTTTTTTACTTAAAAGTCCCCATTTCCACTTCAGCCGTTCGGGGAACAGCTCCCATTCTATCCTGTGTTTCAAGAAGTACCTCCTGATTAATCCCTTTTCCTCTCACCTCTCAGCTGTCCTTCAGTGAGTATTTTCCCAGGGAGGTACTCTAGACTCCAGCTTCAGTAACCTCCACTCCTCCCCCACCGAGACCAGGGAGGACCAGAGCTCCTTCTGGGATCATAGATGGGGGCTGCCTGCCTCTGAGGGACCCATGTGTTCCTGGAGGGCCCTGTCACTGTAGGCACTCCCTGCCCTGCAGAAGGGAGCTGCTGTGCCCAGCTCTGAGGAGCCAGGTTTGTGTGCTGCCAGCTGAGCACAGCAGGCTCAGCCACCCTGTGCTCAAAACCAGGTCACCTGATCCTGCAGATTTCAGACTGGGAAATCCCCACGGCAACAGAGAATGTAAAATTTATTCAACGTGGAGAAGTTTATAGCTGCCTTTGCTTATGCTCTGCCAATGTCACTGAAATCACAAGGTTACAGGAACAACAAGGACACTACATCATGCTATTAATACGTCTGGTTTGGGGCTTTTTAAAGAGGATTTTGCAGCTTTAACAGTTTTATGTGCCTACAGATACTCTTAGTCATGGATTTATTAGGATATTTTTTCTCTTTAAGTATTATTAGATATATCTTCAGAAACAGGGTTTAAACCTGTCTCTTTTGAGGTAATTTAATGTGTAGAAAACTTTCCTTCCTTTAGACTAGAGGGCTACTTCAACTCTTAAACTGTTTATCATCCTCATAACCTTTCTTTACCTCATTTCTATTCATCCTATTTACTTTTCCATCTCTCTTCCTCTCCTCACCCTTTAAGTGAACTTAGCAGATGCTAAAGATGTCAGGCTGATAGCTCTGCAGATACAGACTTTCTCAGACTTTAAAGATGTTGTTAATTCAGGAGTAAGCAATGTCAGTCCTGTATCACAGACTATCTGTCATGGACTTAACCCAGGCCCCTATTTAGAGAAGGAAAATCTATACACCATGGTCTTTATCTTCCTCAGTGGTGACTGCTGAAATATTTGCAGATTGACCACTGATGATGAATTAGTATGTAACAGGTGTATGCTACTCTGCATTGTGGCATTGTGTCAGAAGCTCCATGTTTGATGGCATCTGGGCTATTAACCAATTATAATCATGGTTATTTAGTATTTGCACCACATAATGCCCCAGATAACCCATTATAAATGAATCACTAAAAGCACAAAACTGAAAGCCACAAGTGCTGAGCTAATTAGAAAAATACTAGACAGAAGGAAAAAGGAAGGAAACAGTGATTTTTTAATATAATTTATTAAATTCTCCTCTAATCCTCTCTTTTGATAGCAGTTTAACATTTACATATTTTCCTTTTGCTGTGTATCATAAACCAGGCCTATTTTCTCCTGCATTTTTTCTTTTTAATAACATCTGCCTATGTGTTGCCTTAATTTTTTTTATTTGTTAAATTCTCCTTTTCTGCTTGTATGTCTTTTAATTAGGCATTTGCCCATCATCCCTCTTTCTGTGGAGTTTATCCAAACTCTAAGGGCCTATTTCTGTAGCCTGCCCTTGGATTTCTGCCTCTGCCCAGACACAGACTAGTGAGGTACAAGGAATTGCAGATGTCATTATTCTGCAATTATTTTGTGTGTATGTAAATTGTTTTGTTCTCTCTGTAATTATTTTTTCCCTTAGATCCTGGTTGGGTTTTTTTTTCCTTATCATGTTCCTCAGAAAGAGGATGTCTCCACTAGACAGGCAGCCATAAAATCCTTCTGTAGGGAAGGAGGCTGCATGTTTACAGTGATGGGTAGGCAGAGTAGATTTCCACTCAGTGGACCAAATTAAAACCTAAAGGATGATTTTAGCTCTGCTAGCTTCCCATTACATCATCTCAAGGAAATGTTTTGAATTTAGGGTGTATAAAGCTAACAAAAACTTTAACATTGTTTATCAAGCTACATGCTCTAGTTTCAGGATTATCACCTTCCAAGAAAAGAAAACCTATAGTCTTGTTTTAAAAAAAGGTAGATGAATGCATACTGCGTGAAGATAATCCTTACCAGTACCTTTTCTTTGTTTAAAATACCCGTTGAAAATCATGACTATGAAAAAGGCACATATTAGCCTAGAAGTTTGAAATATCAGTTCAGAAATCCACCATTTTATTAAAATCAACTTTTCAGGCACTTAAGGTATTACTGTATAAAATTAACAATATAAATTTAAATTTAGAGCTTGGCAGTTGGCAAAAGAGCTTGGCAGAGTTGGCACCTGCTTGGCTGTTATGTAATGACATGTCCAAAGTTATTGAGCTGTTAAATTAAACCTTTCCTGTTATAGTGCTGATAATCAATACACTAATATTTGTGTAAATTTGCTGTGCAATTTGCAGCTAATCGGAGCGCGGAGTGGGGGAAGTGATGTCTGTATTATATTTTTTGCTTTTAAATTTGTTTTTTGCATCAATTTAATTCTGCAAGAACTCTCATCTTATACTGGAAAGATTTACTTTACTGTCTGTCCTAAACTCTAGCTAGCCCTAACCATCTAGTCCTTCCTTAAACTCATGTGTCAGTTCAGTTCTTACATGAACTTCCTCACACCCAAGGAGCAGTCTGAACCCACACATGCTTTTTGTCTTTGCTATTCCAAAGTACATCTTGTGGCTATTGTCAGATTTCAGGGGGATTTAGCAGTAGAAAGCTGCTCCAAAATCTTTCTGGTACTACAAAAGATGGTGAGAGTTAACTTGTTAGACTTTGCACCTGTATGAGGGAAACTGTTATCTGGCAGAATCGTGTCTGAAGCTGGTGCACAAGCAAAGATTTGACTGTACCTTGAGTTTCTTCTTAGCTCTCCAGGAGCGCCCAGTGCTTTATTTTCTACAGAGTATCTAAAAATACAGTTAGGCAGGGTGTCACCTTCCTGAGAGAAAGGACTTCATCAGATGATTGATAAAGGCATCCTGGCATAAGGAAACAGCTTTATTAAGTGCACAGACAGGACATGCTTTGTTGGCTCTCACCTAAACCTGCAGCACAGACCTGTCCTTCAAACTTCTGACAGGGAAGTACAGAGACTTTTGAAAACCAGGCCTTTTGTACCAGGCTCTTTATCACATGGAACTCTAATTCAGTAACTTAGTGTTCATCTGAATGCATACTACAATGAATAGTCAATCATATTTCATTTAATAATGTAACATGTCGTTTTTCCCATTTGCCACTTGCAGCTGGCATTTTTGCAATGCATTTTATTTTTCAGACATCTTCTAGTGAATCACCAGATAGAGCAGCTGTGACAGCTATCCATTAATTATATCTCTGTATTAAAGTCTAATGAAAATATGACTTTCAAGGGAAAGTCTCCAGTAGTGTCCAAGTAGCAGCAGTTAAACCAGCACTATCTGGTATTGAATTGGTGGTTGATTAAATATTTGTATAGAGATTCACATAGCTGTATTAACCTCAAATATTATTTATGAACAATTTGCCTTTGGGATTAGAATGAAAAAAAAGCAAAAGACTTTTAATGTCTCAGTAGTGATTAGGATTGCCTTGATGCACATTTGCACTATGCCAATCACAGGCAATGCAAAGTCACCCACATGTGTGTCATGGCCTTTCCCTTGATTTAGGCCAAGCAGATCTTCTGTATTTCAGATACAGGAAAGTAGATAAGCTACCTTATTCTATCTACTTCAATTTATAAAAACTGAAAAGAAAATAGTCAGCAAGGATTTAGAGGTCTTTTAAGATATTAAAAAGTGAGTGATGTGCAAGATGAAAGCAGCTATGTGGCTTCACTGGAAGCAGAAACTGAAATCAGAAGGCAATACATAAATGCATTCCTAATATTGTATCACAGCTCTCCCTGGTCTTGTGACTCTCCAGTCAGTACCTGAGTTGTGTGAAGTGAGACAGGATCAGCCTGGGGACACATTGTTAACCCAAAGGGCAGACTCTCCCTGTGGGCTGGGGCTGGAGAGACCCCACAAGCTGCAGCCATTCGAGGGGGGCAGAAATTAGGGGAATTTAATTATGCAGACATCTACATAAGGAATGTTCGGGTCCTGGAGGGGTTCCCAGGAAGATACAGAAAAGCCCATTCAGTAGGTTTCTATTACAATCCCATTCAAGAGTCAATAGACTGAAGCTTATGCTGGGGAGGAAGACCTGTTTCATTGATTACTAGAACTTTCTCATCATTTATTTTGTATGATTCTGACCTTTTCCTAAATGAAAAGGAAAGTTTTCAATTTTCTCATTGAAAATAGATGCAAGTGCTGTCAGCAGGAACCACAGACATACCATTTCTGCCAACTTTGTGATTTTCCTGTCAGTTTTTTCTTCTTGTTACTGGTATGCCATAATGCTGACAGCTTTTATTCTTTGAACAAAGCCTAGCAAGGAAGTTTCTGTTGGAATGTGATTATTCCTTTCACTGACATAGATGGGGACTGTTCCCACTTCTGATTCTGTAACCGTGCTCCTGAAACTGTCACCCTTCACCTTGTTGGGTTTTTTCAGATGCCAAATATTTTCTAGGGTCTGGCAGAATTCCAGAGAAAGTGGTGCTGTTCCTGCTGAAATCATCATCAGATGTGATGATGAATGCAGCCCTGTGTATTTCAGTTGCAATGCATTCAGGCAAAGATTTTTACTTACCACAAATACAGAGTATTGCTTCACTTTGTAGTAATTTTTTCTTCATAAGCCACAAAAATGAGCTTCACTGTGGCTACATTTAGAAACCATTTCTCTTTAAATGCTAGCCTTTTTCTCTTTCTCCGAGTGGGAAATGGTGGAATTACGTAGCATAGATTTATTGCCACCAAATTTAACACTCCACAAGAAATAATATGTATATTAGTTCTTCTCTTGGAAGGTTTCAGTATGCCCCCAAGTCTAAACCACTTAACATTCATCTCATCTGTTATATGGTAGCCACTGTATCTCTGATACAGCAGAATTAAGCCTTCAACAGAGAGAGGAGGTATGAACCTCAGTTTTCACCTTGGCCTGACTGCATGTGCATGAGCTTATCTCTCTGCTCTCTGTGAACTTGAATTTGTCATTGGCTGTCTGGCTGCATTTACATGGCGGGGAAAAGCATCCGCAGAGTTTCTAGCAATCTAAATGGATCCTGTCTGCTTTCTATATGTGGACTACAAGGAGAATCCCAAGATCAGTCATATGGTGCATTTCTCTCCCTGTCACTTACCTCAATAAAGATCAAGGAATCCTGATGGAAATACATATGAAACAATTATTAATAAATACAAACTAAGATATATTTCCTCATACACCTGATAAATAATTTCATTCTTCTTTTAAGGAAAATGGGGTGGAGGAAAGCAAGATGGAGGAAAATGGGATGGAGAGATGGCTAAACAAACTTGGAGGGACCTGTGCAAAGGAAGGAAGGGAATGCAGATAAGCAGAGCATAATAGTGGGATTTAAGACCTTGTTTTGGGAAATAGACACATCTGTAAGAAAGGAGGCATGAAACTTTCCCTTAAAGAGGAGGTGACAAGGAAAGTTTTGTTGCTGTTCTTGTTATGATGACTTGTAAAATGCTACCTGTTTAGTGCCAGATGAATGCTAAGAAATTTAATGACAAAAAATAAGCTTATAATTCAGCTGAAGTACTTCTCACCCCAAATCTCCAAACAACTGGGAAAAGGAACATGCATTTTAACTCCCTCATCCTTGATCAATCCCCAATAAACCCAAATGCTTACTTTGTGTATGGAACATATGAGGCTGTCTGATATGTTAATGCAGTCTACTCTACAAAAAAATATAAATCACTTCTGTTAAATTTACTGCACCTGTTTGCTCCTAACCCTGCTGCTAGCACCCCACAGAGCATTAGCCTCCACCTTCTGCTACTGAAACTCAGTTTTTCAATGGAGATGTGTACCTTTCCCTCTAATCCTTGAGAATAATCAGACACTTCATCCAGCAAGATCATGTCAATATATGCCATGTTCTAAATGACCTCTGGACCAGCTGATACTTTATACTACCTGGTCACCCAATATTTGGAATGGCTCTAAATTTTTCCACTAGGTTTTAACACTGTAGGAAACACAACTTCATTGAAGCAATCTATTTCACATATGAACATGGGCATTAGAAGGATATGATTTGTATCTCATTTGCCCCTAATATACAGCCACTAATTTATGCCAAGATTGTAATTAATAATGATCAGACAATCATCATAGTGATTACATGTGGCAAATACTGTTTCTTGCTACTAGATTTCAGAAAAAAATATACATAGTGTATTCATACTCTTTCCAGTTGACTTCACTGGGTTTATAAATAATCCCTAGGCTTCTTTGAATATTTTTAGTATTTAGAATCTTAACTTCTTACACTCCTTTATATTTCATCTTCATCAAGAAGCATTTATAAGGAACTCCTTCACAATTCCCTTCGCGTTCTTTAGCTTAGGTAAGACAAAATGAATTCTGTAATAAAAGACAATAGAGAAAAATTACAAAGTGTTTCTAAATCCTAGCACTGTCAATGGTTTTAAAATAAGGAAAGTAGCATTATTCTTAAAATTAGTGTTTTCTTGTTCACCACTCTTTGTGCTTCCTCTGTCTAAAGAATTAATCCATTCCTCTGCATAGCTGCTGTGAACTGTAGATAGCATTCTGCAGTCAGCTTTGTTAACATTAAAATACATGTTACATAGGCTGTCCAGAGGTGATAGATGTCCTTTCCCTCTGCAGTCTCAGAACCCCAAATCTAATCAAGTCGTGGAAGTCCTGGGGAAAAGGCCAGGATCCAGTAGTGCTAGGGAAGATGATGGACAGCAACACTGTAAAGGACAGTTTATTAGTTAAAAAGACCTCCTGTCTTCTTTTTTAATAGTTTCAAGAAGAAAATGTAGAGCAAAAACATTGAAGGACTTACTCCAGTTCAGCAAAATTAAAGCAGACTTTCCAAGTGATTGTTCTAGTGCTTATTTTAGATTTTGAAATTTGAAATCTGCAGAGTCTGCAAGGTAGGAAAAAAGGCTTTATAACCTTTCTGTAGATCAGTTCAGAATGTAGTGATTCAGACTATTGAAGGAAAAAAATATACTTACAAAATAATACATAAATAGATACCGAATATTTATGTTTATGTATACCAAACGAAATATCAAGCTATTTGTTCAATTATGAAGGAAAAGTTTTCTTTTGAAAAAAAAAAGCAGAAAAAATATTTTCTTCTTTTTTTTTTCTTTTTAAAGTTAAAAAATAGTTATTTTTAGTTTATAAAACCAAGGCAATACTTTTAATGGCTTATTTTTTGTTCCTGATCTTATTGTTGAAAATGCTGGTTTTATAGAAAATTTATTATAATTCACCTTTTGCTGTAGGTTTCAAAATTAGTGGGTTTAAAGTTTTATGTTTAATTGGAAATGTGATAATATTTGTTATGATCTAGTTTAATTCTATATGCACATTCAGTTTTTCAGACACTATTATAGTTCTACTGTCCTGAGCAGTACAGAAAAGGCAGACAGCTGGTAGTTCCTGCTGTTTGGATTTTCTCTCTGGGGCAGAGCACCTTGAAATGCCCAGTGAACATTGAGTACAGAGATATTGACAATGCCAGGCATTTAAACCACATTGTGAATTCTGCTCTAAGCACTGTATGCACAATATCAGATTCTGTAGCCCTGAACAACATGTTTTCTTAAATCTTGCTTTATGGACCTAGCTCTCCATGCCTGGGCATATGGTATATTTCATAACCAATGTTTCTAGGTTAGTTACACATCACAACAAAACAGAATTCTTCTGGCATTATAAACAGCTCTGGTTTAAGCAGATATCAAATCTAGAAAGTTTTCTATCTGAAAAGCACACACAGTGGACTTCTCAGTGAAGAATTCAGTGTGTTTAAAAAAACTGCATTTGTTAAAAACACTGGGGGTAGAGTCTTCCTTAAGAAATAAATAACTGGAAATAACTGGAAATGGAAAACAAATCCTGTCTAGTTCCTCACTGTGATTTTTAGCACTTGGTGGTATGCCATATTGTCAATAATAGAGAAAAAACCCATTTAAGTAAACGCATTATGAGCATTACTGTTGTGCTTTGGTAGACTTGCTGTATCAAGTTTTGCAATCTTTGTTAATACACTTCACAGAGGATAATGGTAATATGTTATCTGAAATTGTCACTTAGGAGACTAAAACTAGTTAATAGAACAAATAAGGATTACAATTTTCCCTGAGTGATACATGCCAATGTTTCTGCATTATTAGCTTGTCCACTGAGCAATAGAAGCCAACTTTCCTCACAAAAAATCTTGTCTTTGAGGAAATATTACTGATTTACTGTTCCAAACAGTAAAAACTAAATCAAGAAAAATGCTCTATGGAATTTTTGGCTAAATTTGAGTTAAGAGGGGGGTGAACAAAAATAAGAACATTATGAAGTACATGCACCTTGATTAGAGTTGATGTAGAGCTGTTTGGCTTTGCAGCCTTATAGATGTGTAAGTCTAGGGTCCCCACTTTTGCCATATAAAATAGGTCAGTGAGGGACTTTTAATCTCCGTGTGAAAGGTGGTCCTGATGATTTGTTGGAGGACACATGATTTTTTCAGGCATTCCTGACACACTGATAATTTCTGCTGAGATTATGAAAGACACATGAGACTCACCTTGAATCCAATAACATTTATAACATAGGTGAAGGCATACCACTGTAGTCAAAGCCTACCCATTCTAGTACACAGGCTGAAGTGGTAAGTGTTGAAAGAGCTCTCCACCCATTACAACATCTTCAGTACCCCAGTTCCTCCCTAAAAATTGAGATTTATTCAGAAGTGGCTGCAAAGAGAGTAGAATGACTGATGGACATCACTAACTCCTTGTCTGTGTTGGGCCCTCATTCCTCTAGACTCCAAGGAGTGAATTTTAGAGAGTTAAGGAAAGCAGTGCTTTGCTCTAAGGATCCACATTTGCCTTTCTGGACTTCTTCTCATCATGTCCTCTACGTCTGCCTCACCCCAGACTGAAATATTGATGGCTCAACTGTATGGCAATGAAAAAGCAACTTCTGTGTCAGGGGACAACCAAATTCACTCAGCAAACTAGATAAGGTTTATGGTAATGTTGTTCAGTGTTTTAACAATCTCTGCAACTTAGCCACAGCAGGAGACTCTGTCACTGTACAGTAAACAAGAGCTGATTGATTTTGTAATCTCAAGGGGGACACCTGCCTTCCCATTTGACTAAAGCTCTCATTTCTTTTGCTCTAGTAAATCCTACAAGCTAGAGAACAAACAGCACTCTAGTACTTCATACATTTAAAAAAAGAAAATCCATTTCCATCTTCCAGGAGACAGAATTGTAGGTGCAGAAGGTCAGCAGTGGAAGTTCTCAGGCACTCTGTAGCAACATGCTTTTGAAAAAGAGCTTTTTCTTTTTGATACAGCTGAGACAATTTTAGCATCTGTGTGGTATGAACTGTGTCTTCCTTACTGCATGCATGTTCCTTTTGTGTAAATTCTATTTATACAAACAATAAGAAATAATTTTTGTAAAGCCAAATAAAAAAGGAGAAAACCAATCTATAGGTGTTAGAGAGTAGTGTAAAATTTATGCATTTAAAAGAAAGCCAAGTTTTCCATAAATTATTCTTCATGTATTTAGAGCCTTCTCATATTGCTTTCTTCTCTGATTTTTTGTAATTTTTTTTTTGACATACTAATTTTGAGACATATCCCTGAAGTTATTTAAAAGACATGTAGATGTGGCACTCAGAGACACACTAGTGGTGGACCTGGCAGTGCAGAGGTAATGCTTGGACTTGATGACTTTAAAGGTCTTTTCCAACTTATTGGAAAGTTAGAAATTGTATGATTCTATGATTCTATATGCCTCTTGAGGCCAGTAAAACTGTCTCTTATGGCATGTGCCCAGATTTTAGAAAGGCCACTCCTGTTTTCATCATGCCTTTTTAATGCTTTGTAATTGTCAGATGTTTGGGATCTCTTTGCAGTGCTATGTTATCTTATAACCTAGAATTGTATTTTTTCCATTATTTACTGAGACTTTAAAGAAAATTAGAAGTCTTTAGAAAGACTACAAAGAATAACTTTACAGTAATTCTAATTCTAGGGGAAAAGTATCTGTTTCATTTTCACATTGAGGGAGCACCTTTTTTTATTTCTAAGGAGCTGAGAGCTGTCCCAGGAGTCGTGGTGTTGGATGGGAACTCCCAGCACATTCCTGAGCCCACAGGCACCAAGGCAGCTGGATGCCTGCTGAAACCCCACACACTCCTTGGGAAATGGTGCTGTGGGGGAGAAGCCAATCTGCACAAGCCAGTTTTCTATAAATTCAATGGACTCTACCCTTTCACAAAATTCAAAGCTACTCCTAAGCCTGGTTCAGTTCTCCAGGCTGCACCCTGGGCTGTTTGTTGTCTATTTGGAGTAAAAATCCCAGTGCATGATCTGCACACCATGTATCCCAGCATTCATTTCAGTTCCTTGTAGAATTCAGGTGGACTTTGTGTCTCTGAAAGCCCTTAGTAAACTTATACAGCTCTTAAATTCACAACTGTGCCCAAGATAAATTCATTCAAATAGTAAAGAGATTTTTTTCAACATTAAGGATCCAGGGATGAGGAAACACCAAAATTGAGGCAGCATTACCCACTCTAATCCAATCTTTTTTGTGTGAATCAATGTATGTGTTAACTGATTGAGTTAATTAAGAAGAATTCCTGGTCTCATTTAGTATGGCAGACACCCAGCACATAAGTTTTATGTTAAATGGTTAAAGATTTAAAAATCCTTAAGCAATTACAGTTTATTTTAAAATGGGATGCCTTAAGCTCAGTAACTGTGCTTTGTACTATCACCTGCTCAGCCCACTTCTTTATCCATAGTCTTCCTTCAAATTTAAGTTTTACTAGCTTCAAGTGACCACTGAAATTGGGATTTAACATGTTAAACAATGTTATTAGCAAATACATATCTGTGTATTTTAATATGTCCAAGTTATTTGAAAGAAAATTAATTTCTAACAGCATTTCCTCTAAGATGGGAACAAGTTTTGCTCATTTTAAAGACAAGGAAAAATTCTCATTGTGAAGAGAAATGACGAAATATTCCAAGGTAATTTGAAAGGAAGATCATAGACTTTGAGTTAATTTACAGCTGAGTTATGGTCAAAGGAAAGTAGTTTTTCTTCAGCATCTAACAAAACTTCCACAGCAGCAATTGTGTTGAAAGATAATATTAAATTCTTTAAACTTCTAGTCAGCCTATCAGAGATTCAAAGCACTACTAAAATGGAGTTCTAGCAATTGAGGAGCACCTTCTCAGGTACTGTGTTCCCCATCTTTCTGGTGCCACTGGGAAGCATGATATTTTTCAAAACACTTAATTGCAGTTTGCCATAGAACTGAGGTGTCTCCACTAGTATTTTGTCTTCATATCCCAATTACTTGCATTTTCAGTATTGCATGGAAAAAGAAAGTGGTGATATAAGGAAGAAAATGAAATATCCTAAGTGAGAATGTATTTTTCAACTGTGTAAAACAAAAACTTAATATGTAAGTATGTAAATGCAAAATAAAAGCAGTCCTGGTTGGGTTTATTTTTTGGGGGGGGGTGCCTTTTGAAGTCAATGTCAGTTTCAAAACTGTAAGAGAAGAAATGAAAAATCATCAAGCAGTGCTATGTCCTTAATCTTCAGGTTTTACTCCTCCAGGCTGTCATTACTCATCGATAGTCTGACTGATGTGAGCTGGACAACTTTTGTGTTATTCTGAAGTACCCATTTTGACAAGGCAAAATTAGTAACATTTGCAGAGTTTTTAGCAAATATCAGTTATATTGGCAGGCAGCATTTATTTCTTCGGCCTGGAAGTCCTAGAATTGAGGGTGCAGGATCCCAAGGGACAATGATTCCCTTCAGAGATGAGTTCACATCAGTTTTCCCTTCAGAGCGGTGGGTGAATTTTAATTGGATGCATCTGGGATTTCTCCCATTTCCCAAGCCTCCCCAGTGCCTTCCAGCTCTAGCAGGGTCATGTCTTCCCAGCTCCTGAGTTGCATTGTATCCTTTGAGAAAGTCTCAGTTGAGATTTAATAAATATAGCTCTAGAAAGTGTGCCTCCATCTCCATATTTACAGCTTTTACAAAGCCACATCAGAAGCACCAATATAAAACACACCAGCTATGAAATGGAGAAAGGGAGCAAGTTATGCAACCCTTTATCTATTGAGGTTAGATAGACAAAAATAAAATCACATTATGAAACTTGTAAAATTACAGAGAAACTTATTTGATCCACGTTTTTTGTGCTATACATACCCAGAGAGGGTTGCAAAAAGATTCATGAGAATCAGATCCCTTGGGCATCTCTACCCCACACTATCCCCCTATTCCAATCCCTGGTAAGCTCTATCCCATGTTCTCCAAACCCATCAATTAGATACTTCCTGCTTAAAGATATTTACACCTGTTAGTGAATCCAACTTCACTGGAAGCTGTTTCTCTATCACATATTTTGTATTCCAGCATAGCTATGGTCCATAGTCCTTTCCATGGACCTGTTAGTTTTTAGGGAAGGTTACATTAATTCTTTAGAAACTGTAGAATTGCTTTTTTTTATAACAAAAGCAAGGGACTGGTTTTCTTGGAAAATAAAGTAAGGCTAGTAATGCTAGTTAATGTATGGTTCTGGTTACCCCTGAAAAGGAAAAATTCTTCCAAAGCCTGTAATCCTTTATAGCAGTAAAATTTGATCTCATCTCTTTGCCCTTCAGACAGGCTCACATCACTCCTCTAATACATTAGTAACCTTCCCCACCCAGATCTCAGTGAAATGTCAATAATTATCTGCCGTCTAGAAACCCAGTAACCCGCAGAAGGCTCATGTCGCCTCTGAGAGTGTGTCTGAGTGAGGAAGGAAAGCAGAATCATGTCTGACTGTTTGCCAAGAATGCAGAGGAAAGTGATACCACCTACAAGAGCTCAGTTTAGTGAGGCTGGAGGGCATGAAATGACTGGACAGTTTAGGTACTTTGCACTGAAGACAAAGTCAAGCTGAAGGCAAGATCAGAATTAGTTCTTTTGCCTCGATGGGGTTTTGCTATTCTTTCAGTTCATATTTTTTAAGAGAAATATATCAGCAGATGGAAATGCTGAGCCATAGATCAAAGTCAGCTGCTACCTTAAAATATGTACCTTGGAATATATATTCAACATGCTCTGTCTCTTATCTGATATCTTCCTTTCTGACTAGCTGGAAAGACATTCAGGAAAAATCACCATGCCTAAAAGTTAAGGATATTATCAAAAGAGTGCAAGTGAAAAAGATGATGTGAGAAATGCAAATTGGTATGTACAGTATAGAACTTCAACCTGTATAAGACTGCAAAATGCTGAAGTTTCATAATGGACATCTAATTAATATTCGTTGTTCTTGATGTTCGAAAGGTCTGTCTTGGCACTGGATGCTCATATTTCCCTGTCTAGCTTCATCAGATCTCTGTCTCTGATCAGATCTCTAGTGAGACAGACTTTGATAGAAACCCACTAAGTTATTCCACCACATGAAAGTCTATGTCTTGGCAATATACATTTTTAATTGGTCAGAGCTGTTGTTTATGCTGTACCAGATGGTTCCTTTACAGTCATGTTTATCATTTAATAGACTATCAGGAAGCAATTATCAGGTTTGTTTCACTTTGTCAGACTGGCTGCAGTATACTTCTATTAAGGATTCAAATAAGTGTTGAATTGTGTTTACTGCCTGGTTTTCAACTGGTGAAAGTACACACTAGTAGAACATCCAGAAGAGAAGTATCTGTTTGCTCAGGGTATTGAGTCGCTTAATTCTTAGATGATTCCGTATTTCTTTTCATTTTATACATTAACATAAAATAACTCATTTACTTAAGCACTGTGGTGTGTCATTAATTCTATGTAGAGTCTGTAACTACTGTTCTGTTCTCATCTATAATTTAAATGAGGCTTTGCACTCAATCTAACTGAACAGAGGAGACAGGTACCATAATAGCTTGCAATTATTGACCTGGCAGAGCCATTTTGGAATCATTTGAGAGTAATATGCTTGACCCTGCAACCTTTCCTCCCACAGACTGTCTACTTTCAATCTTACAGTTCCAACAGAGGCTATTAGCATGGCATCATCTCTGATTCATGGGGATGTGAAGAATGAATGCATTATAAATGGAAAAAAAAAATTTTGGTCTCTCAGCCATAGTAGGATGTTGGAATTGAGAGGGATCAAAACACATCATTTGAATCTTGTAGCTGAGATGATAGTGGTGATCAACACAGGCACATTGATAGGATGGATGCCAACAGGTTTCCCTGCTACAAGCTGGAAAATTTAAATGTCTTGCCACTGAGTTGTTCTGTCTGAACATGAACCTTTTCTGTGAGGGGGAAATTCTGCTCTGACTGAGGAGTATTGTCCTTTACTCTCCTTTATTCACTTAGGAGGTGCAGTTTCAGGTAAGACCACTGTTCTCAGAGGAAGCCAAGATTGTGAGTTGTTGTATTCTCTGTCCTCTTCAGCAGGAATTTTAGGAGCAGCAAAAGAAGCAGAACTGGAGTCAGAGATCTGAACAACCATGGGATGGTTTTGGTGGGGTACATAAAGGATGGAGTATATTTGGTAACAGAATAAATGGCAGGAAAAAAGGAAGTAATGATTTGTAACAGTCAGAGCTGGGCTCTCCTGACTCCCTTTGCTATTCTCAGCTGTGGTGAAGGGATGCAGGGTGTTCCTGCTTGTATGTGCACACACATTTGCTGAGGTTAAATGTGGGAAGCAAGACATGGACTTCCATATGAAATTGTATAATATGGACAAAAGGAGCAGAGCTTATGAATGAAAGGTTGAGATTTACCTCACTGCAACTGAAATGTCACAGAGTAAAATCACACTGGCCAGCCCTTCCCCGCAGGCACACCCCACACCTGGCCTTGCTGTGTCCACTGTGTGCATTGTATGTGGCTGGGTATGTTTGTGAATTGAAGAGCTCCCAAGAGAGAAATCACTTAGGGTAGACCACTCTCTGGCCTTTAGATTCCTCATACTGAGGGCTAAAGGAGTTGAAAAGGCAGCATCCCTCTTAAAAATTGTGTTGGCTTCCTGTGACCAGGGCCTACAGTTCCCAGGAAGGGCAGCAAACATGTGCAGCAGCTGGAAGCTGTATGGGACTAAAAATATATAGACTGAGGATTGCTGAGGCAGTCTGTGAGTTAGGCAGGGAAAATGAGCTGGGCATGAGAAACAGCATTGCCATGGAAGCTCCAGACACTCCAGGTGGTCAAAAGGGGTGTCAGGCCAGCCCTGCAGATCCCACACCTGAGCTGGTGGTACTTTTTGGAGGTTTGGTAGGGAAAATAAGACTCATTCCCAGTGGATGCCAGGGTGCCAAAGGCTTTCTTGACTGAATTTAGTGACGTCATGGTTCTGCTCTTTTGAGGGGAGTAGGCAGAGAGGCTTTGGACCTCAGCCTCTGATTAAGTGATGCTTCCTTGACAAAATTTAAGTAGGAGGAATTAGCCCCCACAGATAATATCTGAGGCTTCAAACTCATTTCTCTTGTCAGAGTAAAAAAAAAAAAAATAATCCCTGATCCTGCAGGAAAGGTACTAGTGTTTCAGGCCTATGGGGCACAACAGGGCAGGTACTTCTCTGAGGATTCTTGTGCTTTTAAGTGGCTCCAATTATTTTTGAACAACTAAGTAGAGTGCTCATTATGCATTTCCTTAAATGAAAATAATGACCTACAAGGTCATGTTAATTAAGAAGCACAGTAAGTCAGTGAGAAGAGGCTCAGTTAGTACAAACAGTGGGCCCAATGCTGCATAACACCATGCTCACAATCAGTCTGGGTTTGTGTCCATCTTTGCAATATTAAAAATTTGTAGGACAGGATCATTGCACAAATAAGAATTGCTGCAGATCAGTTCAATCTGACAGCAGCCACTGGCTCATTATGTGGCCATGAGCAGTATCTGCTTTTAGATCACACTGACCAGTGCGCTCTGGCTTACTATGACCAGGAGCAGTGCCAATTTACCCTATTGAGAAGAAAACTTGACATATTCCAAGACTTTTAGTCGCTTTTTAGAGTTTGTCATTTGGACTGGTATGGTGCAGGATCATACTCAGGGATGATATTTCACAGTTGAATCATCATATTTCAGCTACAAGTCCCATTAGCTGCAGGAAGCTCAGGCTGTCAGACACCCTGTGACTCCAATTAGAACAGCAGAGCCCAGGCTGGGCATGGATTTCTCCTCTGTGAACAGCTTTAGATGTGCTGAGCCTCACATGTTCTTGCCACACATTTAGTAACCCTCAGCTCTTCTCTCTGACTGTCTCAGCTCAGCCCCACCGTGGGAAACCCACCTGACTGCTGGATCTGGGATACACAAGACCCCAGCACAGGGGAAGGCTGTAGAGATGCTCTGCAGCCAGGGGTTGAGAGTCACATGCAGCCTGTGCTGCCATGAGTCCTCCTGGGCAATATTTTGGTGACCAGCTACCATCCCTTTCCCTTTACACACATACCCCTCACAGGACCTGTATTCTGTGTCCATGTACCCCCTTATCTAACATCAGGAGCCCGGGAAATTCACAGGCTATGGCACTTAGCATCTCAAACATCTGTACTTTGGGAAGATGAAAAATGCATGCTGCTACCAGGAGAACAAAAACCTAGAATCCAGAGCCCTCTCAGAGGGTATATAGGATCGTTATAGCTGACAGACCCCTATGAATATCGAGGAAAATATGTATTTGGCCTTAAACTGCAGAAAATTAGTTTTTATATTTACGTCTCACTTTGGAAAGGAATGAAAAGGCTCATTTTGTAAATGCCTGCTCACACACGTACATTCCACTAAAAAGGTATCAAAGCTTGGTGGAATATCCTTGCACATCCGTGTGTAGTAAACACTGGTTTTCTTCAGATTATTAATAACACTTTGTAACAGCAGAGGAGTGACACTGAGTTTAATGCGTTTATATCCTAAAGTCTTTGCTTTTTCCAGCCAAACGATGAGTTATTAATTAAAATCAACAAGTTAAAAAAAAATTAAAAAGCAGAAATTAAAAGTCTGGCATTTGACTGAGCAAATTGGGTTACCTCATGAAATATTAAGATGTTGTGGTGGAATTTTGTCCCTCATATTACAGTATTGTGCCTCTTACCATTGCTTCTAAGTCACAAACATGGATGGGTATCTGCTTTTTTGTGTGCAGTAGTCAGGGGCATATCTCTTCTCATGTGAACTGTGACAGCTCTGTTGAAGCCAGCAGAGCTCAGGCAATGCACACCAGCTAAGATCTGCCCCTTACTATTCACCCCCCTCTGCTGTGTGACTCAGTCATACCAGAACTGCCGAGCACCTGCCTGCCTGATGTTTTTTTAATGAGTTGAACTCTTCATGTTGGGTTTGTGTCTCTGCCAGGTTCCAGTTTAATCACATATAATTTTTAGTGTGAAGTTTCACCTTGGGCTTTGAACTTGTAGGCACAGAACAAAAAGTCCTGTTTCTAGTGGAACTTGCATAAGTAGTAATAATAATAAAAGCTAGGATACAAGGCAAGTATTTTAATTCATAGGTTATGACATTCAGCTTTTATGAACAGGAAGAGGAATTATCCTCAGTAGACAGGAATAATGAGGTTGACCCATATTCCGTAATAGTGTATGAAAATTAACTAAATACTTGTGTAACTAAGATAATGAGCACTTATGTTTAAAGTTATAGCCTGGCCTAATTGCATAAAAGTTTGTGGGAGAAGATGTGTGTGTACACTAATAGATTAGTGGCTGTCCCTGGAGTTTCTACTCAGCTCCTCTAAAGCAGTTCAGCATGTAATAAGTCAAACTCAAATGGCTTGCTTGTAAAATGTTTGGCTAAAGGTATCCTAAGATGCATGAACCAAGAACTCATTCTTTCCCAAGAATGAGATGTTCTTTTTTAATTTTCAGATTAGATTCAATACAAGATGTGTGTTGTGCAGTTAGTTGAGTAAAAAAATGTTCTTATTTATCAGGAAGTAAAACTGTCACTAAGGAAAAAAAACCCAAAACCTAGTTCTGACATCCTGCAAACATGAACATCAGCTTCTAGTGAGCTGTTTCAAAAATATAGATAATAATATATATTGGGATTTGCAAATTTCTTGATTTGTCCTTATAGAAGAAATTATTTTAATCTTTAACATCCTGGTTTTGGAAAAACACTGTAAAGGAGAAAATAAACAGGCACACACAAACTTCTTAGTGCAAGTGGTTTGTGTATTTGTTAGTTGTCATAACTACAGAATTTGATTGGTACTAATAATATTTTTGGTTTTTGTTACACCATTTATCTGGGAATCTGAGTGGTTTATGTATTTTACCAGTGATTAATAAAACATAAAAGATTTTCAGTCTGGTTGAATATTGAAAGCTAAAGTACATTAGAATATCTTAGTGAGATGAAATGTTAATAAAGAAACATTTTATAATAGGAAGTGAGAAGAATAATGCTAATCTACGGAAATGGTAGGAGGAATTTGGGGTAACAGTGAGTTTTCCCTTTGCCAAAGTAGGAATTCCACTGAATAATATGCATTCGTGTTGTCATAAGAATACAAGTAGCTAATCTCCAGTGACTGAAATATTATATATAAATTTTGTTTGAAGAACACAATTCTGGAATGTAGTTTCTGTCACTTACAAAGGACAGCCATCAGGAAGCAACTTCAATGTGATTATTGAAAAATTGCATACACAACAAATACTCGGCTATAGAACCCTTTAAATTCCATGTCCTGGTTTGTCTAATTTATTCTGAAAATTAAAGGATGATTTCCAGTGCGCTGTTGCTGTTAAAGACAATCATTTGGGACAATCTGAGGAAAGCATATCAAAGCAACTCAGGCCCACAATTCTGTCTTTCACTTTATTTGCAGGGATGCATCCTGTCTCCCTGTCTGCTGCCTGTCTGTTTTTCCCACTTGCTGTGACTGGCAGGGTGATACTGGTAAATATTCTTTTTGCAGCCTGGAAGGGAGAGTCCATCAGCAAAAGACTGATACAGACAATCCACGACATGCTGCCAAATCACAGTGTTAACAAAAACACACACACACAGTTTTCTTAGTGGCTATTTCTTGCAGTAGAAATCACAGCACTTGTACAGAAATCTGTGGAGGGTTTAGGTTAGTGGTCTTGCTTTGCAGAATGTTATGAGCATAGCTACTCCTGTTGCTGATCAACACTAGCAATGTCGGGTGCTTCAGAGAGAAGCACAGGAAGCCCAGGAGTGGCAATTAAAGTTTAATTTTAATTAGAGGAAGTTTCCTCTTAACCTTCATGAGCTTGTGATAGGACCTCAATCTGAAGGATATTTTTCCTTCAGTTATTATCCCAAATATTCATTATATTTAAAAATTACTAAGCCTGTTTTAAATCCTGTTAAGTTTTGGTGCTGAGGTCTTATAGAAAAAATTTATTTCCGTTACTTAAATTCACTGGCTTTAGATTTTCTATTTAAATGTGTAGAAGATAACCATGTTCAATTTATTTTCTGTATATCCATCTATTAAAAAAATACATTTAAAACAGTTTTGATCTCTTTAACCTGCCTTCACGTAATTTGCTTCTGCATTTTTATTTCATAATAACTAAATTTCCTAGCATGATAATCAATGGCCTTGTCTACATCTGGCCTGCATTACTGCCCTGGACTGTAGGCAGACTTTCAAGTTATTTCTCCATTGCCTTGTGTAGGAAGAAATGCTTGCCCATTTAATCTCCTTCAACACACAGAAGTTGGAAGAAGCAACTGTGAAAGCTTTTTCTCTCCTCTACCTGCCACCTGGGTTTGCAGTGGTTCATTGATGGGCTTGGGTGTTCCAGGGGCAGGAGACCAAGACTGGCTCCCAGTCCAGCTTCTCAGGATATTTCCAGAAGTATTTCCAAGGCTTATAGGAGGCACTGGTGCTGCTGGGAGAAAGGCTGGGAAGTGGGCACCTGCAGCAGTGTTGTTTCCTCAGGATAAGTGCCCTTCCAGAGCTGGTGAGCTGCACAGCAGCTGAGGGGCAGTCAGTGCTTCCCAGGAGAGCTTTCTCCCAGATGGAATGGACTAGTGGATGCCGTGGTGCTGAGCTCCCAGTTTCACGTGTACACAGAAGAGAGGCAGCAGTAATGGAATAGAAAGAGGGAGGTTTTACTGTGTCTGATCTTCCCAGGACAGACAGTAGGCAGTGCAGCCTGCCCAGACTGGCGTGGACTGCAGGGGAATGGCTGGAGGCTCCTGAGCAGCTGGAGACCTCCTGAACCTGTTCTTAAGTCTTGTTCCTAAGGGTTACAACATCAGTTCAAAAGCACAAGCTGTATCTAAAGCTCCCACTTAGAGCAGTAACACCTGAGCTGCCTCAGAGCAGTCATTTAGGTAATTTCTGAAGGCAAGAAAATGGCTGGCTGGTGAATTCAGTCTCAGACCTTGCCTGGAGCATGCTCTTATACTACATTGTAAGTACAACTAGTGTGGGTTTGAGAATATTACATTTTGCCTAAGCCAGATTTCCTAGTAACTTTTGTTACAGAAAAGTTCTATGAAGCTTTCATTGAAATTCTGATCAACTTCCAAAACCAAGTAAATGTGCCAATGACCACAAGTTCTCCTGCATTTTGGGTAGCTCTTTTCCATGTGCCTAGATAAGACAGCAAGAAAAAAATTTTTGTTGTCCAAAGCATTTGGTATTTTGATTTTCTTCATAGTGATTTTCCTAACCTCTGCAAAAATATAAACTAAAACTCCTTCTATAACTTTCTAAAACCAAATTAACCACAAATATTGCTGCCACAGGTCAAGGGAAACTGTCTCATTAATGCTGTGGAAACTGTTATAACTGTATACTTTTACACCTTTCCAGCTGAGAAGTAAATACAATATCAAGAAGACAATTTTATTAGCTAACTGTACTGTGAAATCACTATTTCAGCCTGCTACATAATAGCAGAAAAGCACTTGGAATAGTATTAAGAATTAAAATAATTGATGGCTGGAGCTACTTACACACTAAAGCTGCTAACTATACTAATATTGCTGAATGCTAGCTGCTATGTAACTGCTAAGCATATTGCTGAATGAGATTAATTAACAGTATTCCACCTCACAGGTCAGATCACCTTTTGTGGATATCAGGCAATAGAATCAGTAAAACCTTGTCATTTAGCTGTTTGGCTTACTATCTGATGGAATCTCTAGAGTTATAATCCACAATCTGCTTTTTGATTTTATTTACCTGTTTCAACTACTCTGTAGTAGTGTGGTAGTTAAAATTGGTTTAAATCAGTTTAAAACTCAATTGCCAGTTTTAATATACATATACAAGGGACTAGGTTGTCCAGTTTCCTTTTCTGTCACTGTGCATAGGAATATACAGCTGTTTTGGTATTGTGACTCCATATTCTAGTCCCTTCAGAGACCCTTCAGGTTTCCTAGGTACCTTGAAAACTTGTGTCCTTGCTCAGACTAATGTTATTTGCATCTTGTTGTATATATATTAATTAATTTACAGCATTATCCTTATGCCACAAAGTAATCAAAACCAGAAACTAAAATGTTAATCTCACTCTGCATTCCATTTGAGCTTTGAGGAAAACTTGGATTTTTATAAGTAGGTTGGTTTTTCTGTGATCATACCAGTGTGAAATGTATATTGAAATAAACCTCAGGTATGAAAAAATTGCCACGTGGTAATCATCTTCCTGAATCTTATTATACATGTGGAGACGGAACAAAACTTTGGCCTAGATAATATATTTCAATACATGAACACACACAAAGAAAAAGAGACAGTTAAATAATGCTGCTAAGAAGATAGAAACATAGTCCTGAAAATCCAAACACATTAAAATTCAGGTTTCTTGTGTGATTTCAGTTTGGGTTTTTTGTTCATATCGACTGTGGTATTGTCTTTTTTCTTATGTGAGTAGGAGTATCTTTCACTTAGGCTCTTTCTTCCTTGAGTACAAAGGACAGAACTTTGTGTACTCTGGCATGGGTCAGAGTAGAAGAGACTTGTGGCTGTGGGATGTTTTTGCTTCTTTTGCAAGCTTTTGCAAGCTTTTGCAAGCTTGATGCAAGGAATTGCGGAAAGAAATGGCCAAGTGGGGCAGTCTGAACTTTGATTTAACTTGCTCCTGCTGAAGACCTGTATTCTTACACTGCACTTTGGTGGTGTTCATTATTTGGGTGGTGGGTTTAAGACTCTGGAACTCATCTTAAATTTTCAGTTTTAATTATAAAAGTTTAGAATTAATTTCCATATATTTTATTGATTTTTTTTTTTTAAGCAGGGGGGAATGACACTGAAATATTTCTGTTCTTGTGGTTTATCTGCAACTTTGCAAACAGCAGCTTCAATAACAGACCTTCCTTCATGTGAAAAAAACAGCAGAATGGTTGGGTTGTGGCTGTGGACTGCTCTGTAAGGTCTGTAGGGCCTTCTGCTAGCAGGGGGCTGGATAGTCTACAGCACAGCAGAGCTCCCAGCAGACAAGGAATGGTGAAATTCAAGTATCTTGAATTACATGATCTTGGAATGAACAAGTACTTACAAAGTCTGATATTGTCACTTGTCCCTCTGTTATCTCATGCAGATATGTTTGTAGTACAGTTGTGATAAGAAGGTGCACATTTCTATCTCATCAGCTGACACATTTATGCATGCAGGATCTGCAGAAATTTTACCTGACCAGGTTTTGAAACATTTAGTGATTTTTTTTTAGTCTAAAAAGGGCCCTGCTTGATGTAAAAGCATTCTCTTTAAGTTCTGTTCCCAAGCAGAAACTTTCTTATAGCATTTCAAAATCAAGATCTATTGATTTTTTTTTATCATTGTCCCAAATATATTTTTATGAGCCTTTTCTAGGAAATAGCTGGACAACTTTCATTTCAATCTTCTATCAGAAGTTCAAAGCAAGTAGAAGGAAGGTTATAAGGGGAGTTTTCCAGCAGGTTGGTGACAGTCATTGGGCTAGCACTGCCCACAACACAAAGGTCCTTCTCTGAAGCCACTAGGAAGCAGCTCCATGGACAGCTTCTCTTCCAGGCTGATATCCTACCCAGGAGTGTTCTCCTGTTTGCCTGCTCCACAGCCAGGAGAACCACCTGGGCTCTGGGCACACATTTTAATAATCACAATTGCTACAGGATCACAGACTAGTTGCTTTAAAACCAGTTGCCACCTGTAAGTGTGAACATGGCCTTGGTAAAATGGGCATATTTGTTTGTTTGACAAGTTTTCTGGACAGTTTCTCTTTTCCTTTGCTTGATCAGAGAGTGATGCCACAGTACTTGGTTAGATCTGAGACTTCCCAGACCTCCCCAGACCAGGAGGTACCATCCCTGCTTTCATTCATGTGATCATTCGTATTTACCTGACCTCCACTCCAGAATATCATGGGCTGGAACTCGCATTTTATAACTGTGATTTTCTGCATTGCAGTTTCTCTTTTTTTTTTTTTTTTCTCCAAGACCAATTATTTCTCCTTGCACTCTAGATCCTAAATTGAAGTGAGTCACACTAAAGGCTTTAAATGTACTTGAGGAAATCCAGCTGAATTTAGTTTAAAGAGACAAATCAGGTAGATTTCTGTCTTCTGAGAAACTGAATTATAGAGATGTTAGCATCAGATACCCTGGCAGGATTTTATTTCTTTTGTTGGCTTTTTCTATTTTCTTTTATCAAAGAAGTTTAAAACTATTGAGTTCAAACTCTTTAAATCAGATTGTTTTCTAGCATGGTTTCTCATAAAAAAAAAAAAAAGACTGCAAAAAGTGAAATGCTGTTTCTAGCTGAGGTTATTTAAGGTTTTAAAGATGGTAATGCAATGTTGTACCTTTAATATATTCTTCAGTAAGAGAGTACAGACTCAGTCACTGCCTTATGAAGATTTTTTTTTTCCTTTTGGTTTGGATTTTCATTTTTTTTTTAGAGCCATTCTCTGCTAGCTTGTTATTTCCACAGGAGGAAAAAGCTATGTCAGTGTTAAAAAGATAATACTGGGAAACATCTACTGAATTATGAAATCATGCTTCATATGTCTAAATGTTCCAGAGTGAGCCCTCCAAAGCAGTGTGTGCCTGTAGATGTACAAAATTGGATGTGTGTATATTTGGGTGCCTGCTCTGTTCAGACCCCAGTCTGGCAGTTCTTCAGTCTGCTCCTGGAGCTGTGTAACAGCATTAGTGGGGCAGTGAGCCCAGCTTAATACACTATCATTTGGGTCTGAAAATGTTGGGGTTTTCGTCCATATTTAACATGCTACACTAACAATCCAAGTGCCTGTACAGTTTCCAAAGCCCTTTGAAAGACAAATTTATTATAATACTGTTGTCATAGTTTCCTTGGTCACCTGCCATTCTCCAGAATCTCTGCTGTTTGTTGACTGGTGGTTTATTACATCATTATGGTACTGAAAAGAAGCAAAATACCATATTTGTACTATGATTTCAAAGCATGCACCACGACTGCTGGTTTGAAACATTCTATGAGGCTGCATACTTATGATGCCTGTGAGCCAGGAACAGAACATTTCAACAGTTAAGAGTTACAGGTGAGCTAAAAAAAATTGTCACAAAGGCATTGCTGTCTGTTGCATCATTCTGTGTTTTCAGATGTTGATGTGCAAGAGGTTATTAAACATGCTGGTCAGCCTTGCTCAAATTTAAAATTTTTATATCCAGCATACATGCAATGTTTTTTACTTCCACAAAGCACTCTAGTATAGCATCAGTACATCTGAAATAGCATCAGTAAAAGATTTATGCTAGTCAGTATAAAAAGTGAATCACATTATATTTTACAGGGATTTTAGAAAGTAACATAATGGTCATAATAGTCTGGGGAAAGGATGACGAAGGAAATTTGAACAGGTATAAATCTTGGTTGAAATATTTCCACAGTAATGATTTTGCATACCATTTTCTTCAAAATAGGATAATGAACTTTCAGATCAGAATTTGTCTTTTCAAAGTGTCAGTTCTAAATATTGAAAGTTTTCAGCTATTTTAGCATCAGAATCAACACAATATATCAGTTACTCTTTGAAAGGTCTGTTATTAAGAATATAATTGTGGTCCCTTCATCACTTGCTTCCAGTGTTCATTTGGACAAACAGATTCTAGTGTAATAAATTCAAACAATATACAGTAACTAGGGTTGAGAAATTATTACCATGTAGTCACAAAATATCTAATGATATTAGAGAAAATAATTGAACACCTAATTTAGAAGTTACATTTTGCTGCTTGCATAATGGCTATAAGCAGTTTATAATTTTTCATTTAACTAGTTATACAAAATAATACTTTTTAAAATATTGTGATGCAGCACTTAGAAACTCACATTTTCTGTGAGAACATTTATTTCAGAGGTCAATTTTAAAGTTTTGATATAGCACAAAAATTTGCCCAATTTTCAAATTTTTACTGATATAATTTCTACTCTGTGATCAGAAAGAACAGTTTTCAGGAGCAGTGCAGTGAATCATTAAATTTTCATAATTACCTTTCTTCATATATTCTAACTCATCCTTATCATTCATAAAGGTGTTCATGACTGCTAGTTCCTACAGTGAGAAGAGTAACAAAAAAGATGATGAGAGCATAGAAATGACACACATTTATGTGTCTACCTGTTCCAGTACATCCTCAATACTGTAGTGTAAGACACTAAACATAAAATGGATGTTTTGTTAATCATGTCCATTATAACCACTAAAGTCTTGGTGTGGGCAGAGGTTTGCCAGTTACAGGTTTATGCACCAGACCTTCAGAGTCATTGCTTTCTTAATCCATCCTGTGATTAATGCCTTCCATTTTGTGCACAGCCAACCAGTAAAAAATACAGAGTATGGGTAATTTTTTAGCCTAGTGAGAAGGATGCTCCTTTACAGGAAAATATGTGAACTCCAGGTTCTAGTCTGTTAAACAAATAATCACAAGAATCGGAAAAGCAAAAGCAAATGAAAACAGTTGCTTTTAGACTGAGAACACCGGTAAGGCTGTACTTCTGGGAAATGGTGAATTTCCTTCAAATCTTCTCTGAACATGAAGGCCATATCTTGATGGGAAGTAATTGCACATTGCTTTTAAATTAAACAAGTATTAGTCTTATGAATCTCATTCAAAAAATATCACCAGCCATATCTATCCCAAATCTTATTCCCAGTTTCTGAATAGTTATGGTTCTGTAGGCAAATTTACTTATCATCCAACTCCATTTAGAATAAATATTTTAAAGATTAATCTTTATCATATTTTGGTCTCTAGTTATGGATTTTGTATTCTTGTAGCATCACTCCAACTTTCAGTGACAAAATTAATTCCATATTAATTTCTCAATTTACAAGACTATTGCCCACATTATTAATTGTAATTAGCATTATCTGATCCATAATCCATGTTTGGCTGAAATTCAAGGCTCTCAGAAGCTAATCCCAAAACATATTGTGAAGTCAAAAACCTGGGAAATAGGATGAATGGAAAAAAACTGACATGGAAGTACTGCATGTGAAATCCAGCTAAGAATCTTTTGCAAATTATATTTTACAAAGCTGTCTTCTGAGACTGAAGGTGGCTCTTTAAATCATGCTGAGTATTGTAGTCTAGTGGTTCACAGAGAATCAGCAGACCTGGACTCTGTCCCATGCACCGCCAGGGATTTAATTTGTGACTATGAGAAACTGCATCCTTTTCTTTATGTTTCAGCATCCCCATCTGCAAAAAAATGAGCATAATATTATTTGCTTCATTTATTTTAAAACATTTGTATATTCTGAAGAAAAGACATTATAAAGCTAATGGTTTTCCTGTGGGAAAAAAAAAAATATTTTCCTTTGAGTATTTCTGCCTCCCTGCATGAGCAAAACATGTTATTAAAGGGAGTTATTAAAGACAATTTCTTTAGGAGCAAAGGACTTGACATTGTGCCTTTGAAAGTTTCCCATTTCTGCATTACAGAAGTTCTTATGACAATTGTTGCTTCCGTAGGTAAAACAACCATGCATCTAGGAAACTAAGTAGACAATACATACAATTTTGCTAGCTCTAAATGCCATGAGTTCATTTCTGATTGATTTCCGTGCAAGCAAATCTTTCTATTGACTTTAATGTGCGCTGGCCCAGGTCCAAGGGATTCAGTACAAGCTGTAGCTACCAATCTCAAAGCAACTTTAACTATGCCACCAGTAATAACAGCTCCATATTCAGAAGCAGGTGCCATTATTTTGTCACATTTAATCAGCTAATCTCTTGGTTTAAATATCATTAATCAAAAGCACCATTAAAATTCTCATATCTAAATGCTTCTTAACATAATGTTATTGCACTTTGTGGATATTTTGGAGTAGTGTGTAAGCACATATCAGTAGTCTTGTGAAAAAAGAAAGCTGAGCACAGAAACCATATTTGGCATTTCATGTGGTAAAGATTCGCTAAGCTGTTGGAGAATTAGTTATTCAACTACATATTGGGAAAGCAAGTATTGCTTTGAGCAAGTAATTTAAAGAACAAACACAGAATACCTCAGTAGTGAGGATGATGCTGCTGAAAATCATGATTTACCTGAAGTCAGCACATAAACTCTTGAATATAAGGATCCTTACAATTCAATAAATGCTGAGTTGTAACTGGAGGCAAATTCAGGCTTAATTGAATAGAAACATATCTGCATATCCTAGAAATCTCAGAAAAGCAAAAATGCTCAACAGTATGGCTCAGAAGCTGAAATGCCATCTATCCCATTTTATCAATTTCTCCATCTGCTTCCATCTCAGCCTGCTAAGAATACAGAGTTCTTTTGTAATTTTCTGTTTATCATAGATAAAAACTTTTCATTATATATTACAGATACAAACTTTTTCAGCAGTCCTGTGTGTCTTTATTGTGTGTGCTTATAAGTTTTACAGTACAAGTAATTTTGTTACTCTGAAAACTGTTTTGCCACTGCTTCACCTGTTGCTACTATAACTTTATGATTATTAATATGCACTGTCACACAATATAAAAGAGAGCCTTTTTTTGAAGTTACCAAACAAATGGGCATTAGCTGATGTCAGCCCAGAATAACTTATAATCTAAGAAAACTCTTGACAGCTCTAGTGCAGCAAACAAATTAAGGATCAGCTTTCCAATCACATTGAGGGAATGCCTGACTAGCTCTTATAGGTCTTACTCTGCATGAGATGTAGAATTTATTCTGCAAGATAAATTTAGTTTTCTTGCAGCTCTGTGCTGCTAAGTCTATTGCTAGACTGATTCTGAGACCTAAGTTGTGTAAATTCCGCTGCAGTGAGGGCTTGCACACCACAAACTGGGGACAACATTTAGTCCCTTTTGTTTGATGGAAATCCTGCAAGTACACCTCAGTTCACAGTGAGGAAGAAACTGAAGGCTTGGTTGGACCTGAGAAGAGAATTCAGATGAGAGAATTTAAATCAGCCATTTTGCTTTTCTGAATTTTTCACCTTTTCACTTAACTGGGGAGGAGTGGGGGGTTGTTTGTTCACATTCTTCTCTTTTCTTAAGCATCAGAACAGCTGTGTTTAATGAGCTGAACTGAAATAGGTCAATAAAATGTTGCCTGTGTGATTATAGAGAACTTACTGGAAATGTAAATATGATTAGAAGTCCTACAGCTTAGATTGGAATGTGATAGCATGTACTATTAAGGATTAAGGGAATACTTTTGTGAAGCAGAAAAGCAAATTTCTTTAATATTCAATTAACTTCAATGAAAAGGATTTAGATTTAAAAGATCTAGCCAGTAAAAGCAAACATTCAACAACAGCTAAGCATTTCCAGAAGGTGTGTGCCTCTTGAGTAGACTCTGTATTGAAACACATCTTGGAACCAGAATCAAAGGCTGAAGCTGAAATGGACAAAAGGCTAAATTGATTTCACCCATTATATATTATTGTACATTTTACTTTTTTTGTACACTTGCATTGTCTTTCTTGTGCCTGTTTCTATGCAGTTATTTAAGCTTTTTTTAGATACTTTTGGCAAATAATTATGCAGTTATCTAGGCTGCCTCAGATCTTGTAGATGCTGTCAGTGTCTTTTGCCCTAAGAGAATCACAGAATGCTTGATGTTGGGAGGGACCCCTGAGCTCCACTAACTCATGGTCGCTGCAGCCAAGGCTGCCTTTGACCTTCCCATCCCCAACCAGTGAGTATGACATCCAGCAGATCACTTCTCCTCTTTGTCTTCACTTAGATGAGAAAGATCTGCTGCACTCCAGGAACTTCTGCTGTGTTGTCCCTTCAGCAGATTGTACCTTCAATTTGTACCTGTCCCTTCAAGCTGGTTGAAGTACCCCATGATAACCAGGACCTCCAAATGTGGAGAGTTTCTCTCTTTCTGTGGAGAGTTTAATCTGGTTCTTTTGCTGAGGGTCTAATACACTTGTGCTTCCTGGCCAGGCAGCCTATGGAAAACACAGACCAACCCTTACCTCTCTTTGATGTTCATCCACAAGCTGTCAGTTGGCTCCTCATCCATCCCCAGGCAGAGCTCCATGCATTCCAGCTATCACATAAAGGACAACTTTCCCTTCTTGTCTTCCCAGCCTGTGCTTCCTAAGGGGTCTGTAAGAAGTCCTCCTTCCCCACCTAGAATACTGGGTTTTGTCAGGCCAGTCAGGTTTTGCACACTGCACTGGATCAGTTCACAGACTTTCACATGCTCTAAGATCATTATTATGGGGGAAGAACGCCATATAAATGACTAATGTATTGTTAGACTTGTGTCTGCTTCAAAAAAAGTAGTGGCAATGACATCTTACTGGGTTGAGAAACCCACCTACACCATCATCAAGAGCCAGTTGTCCTGAGAAAAGCCACTTTTTGACAAATTTTGTATAAGTCACAGCACTTCTTAAGAGTTCTGATTCATTTTGAAGGCTAATTCAGGGTGAATCAACACAAATTATTAGCAGCAATTTGCAGAAAAAATTACTAAGAGAAGAGGGAACACATTTGTGAGAAGATATATGAAAGTGGAACTGAGGATCTGGAAGAAGTATCTCTGAACAGTGACTGGTTGGAAGCTGTAGAGAGAAGAGGGGGTGGAAGAAGCAACAAAAGTAGCTTGTCTGTAGAGAAATTGTCATTCCTGGAGACAAGTTGTCCACATTGCATGTCACCAATTATCCTTTATATCACAGAATGGTTTGTGTTGGAAGGGACCTTCAAAGATCATCTGGTCCAACCCTCCTTCCACGCACGGGGACATCTTTCACCAGACCAGGTTGCTCAAGGTCCTCCTCATTTCTCCTGAAAATTGCAATTCCATTGGAGTTTTTAATGTGGTTATTAGCCCATAGGTAATTTTTATTTCTTCTGAAGAAAAAAGGGAAACTGAAGAATCCAGTAATCTATATACTTGGAAAGAAGAACCTTGAATACAGGGATTTTCCATCCTTTTCATATTCCCAGCTCTATTCCTGTGTGAACATGAAGTGTTCAGAACTCAGCTGAAGATGAACCTAGTAAAAGATATCCTCAATCCAGGACAATACCAACACATAGCAATAACTATAGACAAGCAAAGCACAGCCTACCTTAACCCTAAACTTCTTCCAAGGGGAAATAAATTTTGATGGGAAAAAGAGGGTTGAAATGAGAAAATCTAGGCTTGTATTAAAATACAAAACTAGACAAGTCACACATTTCAAGTTTAAAAAAAAAAAAATGACAGAGCAGCATATATAACACTATGATTTGATGCTATGAGGACCACTAATGTGTGGGCCGAGATTTTTTTGATATAACACATATAAGAAGCTTACATATTCTTAAGCTATTCAAGCTATAGTTCCTGGAAGATTTAATTGTAAGAAAAAAAAATGTGAAGCTACTGGTCAAAGATTACATTGAGATCCCTAATGATAGTGAGATGAAGTACTGAAAGAATCTGTAACAATATTAATAATGGGAAGAAAAGAGAAAAAAAAAAGAATAGGAATGTTGAAGGGAAAAAAGGGGGTTAAATTGGTTTATTTAATTTAAAATTTTTATCTTACCCATCTTTTAATTCTTTAGTAGATTTTTAGGGTGCATTTATCTTTGCTGCCTTTTTATATGACAGTGATGGGGTGTTAGTGTACTATAATTTGCTTCTATACTGGAACATATGGTAACACTGTCTGGTTTTGTTATCTTCATCTTTTTTGTCTTACATCAACTGAATACAAATGGAGTTACAAGGTATTTTCTTTGGAAAATGGGAAAAATAATCTGTGGATGTTGTCAGTGTACTACATGATTTGGAATAGACATCAGAAAAGAGGCTATCCTTACTGAAAGTTGCACTTTGATGTTTTCAAAATCTGCTTATGCACATTTGTTTTATTTCTGTTCATTTAATTAGATTATATCCCTTCAAAAAGGAATGTGAAATGCTAGAAGTAGAAGCATTAGCAGAAATTCCTATTTTCTGGCCTCTAGGTAACACAAAGGTTATCAAAAATAGCCATTAAGATGGAAGAAAAAAGAATAGGCAAAAACTGGTCTTGGGAAAACATTAAGGGCCTTTGTGTGCTATCCTGAAGAGATCAAGATATTTTTCTGGGAGAGAAGAGGAAAAGTTATGCAGTTGGTTCTGCTCTCCTTTCTTTGAAACATTTTCATCTATTTAATAAGATTCACATTAGACAAGAGTTTAAATCAAAGACTTCAGACATACACTTTTAGATGGATTAAAAATTGAATTTTGTATTCATATTTGGCATCT
Source organism: Vidua chalybeata (assembly GCF_026979565.1). NCBI lineage: Eukaryota > Metazoa > Chordata > Aves > Passeriformes > Viduidae > Vidua > Vidua chalybeata. The sequence continues at coordinate 60,910,839 of NC_071534.1, read as the reverse complement.
CAAGACCATGCATATTGCAGTAACTGAATGAATTTTCCCTTTCTTTAATCCAATATTTTGTTCTCACGGATTGAGTGCTAACGTCCTTGGTTTTGGTTTTTATTATATTTTTTTCATTTGACTGTCACAGTCTTTAATTGTCCTTAATATCAGAAATGTGTAGCAATTTATCAAAATTAAAACATAAGTGGCCTATGTATGAGGCAATAACAGTAGTTTCCCTTGAGGAGTGATCTCCCTCTGACCGTTAGATTAGCTAATACAACAGAAAAAAACCCTCCACAAATAGTTTCTGGTTTTTAAGATAAGACAGTGGGTAATGGACAATTACCAGGGGTTAAACTCTGCTGCTCCCATCAAGTGGTGAACTGGTGCAGGTGTTTTGGGAGAGGAGCCTGCTGTGCTGCAGGGGACAGTCTGGTTCCCACCAGGGCTGGGAAGCAGGTGAGTGCAAGGACACCCAGGGCTGGGAAGCTACTGCCAGTGGGAGATGTAAATTCATGTGTCCGTGCACAGAAATGTTCCTATTGCAGTTACCCCTACCTACTGCAGAAATGTTCCTACTTCCACATTATGTGTCTCTATTTCCTCAGTCCTTTTGCCCTGCTAAATATCCCTTCCTTCTCACTGCTATAAAATTACCCAGATTATATCAGGTTTGCACAGTGTCATGAAAGAAAAGTTCTGGCTTATTTGTGTATCCTTGAATTGTAGCAGGCTTTAAAAGTATCTGTATCACAGTTGTGTGCTCTGCATCACAATTTGAGTCCTTTATTGAGAGCTCCTCCTCATGAGAGACAAGTGTGATTACACAAAATAACAGAGTCATCAATAGACCCACAGAAAATTTCCAGTCCTTTAAAGGTTTTTTAATGTTTATTCTTGTAATAAAAAGAAATAAACCTATTGCTATTAGCAGTTAAGAGAAAGATCCCAAAAGGCTATGGGAAAACTTTCATAAGAAAGAGAACAATGTAGAATCATGAGCAGGGCTGAATATAATCTCCCATCAGTCAAGGATAATTGGATCTGTGAAATGGTTTAATTGTTGTCTGGTTGCAGTGAATTATTTTTGCTACAGCAAAGGTGCTGTTGCCTGCCATTTTTAGGGCAAAACAGCCTCCAGACTTCCAATTTTGCTGTGTGAACACACTGAATTGAGAGCTGATTATTTCTGGAACCTTGATACTAATACAGTATTTTTCATTACTTTCATTGGCTATTTCAGTATGTTGCAACCAAGTGTAGAGGAGTGCCTGTGATTGATTGCTATGAATTGCTGGTGTCTCAGTTCACTTTATTAAATTATTTCAGAACCTTGGTAATGTCCAGACAGCAAAAGCCTGACCTACAAATCAAAGAGTGGGCAGAGTTTAGCTCAGAGACAGTGACAGCAGTTGCTTTTAACTGCCCTGTTGTGAAGGGACATGAGAATGACCTTCATGTTTGTGGTATTGCAGTTGCTCGGGAGACCCCCAATTTTTCAGTAATCAGATATAACACCTAACACAAGAGTGCAGGATACTGGAAATCTGAGACAGCAGTGTGTATTGGGCTTTCATGGCAAGGTTTTGGTGGCAGATGGCTTCCCCCAAGTCCAATGGAGCCAATGCCAGATGGCTACAAAATGGACCCACTGCTGTCCAAGGCCAAGACAATCAGTGACAGTGGCATCACCTCTGCGATAGCATAGCTAAGAAGCAGGGTGGGAAAGGAAAAAAGTAACAGCTACATTGTCCAGAGAGAGAAATGAAACAGCCCTGTCAGAGAAACAGCCCTGCAGACACCCAGGTCAGTGCAGAAGGAGGGGCAGGAGGTGCTCCAGGTGCTGGAGCAGATTCCCCTGCAGCCCCTGGGTGATTCCCTGGTGAGGCAGCTGTGGCCCTGCAGCCCGGGGAGGTCGATGGGGAGAAGGGAATCCACCTGGAAGCCCTGGAGGACTCCATGCTGGAACAGGGGAAGACTTTTGTTATATTTTCTCTGCCCTGTCCAGCTGAGAAGGAGACTGAGAGGGTGGCTTTTGTGGGCACCTGCCATCCAGTCAGGGTCATCCCACCACATAACAATTAAGTGTTGTGAACATGAGGCTCTTTGGGACAATGTAAATCTAACAGGCCTGATACAGCCCATATTTATACTGTTTGCAGTTGTAGTCATAAAAAAACTGAGTGGCATTAATTACCTTTATTAATTACCTTTATTATAGGAAGACAAGGAAATGCAAATATTCTCAGGAGGACCTTAGACTGACATCTAAATGAGTTTTAATTTTATAAAATCCTTGGGATGTTAAGCACTCACTGGTGAATTATATATTCATATCACTGGGGGCTTTGTGTTTAAAGGAACAATCAGCACATGATTTTAAAATCATATTCTGCAGCCCCCCTTTTCTTTTACACTTTGTACAGATATGCAGACTCAGCTTCTGCAAACTCAAAAGTTGTAAACATAAACATTCTCCCTTCTTTAGGCTATGTGGTAAAAACCGTACAAACAGTTGTTCTTATTTCAACTTGCAGGAGACACCATTGTCTTCTGTCACTTTTAGGTGACCAAAGGGTATCCTGTTTATTACTGACTCAAGCAATTTCAAAAAATAAAAGGGGAAAAGAAGAGGTTAGAAAAAAAAATAGAGGAAATGGTACTGACAAATGAGAAGAGATTGACAATTCAAGGAGAGACATAATATATGGAGGGAAATGAGCAATTCAGGGCCAGTCCAAGCAAGACTTTCCCAGCTATCATGCCAAGTCTTCCTCCTCCCACAGGCATACCATTGCTTTCTCTCAATATTTCCACCAGTCTTCCTGTCCCTTAGTCCTTTCTCATCATCTAGTCATTTTAAAATGCTGGAAGGAAAAAAGAGATCAAAGACAAAAATGAGACAGTTGTGAAGCAACACCATGTTCCCTCCTTCCACTTAAACTCCTTTACTGTAAAACAGTACAGATTTTCCTGCAGCACCAGCTGCCTTCTGTAATTAGCACTGCAACTGAAAAGTGGAAACCTAATACATTTTTATCATTTCACTGTGTACTAAAAGGCTGGCAGAGCCTGCCATTGCCACAGGTGTTAGAAGTGTTCCAACCCAACCAGTTTACAAACATGGCACTTGCACAACTATTTTTGTCAGTGGAGCAGAGAAAAATATGCACCTAAAATGCATGTAGCATTCAGTTCCCTGCATTTTTAAGGCTTCTGGTAAAAGATTGGATGCTAATTTTTTTTCCCATGGTACAAAAATCATCTTTTTCTGTGAGCACAGAGCAGTGAAGCAGATGTTAACCAAGCCTGTGAAATGCAAGCACCTAAATACAGTTTGAGGGAAAAAGTTGACACTAGTTTAAATCCACAATTCCTCACTGTAGCTCAGCCCAAACTTAGGAACTGAGCACACATATTCAGCAGGTATATAACATTTTGTTCAAAATAGTTAAAGTTTGCCAAGGAAAAACATAACTAGCTTTTGGTAGGTGCACACGGTGGATATATTATAAATTACAAAGAAACTTAATTTTTTCCCATTCTCCTACATCTGAAAGCTATGGCTGATAATTTCACCATTACTTTATGTCTCAGGAGAGTGCCTATCAAGAGAGATGTAAAATCAAGTCTCTTTCAGCTCTTCTTGCCTTTAAAACAGTAGTCTCTACACCTGTCCAGTATAGAAGTCTCCATAAATTTTCACCCTCTGAGTTCTGTCTGCAGATGCTCAGTACAGTTTATTAAGTTTCATGAAGACTGCAAATGACTGAAAAGAAACATAATCAGCCACAAAAAGAGGATCTGTTCTGTACTTATTTGCTCTTCCCTGGTTATAATACAGCTATGCATGGCTACACACAATGACAACAAAATCAATCTTATAATTTCTTCTGCTTGCAATTTCTGCAGTTTATTTGTCTGATGTACTCAGACTCTTTTCTAGTGATTTAGCCTTGTTTGAACAGCAGTTTTTATATCATCTTTTGGGCCCTCAAACATGTATTTTTCTAAATAATTGAGGCTGTAGTCATGCTGCTGCCTTTCTTACTGGGCTTTCTGAATGTGTTGACATTGAGGGGACCCAGCCTAATCACTCTGAATTTTTTTTTCCTGGGCCATAGGGAGAAATCCTCTAAAAAATTTCAATCAATAGGTCAGTCTGTAAAAGATATGTCTTTGTATGCCTTTATCTGATTACTTCTAAGCTGGTTTACAGAAGAATTAGAAAGGCATAAAATAGTTAGGCAAAACTAGGCTGAAGTGAAATACTGCAGTGAGAGATCTGATCTGTTTAATTTTTGTGTTTTGTGTTCCTATATTCTGTAATAATTTTATGATAGACCATACATCTTTTGGGATAGTTGTAGCAGAAGCAATCTGCTTATTTAAATACTTGTAGTGACCTTGATATTTAAGAAGCTGAAGGGACTGGAATACAGAAAAGAGCAGAAATTAAAAGACTGGCAGAAAAAGAGAAAATCACATTGAAATTTGTTTATTCTGCCACTGAGTTGGTACAGCTTTAATTTGGAAACTTTACTTCAACCATTAAGCACAAATGCAATTAAAATAAATTAATTTAATTTAAATAACCAATTTATATAATACCCGTGCCAGGGCATACACTGGGGAAAAGGTTACTTTCTGTTGGAATTAAGTAGATCAGTTACTGATTCCAAAATTGCATGTATCAGTATTGTGAAAGTCAGCTGCCTCATCTCTCTGGGCTGATGTTTATGATAAAGGCAGCCGCGACTGAGTAACCTGAAATTCCCCTGACATGCAAATAGTCTAGTGCTGCAATGCATGAAAAAAGTGAGCAGACACTCTCTTCTTCCAAAACTTTTTTCTATCTCTCTGTCCCATTTCCATCTCCATCCCCTAACACAGTATCCTCTCAGTCCCCTCTCTAGTGTCTAGGTTGCTACTCTATTCACTCTTAGGGAGGTTTTACACCGAGAAGGAAGAGAGAAAAATAAAAGACAAAGTAGTTCTTTCATCTTCTTTCATAGTAATAATTTTTTTATTTTTAAGTGGTGAAATGTCATAAAAAGTGACGATGCACGTATTTTGCATTACCTTTGCCTTCCTTTTATTTTTCTTTCTTCCTATAACTTTTCTTCCATGTTACGATATACCAACATTAATGTACATTGAAAGATGAAGAAAACATGGGTAGATTTTTATTGTATTATTATCTCACATAGTTAAAACTGTTTAAGGAAAAGCAACTTAGAAACCTGATTAGTTTGTCATTGACACAAATAGATGTATTAATTCAACACTGAAATTGCAAAGTGTCCTTATGAATGCAAGTGCATTGTGTCTGGTGCATTAACAAAGGACTACACAATTGTTTCTCATGCAAAGTTCCTTTCTGACGCTGTCACAGAACCATACTGAGAGTGAGTTTTGGCAGATGGCATTACAATTCAAATAAAGAAAAATAAGCCTGTGAGTTCATATATATTTCCTTGTCACTCAAATGCCAAGGGATTTTTTTAACATAATGTTTAAATATGGAGTGAGTGTCCCCATAAATATGACTAATGCATAATGATGAATAAGTTATAACAAGAAGTTTCAGAAAGCAGTTCCATGCAACCAAAGCAGATTTTTATTGATTGTACAGCAAAGCAAAAAGAAATAAAAAATAGGCCTTTAAAGTTTTCACCCTCAACAAGGCAATGAAGCCACCAAGAAAAAAAAAACATCCTCTAATCTTATTTCACTAGTATAAATGAAGGATTGCTGCTTCAGCAGGTGCAGTGTTAACATGAATTTTCCCCAGTGCAATGTAATCTCTCTCATCAATTGTATTGATTTATCTATTTCATCAAATACTATTTAAACCACTACTGTATCTGCATTATGTATATGCAGCCAAGTTCAGAACTGTAAAAACATGTTATTAAAAAGCATGGTAGTCATGGAAACAGATCATATAGAAAGTACCTTGAGGAGGATTCTGCTATCTGATTGTATAGAATTTCACTGGCCACTTTATAAAACACAGAAATGCCTTGTACTTGATTACAGCACTAGTTTATTTAACCTGCTCTCAGATTTCAATCCAAGGTCATCTGGTGATTCTGAGGCAGTTGCAGCCCATCAAAAATAAAAAATGTACCTTTGAAATTTTACAGTCTGGGCAGGATAGTTTTTTGTTTGTAGACCACCCACAGATACTCAGTTCATTGTAAGCATTCAAAGTAGTACTTGGCTATTTTTTTTTTACATTATCACTACAGATGCTACATTCTTCTGTCTCTTTTTATAATAGATCTATCCATTTCCATCACTGGCTTGTCAAATAAAATCAAGTAATTGCCATTTGTTGTAATAGCAAGGCAGAAAAAAGCCACCAGAAAACCAGACAGCATTATTCTATGTGATTTATTTTGAAACATTGACTTGAGACTCCCAAGGCCCAGTGAGAAAAAGGCAGTCATGAAACAAATATTTTCTAATGTTGATTGAAATTTTAATTAAAGCTCAGTGTTGTTATTTTAAAAATTCTTCATAAACAAGACAAAATAACATTTGACTGGGAAAGATGGTTAGAGAAAATGAGGAAAAAGGGGCTTCCTCCATGCACAGGAGCAGCACGGCTGTATGGAGCTCTCCTGAGCATCTGGCTGATGAAGAGTCTAGGTACAGTCTGAAGGAGGCAACAAAGCCAGCTTTGCAGGTGACCCCATGGGGACCCATCAACATGGTCAAAGGCGTGGCTGCATTGGGACCCAGCCAGGCTGCTGGACTGGCCCAGCAGAAACCCTGTGAATTTCAACAAGGACAAATGCAGAGTTCTACACTTGGGCAGAAACAAAATATTGCAACAATACAGGATAGGAACTGACCTGTTCAAATAGAATTTGATGATACAGATTGCATCTGTAATACTGAATCCAATTTTTGGGCCCCATGATACACAGGAGTTCAGCAGAGGGCAACCAAGACAGGCAAGGTCAGGGGCACTTACCCTCTGAGCAAAGGCTGAGGGTATTCCTGTTTCCCCTTAATAAAGGCACCGAAAATAGCGCTGAAATGTGTCATTTGGGTTTGTTACAGAATATAAGCTTTTTCATTTGTAATACTAGAGGTTAAGAGGTGAACAGATAACTAAAGTTGTTGAATTTGAGTGACAAAATACCTGGCAGTCTCCCATAAAATTTGGCCTGCACTGTTAGTAGCTACATACTTTTATATGGATCTTTTTAGGTCAGTAGCCAAATTTGAGGGTTTAAATTTTATAATAACAGTAAATTCAGTAACTCCACAAATTCACAGGGTATGCGGTTAAGCATTTAACAACAAAGCAAAGAATATAAATAAAGTAAGAGACTGGAAAGCAAATAGAAGAAAAGTCTAACTCCATTACATCATGCATTTGTTAGATAGAAAACATGGGCTTGTAACAAGGCTGAATTGATACAGTCAGTAATGAGATACAAGCACTGAAAGATTTGAACATCCAAAAGATCAAACAGAATGTTTCTTTTCAGTCTGTTTTTTTTTCCAGAGTCTAAAGAATATAGCATAAAACAGCTGTGTTAATAAAATCAGTTTCAAAGGCAGAATCTTCCATGTTGCAGCTCTACGTGCCATGAAGCAAATCTGCTGAACTTCAGGAATACAAATTGATAATGCAGCGTGCAGTTGAGGTACTCAGGGCTCCTGTTCTGCAGGCAAAATGAGTGGGCCAGTGCCAGATCATCTCATGGCAACCCCCCTGCCACAGGGGTGCCTTTCTCTAGACTAGGTTGCTCCAAGCCCCATTCAGCCTGGCCTTTAACACGGCCTGGCTGAACCTTGAACCAGCCGGTGGGGCCACCTGGGCTCGTGGGCGTGGAGCCCACCAGGGCACGGGTCAGGCTCCTCCAGCGAGTTGGCATCTGCAGAAAAGTCCCTTATCCGGAAGGGACTTCATTCTTAGCAGTGCCCATGTCAGCTAGTTTAAAGCTCTGAGCTGTGAGGGTGTTGCAGTGACTCTGTTTATGTGTACCCTTTGTTATATTAAAAATGAGACGGCACGTAATTCGACACAGAATTCAGGAATTTTACCATGCTCTTCTTGGAAGCTAAGGCACACTGCTGTTTTATTATTCCAAGGAAGCCTGGATGCATTCCTATCCAGGCTTCTGAGCACTTGTAGCTAAACTGTGAGATATCTCTGTTTCCCCAGCAACATGCTGGTCACTTTAGTGAGAACTTTGAGATCAACAAGGAGCTGGTTTAAGCTTCTCTCCCCACAGAAGTTCTGTAATATGAACCAGGCTCCTGGCACAACTAATACAGGAATAAGAACAGAGAACAAGATAAAAGGATAAGAAAATTTGATGAAAAAAATTGCAGTGTTTTAATAATATTTTTTTCAATATTTCTGCTTTCCTTAAATCTATTCTTTATAAATACATGGAAAACAGGATTTTGCAATTTGTTTGAAATATTTTAACAGAAACTCTTGACTTTCTCTTGAAAAGGCCCATGGAAAGTACTTCTGACCAGCTTATTGCCCACTTACCTAATGAGCACTGACTTCCTTATTAAACCTTTATTAAGGAAACCACCTCAGGCACTGCCTACAGTAATCTAGCTAAGTTCACAACACGTAAGTTATTTCCCCCTTATTTATTTCTACATGATTGGGGGGTTTTAATTTTTATTTGACTGAAAAGGTAACAAGCCTTTTATAGTTTTTTTTAATTTAAAATAAAACAAAAAACAACAACAACAAAAAAAAACCACAAAAAAAAATAATAAAAAAAGAAACAGTAATTCAGTTAATACTTCCTCACTGTATTAATGCAAATCTTAATTAGCATTGCACAGTTCTACACGTCAGAGGACTCAAGTATGCCTAATGTTAAAAAGTATACCAACTGCTGCCAGTATTTCACTTGTTAACAATGCTGGGAAAAATATTATTGAATTTATAGTAATATTAAGTAATCTATGTTCTACATAATTAAGGATGTAGCATGTCACAATAAGCTGCACAGAAGGAAGAAGATGCATTTATCAGATGTATTACTTACACATTTATTTCCATTGTGCAAGGAGAAATTTTGCATAATGACATTTTATTTGTGAGAATAAATTGCACATGAATGCTTTTTGATTGCAGACAGAACATAAACAGTCATGATTCTGTGAAATTTGCTGATATGAGAATGGTGGTTGGAGAACATGTGTTTCATTGAAATTGAACTTACATGGCTTGACTTGGAGGTGGTACATTCACTAGGTTTTCCAGATCTTCCATTAAAGGAATAGTCAATTTGGGTTTTTTTTGTAGAGGTGGAATTGTCAGTTCTACCTTTGTTGTTATTTTCACTGAGAGAGTGAACAATTCCACTTCCATTTTTACCTAATTTTTTTCTCTCCCCACCCACTCAGTGTTACCATAGCATGTACCTGTTGACTTGGTTCAGTTTTTGAGCTCCAGATGGAATGCAGATAGGTGACCTAGAAAAATTCACATAGGTATGGGGGTAATAGGTTAAGTCCTGATTTTCACTGGGTAGTGTTTTCCTCTCTTTCCTCATGGCAACCCGTATCAGAGGTTTCAGGAGCAGCAGCCCAACCACAATGTGTTTCTTGTATCATCTGGACAACATGGACTTGCACAAACAAAAGCATCCAAACCAAATATCTCCAACCTTGAGCTCCTGAGGGAGCAGCACAACATGCCTTGAGCAGCACCCACCCCCTGGGAATCTGTGTGCTGTGCCTTAGGGTATTACAAACAATGGGTTTTGGTTTGTTTTTTTTGTTTTGTTTTTGTTGGGGTTTTTTGTGTGGTTGGTTGGTTGGTTGGTTGGTTGATTGGTTGGTTTTGTTGGTTTTTTTGTTGTGTTTTTTTTGGTTTTTTGGGTTTTTTTTTGTAAGCTATGCAGTGAGGAATACTGGTTTAGACTTAGAAATAAATATTTGCAAAGACTGTATCTCTTAGAGAAACTGAAAGACTGTGACACTGCATTGGATTGTGGGGCTGCACTGTTTTTAACTTTTAATCCGACTACTTTGATGCTCTCTGTAATAGGTAACTGACTTGAAAAGGCAGAACTGAATTTGAAACAGGAAGAAAGAAAAGATAAGATAGAAAGCAAGAGATGAAAAAATCACAGGCTTTTGAGTGGGAAGATACAGTATTTTCTTCTGAAAAATCTCCTATATAGGTTAGAAGACAATTCCTGTCCTGTGCCTGGGTGTTAACAAGGCAGGTGAACCAAACTTGTGTTGACCTCCACAGCTTCCACATGCTCATTCAATAACAGCAGGCATTATATTATTTTTTTATCTCTCATGCTATATTCCTTTGAACTAAACAAATATTTTGATTTGCAGCTGAATCAGGAAATATGCTCTCATCTTTCTTTCCAGCATGTCAGTGGGGTAGTGACACAATGCTGTCTGTTGTTCTGAAGCCTTGAAAAGTTTTTATGACTCTCTTTAACTCAGTGAATGATAAACTTCAGAAAAATTAATCTCTGGGCTTGGTAGTATGCTTTTTCATCCTGGCACATTGAGATACAAAATGTACTCTTTCCTCCATCCCTAGAGAATGTTAAGTGGCACCATTAAAAATCATTCTGAAATGCAACAGCTTTCAGAAGGCAGAATAAGAGCATTGGCACCATTAGCATAAGCAGTCCGTGAAGAGAAGGCACTACAATTGATTATTAAAGCAACCTGCTCAAACTCATATTAGTCTTTCTTTTTTTTTTCCTTCTTTCTCTTTTTATCTCTCTTTTTTTTTTCTATCCTTTTTTTCTTGCTTTCTTGCTTTCTTTTCTTCTGACTTTCATTGCCATTGGGCATTTAACTTTTAGAAAGGCAATTCTGAATTAAAAACTCACCCAGATGGTTACTGAGCAAAGGTGGTTTTGGATGACTGGTGTTGGCTAGATGCTGCTTGTCTTGTAAGGAATAAAGCATGCACTGCAAAAACTGGAGGATATAAACATACCATACAGACTGTCCAGCACCCTTACATCCACTCATGGTGTCAGCATTGCCAACTACTGCACAAAATATTACTGATTTTTAAAAGGTGATTTTGTAAATATTCCTGAACAGGCCCTGCACTGGATGATAGGAGGATGTTAGATATTTAAGATTTAAAAATAAAAGGTAGATTTTAATTTTTTTTCCTTCTATAGAGAGAAAACCTTCAGCAGTCTGCAGACTTGGAGGACAAGGGTGGTAGAAGTGTTGAGTTCCTAAAAATGAAGATGTCTGTCATAGCACAGTATGCATGAACCAATGCTTGCAAAAATTACACACAAATGAGCATGCTGATGCTACCAAATGAGTATCAGCTGTAAGATATAGCTCCTTTCCCTATTCACATCCATTAGCAATCTCCTTCACTAGTTGTACAACAATTCTCTTTTACAAATATTTAATGTTCACTTTCATCCCTAATGATCATCCCTGGGTACAGTGAAATCAAAAGGAGAAACTGTAATGCCCTCACCCCGAATCTGGCAAATGCTAAGCTTCCTGTTTTATGAAGCAGTAAAGTATTTCTGTCCTTTAATCTTTCATTTCAAGAGTGAAAAATGGAATAGATGCCACAATTTAATGTAATGAAAAATAATCACAGTGCTCCTGAAAGCTAATGTAGCAGAAGATTCTTCTTAGAGAACCTCTGTAGTAAACTATACTCCACTAATCTTATCTGCCATTCTCAACAGGCAGGGGCCTGGGGTTTGTGCTCTAGCAATTCTGTTTTACTGGTCAACACAGAATTTTAATTAAACATAGCTTATAGGCCGAATCTTAAATTGAATAATAAAATCAGAGCATAACCTTACATGGAGTGTATTATGGTACACAAAAGTATTCTTGTTTTTCTTTCTTCTGAACCCATGGCTAACTTATGATTTTAAATAATCAGTCATTCAATCCATGCATTTAAAAGTGAGTTCTCCTTAGTATGTCAAATATATTAATTTTTTACAGATTTTTACACTAGTAAATGTAATTTTGCTTTTCCCTTCTCGGTAGTTGTGCCAGTTTATAAGTACAATTAAGTATTACTTTAGGAAAAAATAAGCCAATAGGTTAATAATGAATCCTCAATTATTTCAAACTGTTGTGAATATGTAAAATTAAGTATGTTATCTGCATCTATATACTTGTACTGTATATACTTACATAAAATACCCACTTTCAAAATTGGACAAAATATCTGCTTATTTATTTATTTCATACTTTGAAAAAACACATCTACTACTGGACTTTGGGAGGGGAACCTGTGCACACCTGTGTGTGTATGTATATAGGGATGTGTGTGTTTGTGCGTACTTTTATGTACAGGTCTTACAGGTACCTGTCTTTAAAGAAATATAACTTTAGATGGACAGATATGAAAGCAACATGAAGTTAATTAGCAGAAGAAAATTGTGCAAGGTTACATGAAAATAAAATGTACTAATAGTACTTAAGGTAATATTTTATATTCATCCTGTATCATAGTGTTTGGTAAGAGCATAATTTTTCATAGCAGATTTCTGCCTTGCTTATCATGCATGAGTTGGTAATGAAACTTTCTGTAGGGGCAGTACAGGATTTGTGCATGAGCTGATTTCTTTTTGAATATTTATGGATTACATTATACAGTCTTGTCCCAAGATACACAGGATTTTGTGAGAATTGTTGTAGGGTGATTCACTTCATTTTACTCAAGTTCTGAGAAGGCCTGGGAAGAGCATCAACAGGGCTTTCTAATGCTTAGAGCCTCGACATGCCAGTGATGTGCCCCTGCAACTATGTAGGTCAGCAGCCTCCTGGGCTGCACTTGGCAGAGCATCACCAGCAGATCAAGGAAATGATCCTGCCCCTCTGCTCAGCACAGGTGAGACACAGCTGGAGTGCTGGATCCAGGGCTCCCAGTACAGCAGAGACATGGACATAAAGAAGAGAGTCCAGTGAATGGCCACTAAGACGATTTAGGGGTGGAGCATCCCTCCTAGGAGAGAAGGATGAGAGACCTGGGACAGTTTAGCCTGAAGAAGTGAAGGTTCAAGGAACATTTTTGTCAATCTAAATAAATACATGAAGGGAGGTGCAAGGACAGAACCAGGCTCTTTGTACTGGTGTCTGGACAGGAGGCAAAAGGGCACAGGCTGAGTTACCAGAAAGATTGTGGAGTCTCCCTCTTTGGATATATTCAAGCACTGACTGAAGATGGTCCTGAACAATCTGATCTGGTTGACCCTGCCTTGAGCAGAGGGGTTTGGCTAGACAACCTCCAAAGTTCCCTTCCAACATCAACCATTCTGTAATTCTGAGACCAGCTTGAATACCTTATGCTGCCTTTATTCCTATGAAAAGACAATAACAAAATAGCCCTGACAAAAGTAGTTCGGAATGTGGACTTAGGAAGACTTCAAAGCTAACAATATTCTAAGAATAATAGGAAAAATTGAGAATCAATATTAAGCCTTCTGTTAAAAAAAAAAAAAAATTGTAATGTGGCATTTCCTCATCTGCCTGTCTCTGGCAGAGGGTTGTATCCTTCACTGCAGCATTGGAATAGGCTGAGCAGGAACATCCCCTGGGGGCAATGTGACATGAAGATCACAGGGTCTAAACAGGTTCACTCAAGAAAGGATCAGCCACTACAGATGGATTTAAAGGAGAAGTAATAAGCAGAGATTAACGTGGCCTTTTAACCCTTTAGCCTCCCTTTTGTCACTCAGGCTTCACTTTCCTATTTGCTCCTTTGAGCAAGTCAATAATTGTCTATTCATATTGTCAGTGGGAAAAAAAAAAAGCTCAAGTCCTCCAGGAGTACTTCTTTATGACTAGTGTAATGACTGTTCAATATGATCTACATCGGTTCTGTTCTGTCTAGTTCAGTACTCATTGTCTCCAAAAAGTTACTTTAAAGTAGTGCAACGGAGTTAAAAAAAAAAAAAAAAAATCTGAGATAAAGAATTCCAGAGTCAAATTTCCTTTTAGAATCTCAGTACCACTCTCCATACATTGTGTCATAGTCTTTAACTGCACAGAAATCAATACCTGTGCATAATGGGAATGTCCATTCCTTTGTGAGTCTCCTCCATCCACGTCACCACTTGGTACTGAGGTTTTTACTCTGTCCATGTCAACTGAAATACTTGTTGCCTCTGTCTGGTGCCTTTTAAACATAAAATGAAATTCTGTTGGCAGTATAATATTTTTTTAAGCATTCACTGATAGTGATAATAAAATAAGTATCGATATGCATGAATATATATGTGGCAGTTTGGTTATAAATGAATGCAGATTGATTTTCAAGATTGTTGAATTAATATTTAAAACAGTTTCATTTTTAAGACCAGAATGTTTTAGGGATCTCTGTTTCTGAAAAATGTAGTTAGCTTTACGTCCAGAGGATGCTACAATATCTTATTTTGGTTTGTACTTTCATGTACTGTTCTGTGCTCCTGTGTTCCTGATATATAACTTGGAACTTTGGAACAGGGTGCCTTTGGAGATTGTGGAATTGCCATCCCAGTAAGAAGAATAATGCAAACATTTCAGTATACTAACTGTACTTATATGGCAGGAGACAAACTCTTTTCACTCCTTCTAGACCAACTTTTCCAGTATTCCTAAGAAAAAGAAAGCTCAAAAAGCAAATTCATTTTTTGTGTGTTTTCTTCATGAAAATAGAATGCCCTCACTTCCTCTGCCAGTGATGTCACACAAGATGTGCTACAGTTGTTGGCTGGTACAACTGTTGGCACAATAAAGAAGTTCAACCAAAATGTGTTGCTCTAGAAACTAAGAGCTGGTTTTACATGCAAATTTCCAAGTTACTACTCCTTGTGGCTGCCATGGGGCGTGTTCAAGATTTGGCATTTGCTTTAGTCACTGTATCTAATTTCACTATTATTTCCCTCAACACCCAGCAAAGATCCACAATTTTGTTATTAGAAATCTTTGCATTCTATACTGCATTTACTGAGAGGGATTAACTCTTTGTTTTTCAGAGCTTCCATATGGCTGGGAGAAAATTGATGATCCCATTTATGGCACTTATTATGTTGAGTAAGTTCCCAAGTTCAATATTAAGTTGCTATTAATATGTCATGACCTTATACTGGTATCCTCTGCAATGCTCAGCCTGGCAAGGAATGGGGACAATTACTTGGCATGTTAAACTAAGGGTATACCAGGAATTCTCAGTCATCAAGGCAGTTAATGTATCCAGATATATTCAGTATCCCAAATCAGTGACTCAGGCATTCAGTCACTCTTTTTATCCAGGGTCTGTTTTTATGGTATCATTCTAGCTGACACTTGTACAAAGAACATATCCATTAAAGAGATGTTGCATTTTCTGTCTAAGCTTTGGATATCCAGCAAGGTATAAATCTTGTTAATCAATTAATAGAGCAAAGCATAATCATTTCAGCTCAGTTAAAATCCATTTCTGGGTAATCCTCACTTGCTGCAAATCAGGTGTTTATACGGGTTGTACCAGAAGTCAAGATTTTTATACACTGCATATAAAATTTTATGTTTTATTTTGTATTTAAAAGTGCAGCTGAAAACAATATAAATTCTATTTTCATAGCACAGTCCTTGCTTTCATTTTCTTCAGATTCTGTCTTAGTTATGAAACAAGAAAAAAGCTTATTCCTCTGTGCAAAGGCCAAAAAACTGCTTTTGTTTGAAGTAATGGTAGACCTGGCCAGTTTGTACATAAAACAAGTAAATCTGAGAGCTTATTTCCTCTGCTTTTTAACTTAACAGAGCAAATGAGACATGAAAAATGAATCTAGATTCAGATTGTGATACCTGTTTGGGAGGGGTCAGTTCTCACTTTGCTCTTTACAGACAGTATGCAAGAGAGGAGACTGGAAACCACTCCTGTCACTGTGCAGATAGCACTTGAAAGGTTGAGAAACAACTATCCATTAGTGCCTTTTATTAAACAAGAGAGATCTTTAGAGAATATTGTCCCTGACCTAAAATCTCAATTTCAAATCTTGATACTCAAGCGATATATTTATCTAGTTGTTTCACAGAAAATAGAAAATTTCCTTGTGTCTCACATTTTTCCCTTGGTCTCTTGAATCCGTACCAACACACTGACTGCAGGATTGCCCTGGACAAGTATTGGAGATGCAGCTTTTCCAGACCTCAGGATATGCTGCTGTTATGCAAGGGTTCAGGTGTGCAGGGAGATCAAAAAATCATCTGATTGCTGGAAGTCTAGGAGAATCAAGATGCCCCTTTTTTACCTGCTATCACAGCAGCAGCTTGTGAATGCCCATGCATGTTCCCCAGCCTTCTACAAAGCAAATACTCAACAGAAAATGGTGTTTGTTCCCTGCTCTGCTGACTCCTTCTGTCCCATTCTCCAAATGCCAGAGCACCTGCTCTCCTTCTTTGTCCCCAGCTTGCTTCCTGCCCTCAGGTGAAAAAGGCAGCAACTCCATTTACTTTGCTGCTCAGCTCAAGTCACCTCAGTCAGCCAGATTCAAGCAAAATGATAAGTTTTGAAGTCCCTATGTAATACCATTAAATTACTCCCCCTTG
This sequence comes from Vidua chalybeata, assembly GCF_026979565.1. NCBI lineage: Eukaryota > Metazoa > Chordata > Aves > Passeriformes > Viduidae > Vidua > Vidua chalybeata. The sequence goes on along the minus strand of NC_071534.1, from coordinate 60,894,306 downwards.
TGATGCCCGAGTTCTTTTTCGATGTCCCCAGGCAGGCAGGGGCTGCGGTTCTCATATCATTTTGTACATAACCCCTGCCAAAGATTTCTGCACGTGCAATTATGCAGCTGCTGGGTGTAAGTAAAGCTTCTGCCCCAGTGGTTTTCAGTGTATTTTGGGCTGTAACAGGTGGTGTGCAATTTCTGTGCAGTAATCTCTTACTGAGACTCCCTCAGTTGTTGGTGCAGCCTGAGGCATTCTGGCACCAGCAAGGCTCACACTCCACTGTAGAGTCAGAAAAGGAACAAGTATTTATCTGCATTTCATGTCCAACCACTGGTAAACAGATGCAAGGCACCAGGCCCAGATGTTATCATGCAATTACATATTTTAAGGATGTTAGTGCCAAATTTATTAATACTAGCACAGATAAGATTTGTGGACAAATACATCAAACCTACTGCAGTCTCTGAGGTTTTTAGAAGAGGAATGGATGTTCATGGAGTGGCATTAGAACTGCAGCCCTGCTAAATTCTCATGGAGTTTTATAGTCAGTAAAATGTAGCTGTAGTTTAATTTGCTGTCTGAGCTCAATAAGTTTGAAACAAAGATTGCTTTCCATTTTTCCTGCTACAATATATAAAAGCCACAGCTTTTTTATTACCAGTGCTCAACAGATGAGTTCATTTTTCACTAGATAAAATCAGATTACAATAAACTCTCTTAATTTTGTCATAAAAGTAGGTAAATAGTGAAAAGCAAGATTACAAACTTCCACATATTTAGGTCCAGTCCAAGTTTACATGCAGGCCTACAAAATCCTCATAAAAGCAGGGTCTGCTCACTTAGGTGCTTGTATCCCATAGGAAGTTTGTACAGTTGAGCAATGAGGCAGACAGACTCCATTTCACCTTACAAGGAGCAGCCATGTTCAGCTCAAATATTCTGAGACCAGAGAAAAAGGTAAAAAAGAAAACAAACCAAAAGAAAGAAACTTAAACCTCTTGCTAGTCGAGTTCCTAAAGCGAATCACAAAGTATTTGCAAATTCTGCTAAAAAAAAAAAAGTCTCCAGTATAACTACATCTCTTAATCTGGTATTAATGTAGGTGTGAGATAATATTATAATTTTCATTTGCTTTGTTATGCAGGTCCAGGCTTCATTTGTAATGTGTAGACATTTGACATAAATGAGAAGTGTTTGCTATATGTTTGTTAACTTTCATGCAATTTGGGAATTTTAATCTGCAAACTAAGAACTAACAGCACTGAGCTATGCAGGGCTATGGAGACAAAGTAGTCATTAGAGTGCTCTGGGTCTTTCAGTTCTAATTGCCAAAACATTGTTTTCCTCTTTAAGGATGACTAACTACAACATGGAGCTCAATTTTCAGACATGGGCTCTTTAATAGAACAGCTAAATTAGCTGTACAGTTACTTATCCTGGAGAAACATACCTCCTTGACTTACAACTTCTGACAATGCTCTATTACTACTCAAATAGAAAAAGTTATCTCAGGTCTTTTTGTCATTATAAAGTGTTATCAACTGAAAAATGTGAATATAAAGAGTAGATAGGCTATACAAGATAGGCCATACAATGCATACAAGTTATACATTAGAATACCCATTTTATAGGCATCCTGATCCCCAGAATTACTTTTTTGGGTAATAGGCAACAATTTCAAAAGTTATAGGCAAAAACTGCAAAAAAAAAACCCCATCTCATATATTAAAGTAGATAAGAAAAGGAGATGGGTTAAAATCCTTCTACTGGTGTCCATGCTCTGACCTGCTATCATTTTGTCAGAGCTCAGTGCCTTGACCATCAACTAAAGTCTGCAAATTAGTCACTACAGCCTGCAAACCTCCTAAGGATGTGTTTCAGTTGTCTTAAGTGCATCTAATTTTAAATTCATCACAAAAACAACTTAGCCTGGCCCCACTGACTGCTGAGAGGGCAGAACTGTGTCTGTGTCTCATAGGCTGGCTGGTGGTGATGGTACCTCCCCATCACACAGAGACAGTATTTTGACCTGACAAGTAAATGCAGCTCAAAAGAAAATCCTGCCTCTGAGGGTGTGTCCCCATTTGAGATACAGTGAGCTAACAGGGGCCAGCAGCACCAGCCACTCCTTCTTCTCCGCACAGCCACAGTGGCACTGGAACAAATTACTTGGATTAGGTTTTGGATTATGATTTTTGATTTAATATATATTGTATAAAATAAAGGAAGAAAACTTAAGTTAGAATTGTTCACTGAATTAGATCCTATTAGAATGAGCAATACATTTTGGCTACCATCCAAAATCTGTTTTAACCACAAAAGCACTTACTTGTAACCATCTCTAAAACTCACATTTGGCTTGTCTTATGAAGGCCTAGGCTAGTAATAAATCTTGTGCATGCTGTTGAAGTAGCTAGAGGAAAAGCTAGAATGTCCTTTCAAGAGAATTACTTAATTACTTCTTTCTCAAGTAAACTCATCAGGAACACTTTTTCTGATTTAGCCAAGAAGCTATATGGCACTTAAAATTGCATAAAAGAGATGTGTTTCATGTTACATCAATAGAGGAACATAATGCAATATTACTGACTGCTAAAAATGACTGATTATAAATATAATTTTCTTTTCTTTGAGTCCTCTTGGACGCAACATTTAGTGCAGTTTTTTTTAATTAGTTGGAAATTTCACATTGTGCTTTTGCGATTGCACACTACCAAAAAACAGTCATAATATGGGAATAAATTGGAGTTTAGAATTATTAAAGTTGCACCAACAACATGAGGTGCTTCAAGAACCTGTGTTAGTCTTCCTATCTGATCTGATAGGACAAAATGTCATTTTCAAACTGTTATAAAAGATATTTCTGTTTAAATGGGCCAAACCACAACTTAAATTATACCTAGAAACTGTAGGTAGGCAGTAGAAAACGAATTCTAGCACAGCAGTTAATCACAGCAATTAATCTCTCTTGAGCCATGAACAGAGATTAGCTAAAATCCCCACTTCTCTTATATCACAGAGCCACATGTAAGTTGAAGTTTAGGTCTGCAGGGGCCCTCCTGCAGCTCTAAGATGTGCCCTGCAACTGCAACACGGCACTAAGCATAATGCAAAGTCCTGAATGAAGATCTGAAGTGTAATCTTGGATATCCATTATATCTGCATGATATGGCACAAAAGCCACAGGAAACCTCTGCTCTTGTGGAGGGCAGCTGGAGAACAGGGCAGGATCCTTTAGAGCCCCTCAAGTAAGAGATGATCTCTATGTTGAAGCAACTAACCCACATGTGTAGCAACCCTGGTTTAAAACTTATCCAATGCTAAGATAAAACAAGCTAGATATTGTACTCCATACCTCCTACTGGAAGCTGTTTTCTAACTTCACACTTCTCTTGTGAGAAGCCTACAGACTTCAAGTCTGAAATCCTGGCATCTTTAATACATTCTAGTATTTACTTCCAAATGTATTCATAGAATGCAATTATATAGCAGAATTAATTCTGCTTGAATAAAAAGCTAAAACTCCTTTGATCTTCTATAATAGAATACTCTATTTCACTGGTCTTCTTGTAAAACCTTTCATAGAGATTCATTTCATTTGATCATGGGTACTCAGAACTTAATGTAGTATTTGAGTTTTGTCACTATTGTGTAAAGGCAAAAGCAGTATTTCCTTTACAACATGGAAATACATCAAATGATAAACACATCACATAATTATTTTTTCATGCTTATGTTAGTAGTTCATGATTACCTTTTCTTAATGCACATAAGTCTTGCTTTCTCCATTTTTAACTAGTGAAGTTTTTCTCCCTTTCATCATAAGTTCCTAGGTTGCAATAGACTAAGGTGCTGAAGACCCTGACAATTACGAGAAATAACAGAAAGCAAAAGTCTAGGAAAGGAGCACCTACAATCTCAAACAGCCTGTCTAAAGAAGGAAAGAAATGAGAGGGATTTAGCTGTCTGCAGCATAGAGCAAAATTTACTGAAAGCTATTAATGAAAATTTTAGGGTATGATAGTTAAGCTAGCAGCCACTTGAATGAGTTATAGCCATGTGAACAAAGTAGCAACTTAAGGATTTATCACATTTACTTCATCTCATTAAATCAAATATTCTTTTGCATGACTGAAAGTCTTTTCATTTCATTAGCACTGGCCACTAAATCCTATTTTGCAAGTTTATTGCACTCCCATGGGACTTTGCTGCCTTTCCTCTACCTCACTTCCTAATGGCAATTCCACTTATCTTCTTTGAAGCTGTGGTAGGATCAAAATCTCAAAGGACCTGGAAAGTGCTTGATGTGGCACAAAAGGTCATTGCGATGTAATAAAAGACCCTTTTAGGATCTTAGAGTTGTGAAAGTTACCAAGGAACCTGTCCAAGTGCTTAAATCCCTGGTTGGGATTGGATTTTCAGAAGACCTCAGTAGATAGTAACCCAGTGAGAACAAATAAGGAGTGGCATAGGCCTGCCCTTCTATACATATGTATCGGTTTCCCCAGAGCAGTGTTGGAAGCACAAGCCCCTTCTCTTTGTTGTGATTCTATTGTGATCCTATCTTGCAGCTATATTCCATGTAGCCTAGTACATTGCTTTGCCTCCATCAGAAAACCTGCAAAACATATCCCAGGACAGGATTGAAGGATAGCTCAGTGATTGATAAAATGTGTGCTTTAAAGAATTAAAATCAAGGATATGGTGACATTAGTGGTAAAGTTCATAGTCCTAAATACAATGTAGAAAAGTAGTGGTGTAATGCCAGAGATGGCCTTAATGACTTGTAGTTGGAAACGTAAAACATAAAGAAAAAATGTGTGTACTAACTTTTCTTATATTTCATATATGATCTATGTAGTTCTAATCTGCCATCTAGTTTAGTTTCTGCATCTGATTTTTCTGTACAGCTGAGCAGATACACATTAAAAAGGAATAATCTTCAATTTATTACCCATTAGATTTATTTGTAAATTACCATCATAAAAGCACTCTGTTGTCTAGGCTTTTCTTTTTCTGTTACTGAGTAAATTCACCTACAACTAATTGATAATAATGCACAAAACTGGTTGAGATCCTTTGAATCATACACAGAACAGTGGTCATGCTGAGGACATGAAAAACTGTTGCTGTAGCATGTTTCAGCAGTGCTGCTGTTTAATATGTAGTCCCATAGATCAAAACCATTTGTATGTAGCAGATTTAGCATATTGAAGTGATAGGATGCTGCTCAGTACTGTTCATTATAGAGGGCACTGATTGTATATCCTCATCCCCAACAAAATTGTGTGGAATGTAAGGGACATGCTCAGGCCCATTGGGGGTTCCTCACAGTTCTACTCTCTAATCACACACACCTTAGCCACATACTTAGCACCCTACTGTGAAAATTATCAGTTTACCCAACTAAACCTAGTTTCTAATCAAAACTAATTTTTTTCCAGCCACATAAATAGAAGAACTCAATTTGAAAACCCTGTCCTAGAAGCAAAAAGGAAGCTACAGCAGCATAACATGCCCAACGCAGAACTTGGAACAAAGCCTATGCAGGCCCAAGGTTTCCGAGGTACAGTACCATGTCAGCTGTCTTGATTAAGATGAAAGATCCTGCTTTCCTGTTTATGTGACAATGATTTTGTCATAGTCTGGTTAAAAGAATAGTGTTGCCAATGCTTAAAAGCTTATCTCCTATATCTTAGCATTTTTCTCCCTTAAATGTCCAGGTCCCAAGAGCTGCAGGACTCACCAGCCAACTAAAACTTTCAGAGACACAGGAAAAACAGAACAGTTGAATCTAGTGTTTTGTAAAGGCTGAGAAACTGAAAGCACAATAAGACTCCCAAAGTCATTTTCTAAATAAAATCATAAATTCTGTTCCTGGGAATGTACAACTCTCTCTTGAGCACCCGAGGTTGTCAACACTGAAATACTTAATTGTACTTTCTCTAAATTACTCTTAATTGATGTTTGGCATGTTTCTAAGCTAGCTCATCTAGCAAGCATCAATTAAGTTAAAAGCCTAAAGCACAGTGTTATAGGAGTTTACAGGAATGCAGCCACTTGGTAACATAAAAATTAATGCGCTCAAAGAGAGCTGTATAAGCGGCAAACAGTACTGGTATCGACAAATGAAAATTAACGTAAGGTTATAGTCAGAGAATGAGGCTTGTTCTCCTTTGTAACAGTAGAAAGCTCCTCATCAACCTTACCTAGACCCAAATTTGCCCGCCTGCGCCCCGCTCCCAGGAGGTCCCGCAGCGTGAATGACCTGTCGCAGTGCCGGCGTGACCCCACCGGGGCCAGCGGGCTCTACGGTACGTCCCCGCTGCTCGCCAGCCCTGGGGCCAGCCAGGGTCACAAACTCTGCACTTTCCCCAACCCTCCCTCACTGAGTGCGGCATGGGAGAGGAGCACGGGGACCCCCGGCACCCACACCGCACCCCGAGGCACGTGGAGAGCGGACACGACGTTTGCACAGCAGTCACGTGTGTCACTTGTTGAATGCCTAAACTCCGCGTGTTTGGAGAGAAAAGCTCATCTAGTGTTTACCTCCTCCTGGTAACAAATGGAATGAGACCTTCACAGGGGATATTTTCCTCACTGTGGTTGGGAAGAAAATTATGAGGAATGTATTACTTTGTAGACAAAGCTGAATTTATAGGTTAGGAAAGAGGTTTTTAAATTACCTCACAGATCACTTTTATTGATGTAATTATTTTAGTTACAGAATATCCACTTCTAAATGGATTTCTAATATCAAAGGATATTTATATCTTTTCATTTATGGCTGATCTGCTGTAGATAAGAAATATGTTTTAAGCTTTGTGTTAGTACAAGAACCCACAAATATTTTTCCTGGAATGCCTGCACTCTTTATTTTCTTGCCTTTGATACACTGCCACTTGGTGTCGGCCAATATTGTTATGTGCTGTCCCTGCTGTGTTGTGACTAGATCAGAACTTCTGTCTTTCTTGTTTGTGTTGACTGATGTAGAAAAACCACTCTTCACCCGTGATGCATCACAGCTGAAGGGGACTTTCCTCAGCACAACTCTTAAGAAAAGCAACATGGGTTTTGGATTTACCATCATTGGTGGGGATGAGCCAGATGAGTTTCTCCAGGTGAAGAGTGTAATTCCTGATGGGCCTGCAGCACAAGATGGGAAAATGGAAACAGGTAATTATGAAAGTTCCTCTGTTCTTTTATATGAGAAGTATAATGAGAAATAGATTTCTCAGTCTCACTCTCTCCATGAATGCATACATTTTCCATAAGACTTTCTGTGTTAATATGTAGAAAAGATAAGTGTCTTGGTAAAAATTTCTTGCTAATAAGTGCCAGGTAGCTTATTTTTCCTACTTCAAAATATTTTAAGGGAGAAAAGATGTCTGCATTTCCCTACATAAAAATGGGTTCTGGTTTATAGACTGTTTACTTAAGGGAAGTCTACATGGAAAGAAAAGAGATAGAGAATACAGACTACTAAGTGCAAATTTATTTCTTTAGAAAGGATGATTTTGCAAAATAATCAGTTGAGTCTTATCCAATACTGTTCTCATTAGAACCATCATAACAAGAGTTTTCAGTGTGGCATATGGACGCACAGGCATTTGTGTCCTATTAAAAAAAGAATCTGTGAAAACTCATGAAATAAAAGAAACTGCTTCTGAAGAGATTGAAAGCTGCTCTGACGATCTGGACCACCACTGCAACCATTTTCATATTCACAGATTGATAAAGATTGTAAACTACTGTCTGAAAGGTCACATCAGGTCTATGTATGGATGAAACTCTTGGAGGGAGATGAATTCTGTTTCCAAGCAGTTATCATCTTCATTAGGAAAATACAGAGAATAATAGAATAATTTCAGTTGGCAGGGATCTTCAGTCACTAGCCCCGTACTCAAAATAAGGCTAACTTTGTCCTTGGATCAGGTTTCTCAGGGTCTTGAGAAAATTTTGTTGACACAGATTCCACAGCCTCTGTGGACTCCTGTCCCAGTGTTCGTCCACTCTCATGGTGAAGACTTTGGCCCAGAATTTGTGGATGCCTCATCCCTGAAAGTGTTGAAGGCCAGGTTGGACAGGGCCCTGAGCAACCTGGTCTAGTGGGTGGCAAGGGAAGTAGATGATCTTAAAACTCCCTTTCAGCACAAACCATTCTCTTGTTCTAGGATTTTTGCTCTTTAGGTCCATGCTCTTTAGGGCTTTCCACAGCTACAGCTGGTTACTAGGGACTGAAGTCGTGTGCTCCTGTGTTTGTGCAGCCCTGTCACTCTGTACCATCTCTCCCCAGCATAATTTATCCATTTTCATAATCTATCCTTCCATTTCTCACCAAGACATTGAAATAATGAAATGCTAGTTTGGGATTGTTGTTGCCTCTGTAGAAAACCCATTTCATTGTGGCCAGAGTCACTATGAAGATAATTTTCTAAATTTTGCTAACAGATCATTGTGGATGGGTCACAGCAGCAGAGAAAGATCCTTTTAGTGTGCTATAGTGCAGGGAGCAGACACAGAAATAAATGCAGGCACAAATGATGTGAGTGGAATAGTCTGAAGTGATTTTTCTGGAAATTTCATTTCATCTTTCTTTTATTATAGTTGTTTTGGGTTTTTTGTTTTTTTTTTTTTTTTATCAGAGTAATATTCGTATGTCAGAATAAATCACCCTGGATTCTAGTTTATTTTGTTGAACTCTCTAGGACTTGCCAAGTAGGAAGTGTAAAGGTTATGAAAAGTATTATTTAAAGAAAACCCAAACAGGATTTGCTTCAAAGCTAATATTATAGCCATCATGATGTTTCTAATGCCAAAGAGATAAACAGAAAATTTATATGAAGAAACAAAATGTAAAAAAGAAGTAGAATATAGATTTTTGGCACTGATTTTACAAAAAACATTATTCTAATGGCTTTTTAGTTCTCAGTACTTGATGGCATTTTAACTTAATGCAATATAGTTCCCAAACGCAAAATTTATTAAGTTAACTGATTAGGGGAATAAAGGATACAATAGACTTCCTGAAGTTCAGAGGATTTCAGTGACATAAACTTCATTTTACCTTAATATTTTCATACTATCTAATACATGGCATGAAAGTTTTTCCTTGTTTGTCATGGTTTAGCATTCTCAGATGCAGAACTCAAATATAGTTACTTGCTAATCCCTCTGAAGTGTGGGTTGGTTATTAGTGAAATTGATCATATGGAGTTATTGTCTCTGGAAAACAGGGCATCCTCGCAACTTACTTGAATTTTTATGCTGAAACTGAATATGGGTTTCATAATACTGTTGATGGTCATTATTGTAGTCATGGATTGTGCTGAGAACATGTAAGAAAAATGTTTGTTAAAATGCATAGAAATAGCAATGTTTTTTTTCCTCAGGTAATTAATTCAACTACATTAGGAATGCAAAACAGAAATGTACATTCAAATATATAATCAGTCTACAATTATGTGACCCCAAAACATATAAAATTTGGTCTCAGAACAAATTTTGGCCTCAAATGCCTTTGTTTTTAAGAAGAGTGACAGATTGTGATTGGAGAATCTCAGACTAATGATTGTGCCATCTAACACTGGTTCCATGAATAAAGTAATTTTTAAATATGTTAATGGAAAACTGAAAAAATATATTTAAGGTCAGAATGTTTAAAAAAGCATTGTTCAACAAAGTGCTTGCTTTTCCTGATATCAAATACTTTTCACATTTCCTGAATTAGAGTTTCTCTTCCTATTGAGCTATTGTACAATATAATCAACTGGAGATGTGAAAGCCTCCCAGGTTCCATCAATAGCTTTTTGTTCATAAAGCTGTTAAAATCTTACCTTGGAAAACTACTTGAAATTACATCTGTTTCTTTTTGTTTGTTAGTTAGGCATCATTGGATAAGGAATAGAATTTTTAAAATATTTTATTTATTCTTTTGAAACTGTGTGCCATTGTTCAATTTATGTGCATTCCATATATGATCGGAGTCATGGGAAGCTTTGGTTATAGATAAAAACATCACATTATGGCAGTGGGGCATCATAGTAGAAAGTCTGAGGGCAGTGACAATGATCTGTGAAGCAACCTCTGTGTAAGGTATAACCACAGCACTGGTGCCCCCAGCTCTAATATGATTCTGGACCCTGTCCCTTGCAAAGCTGATACTATTTTTGGGCCAAGTGGTTATCAAAATCTTCATACTTCAGACCTGCTTCAAGATAATTGCTAAAAAAACAAGCTCATAGAAAACTGCTTTGGCTTATTTCTCCATCCAAAGTCTAATATATGAGTCAGAGACAAATGCTATTCAAAGAGTGAATCTATGTAAGTCATTGTCACCCTTAAATGTGATCATAACAATGCAGTTTTACCTGAAGGTTTCAAAATGGAGCAATTTTGGATTTCATCCTTTGGAACACAGAGCCATAGAATGGTTTGGGTTGGAAAGGGATTTCAAGATCACTCAGTCCCACCTCCCATACCAGAAACAGGTGAACCTTCCACTAAACCAGGTGGAACTCCAGCGTGTGACCACACAGCTTGATGTCATCAGCAAGCTTGTTGAGGGTACACTCAATCCCTGTGTCCAAATCAACAGCAAAGAGGTTAAATGGTGCCTATCCCAGTACTGACCCCTGAGGAACACTGCTGAAAGCCTGGAAGCCACTGGGAACACAGAAGCAGCTGCCTGACAGTGACTTGGCATCACTGTGAAACAAAGCATTGAAGCAAACTGAGTGCACTGAGATGCAACAAGAGATATCTGAGGTCCTGACAAGCTATCAGAACCCCTTGGTGCCCAGTGCTGGACACTAAGAGGTATTTATATTTGTCCTAGACCCACAATAAGCCTCACAAGCAGACTCAGAGGAACCACATCTCAGTGGATGAGTCAAAAGCAACCAAAATTGCATTCCATTTGCCAGATGTTTCAGAATTCATAGGGGCTATTATGCCCTCATGTAAATCTAGCATCTGTGTGCTAATGGTTGTTAATAATCCTGAAAATGCCTTTCTAGGACATGTTTTAGCATTTGGAACTCAATCAAGCTGCTGGCTATGGACATTACATTCCACAGCATCTCTGTCTATATCAGGACAGCCTAGGAGCTGATACCACATTCTTTTCTGGGATGTTACATTGCTTTGTCTTGTCTGAAGCCTCATGCAGCCAACAGAAAACTGTTTTTAAGATGCCCCTGCATTCTATTAAAATGCTGGTAAAAGACTGCATCTACATGAAAAGATTTTTATAGTGAGTGATTTTGACTGACTGCTGTTCTAAGGCAAACAAAGATTTAGGCCTGCGGCTTAGTCAGATAAAAGCTCAAGCTGCAAAGGCAAAAACTCTCCTACAATACTCAAGGTTATTCAATGAGCTGGATAAACTGAAACACTCCCACCTAGTCAAGCTCAGGGAAAGATTCTCACTCTCCGCATTTCAGCAAGCTCCATTTCCTTTGGTGAAGGTTTCCAGGAAACAGCTCAAAGACATGGTGCAAAAGTGGTTCTTGAAGTCTGGTGATGACCCTTCTGACTTATGAATATCTTTGGTCAATGCAGGTTGAACTTTCCAGAAACATAAATCTGTGGGGAAATGTCATAGCTCAACAGTGTGAATCAAGAAAGGGGAAATATGTTCTTTCATTTCATTTGCCAAGAATGCACTTGGCCAGCTTTAAGATGCTAAATCATCTGTAAACAATGCAAACTTCAGCTTTTTAAGATGTTGTTCTCTCAGGAATGGTAGTTTTTCTACATTAGTTGATCTATTCTAGAGATAGAAATTCATAAATTAAAGATAAGTTTCAGCTAACAGATATACTTGTCCACAATTCAGATGTCTACACCTACCATATAAGTAGACATCTATTACTTTTGTATGACTGTAATAGGATGAAAGCTAGAGATTGGTCCCACATCTACCATTCAGAATTTCTACTGCACCTTAGAGATCTCCAAAGGGAAAGAGTTGTTAGAAATGCTGGAAGGAGTGGCCCATTCCCTTGCTTCTGTCCATGGACATATGTCAAGACCCTTATGCATAACAATATATCAGGTGGTTGAGCCTACAATGTCACTAGGCTTAGGAAATAATTATCTAGTTTCGTTAATGCATATTTTTTCACTGTAAGGCTACTATCCTACAACCTTTATAAAAAGTGCAGTACTTAAGACAGAAGGAATTGGGGATATCTACAAAAGGATGCATTTTTACAAGTTAAAACAGATGCTTAATTCTGTTCCCTGTTTATCCATTGTCAGACCATGTGAACAAAACATCATCTCACCAATGCAAGTTCAGCTGAGATGCAAGCTCTCTAGTTTGAGCAACAGAAAAAATCAACTATGTATGCACAAAGAAGCAAATATGTTAAAATTAAAATCTATGTTTTGGCGGTCATCTGGAAATGTTAATACTTTCAGAACATCACTCAGTATATCATGACCACATGCTTCAGTACCTATAGTCATTTTCAAAGAGGTCATGTCTTCCTGAAATGCTCTCAGTCAAAACCTAACCAATAATCTTCTCTTTTACAACATTCCCTTCCCTTGGTAGCCAACTGTTTACCACAGTTGCCATCTCAAGAGGTGCACTGACCAGAAGCTTGATTTCCACAGTACCTGAAGCTGGCTGAAATTTTGTTATCTCACCTGCCTGACACCTCATCCAGTGGCTCCAGGAAAACTGGCTCCCAAAGTTAAGGCAGGGTGTTAAGAAAATGAGAAGCTTCGCTACTAGTGGGACCACTGAGGAAGGACTATCTTTTCATTGGTCTTATGCATCTCCAGGCTAAAAAACTCTTTTAATATGCACCAAGGCCTCATGAAATGTCAGTCTTGCAGCTGCAAGCTGATGCCAGGTGAGGCAGAACTGAGAGTGGAGCAGCACATATAAAACCAGCTTTTATTATCTGCTTCCCTTACAACCCCTGCTTTATTTGCAAACTAGGATGTTTCATGTGATGTTTTAGTCTAGCTGAGACTGTACATCTCTCTCTGTCTCCATATATTGCTAATCATCCCATGGAGTTCAGAGAAAGAAAATTACCTGTTTGGAAAGTAACTTACAGTAACAATGGAAATTACTTCAGGCATTGTGGAGAATGATTTCTCCCACCCACGTTAGGCCAGTCAGTGTGAAGTTGTGTTATATTTACTGCTTGTACTCCAGCATCCTCCAGGCTGATGATGAAATGGTGCAAGGCACAGCAGAAACACTATATTTGCATCAGGTACAACCAAAACCGATAATTCCTTCCACTAGCAGTGCTGGTTACATTTTCTTGTTTGTGAGACATATGAAGAGTAACTATTTGTTAAAACCTCAGCCTGGTTTTGCAGTACCAGTCTTCCTTCATTTCACAAGTTATGAATTTGGCTTTTTAGATCAAGGCTATTGTGAGGGTCTGGAGAGTGGAACCACAACATGAGTGCTGTGATCTTTGCAGCAGACATGAGGAGTTAACAGATGCCCTACTAGTTCAAAGCTGAGACAAACTGATATAACTTTTTTTTTTTCTTTTTGCATTACACACCATCCAATTTAATTTAATCCACTTTATATTTCTCACCATAAAAACTTGCACATCATATAACTAGTGCCAAAACTATGCAAGAAGTGTAGAGTTAAAATTAACCCTGTTTTAACAATCTACCAATTTGCTAGTCCTCACAATTTTATCCCGAGTCTCTAAGTAACCAGAATTCTTTAAAGCAAAACTCTTAATTATTTTTTGTTCTTTAAAGGGGACTAAATCTGAATCTTATCTTAAATTTTACAGGACAAATTTTCTGTTCCCCTGTCACAGAGGAAAGTGTTGAAATATTACAACATTATATTTAAGGAGTTTAAACACAAAGCAAAGGAAAAAATGCCAGTTTAACTATTTATTTGATATCATATATTATGACTCAATTTAGCTAGGGAATGGGATATGACAGGTGGTTCTAAA